>NW_027182447.1:0-1200000 GCF_040938575.1 Ambystoma mexicanum
ACAAAAATATGGGTATCAAATAAAAAGCATGAAGGGGATTGACCTATCCAGATTGGTGCTTCTATCACAGGGTAACCCACTTGGTAATGGCCAAAAGATTGATGGCAATCAAAGAGAGACACATTTAGAAGTCCATAGAAGAGGCGATTTCAGTTCTCTAAGTCATCAAAGATGTGCTATTCCTACCCAGGTAAAAGGCCTGACTGCATAGTTAATGCCACCCAACCACCGGTTATTTGCTGAAATGCTGGATAAACACACACATGAGAAACAGGGGTCAATGTGAATATCCCCTTACCTCTAATGCTAATCAAATACCTAAAACCCTTGCATAATAAAGAGGGCTACCTAAATCTCCAAAGTGGTCAGGACATTGGATGATCTAAGGATTAAAGATCTGTTCAGGGGCCCTGCTTCAATTGCCTTTGGCAATCCACAAGTGAAACTAAACATTGCGGCATCACATTTGCGGGATCACTGATGGATAATTAAAGTTCCGGAGAAAGTAATGGGGTCGATGGGGGCCACCTCTAAACGTACTTACGATGAAGAAAATTGGAAAAATATGAATGACCCATACCCCTAATATGAAACTATTATTACACACGATGGTTATTTCATACAGTGCAGATACACATGTAACACTCTCAAAGGCGCTAACAGGATTTGGGAGACGAGTTGGAGAATGTGGATGCATTGGCATGTTGGGATTGGATTGCAAACGTTCCTATGGGTCTTAAAAATAGGGGCATTCATTTAAAGATCTGCTGGAAAAGATATGATCAAATGGGCTCATGATGGCACATTCTGTGAACTTGTCCAACAATACCATGTTCATGGGGGAGTGGGCACTTCAAACTGGAATTGGCCTTCGGCTGCATGCTGCCCCACTCATCAAATTGTGGCTACTGAGGGATGGACTCCTTCTACTACATGTTAGGTAAGGAGAGAAAGAGATTAGCTACTCAGTCTTCCTAATTCTCAATAAATAAAGGGCAATGCATTCTATTCCAAATGTGTGCAACAGAGCAGAAGGGCTTGCACAAAACACTGCACCATCAGAGCCAGATACTATCTGGCCTTATACAATGTATTTGTTTCATTTTAACATTTACCCTCATATACAAGACTCATCAGCGGGTCAATGGTGAACATTGTTATGCTGCCTATGATCAATATCATATAAACGTTAAATATGAAGATCAATAGGCAATGTGTCATGGACCGGAGCTCCAGTGGTCACTGATCTCCGGGTTTGGCTAGAATGTCACATTTTGTGAGGCAAGATTTTGAGAGCGATCAAAAGTATAAGGACTCTTAAGCAATTGATTTTCCGGAATATTGGTGGACTCTAATGTCTTTCACCTGCGCAACATGTGATTCATCTTCCATAGCATACATCAAACATGCATCATAAAAACACAATAAACAACTGAAAAAAGTAAACAGTTTTTAAAATTGATTACATCACAGAGGTTGAAAAGAACTTTATATAGGTTAGAAGACAAATTCACTACCCGAAGCAATCTCAAACGTCTAACACTGCACATACATTTAGAAAATACCATGCATTTCCAGTGCATCTAAACCATAGGACTATCCAGGATCCTTGCAATAGTAGCTTAGCTACTGCTTTTATTTGATTTTCATTTTTTATTTCATTGGGGGTATTTAAACAGTGCAGCTCCTACTTTACATAGCAATATGGGTTTCGCATGCAGAAGAATGCTGGGAATTTTAAAAGTAGAAATGAGAGGAAGGTTTGAGGTGTAAGCGGTTGTGGCAGATTATGCCGACTTAATGTCTCCCATGTGCTTCACAAAAAGACCATCTTTCCATCCACAAAACTCACATCTCATGCTATAGGAAGGGTCTCAGGATTGGAATGGGAAAGAGTTGGATATCACATCTCATGCTATAGGGAGTGTCTCAGGATTGGAATGGGAAGGACTTAGATATCACATATCATGCTATAGGGAGGGTCTCAGTTTTGATATTAGAAGCATTGAGATATCACATCTCATGCTATCGGAAGTGTCTCAGGATTGGAATGGGAAGGAGCTGGATATCACATCTCATGCTAAAGGAAGGGTCTCAGGTTTGGAACGGGAAGGATTTGGATATCACATCTCATGTTATAGGAAGGGTCTCAGGTTTGGTATAAGCATTGAGATATCACATCTCTGCTATCGGAAGTGTCTCAGGATTGGAATGGGAAGGAGTTGGATATCACATCTCATGTTATAGGACGGGTCTCAGGTTTGTTATTAGAATCATTGAGATATCATATTGCATGCTGTAGGAAGGGTCTAAGGGTTGGAATGGGAAGGACTTGGATATCACATCTCATGCTATAGATAGGCTCTTAGGTTTGGAAAGGGAAGGAGTTGGATATCATATCTCATGCTATAGGACGGGTCTCAGGTTTGTTATTAGAATCATTGAGATATCATATTGCATGCTGTAGGAAGGGTCTAAGGATTGGAATGGGAAGGACTTGGATATCACATCTCATGCTATAGATAGGCTCTTAGGTTTGGAAAGGGAAGGAGTTGGATATCACATTTCATGTTAGAGGAAGGATCTCAGGTTTGGTATTAGAAGCATTGAGATATCACATCTCATGCTATATGAAGGGTCTCAGGATTGGAATGGGAAGTAGTTGGATATCACATCTCATGCTATAGGTAGGCTCTCAGGTTTGGTATAAGCATTGAGATATCACATCTCATGCTATAGGAAGGGTCTCAGGATTGGAATGGGAAGGAGTTGTATATGACATCTCAGGCCATAGGAAGGTTCTCAGGTTTGGTATAAGCATTGAGATATCACATCTCTGCTATCGGAAGGGTCTCAGGATTGGAATGGGAAGGAGTTGGACATCCCATCTCATGTTATAGGAAGGGTCTCAGGTTTGGTATTAGAAGCATAGAGATATCACATCTCATGCTATAGGAAGGGTCTCAGGATTTGAATGGCAAGGAGTTGGATATCACATCTCATGCCATAGGAAGGGTCACAGGTTTGGTATAAGCATTGAGATATCACTTCTCTGCTATCGGAAGGGTCTCAGGATTGGATTGGGAAGGAGTTAGATATCCCTTCTCATGCTATAGGAAGTGTCTCAGGTTGGAATGGGAAGGAGTTGGATATCACATCTCATGTTATAGGAAGGGTCTCAGGATTGGAATGGGAGGGACTTGGATGTCACATCTCATGCTATAGGGAGGGTCTCAAGTTTGATATTAGAAGCATTGAGATAACAAATCTCATGATATCGGAAGGGTCTCAGGATTGGAATGGGAAGGAGTTGGATATCACATCTCATGATAAAGGAAAGGTCTAAGGTTTGGAAGGGGAAGGATTTGGATATCACATCTCATATTATAGGACGGGTCTCAGGTTTGGTATTAGAAGCATTGAGATATCAAGTCTCATGGTATAAGAAGGGTCTCAGAATTGGAATGGGAAGGAGTTGGATATCACACCTCAAGCTATAGGAAGTGTCTCAGGATTGGAATGGGAAGGAGTTTGATATCACATCTCATGCCATAGTATGGGTCTCAGGTTTGGTAGAAGCATTGGGATATCACATCTCATGCTATCGGAAGGGTATCAGTATTGGATTTGGAAGAAGTTGGATATCCCATCTCATGCTATAGGAAGGGTCTCAGGTTGGAATGGGAAGGAGTTGGATATCACATTTCATGTTATAGGAAGGGTCTCAGGATTGGAATGGGAAGGACTTGGATATCATATCTCATGCTATAGGACGGGTCTCAGGTTTGTTATTAGAATCATTGAGATATCATATTGCATGCTGTAGGAAGGGTCTAAGGATTGGAATGGGAAGGACTTGGATATCACATCTCATGCTATAGATAGGCTCTTAGGTTTGGAAAGGGAAGGAGTTGGATATCACATTTCATGTTAGAGGAAGGATCTCAGGTTTGGTATTAGAAGCATTGAGATATCACATCTCATGCTATATGAAGGGTCTCAGGATTGGAATGGGAAGTAGTTGGATATCACATCTCATGCTATAGGAAGGGTCTCAGGTTTGGTATAAGCATTGAGATATCACATCTCATGCTATAGGACAGGTCTCAGGATTGGAATGGAAGGAGTTGGATATCACATCTCATGTTATAGGAAGGATCTCAGGTTTGGTATTAGAAGCATTGAGACATCACATCTCATGCTATAGGAAGGGTCTCAGGGTTGGAATGGGAAGGAGTTGGATATCACATCTCATCCAATAGGAAGGGTCTCAGGTTTGGAATGGGAAGGAATTGGATATCACATCTCATGTTATAGGAAGGATCTCAGGTTTGGTATTAGAAGCATTGAGATATCACATCTCATGCTATAGGAAGGGTCTCAGGATTGGAATGTGAAGGATTTGGATATCACATCTCATGCTAAAGGAAGGGTCTCAGGTTTGGTAGAAGCATTGAGATATCACGTCTCTGCTATCGGAAGGGTCTCAGGATTGGATTGGGAAGGAGTTGGATATCCCTTCTCATGCTATAGGAAGGGTCTCAGGATTTGAATGGCAAGGAGTTGGATATCACATCTCATGCCATAGGAAGGGTCTCAGGTTTGGTATAAGCATTGAGATATCACATCTCTGCTATCGGAAGGGTCTCAGGATTGGAATGGGAAGGAGTTGGATATTCCCATCTCATGTTATAGGAAGGGTCTCAGGTTTGGTATTAGAAGCATTGAGATATCACATCTCATGCTATAGGAAGGGTCTCAGGATTGGAATGGGAAGGACTTGGATATCACATCTCATGCTATAGGGAGGGTCTCAAGTTTGATATTAGAAGCTTTGAGATATCACATCTCATGATATCGGAAGGGTCTCAGGATTGGAATGGGAAGGAGTTGGATATCACATCTCATGATAAAGGAAGGGTCTAAGGTTTGGAAGGGGAAGGATTTGGATATCACATCTCATGTTATATTACGGGTCTCAGGTTTGGTATTAGAAGCATTGAGATATCAAGTCTCAGAGTATAGGAAGGGTCTCAGAATTGGAATGGGAAGGAGTTGGATATCACATCTCAAGCTATAGGAAGTGTCTCAGGATTGGAATGGGAAGGAGTTTGATATCACATCTCATGCCATAGTATGGGTCTCAGGTTTGGTAGAAGCATTGGGATATCACATCTCATGCTATCGGAAGGGTATCAGTATTGGATTTGGAAGAAGTTGGATATCCCATCTCATGCTATAGGAAGGGTCTCAGGTTGGAATGGGAAGGAGTTGGATATCACATTTCATGTTATAGGAAGGGTCTCAGGATTGGAATGGGAAGGACTTGGATATCATATCTCATGCTATAGGACGGGTCTCAGGTTTGTTATTAGAATCATTGAGATATCATATTGCATGCTGTAGGAAGGGTCTAAGGATTGGAATGGGAAGGACTTGGATATCACATCTCATGCTATAGATAGGCTCTTAGGTTTGGAAAGGGAAGGAGTTGGATATCACATTTCATGTTAGAGGAAGGATCTCAGGTTTGGTATTAGAAGCATTGAGATATCACATCTCATGCTATATGAAGGGTCTCAGGATTGGAATGGGAAGTAGTTGGATATCACATCTCATGCTATAGGAAGGGTCTCAGGTTTGGTATAAGCATTGAGATATCACATCTCATGCTATAGGACAGGTCTCAGGATTGGAATGGAAGGAGTTGGATATCACATCTCATGTTATAGGAAGGATCTCAGGTTTGGTATTAGAAGCATTGAGACATCACATCTCATGCTATAGGAAGGGTCTCAGGGTTGGAATGGGAAGGAGTTGGATATCACATCTCATCCAATAGGAAGGGTCTCAGGTTTGGAATGGGAAGGAATTGGATATCACATCTCATGTTATAGGAAGGATCTCAGGTTTGGTATTAGAAGCATTGAGATATCACATCTCATGCTATAGGAAGGGTCTCAGGATTGGAATGTGAAGGATTTGGATATCACATCTCATGCTAAAGGAAGGGTCTCAGGTTTGGTAGAAGCATTGAGATATCACGTCTCTGCTATCGGAAGGGTCTCAGGATTGGATTGGGAAGGAGTTGGATATCCCTTCTCATGCTATAGGAAGGGTCTCAGGATTTGAATGGCAAGGAGTTGGATATCACATCTCATGCCATAGGAAGGGTCTCAGGTTTGGTATAAGCATTGAGATATCACATCTCTGCTATCGGAAGGGTCTCAGGATTGGAATGGGAAGGAGTTGGATATTCCCATCTCATGTTATAGGAAGGGTCTCAGGTTTGGTATTAGAAGCATTGAGATATCACATCTCATGCTATAGGAAGGGTCTCAGGATTGGAATGGGAAGGACTTGGATATCACATCTCATGCTATAGGGAGGGTCTCAAGTTTGATATTAGAAGCTTTGAGATATCACATCTCATGATATCGGAAGGGTCTCAGGATTGGAATGGGAAGGAGTTGGATATCACATCTCATGATAAAGGAAGGGTCTAAGGTTTGGAAGGGGAAGGATTTGGATATCACATCTCATGTTATATTACGGGTCTCAGGTTTGGTATTAGAAGCATTGAGATATCAAGTCTCAGAGTATAGGAAGGGTCTCAGAATTGGAATGGGAAGGAGTTGGATATCACATCTCAAGCTACAGGAAGGGTCTCAGGATTGGAATGGGAAGGACTTGGATATCACATCTCATGCTATAGGGAGGCTCTCAGGTTTGGAAGGGGAAAGAGTTGGATATCACATTTCATGTTAGAGGTAGGATCTCAGGTTTGGTATTAGAGGCATTGAGATATCACATCTCATGCTATCAGAAGGGTCTCAGGAATGGAATGGGAAGGAGTTGGATATCACATCTCATGCTAAAGGGAGGGTCTCAGGTTTGGAAGGGGAAGGATTTGGATATCACATCTCATGTTATAGGAAGGATCTCAGGTTTGGTATTAGAAGCATTGAGATATCACATCTCATGCTATCGGAAGGATCTCAGGTTTGGTATTAGAAGCATTTAGATATCACATCTCATGCTATCAGAAGGGTCTCAGGATTGGAATGGGAAGGAGTTGGATATCACATCTCATGCTAAAGGGAGGGTCTCAGGTTTGGAAGGGGAAGGATTTGGATATCACATCTCATGTTATCGGAAGGATCTCACGTTTGGTATTAGAAGTATTGAGATATCATATCTCATGCTATAGGAAGGGTCTCAGGATTGGAATGGGAAAGAGTTGGATATCACATCTCATGCTATAGGGAGTGTCTCAGGATTGGAATGGGAAGGACTTAGATATCACATATCATGCTATAGGGAGGGTCTCAGTTTTGATATTAGAAGCATTGAGATATCACATCTCATGCTATCGGAAGTGTCTCAGGATTGGAATGGGAAGGAGCTGGATATCACATCTCATGCTAAAGGAAGGGTCTCAGGTTTGGAACGGGAAGGATTTGGATATCACATCTCATGTTATAGGAAGGGTCTCAGGTTTGGTATAAGCATTGAGATATCACATCTCTGCTATCGGAAGTGTCTCAGGATTGGAATGGGAAGGAGTTGGATATCACATCTCATGTTATAGGACGGGTCTCAGGTTTGTTATTAGAATCATTGAGATATTATATTGCATGCTGTAGGAAGGGTCTAAGGGTTGGAATGGGAAGGACTTGGATATCACATCTCATGCTATAGATAGGCTCTTAGGTTTGGAAAGGGAAGGAGTTGGATATCACGTTTCATGTTAGAGGAAGGATCTCAGGTTTGGTATTAGAAGCATTGAGATATCACATCTCATGCTATAGGAAGGGTCTCAGGATTGGAATGGGAAGTAGTTGGATATCACATCTCATGCTATAGGAAGGGTCTCAGGTTTAGTATAAGCATTGAGATATCACATCTCATGCTATAGGACGGGTCTCAGGATTGGAATGGAAGGAGTTGGATATCACATCTCATGTTATAGGAAGGATCTCAGGTTTGGTATTAGAAGCATTGAGACATCACATCTCATGCTATAGGAAGGGTCTCAGGGTTGGAATGGGAAGGAGTTGGATATCACATCTCATCCAATAGGAAGGGTCTCAGGTTTGGAATGGGAAGGAATTGGATATCACATCTCATGTTATAGGAAGGATCTCAGGTTTGGTATTAGAAGCGTTGAGATATCACATCTCATGCTATAGGAAGGGTCTCAGGATTGGAATGTGAAGGATTTGGATATCACATCTCATGCTAAAGGAAGGGTCTCAGGTTTGGTAGAAGCATTGAGATATCACGTCTCTGCTATCGGAAGGGTCGCAGGATTGGATTGGGAAGGAGTTGGATATCCCTTCTCATGCTATAGGAAGGGTCTCAGGATTTGAATGGCAAGGAGTTGGATATCACATCTCATGCCATAGGAAGGGTCTCAGGTTTGGTATAAGCATTGAAATATCACATCTCTGCTATCGGAAGGGTCTCAGGATTGGATTGGGAAGGAGTTGGATATCCCTTCTCATGCTATAGGAAGTGTCTCAGGTTGGAATGGGAAGGAGTTGGATATCACATCTCATGTTATAGGAAGGGTCTCAGGATTGGAATGGGAAGGATTTGGATATCACATCTCTTGCTATAGGAAGGGTCTCAGGATTGGAATGGGTAGGAGTTGGATATTACTTTCTTGCTATAGGAAGGGTCTCATGTTTGGAATGGGAAGGAGTTGGATATCACATATGCTATAGTTAGTGTCTCAGGTTTGGAACGGGAAGGAGTTGGATATCACATCTCATGTTATAGGAAGGGTCTCAGGTTTGGTATAAGCATTGAGATATCACATCTCTGCTATCGAAAGCGGCTCAGGATTGGAATGGGAAGGAGTTGGATATCCCATCTCATGTTATAGTAAGAGTCTCTGGTTTGGTATTAGAATCATTGAGATATCACATCGCATGCTGTAGGAAGGGTCTAAGGATTGGAATGGGATGGACTTGGATATCACATCTCATGCTATAGGTAGGCTCTCAGGTTTGGTATAAGCATTGAGATATCACATCTCATGCTATAGGAAGGGTCTCAGGATTGGAATGGGAAGGATTTGGATATCACATCTCATGCTATAGGAAGGGTCTCAGATTTGGTATAAGCATTGAGATATCACATCTCATGCTAAAGGAAGGGTCTCAGGATTGGAATGGGAAGGAGTTGTATATGACATCTCAGGCCATAGGAAGGGTCTCAGGTTTGGTATAAGCATTGAGATATCACATCTCTGCTATCGGAAGGGTCTCAGGATTGCAATGGGAAGGAGTTGGATATCCCATCTCATGTTATAGGAAGAGTCTCAGGTTTGGTATTAGAAGCACTGAGATATCACATCTCATGCTATAGGAAGTGTCTCAAGATTGGAATGGGAAGGACTTGGATATCACATCTCATGCTATAGGGAGGGTCTCAAGTTTGATATTAGAAGCATTGAGATATCACATCTCATGCTATAGGAAGGGTCTCAGGATTGGAATGGGAAGGAGTTGGATATCACATCTCATGCTATAGGAAGGGTCTCAGGTTTGGAAGGGGAAGGATTTGGATATCACATCTCATGTTATCGGAAGGATCTCACGTTTGGTATTAGAAGTATTGAGATATCATATCTCATGCTATAGGAAGGGTCTCAGGATTGGAATGGGAAAGAGTTGGATATCACATCTCATGCTATAGGGAGTGTCTCAGGATTGGAATGGGAAGGACTTAGATATCACATATCATGCTATAGGGAGGGTCTCAGTTTTGATATTAGAAGCATTGAGATATCACATCTCATGCTATCGGAAGTGTCTCAGGATTGGAATGGGAAGGAGCTGGATATCACATCTCATGCTAAAGGAAGGGTCTCAGGTTTGGAACGGGAAGGATTTGGATATCACATCTCATGTTATAGGAAGGGTCTCAGGTTTGGTATAAGCATTGAGATATCACATCTCTGCTATCGGAAGTGTCTCAGGATTGGAATGGGAAGGAGTTGGATATCACATCTCATGTTATAGGACGGGTCTCAGGTTTGTTATTAGAATCATTGAGATATTATATTGCATGCTGTAGGAAGGGTCTAAGGGTTGGAATGGGAAGGACTTGGATATCACATCTCATGCTATAGATAGGCTCTTAGGTTTGGAAAGGGAAGGAGTTGGATATCACGTTTCATGTTAGAGGAAGGATCTCAGGTTTGGTATTAGAAGCATTGAGATATCACATCTCATGCTATAGGAAGGGTCTCAGGATTGGAATGGGAAGTAGTTGGATATCACATCTCATGCTATAGGAAGGGTCTCAGGTTTAGTATAAGCATTGAGATATCACATCTCATGCTATAGGACGGGTCTCAGGATTGGAATGGAAGGAGTTGGATATCACATCTCATGTTATAGGAAGGATCTCAGGTTTGGTATTAGAAGCATTGAGACATCACATCTCATGCTATAGGAAGGGTCTCAGGGTTGGAATGGGAAGGAGTTGGATATCACATCTCATCCAATAGGAAGGGTCTCAGGTTTGGAATGGGAAGGAATTGGATATCACATCTCATGTTATAGGAAGGATCTCAGGTTTGGTATTAGAAGCGTTGAGATATCACATCTCATGCTATAGGAAGGGTCTCAGGATTGGAATGTGAAGGATTTGGATATCACATCTCATGCTAAAGGAAGGGTCTCAGGTTTGGTAGAAGCATTGAGATATCACGTCTCTGCTATCGGAAGGGTCGCAGGATTGGATTGGGAAGGAGTTGGATATCCCTTCTCATGCTATAGGAAGGGTCTCAGGATTTGAATGGCAAGGAGTTGGATATCACATCTCATGCCATAGGAAGGGTCTCAGGTTTGGTATAAGCATTGAAATATCACATCTCTGCTATCGGAAGGGTCTCAGGATTGGATTGGGAAGGAGTTGGATATCCCTTCTCATGCTATAGGAAGTGTCTCAGGTTGGAATGGGAAGGAGTTGGATATCACATCTCATGTTATAGGAAGGGTCTCAGGATTGGAATGGGAAGGATTTGGATATCACATCTCTTGCTATAGGAAGGGTCTCAGGATTGGAATGGGTAGGAGTTGGATATTACTTTCTTGCTATAGGAAGGGTCTCATGTTTGGAATGGGAAGGAGTTGGATATCACATATGCTATAGTTAGTGTCTCAGGTTTGGAACGGGAAGGAGTTGGATATCACATCTCATGTTATAGGAAGGGTCTCAGGTTTGGTATAAGCATTGAGATATCACATCTCTGCTATCGAAAGCGGCTCAGGATTGGAATGGGAAGGAGTTGGATATCCCATCTCATGTTATAGTAAGAGTCTCTGGTTTGGTATTAGAATCATTGAGATATCACATCGCATGCTGTAGGAAGGGTCTAAGGATTGGAATGGGATGGACTTGGATATCACATCTCATGCTATAGGTAGGCTCTCAGGTTTGGTATAAGCATTGAGATATCACATCTCATGCTATAGGAAGGGTCTCAGGATTGGAATGGGAAGGATTTGGATATCACATCTCATGCTATAGGAAGGGTCTCAGATTTGGTATAAGCATTGAGATATCACATCTCATGCTAAAGGAAGGGTCTCAGGATTGGAATGGGAAGGAGTTGTATATGACATCTCAGGCCATAGGAAGGGTCTCAGGTTTGGTATAAGCATTGAGATATCACATCTCTGCTATCGGAAGGGTCTCAGGATTGCAATGGGAAGGAGTTGGATATCCCATCTCATGTTATAGGAAGAGTCTCAGGTTTGGTATTAGAAGCACTGAGATATCACATCTCATGCTATAGGAAGTGTCTCAAGATTGGAATGGGAAGGACTTGGATATCACATCTCATGCTATAGGGAGGGTCTCAAGTTTGATATTAGAAGCATTGAGATATCACATCTCATGCTATAGGAAGGGTCTCAGGATTGGAATGGGAAGGAGTTGGATATCACATCTCATGCTATAGGAAGGGTCTCAGGTTTGGTATAAGCAGTGAGATATCACATCTCATGCTATAGGAAGTGTCTCAGGATTGGAATGGGAAGGAGTTGGATATCACATCTCATGTTATAGGAAGGATCTCAGGTTTGGTATAAGCATTGAGATATCACATGTTTGCTATCGGAAGGGTCTCAGGATTGGAATGGGAAGGAGTTGGATATTCCCATCTCATGTTATAGGAAGGGTCTCAGGTTTGGTATTAGAAGCATTGAGACATCACATCTCATGCTATAGGAAGCGTCTCAGGATTGGAATGGGAAGGACTTGGATATCACATCTCATGCTATAGGGAGGGTCTCGAGTTTGATATTAGAAGCATTGAGATATCACATCTCATGATATCGGAAGGGTCTCAGGATTGGAATGGGAAGGAGTTGGATATCACATCTCATGATAAAGGAAGGGTCTAAGGTTTGGAAGGGGAAGGATTTGGATATCACATCTCATGTTATAGGACGGGTCTCAGGTTTGGTATTAGAAGCATTGAGATATCAAGTCTCATGGTATAGGAAGGGTCTCAGAATTGGAATGGGAAGGAGTTGGATATCACATCTCAAGCTATAGGAAGGGTCTCAGGATTGGAATGGGAAGGAGTTTGATATCACATCTCATGCCATAGTATGGGTCTCAGGTTTGGTATAAGCATTGGGATATCAAATCTCATGCTATCGGAAGGGTATCAGGATTGGAATTCCAAGGAGTTGGATATCCCATCTCATGCTATAGGAAGGGTCTCAGGTTGGAATGGGAAGGAGTTGGATATCACATCTCATGCTAAAGGGAGGGTCTCAGGTTTGGAAGGGGAAGGATTTGGATATCACATCTCATGTTATAGGAAGGATCTCAGGTTTGGTATAAGAAGCATTGAGATATCACATCTCATGCTATCGGAAGAATCTCAGATTTGGTATTAGAGGCATTGAGATATCACATCTCATGCTATCATAAGGGTCTCAGGATTGGAATGGGAAGGAGTTGGATATCACATCTCATGCTATAGGAAGGGTCTCAGGTTTGGAACGGGAAGGAGTTGGATATCACATCTCATGTTATAGGAAGAGTCTCAGGTTTGGTATAAGCATTGAGATATCAAATCTCTGCAATCGGAAGTGTCTCAGGATTGGGATGGGAAGGAGTTGGATATCACATCTCATGCTATAGGAAGGGTCTCAGGTTTGGAACGGGAAGGAGTTGGATATCCCATCTCATGTTATAGGACTGGTCTCATGTTTGGTATTAGAAGCATTGAGATATCACATCTCTGCTATCGGAAGTGTCTCAGGATTGGAATGGGAAGGAGTTGGATATCACATCTCATGTTATAGGACGGGTCTCAGGTTTGTTATTAGAATCATTGAGATATCATATTGCATGCTGTAGGAAGGGTCTAAGGATTGGAATGGAAGGACTTGGATATCACATCTCATGCTATAGGTAGGCTCTCAGGTTTGGAAAGGGAAGGAGTTGGATATCACATTTAATGTTAGAGGAAGGATCTCAGGTTTGATATTAGAGCCATTGGATATCACATCTCATGCTATAGGAAGGGTCTCAGGATTGGAATGGGAAGGAGTTGGATATCACATCTCATGCTATAGGAAGGGTTTTAGGTTTGGTATAAGCATTGAGATACCACATCTCATGCTATAGGAAGGGTCTCAGGATTGGAATGGGAAGGATCTGTATATGACATCTCATGCCATAGGAAGGGTCTCAGGTTTGGTATAAGCATTGAGATATCACATCTCTGCTTTCGGAAGGGTCTCAGGATTGTAATGGGAAGGAGTTGGATATCCCATCTCATGTTATAGGAAGAGTCTCAGGTTTGGTATTAGAAGCATTGAGATATCACATCTCATGCTATAGGAAGTGTCTCAGGATTGGAATGGGAAGGACTTGGATATCACATCTCATGCTATAGGAAGGGTCTCAGGTTTGGTATAAGCAGTGAGATATCACATCTCATGCTATAGGAAGTGTCTCAGGATTGGAATGGGAAGGAGTTGGATATCACATCTCATGTTATAAGAAGGATCTCAGGTTTGGTATAAGCATTGAGATATCACATGTTTGCTATCGGAAGGGTCTCAGGATTGGAATGAGAAGGAGTTGGATATTCCCATCTCATGTTATAGGAAGGGTCTCAGGTTTGTTATTAGAATCATTGAGATATCATATTGCATGCTGTAGGAAGGGTCTAAGGATTGGAATGGGAAGGACTTGGATATCACATCTCATGCTATAGGTAGGCTCTCAGGTTTGGAAAGGGAAGGAGTTGGATATCACATTTAATGTTAGAGGAAGGATCTCAGGTTTGATATTAGAGCCATTGGATATCACATCTCATGCTATAGGAATGGTCTCAGGATTGGAATGGGAAGGAGTTGGATATCACATCTCATGCTATAGGAAGGGTTTTAGGTTTGGTATAAGCATTGAGATATCACATCTCATGCTATAGGAAGGGTCTCAGGATTGGAATGGGAAGGATCTGTATATGACATCTCATGCCATAGGAAGGGTCTCAGGTTTGGTATAAGCATTGAGATATCACATCTCTGCTTTCGGAAGGGTCTCAGGATTGTAATGGGAAGGAGTTGGATATCCCATCTCATGTTATAGGAAGAGTCTCAGGTTTGGTATTAGAAGCATTGAGATATCACATCTCATGCTATAGGAAGTGTCTCAGGATTGAAATGGGAAGGACTTGGATATCACATCTCATGCTATAGGGAGGGTCTCAAGTTTGATATTAGAAGCATTGAGATATCACATCTCATGCTATAGGAAGGGTCTCAGTATTGGAATGGGAAGGAGTTGGATATCACATCTCATGCTATAGGAAGGGTCTCAGGTTTGGTATAAGCATTGAGATATCACATCTCTGCTATCGGAAGGGTCTCAGGATTGGAATGGGAAGGAGTTGGATATTCCCATCTCATGTTATAGGAAGGGTCTATCAGGTCTTAGCATGAGACTCTTCCTATAACATGAGATGTGATATCCAACTCCTTCCCGTTCCTAACCTGAGACCCTTCCTATAGCATGAGATGTGATATCCAACTCCTTCCCATTCCAATCCTGAGACCCTTCCGATAGCTTGAGATGTGATATCTCAATGCTTCTAATATCAATACTGAGACCCTCCCTATAGCATGAGATGTGATATCTAAGTCCTTCCCATTCCAATCCTGAGACCCTTCCGATAGCAGAGATGTGATATCTCAATGCTTATACCAAACCTGAGACCCTTCCTATAGCATGAGATGTGATATCCAACTCCTTCCCATTCCAATCCTGAGACCCTTCCTATAGCATGATATGTGAAATCTCAATGCTTCTACCAAAACTGAGACCCTTCCTTTAGCATGAGATGTGATATCCAACTCCTTCCCATTCCAATCCTGAGACCAGTCCTATAGCATGAGATGTGATATCTCAATGCTTCTAATACCAAACCTGAGATCCTTCCTATAACATGAGATGTGATATCAAACTCCTTCCCATTCCAATCCTGAGACCCTTCCTATAGCATGAGATGTGATATCTCAATGCTTCTAATACCAAACCTGAGATCCTTCCGATAGCATGAGATGTGATATCTCAATGCTTCTAATACCAAACCTGAGATACTTCCTATAACATGAGATGTGATATCCAAATCCTTCCCCTTCCGAACCTGAGACCCTCCCTTTAGCATGAGATGTGATATCTCAATGCTTATACCAAACCTGAGACCCTTCCTATAGCATGAGATGTGATATCCAACTCCTTCCCATTCCAATCCTGAGACCCTTCCTATAGCATGATATGTGAAATCTCAATGCTTCTACCAAAACTGAGACCCTTCCTTTAGCATGAGATGTGATATCCAACTCCTTCCCATTACAATCCTGAGACCAGTCCTATAGCATGAGATGTGATATCTCAATGCTTCTAATACCAAACCTGAGATCCTTCCTATAACAAGAGATGTGATATCCAACTCCTTCCCATTCCAATCCTGAGACCCTTCCTATAGCATGAGATGTGATATCTCAATGCTTCTAATACCAAACCTGAGATCCTTCCGATAGCATGAGATGTGATATCTCAATGCTTCTAATACCAAACCTGAGATACTTCCTATAACATGAGATGTGATATCCAAATCCTTCCCCTTCCGAACCTGAGACCCTCCCTTTAGCATGAGATGTGATATCCAACTCCTTCTCATTCCATTCCTGATACCATTCTGATAGCATGAGATGTGATATCTCAATGCCTCTAATACCAAACCTGAGATCCTACCTCTAACATGAAATGTGATATCCAACTCCTTCCCTTTCCAAACCTGAGAGCCTTCCTACAGCATGAGATGTGATATCCAAGTCCTTCCCATTCCAATCCTGAGACCCTTCCTATAACATGAGATGTCATATCCAACTCCTTCCCATTCCAACCTGATACCCTTCCTATAGCATGAGATGGGATATCCAACTCCTTCCAAATCCAATCCTGATACCCTTCCGATAGCATGAGATGTGATATCCCAATGCTTCTACAAAACCTGATACCCATACCATGGCATGAGATGTGATATCAAACTCCCGTCCCATACCATGAGACTTGATATCTCAATGCTTCTAATACCAAACCTGAGACCGGTCCAATAACATGAGATGTGATATCCAAATCCTTCCCCTTCCAAACCTTAGACCCTTCCTTTATCATGAGATGTGATATCCAAGTCCTTCCCATTCCATTCCTGAGACCCTTCCTATAGCATGAGATGTGATATCTCAATGCTTCTAATACCAAACCTGAGACCCTTCCTATAACATGAGATGTGATATCCAAGTCCTTCCCATTTCAATCCTGAGACCCTTCCTATAGCATGAGATGTGATATCTCAATGCTTCTAATACCAAACCTGAGACCCTTCCTATAACATGAATTCTGATATCCAAGTCCTTCCCATTCCAATCCTGAGACCCTTCCAATAGCAGAGATGTGATATCTCAATGCTTCTAATATCAAACCTGAGACCTGTCCTATAACATGAGATGGGATATCCAACTCCTTCCCGTTCCAAACCTGATACCCTTCCTATAGCATGAGATGTGATATCCAATTCCTTCCCATCCCAATCCTGAGACACCTCCGATAGCAGAGATGTGATATCTCAATGCGTATACCAAACCTGAGACTTTTCCTATAACATGAGATGTGATATCTAACTCCTTTCCGTTCCAAACCTGAGACCCTTCCTATAGCATGAGATGTGATATCCAACTCCTTCCCGTTCCAAACCTGATACCCTTCCTATAGCATGAGATGTGATATCCAATTCCTTCCCATCCCAATCCTGAGACACCTCCGATAGCAGAGATGTGATATCTCAATGCTTATACCAAACCTGAGACTCTTCCTATAACATGAGATGTGATATCTAACTCCTTTCCGTTCCAATCCTGAGACCCTTCCTATAGCATGAGATGTGATATCTCAATGCTTATACCAAATCTGAGACCCTTCCTATAGCATGAGATGTGATATCCAACTCCTTCCCATTCCAATCCTGAGACCCTTCCTATAGCATGAGATGTGATATCTCAATGCTTCTAATACCAAACCTGAGATCCTTCCTATAACAAGAGATGTGATATCCAACTCCTTCCCATTCCAATCCTGAGACCCTTATGATAGCATGAGATGTGATATCTCAATGCCTCTAATACCAAACCTGAGATACTTCCGATAGCATGAGATGTGATATCTCAATGCTTCTAATACCAAACCTGAGATCCTTCCTATAACATGAGATGTGATTTCCAAATCCTTCCCCTTCCAAACCTGAGACCCTCCCTTTAGCATGAGATGTGATATACAATTCCTTCCCATTCCAATCCTGAGACCCTTCCTATAGCATGATATGTGAAATCTCAATGCTTCTACCAAAACTGAGACCCTTCCTTTAGCATGAGATGTGATATCCAACTCCTTCCCATTCCAATCCTGAGACCAGTCCTATAGCATGAGATGTGATATCTCAATGCTTCTAATACCAAACCTGAGATCCTTCCTATAACATGAGATGTGATATCCAACTCCTTCCCATTCCAATCCTGAGACCCTTCCTATAGCATGAGATGTGATATCTCAATGCTTCTAATACCAAACCTGAGATCCTTCCGATAGCATGAGATGTGATATCTCAATGCTTCTAATACCAAACCTGAGATACTTCCTATAACATGAGATGTGATATCCAAATCCTTCCCCTTCCGAACCTGAGACCCTCCCTTTAGCATGAGATGTGATATCCAACTCCTTCTCATTCCAATCCTGATACCCTTCTGATAGCATGAGATGTGATATCTCAATGCCTCTAATACCAAACCTGAGATCCTACCTCTAACATGAAATGTGATATCCAACTCCTTCCCTTTCCAAACCTGAGAGCCTTCCTACAGCATGAGATGTGATATCCAAGTCCTTCCCATTCCAATCCTGAGACCCTTCCTATAACATGAGATGTCATATCCAACTCCTTCCCATTCCAACCTGATACCCTTCCTATAGCATGAGATGGGATATCCAACTCCTTCCAAATCCAATCCTGATACCCTTCCGATAGCATGAGATGTGATATCCCAATGCTTCTACAAAACCTGATACCCATACCATGGCATGAGATGTGATATCAAACTCCCGTCCCATACCATGAGACTTGATATCTCAATGCTTCTAATACTAAACCTGAGACCGGTCCAATAACATGAGATGTGATATCCAAATCCTTCCCCTTCCAAACGTTAGACCCTTCCTTTATCATGAGATGTGATATCCAAGTCCTTCCCATTCCATTCCTGAGAACCTTCCTATAGCATGAGATGTGATATCTCAATGCTTCTAATAACAAACCTGAGACCCTTCCTATAACATGAGATGTGATATCCAAGTCCTTCCCATTTCAATCCTGAGACCCTTCCTATAGCATGAGATGTGATATCTCAATGCTTCTAATACCAAACCTGAGACCCTTCCTATAACATGAATTCTGATATCCAAGTCCTTCCCATTCCAATCCTGAGACCCTTCCAATAGCAGAGATGTGATATCTCAATGCTTCTAATATCAAACCTGAGACCTGTCCTATAACATGAGATGGGATATCCAACTCCTTCCCGTTCCAAACCTGATACCCTTCCTATAGCATGAGATGTGATATCCAATTCCTTCACATCCCAATCCTGAGACACCTCCGATAGCAGAGATGTGATATCTCAATGCTTATACCAAACCTGAGACTCTTCCTATAACATGAGATGTGATATCTAACTCCTTTCCGTTCCAAACCTGAGACCCTTCCTATAGCATGAGATGTGATATCCAACTCCTTCCCATTCCAATCCTGAGACCCTTCCTATAGCATGAGATGTGATATCTCAATGCTTATACCAAATCTGAGACCCTTCCTATAGCATGAGATGTGATATCCAACTCCTTCCCATTCCAATCCTGAGACCCTTCCTATAGCATGAGATGTGATATCTCAATGCTTCTAATACCAAACCTGAGATCCTTCCTATAACAAGAGATGTGATATCCAACTCCTTCCCATTCCAATCCTGAGACCCTTATGATAGCATGAGATGTGATATCTCAATGCCTCTAATACCAAACCTGAGATACTTCCGATAGCATGAGATGTGATATCTCAATGCTTCTAATACCAAACCTGAGATCCTTCCTATAACATGAAATGTGATTTCCAAATCCTTCCCCTTCCAAACCTGAGACCCTCCCTTTAGCATGAGATGTGATATACAACTCCTTCCCATTCCAATCCTGAGACCCTTCTGATAGCATGAGATGTGATATCTCAATGCCTATAATACCAAACCTGAGATCCTACCTCTAACATGAAATGTGATATCCATCTCCTTCCCTTTCCAAACCTGAGACCCTGCCTATAGCATGAGATGTGATATCCAAGTCCTTCCCATTCCAATCCTGAGACCCTTCATATAGAATGTGATGTGATATCTCAATGCTTATACCAAACCTGAGACCCTTCCTATGGCATGAGATGTCATATACAACTCCTTCCCATTCCAATCATGAGACCCTTCCTATAGCATGAGATGTGATATCTTAATGCTTATACCAAACCTGAGACCCTTCCTATAGCATGAGATGTGATATCTCAATGCTTCTAATACCAAACCTGAGATCCTTCCGATAGCATGAGATGTGATATCTCAATGCTTCTAATACCAAACCTGAGATACTTCCTATAACATGAGATGTGATATCCAAATCCTTCCCCTTCCGAACCTGAGACCCTCCCTTTAGCATGAGATGTGATATCCAACTCCTTCTCATTCCAATCCTGATACCCTTCTGATAGCATGAGATGTGATATCTCAATGCCTCTAATACCAAACCTGAGATCCTACCTCTAACATGAAATGTGATATCCAACTCCTTCCCTTTCCAAACCTGAGAGCCTTCCTACAGCATGAGATGTGATATCCAAGTCCTTCCCATTCCAATCCTGAGACCCTTCCTATAACATGAGATGTCATATCCAACTCCTTCCCATTCCAACCTGATACCCTTCCTATAGCATGAGATGGGATATCCAACTCCTTCCAAATCCAATCCTGATACCCTTCCGATAGCATGAGATGTGATATCCCAATGCTTCTACAAAACCTGATACCCATACCATGGCATGAGATGTGATATCAAACTCCCGTCCCATACCATGAGACTTGATATCTCAATGCTTCTAATACTAAACCTGAGACCGGTCCAATAACATGAGATGTGATATCCAAATCCTTCCCCTTCCAAACGTTAGACCCTTCCTTTATCATGAGATGTGATATCCAAGTCCTTCCCATTCCATTCCTGAGAACCTTCCTATAGCATGAGATGTGATATCTCAATGCTTCTAATAACAAACCTGAGACCCTTCCTATAACATGAGATGTGATATCCAAGTCCTTCCCATTTCAATCCTGAGACCCTTCCTATAGCATGAGATGTGATATCTCAATGCTTCTAATACCAAACCTGAGACCCTTCCTATAACATGAATTCTGATATCCAAGTCCTTCCCATTCCAATCCTGAGACCCTTCCAATAGCAGAGATGTGATATCTCAATGCTTCTAATATCAAACCTGAGACCTGTCCTATAACATGAGATGGGATATCCAACTCCTTCCCGTTCCGAACCTGATACCCTTCCTATAGCATGAGATGTGATATCCAATTCCTTCACATCCCAATCCTGAGACACCTCCGATAGCAGAGATGTGATATCTCAATGCTTATACCAAACCTGAGACTCTTCCTATAACATGAGATGTGATATCTAACTCCTTTCCGTTCCAAACCTGAGACCCTTCCTATAGCATGAGATGTGATATCCAACTCCTTCCCATTCCAATCCTGAGACCCTTCCTATAGCATGAGATGTGATATCTCAATGCTTATACCAAATCTGAGACCCTTCCTATAGCATGAGATGTGATATCCAACTCCTTCCCATTCCAATCCTGAGACCCTTCCTATAGCATGAGATGTGATATCTCAATGCTTCTAATACCAAACCTGAGATCCTTCCTATAACAAGAGATGTGATATCCAACTCCTTCCCAGTCCAATCCTGAGACCCTTATGATAGCATGAGATGTGATATCTCAATGCCTCTAATACCAAACCTGAGATACTTCCGATAGCATGAGATGTGATATCTCAATGCTTCTAATACCAAACCTGAGATCCTTCCTATAACATGAAATGTGATTTCCAAATCCTTCCCCTTCCAAACCTGAGACCCTCCCTTTAGCATGAGATGTGATATACAACTCCTTCCCATTCCAATCCTGAGACCCTTCTGATAGCATGAGATGTGATATCTCAATGCCTATAATACCAAACCTGAGATCCTACCTCTAACATGAAATGTGATATCCATCTCCTTCCCTTTCCAAACCTGAGACCCTGCCTATAGCATGAGATGTGATATCCAAGTCCTTCCCATTCCAATCCTGAGACCCTTCATATAGAATGTGATGTGATATCTCAATGCTTATACCAAACCTGAGACCCTTCCTATGGCATGAGATGTCATATACAACTCCTTCCCATTCCAATCATGAGACCCTTCCTATAGCATGAGATGTGATATCTCAATGCTTATACCAAACCTGAGACCCTTCCTATAGCATGAGATGTGATATCCAACTTCTTCCCATTCCAATCCTAAGACCCTTCCTATAACATGAGATGTGATGTCTCAATGCTTCTAATACCAAACCTGAGATCTTTCCTATAACATGAGATGTGATATCCAACTCCTTCCCATTCCAATCCTGAGACCCTTCCTATAGCATGAGATGTGATATCTCAATGTTTATACCAAACCTGAGACCCTTCCTATAGCTTGAGATGTGATATCCAACTCCTTCCCATTCCAATCCTGAGACCCTTCCTATAGCATGAGATGTGATATCTCAAGGCCTCTAATACCAAACCTGAGATCCTTCCTCTAACATGAAATGTGATATCCAACTCCTTCCCCTTCCAAACCTGAGAGCCTTCCTTTAGCATGAGATATGATATCCAAGTCCTTCCCATTCCAATCCTGAGACCCTTCCTATAACATGAAATGTGATATCCAACTCCTTCCCATTCCAACCTGAGACCCTTCCTATAGCATGAGATGGGATATCCAACTCCTTCCAAATCCAATACTGATACCCTTCCAATAGCATGAGATGTGATATCCCAATGCTTCTACCAAACCTGAGACCCATACTATGGCATAAGATGTGACATCAAACTCCTTCCCATTCCAATCCTGAGACCCTTCCTATAGCTTGAGATGTGATATCCACCTCCTTCCCATTCCAATTCTGAGACCCCTCCTATACCATGAGACTTGATATCTCAATGCTTCTAATACCAAACCTGAGACCCGTCCTATAACATGAGATGTGATATCCAAATCCTTCCCCTTCCAAACCTTAGACCCTTCCTTTATCATGAGATGTGATATCCAACTCCTTCCCATTCCAATCCTGAGACCCTTCCTATAGCATGAGATGTGATATCTCAATGCTTCTAATACCAAACCTGAGATCCTTCCGATAGCATGAGATGTGATATCTCAATGCTTCTAATACCAAACCTGAGATCCTTCCTATAACATGAGATGTGATATCCAAATCCTTCCCCTTCTGAACCTGAGACCCTCCCTTTAGCATGAGATGTGATATCCAACTCCTTCCCATTCCAATCCTGATACCCTTCTGATAGCATGAGATGTGATATCTCAATGCCTCTAATACCAAACCTGAGATCCTACCTCTAACATGAAATGTGATATCCAACTCCTTCCCTTTCCAAACCTGAGAGCCTTCCTACAGCATGAGATGTGATATCCAAGTCCTTCCCATTCCAATCCTAAAACCCTTCCTATAACATGAGATGTCATATCCAACTCCTTCCCATTCCAACCTGAGACCCTTCCTATAGCATGAGATGGGATATCCAACTCCTTCCAAAACCAATCCTGATACCCTTCCGATAGCATGAGATGTGATATCCCAATGCTTCTACAAAACCTGAGACCCATACCATGGCATGAGATGTGATATCAAACTCCCGTCCTATACCATGAGACTTGATATCTCAATGCTTCTAATACCAAACCTGAGACCGGTCCAATAACATGAGATGTGATATCCAAATCCTTCCCCTTCCAAACCTTAGACCCTTCCTTTATCATGAGATGTGATATCCAAGTCCTTCCCATTCCATTCCTGAGACCCTTCCTATAGCATGAGATGTGATATCTCAATGCTTCTAATACCAAACCTGAGACCCTTCCTATAACATGAGATGTGATATCCAAGTCCTTCCCATTTCAATCCTGAGACCCTTCCTATAGCATGAGATGTGATATCTCAATGCTTTTAATACCAAACCTGAGACCCTTCCTATAACATGAATTCTGATATCCAAGTCCTTCCCATTCCAATCCTGAGACCCTTCCAATAGCAGAGATATGATATCTCAATGCTTCTAATATCAAACCTGAGACCTGTCCTATAACATGAGATGGGATATCCAACTCCTTCCCGTTCCAAACCTGATACCCTTCCTATAGCATGAGATGTGATATCCAATTCCTTCCCATCCCAATCCTGAGACACCTCCGATAGCAGAGATGTGATATCTCAATGCTTATACCAAACCTGAGACTCTTCCTATAACATGAGATGTGATATCTAACACCTTCCCGTTCCAAACCTGAGACCCTTCCTATAGCATGAGATGTGATATCCAACTCCTTCCCATTCCAATCCTGAGACCCTTCCTATAGCATGAGATGTGATATCTCAATGCTTATACCAAATCTGAGACCCTTCCTATAGCATGAGATGTGATATCCAACTCCTTCCCATTCCAATCCTGAGACCCTTCCTATAGCATGAGATGTGATATCTCAATGCTTCTAATACCAAACCTGAGATCCTTCCTATAACATGAGATGTGATATCCAACTCCTTCCCATTCCAATCCTGAGACCCTTATGATAGCATGAGATGTGATATCTCAATGCCTCTAATACCAAACCTGAGATACCTCCGATAGCATGAGATGTGATATCTCAATGCTTCTAATACCAAACCTGAGATCCTTCCTATAACATGAGATGTGATTTCCAAATCCTTCCCCTACCAAACCTGAGACCATCCCTTTAGCATGAGATGTGATATACAACTCCTTCCCATTCCAATCCTGAGACCCTTCTGATAGCATGAGATGTGATATCTCAATGCCTCTAATACCAAACCTGAGATCCTACCTCTAACATGAAATGTGATATCCATCTCCTTCCCTTTCCAAACCTGAGACCCTGCCTATAGCATGAGATGTGATATTCAAGTCCTTCCCATTCCAATCCTGAGACCCTTCCTATAGCATGTGATGTGATATCTCAATACTTATACCAAACCTGAGACCCTTCCTATGGCATGAGATGTCATATACAACTCCTTCCCATTCCAATCCTGAGACCCTTCCTATAGCATGAGATGTGATATCTCAATGCTTATACCAAACCTGAGACCCTTCCTATAGCATGAGATGTGATATCCAACTTCTTCCCATTCCAATCCTAAGACCCTTCCTATAATATGAGATGTGATATCCAACTCATTATTGGAATTAGAAGGACTTGGATATCACATCTCATGCTATAGGAAGGCTCTCAGGTTTGGAATGGGAAGGAGTTGGATATCACATCTCATGCTAAAGGGAGGGTCTCAGGTTTGGAAGGGGAAGGATTTGGATATCACATCTCATGTTATAGGAAGGATCTCAGGTTTGGTATTAGACGCATTGAGATATCACATCTCATGCTATCGGAAGGATCTCAGGTTTGGTATAGAAGCATTGAGATATCACATCTCATGCTATCAGAAGGTTCTCATGATTGGAATGGGAAGGAGTTGGATATCACATCTCATGCTAAAGGGAGGGTCTCAGGTTTGG
Organism: Ambystoma mexicanum; assembly: GCF_040938575.1. Lineage (NCBI taxonomy): Eukaryota > Metazoa > Chordata > Amphibia > Caudata > Ambystomatidae > Ambystoma > Ambystoma mexicanum. The sequence continues at coordinate 25,578 of NW_027182447.1, forward strand.
AAGGGGAAGGATTTGGATATCACATCTCATGTTATCGGAAGGATCTCAGGTTTGGTATTAGAAGTATTGAGATATCACATCTCATGCTATAGGAAGGGTCTCAGGATTGGAATGGGAAGGAGTTGGTTATCACATCTCATGCTAAAGGAAGGGTCTCAGGTTTGGTAGAAGCATTGAGATATCACATCTCATGCTATAGGAAGGGTCTCAGGATTGGAATGGGAAGGACTTAGATATCACATATCATGCTATAGGGAGGGTCTCAGTTTTGATATTAGAAGCATTGAGATATCACATCGCATGCTATCGGAAGTGTCTCAGGATTGGAATGGGAAGGAGCTGGATATCACATCTCATGCTAAAGAAAGGGTCTCAGGTTTGGAACGGGAAGGAGTTGGATATCACATCTCATGTTATAGGAAGGGTCTCAGGTTTGGTATAAGCATTGAGATATCACATCTCTGCTATCGGAAGTGTCTCAGGATTGGAATGGGAAGGACTTGGATATCACATCTCATGCTATAGATAGGCTCTCAGGTTTGGAAAGGGAAGGAGTTGGATATCACATTTCATGTTAGAGGAAGGATCTCAGGTTTGGTATTAGAGGCATTGAGATATCAGATCTCAGGCTATAGGAAGGGTCTCAGGATTGGAATGGGAAGGAGTTGGATATCACATCTCATGCTATAGGAAGGGTCTCAGGATTGGAATGGGAAGGAGTTGGATATCACATCTCATGCTAGAGGAAGGGTCTCAGGTTTGGTATAAGCATTGAGATATCACATCTCGTGTTATAGGAAGGGTCTCAGGATTGGAATGGGAAGGAGTTGTATATGACATCTCATGCCGTAGGAAGGGTCTCAGGTTTGGTATAAGCATTGAGATATCACATCTCTGCTATCGAAAGGGTCTTAGGATTGGAATGGGAAGGAGTTGGATATCCCATCTCATGTTATAGGAAGAGTCTCAGGTTTGGTATTAGAAGCATTGAGATATCCCATCTCATGATATAGGAAGGGTCTCAGGTTGGAATGGGAAGGAGTTGGATATCACATTTCATGTTATAGGAAGGGTCTCAGGATTGGAATGGGAAGGACTTGGATATCATATCCCATGCTATAGGAAGGCTCTCAGGTTTGGAAGGGGAAGGAGTTGGATATCACATTTCAGGTTAGAGGTAGGATCTCAGGTTTGGTATTAGAGGCCTTGAGATATCACATCTCATGCTATAGGAAGGGTCTCAGGATTGGAATGGGAAGGAGTTGGATATCACATCTCAAGCTATAGGAACGGTCTCAGGTTTGGTATAAGCATTGTGATATCACATCTCATGCTATAGGAAGGGTCTCAGGATTGGAATGGGAAGGAGTTGGATATCACATCTCATGTTATAGGAAAGATCTCAGTTTTGGTATTAGCATTGAGATATCACATCTCATGCTATAGGAAGGGTCTCAGGATTGGAATGGGAAGGAGTTGTATATGACATCTCATGCCATAGGAAGGGTCTCAGGTTTGGTATAAGCATTGAGATATCACATCACATGCTATAGGAAGGGTCTCAGGATTGGAATGGGAAGGACTTGGATATCACATCTCATGCTATAGGCAGGGTGTCAGGTTTGGAAAGGGAATGAGATGGATATCACATTTCATGTTAGAGGTAGGATCTCAGGTTTGGTATTAGAGGCATTGAGATATCACATCTCATGCTATCAGAAGGGTCTCAGGATTGGAATGGGAAGGAGTTGGATATCACATCTCATGCTAAAGGGAGGGTCTCAGGTTTGGAAGGGGAAGGATTTGGAAATCACATCTCATGTTGTAGGAAGGATCTCAGGTTTGGTATTAGAAGCATTGAGATATCACATCTCATGCTTTCATAAGGGTCTCAGGATTGGAATGGGAAGGAGTTGGATATCACATCTCATGTTATAGGAAGGATCTCAGGTTTGGTATTAGAAGCATTGAGACATCACATCTCATGCTATAGGAAGGGTCTCAGGATTGGAATGGGAAGGAGTTGGATATCACATCTCATGCTATAGGAAGAGTCTCAGATTTGGTATAAGCATTGAGATATCACATCTCATGCTATAGGAAGGGTCTCAGGATTGGAATGGGAAGGAGTTGTATATGACATCTCAGGCCATAGGAAGGGTCTCAGGTTTGGTATAAGCATTGAGATATCACATCTCTGCTATCGGAAGGGTCTCAGGATTGGAATGGGAAGGAATTGGATATCACATCTCATGTTATAGGAAGGATCTCAGGTTTGGTATTAGAAGCATTGAGATATCCCTTCTCATGCTATAGGAAGGGTCTCAGGATTGGAATGTGAAGGATTTGGATATCACATCTCAAGCTAAAGGAAGGGTCTCAGGTTTGGTAGAAGCATTGAGATATCACGTCTCTGCTATCGGAAGGGTCTCAGGATTGGATTGGGAAGGAGTTGGATATCCCTTCTCATGCTATAGGAAGTGTCTCAGGTTGGAATGGGAAGGAGTTGGATATCACATCTCATGTAATAGGAAGGGTCTCAGGATTGGAATGGGAAGGATTTGGATATCACATCTCTTGCTATAGGAAGGGTCTCAGGATTGGAATGGGTAGGAGTTGGATATTACTTTCTTGCTATAGGAAGGGTCTCATGTTTGGAATGGGAAGAAGTTGGATATCACATATGCTATAGTTAGTGTCTCAGGTTTGGAACGGGAAGGAGTTGGATATCACATCTCATGTTATAGGAAGGGTCTCAGGTTTGGTATAAGCATTGAGATATCACATCTCTGCTATCGGAAGTGGCTCAGGATTGGAATGGGAAGGAGTTGGATATCCCATCTCATGTTATAGGACGAGTCTCAGGTTTGTTATTAGAATCATTGAGATATCATATTGCATGCTGTAGGAAGGGTCTAAGGATTGGAATGGGAAGGACTTGGATATCACATCTCATGCTATAGGTAGGCTCTCAGGTTTGGAAAGGGAAGGAGTTGGATATCACATTTAATGTTAGAGGAAGGATCTCAGGTTTGATATTAGAGCCATTGGATATCACATCTCATGCTATAGGAATGGTCTCAGGATTGGAATGGGAAGGAGTTGGATATCACATCTCATGCTATAGGAAGGGTTTTAGGTTTGGTATAAGCATTGAGATATCACATCTCATGCTATAGGAAGGGTCTCAGGATTGGAATGGGAAGGATCTGTATATGACATCTCATGCCATAGGAAGGGTCTTAGGTTTGGTATAAGCATTGAGATATCACATCTCTGCTTTCGGAAGGGTCTCAGGATTGTAATGGGAAGGAGTTGGATATCCCATCTCATGTTATAGGAAGAGTCTCAGGTTTGGTATTAGAAGCATTGAGATATCACATCTCATGCTATAGGAAGTGTCTCAGGATTGAAATGGGAAGGACTTGGATATCACATCTCATGCTATAGGGAGGGTCTCAAGTTTGATATTAGAAGCATTGAGATATCACATCTCATGCTATAGGAAGGGTCTCAGTATTGGAATGGGAAGGAGTTGGATATCACATCTCTGCTATCGGAAGGGTCTCAGGATTGGAATGGGAAGGAGTTGGATATTCCCATCTCATGTTATAGGAAGGGTCTATCAGGTTTTAGCATGAGACTCTTCCTATAACATGAGATGTGATATCCAACTCCTTCCCGTTCCTAACCTGAGACCCTTCCTATAGCATGAGATGTGATATCCAACTCCTTCCCATTCCAATCCTGAGACCCTTCCGATAGCTTGAGATGTGATATCTCAATGCTTCTAATATCAATACTGAGACCCTCCCTATAGCATGAGATGTGATATCTAAGTCCTTCCCATTCCAATCCTGAGACCCTTCCGATAGCAGAGATGTGATATCTCAATGCTTATACCAAACCTGAGACCCTTCCTATAGCATGAGATGTGATATCCAACTCCTTCCCATTCCAATCCTGAGACCCTTCCTATAGCATGATATGTGAAATCTCAATGCTTCTACCAAAACTGAGACCCTTCCTTTAGCATGAGATGTGATATCCAACTCCTTCCCATTCCAATCCTGAGACCAGTCCTATAGCATGAGATGTGATATCTCAATGCTTCTAATACCAAACCTGAGATCCTTCCTATAACATGAGATGTGATATCCAACTCCTTCCCATTCCAATCCTGAGACCCTTCCTATAGCATGAGATGTGATATCTCAATGCTTCTAATACCAAACCTGAGATCCTTCCGATAGCATGAGATGTGATATCTCAATGCTTCTAATACCAAACCTGAGATACTTCCTATAACATGAGATGTGATATCCAAATCCTTCCCCTTCCGAACCTGAGACCCTCCCTTTAGCATGAGATGTGATATCTCAATGCTTATACCAAACCTGAGACCCTTCCTATAGCATGAGATGTGATATCCAACTCCTTCCCATTCCAATCCTGAGACCCTTCCTATAGCATGATATGTGAAATCTCAATGCTTCTACCAAAACTGAGACCCTTCCTTTAGCATGAGATGTGATATCCAACTCCTTCCCATTCCAATCCTGAGACCAGTCCTATAGCATGAGATGTGATATCTCAATGCTTCTAATACCAAACCTGAGATCCTTCCTATAACAAGAGATGTGATATCCAACTCCTTCCCATTCCAATCCTGAGACCCTTCCTATAGCATGAGATGTGATATCTCAATGCTTCTAATACCAAACCTGAGATCCTTCCGATAGCATGAGATGTGATATCTCAATGCTTCTAATACCAAACCTGAGATACTTCCTATAACATGAGATGTGATATCCAAATCCTTCCCCTTCCGAACCTGAGACCCTCCCTTTAGCATGAGATGTGATATCCAACTCCTTCTCATTCCATTCCTGATACCATTCTGATAGCATGAGATGTGATATCTCAATGCCTCTAATACCAAACCTGAGATCCTACCTCTAACATGAAATGTGATATCCAACTCCTTCCCTTTCCAAACCTGAGAGCCTTCCTACAGCATGAGATGTGATATCCAAGTCCTTCCCATTCCAATCCTGAGACCCTTCCTATAACATGAGATGTCATATCCAACTCCTTCCCATTCCAACCTGATACCCTTCCTATAGCATGAGATGGGATATCCAACTCCTTCCAAATCCAATCCTGATACCCTTCCGATAGCATGAGATGTGATATCCCAATGCTTCTACAAAACCTGATACCCATACCATGGCATGAGATGTGATATCAAACTCCCGTCCCATACCAAGAGACTTGATATCTCAATGCTTCTAATACCAAACCTGAGACCGGTCCAATAACATGAGATGTGATATCCAAATCCTTCCCCTTCCAAACCTTAGACCCTTCCTTTATCATGAGATGTGATATCCAAGTCCTTCCCATTCCATTCCTGAGACCCTTCCTATAGCATGAGATGTGATATCTCAATGCTTCTAATACCAAACCTGAGACCCTTCCTATAACATGAGATGTGATATCCAAGTCCTTCCCATTTCAATCCTGAGACCCTTCCTATAGCATGAGATGTGATATCTCAATGCTTCTAATACCAAACCTGAGACCCTTCCTATAACATGAATTCTGATATCCAAGTCCTTCCCATTCCAATCCTGAGACCCTTCCAATAGCAGAGATGTGATATCTCAATGCTTCTAATATCAAACCTGAGACCTGTCCTATAACATGAGATGGGATATCCAACTCCTTCCCGTTCCAAACCTGATACCCTTCCTATAGCATGAGATGTGATATCCAATTCCTTCCCATCCCAATCCTGAGACACCTCCGATAGCAGAGATGTGATATCTCAATGCTTATACCAAACCTGAGACTCTTCCTATAACATGAGATGTGATATCTAACTCCTTTCCGTTCCAAACCTGAGACCCTTCCTATAGCATGAGATGTGATATCCAACTCCTTCCCGTTCCAAACCTGATACCCTTCCTATAGCATGAGATGTGATATCCAATTCCTTCCCATCCCAATCCTGAGACACCTCCGATAGCAGAGATGTGATATCTCAATGCTTATACCAAACCTGAGACTCTTCCTATAACATGAGATGTGATATCTAACTCCTTTCCATTCCAATCCTGAGACCCTTCCTATAGCATGAGATGTGATATCCAACTCCTTCCCATTCCAATCCTGAGACCCTTCCTATAGCATGAGATGTGATATCTCAATGCTTCTAATACCAAACCTGAGATCCTTCCTATAACAAGAGATGTGATATCCAACTCCTTCCCATTCCAATCCTGAGACCCTTATGATAGCATGAGATGTGATATCTCAATGCCTCTAATACCAAACCTGAGATACTTCCGATAGCATGAGATGTGATATCTCAATGCTTCTAATACCAAACCTGAGATCCTTCCTATAACATGAGATGTGATTTCCAAATCCTTCCCCTTCCAAACCTGAGACCCTCCCTTTAGCATGAGATGTGATATACAATTCCTTCCCATTCCAATCCTGAGACCCTTCCTATAGCATGATATGTGAAATCTCAATGCTTCTACCAAAACTGAGACCCTTCCTTTAGCATGAGATGTGATATCCAACTCCTTCCCATTCCAATCCTGAGACCAGTCCTATAGCATGAGATGTGATATCTCAATGCTTCTAATACCAAACCTGAGATCCTTCCTATAACATGAGATGTGATATCCAACTCCTTCCCATTCCAATCCTGAGACCCTTCCTATAGCATGAGATGTGATATCTCAATGCTTCTAATACCAAACCTGAGATCCTTCCGATAGCATGAGATGTGATATCTCAATGCTTCTAATACCAAACCTGAGATACTTCCTATAACATGAGATGTGATATCCAAATCCTTCCCCTTCCGAACCTGAGACCCTCCCTTTAGCATGAGATGTGATATCCAACTCCTTCTCATTCCAATCCTGATACCCTTCTGATAGCATGAGATGTGATATCTCAATGCCTCTAATACCAAACCTGAGATCCTACCTCTAACATGAAATGTGATATCCAACTCCTTCCCTTTCCAAACCTGAGAGCCTTCCTACAGCATGAGATGTGATATCCAAGTCCTTCCCATTCCAATCCTGAGACCCTTCCTATAACATGAGATGTCATATCCAACTCCTTCCCATTCCAACCTGATACCCTTCCTATAGCATGAGATGGGATATCCAACTCCTTCCAAATCCAATCCTGATACCCTTCCGATAGCATGAGATGTGATATCCCAATGCTTCTACAAAACCTGATACCCATACCATGGCATGAGATGTGATATCAAACTCCCGTCCCATACCATGAGACTTGATATCTCAATGCTTCTAATACCAAACCTGAGACCGGTCCAATAACATGAGATGTGATATCCAAATCCTTCCCCTTCCAAACGTTAGACCCTTCCTTTATCATGAGATGTGATATCCAAGTCCTTCCCATTCCATTCCTGAGACCCTTCCTATAGCATGAGATGTGATATCTCAATGCTTCTAATAACAAACCTGAGACCCTTCCTATAACATGAGATGTGATATCCAAGTCCTTCCCATTCCAATCCTGAGACCCTTCAAATAGCAGAGATGTGATATCTCAATGCTTCTAATATCAAACCTGAGACCTGTCCTATAACATGAGATGGGATATCCAACTCCTTCCCGTTCCAAACCTGAGACCCTTCCTATAGCATGAGATGTGATATCCAATTCCTTCACATCCCAATCCTGAGACAACTCCGATAGCAGAGATGTGATATCTCAATGCTTATACCAAACCTGAGACTCTTCCTATAACATGAGATGTGATATCTAACTCCTTTCCGTTCCAAACCTGAGACCCTTCCTATAGCATGAGATGTGATATCCAACTCCTTCCCATTCCAATCCTGAGACCCTTCCTATAGCATGAGATGTGATATCTCAATGCTTATACCAAATCTGAGACCCTTCCTATAGCATGAGATGTGATATCCAACTCCTTCCCATTCCAATCCTGAGACCCTTCCTATAGCATGAGATGTGATATCTCAATGCTTTTAATACCAAACCTGAGATCCTTCCTATAACAAGAGATGTGATATCCAACTCCTTCCCATTCCAATCCTGAGACCCTTATGATAGCATGAGATGTGATATCTCAATGCCTCTAATACCAAACCTGAGATACTTCCGATAGCATGAGATGTGATATCTCAATGCTTCTAATACCAAACCTGAGATCCTTCCTATAACATGAAATGTGATTTCCAAATCCTTCCCCTTCCAAACCTGAGACCCTCCCTTTAGCATGAGATGTGATATACAACTCCTTCCCATTCCAATCCTGAGACCCTTCTGATAGCATGAGATGTGATATCTCAATGCCTATAATACCAAACCTGAGATCCTACCTCTAACATGAAATGTGATATCCATCTCCTTCCCTTTCCAAACCTGAGACCCTGCCTATAGCATGAGATGTGATATCCAAGTCCTTCCCATTCCAATCCTGAGACCCTTCATATAGAATGTGATGTGATATCTCAATGCTTATACCAAACCTGAGACCCTTCCTATGGCATGAGATGTCATATACAACTCCTTCCCATTCCAATCATGAGACCCTTCCTATAGCATGAGATGTGATATCTCAATGCTTATACCAAACCTGAGACCCTTCCTATAGCATGAGATGTGATATCCAACTTCTTCCCATTCCAATCCTAAGACCCTTCCTATAACATGAGATGTGATGTCTCAATGCTTCTAATACCAAACCTGAGATCTTTCCTATAACATGAGATGTGATATCCAACTCCTTCCCATTCCAATCCTGAGACCCTTCCTATAGCATGAGATGTGATATCTCAATGTTTATACCAAACCTGAGACCCTTCCTATAGCTTGAGATGTGATATCCAACTCCTTCCCATTCCAATCCTGAGACCCTTCCTATAGCATGAGATGTGATATCTCAAGGCCTCTAATACCAAACCTGAGATCCTTCCTCTAACATGAAATGTGATATCCAACTCCTTCCCCTTCCAAACCTGAGAGCCTTCCTTTAGCATGAGATATGATATCCAAGTCCTTCCCATTCCAATCCTGAGACCCTTCCTATAACATGAAATGTGATATCCAACTCCTTCCCATTCCAACCTGAGACCCTTCCTATAGCATGAGATGGGATATCCAACTCCTTCCAAATCCAATACTGATACCCTTCCAATAGCATGAGATGTGATATCCCAATGCTTCTACCAAACCTGAGACCCATACTATGGCATAATATGTGACATCAAACTCCTTCCCATTCCAATCCTGAGACCATTCCTATAGCTTGAGATGTGATATCCACCTCCTTCCCATTCCAATTCTGAGACCCCTCCTATACCATGAGACTTGATATCTCAATGCTTCTAATACCAAACCTGAGACCCGTCCTATAACATGAGATGCGATATCCAAATCCTTCCCCTTCCAAACCTTAGACCCTTCCTTTATCATGAGATGTGATATCCAACTCCTTCCCATTCCAATCCTGAGACCCTTCCTATAGCATGAGATGTGATATCTCAATGCTTCTAATACCAAACCTGAGATCCTTCCGATAGCATGAGATGTGATATCTCAATGCTTCTAATACCAAACCTGAGATCCTTCCTATAACATGAGATGTGATATCCAAATCCTTCCCCTTCTGAACCTGAGACCCTCCCTTTAGCATGAGATGTGATATCCAACTCCTTCCCATTCCAATCCTGATACCCTTCTGATAGCATGAGATGTGATATCTCAATGCCTCTAATACCAAACCTGAGATCCTACCTCTAACATGAAATGTGATATCCAACTCCTTCCCTTTCCAAACCTGAGAGCCTTCCTACAGCATGAGATGTGATATCCAAGTCCTTCCCATTCCAATCCTAAAACCCTTCCTATAACATGAGATGTCATATCCAACTCCTTCCCATTCCAACCTGAGACCCTTCCTATAGCATGAGATGGGATATCCAACTCCTTCCAAAACCAATCCTGATACCCTTCCGATAGCATGAGATGTGATATCCCAATGCTTCTACAAAACCTGAGACCCATACCATGGCATGAGATGTGATATCAAACTCCCGTCCTATACCATGAGACTTGATATCTCAATGCTTCTAATACCAAACCTGAGACCGGTCCAATAACATGAGATGTGATATCCAAATCCTTCCCCTTCCAAACCTTAGACCCTTCCTTTATCATGAGATGTGATATCCAAGTCCTTCCCATTCCATTCCTGAGACCCTTCCTATAGCATGAGATGTGATATCTCAATGCTTCTAATACCAAACCTGAGACCCTTCCTATAACATGAGATGTGATATCCAAGTCCTTCCCATTTCAATCCTGAGACCCTTCCTATAGCATGAGATGTGATATCTCAATGCTTTTAATACCAAACCTGAGACCCTTCCTATAACATGAATTCTGATATCCAAGTCCTTCCCATTCCAATCCTGAGACCCTTCCAATAGCAGAGATATGATATCTCAATGCTTCTAATATCAAACCTGAGACCTGTCCTATAACATGAGATGGGATATCCAACTCCTTCCCGTTCCAAACCTGATACCCTTCCTATAGCATGAGATGTGATATCCAATTCCTTCCCATCCCAATCCTGAGACACCTCCGATAGCAGAGATGTGATATCTCAATGCTTATACCAAACCTGAGACTCTTCCTATAACATGAGATGTGATATCTAACACCTTCCCGTTCCAAACCTGAGACCCTTCCTATAGCATGAGATGTGATATCCAACTCCTTCCCATTCCAATCCTGAGACCCTTCCTATAGCATGAGATGTGATATCTCAATGCTTATACCAAATCTGAGACCCTTCCTATAGCATGAGATGTGATATCCAACTCCTTCCCATTCCAATCCTGAGACCCTTCCTATAGCATGAGATGTGATATCTCAATGCTTCTAATACCAAACCTGAGATCCTTCCTATAACATGAGATGTGATATCCAACTCCTTCCCATTCCAATCCTGAGACCCTTATGATAGCATGAGATGTGATATCTCAATGCCTCTAATACCAAACCTGAGATACTTCCGATAGCATGAGATGTGATATCTCAATGCTTCTAATACCAAACCTGAGATCCTTCCTATAACATGAGATGTGATTTCCAAATCCTTCCCCTACCAAACCTGAGACCATCCCTTTAGCATGAGATGTGATATACAACTCCTTCCCATTCCAATCCTGAGACCCTTCTGATAGCATGAGATGTGATATCTCAATGCCTCTAATACCAAACCTGAGATCCTACCTCTAACATGAAATATGATATCCATCTCCTTCCCTTTCCAAACCTGAGACCCTGCCTATAGCATGAGATGTGATATTCAAGTCCTTCCCATTCCAATCCTGAGACCCTTCCTATAGCATGTGATGTGATATCTCAATACTTATACCAAACCTGAGACCCTTCCTATGGCATGAGATGTCATATACAACTCCTTCCCATTCCAATCCTGAGACCCTTCCTATAGCATGAGATGTGATATCTCAATGCTTATACCAAACCTGAGACCCTTCCTATAGCATGAGATGTGATATCCAACTTCTTCCCATTCCAATCCTAAGACCCTTCCTATAATATGAGATGTGATATCCAACTCATTATTGGAATTAGAAGGACTTGGATATCACATCTCATGCTATAGGAAGGCTCTCAGGTTTGGAATGGGAAGGAGTTGGATATCACATCTCATGCTAAAGGGAGGGTCTCAGGTTTGGAAGGGGAAGGATTTGGATATCACATCTCATGTTATAGGAAGGATCTCAGGTTTGGTATTAGAAGCATTGAGATATCACATCTCATGCTATCGGAAGGATCTCAGGTTTGGTATAGAAGCATTGAGATATCACATCTCATGCTATCAGAAGGTTCTCAGGATTGGAATGGGAAGGAGTTGGATATCACATCTCATGCTAAAGGGAGGGTCTCAGGTTTGGAAGGGGAAGGATTTGGATATCACATCTCATGTTATCGGAAGGATCTCAGGTTTGGTATTAGAAGTATTGAGATATCACATCTCATGCTATAGGAAGGGTCTCAGGATTGGAATGGGAAGGAGTTGGTTATCACATCTCATGCTAAAGGAAGGGTCTCAGGTTTGGTAGAAGCATTGAGATATCACATCTCATGCTATAGGAAGGGTCTCAGGATTGGAATGGGAAGGACTTAGATATCACATATCATGCTATAGGGAGGGTCTCAGTTTTGATATTAGAAGCATTGAGATATCACATCGCATGCTATCGGAAGTGTCTCAGGATTGGAATGGGAAGGAGCTGGATATCACATCTCATGCTAAAGGAAGGGTCTCAGGTTTGGAACGGGAAGGAGTTGGATATCACATCTCATGTTATAGGAAGGGTCTCAGGTTTGGTATAAGCATTGAGATATCACATCTCTGCTATCGGAAGTGTCTCAGGATTGGAATGGGAAGGACTTGGATATCACATCTCATGCTATAGATAGGCTCTCAGGTTTGGAAAGGGAAGGAGTTGGATATCACATTTCATGTTAGAGGAAGGATCTCAGGTTTGGTATTAGAGGCATTGAGATATCAGATCTCAGGCTATAGGAAGGGTCTCAGGATTGGAATGGGAAGGAGTTGGATATCACATCTCATGCTATAGGAAGGGTCTCAGGATTGGAATGGGAAGGAGTTGGATATCACATCTCATGCTAGAGGAAGGGTCTCAGGTTTGGTATAAGCATTGAGATATCACATCTCGTGTTATAGGAAGGGTCTCAGGATTGGAATGGGAAGGAGTTGTATATGACATCTCATGCCGTAGGAAGGGTCTCAGGTTTGGTATAAGCATTGAGATATCACATCTCTGCTATCGAAAGGGTCTTAGGATTGGAATGGGAAGGAGTTGGATATCCCATCTCATGTTATAGGAAGAGTCTCAGGTTTGGTATTAGAAGCATTGAGATATCCCATCTCATGATATAGGAAGGGTCTCAGGTTGGAATGGGAAGGAGTTGGATATCACATTTCATGTTATAGGAAGGGTCTCAGGATTGGAATGGGAAGGACTTGGATATCATATCCCATGCTATAGGAAGGCTCTCAGGTTTGGAAGGGGAAGGAGTTGGATATCACATTTCATGTTAGAGGTAGGATCTCAGGTTTGGTATTAGAGGCCTTGAGATATCACATCTCATGCTATAGGAAGGGTCTCAGGATTGGAATGGGAAGGAGTTGGATATCACATCTCAAGCTATAGGAACGGTCTCAGGTTTGGTATAAGCATTGTGATATCACATCTCATGCTATAGGAAGGGTCTCAGGATTGGAATGGGAAGGAGTTGGATATCACATCTCATGTTATAGGAAAGATCTCAGTTTTGGTATTAGCATTGAGATATCACATCTCATGCTATAGGAAGGGTCTCAGGATTGGAATGGGAAGGAGTTGTATATGACATCTCATGCCATAGGAAGGGTCTCAGGTTTGGTATAAGCATTGAGATATCACATCACATGCTATAGGAAGGGTCTCAGGATTGGAATGGGAAGGACTTGGATATCACATCTCATGCTATAGGCAGGGTGTCAGGTTTGGAAAGGGAATGAGATGGATATCACATTTCATGTTAGAGGTAGGATCTCAGGTTTGGTATTAGAGGCATTGAGATATCACATCTCATGCTATCAGAAGGGTCTCAGGATTGGAATGGGAAGGAGTTGGATATCACATCTCATGCTAAAGGGAGGGTCTCAGGTTTGGAAGGGGAAGGATTTGGAAATCACATCTCATGTTGTAGGAAGGATCTCAGGTTTGGTATTAGAAGCATTGAGATATCACATCTCATGCTTTCATAAGGGTCTCAGGATTGGAATGGGAAGGAGTTGGATATCACATCTCATGTTATAGGAAGGATCTCAGGTTTGGTATTAGAAGCATTGAGACATCACATCTCATGCTATAGGAAGGGTCTCAGGATTGGAATGGGAAGGAGTTGGATATCACATCTCATGCTATAGGAAGAGTCTCAGATTTGGTATAAGCATTGAGATATCACATCTCATGCTATAGGAAGGGTCTCAGGATTGGAATGGGAAGGAGTTGTATATGACATCTCAGGCCATAGGAAGGGTCTCAGGTTTGGTATAAGCATTGAGATATCACATCTCTGCTATCGGAAGGGTCTCAGGATTGGAATGGGAAGGAATTGGATATCACATCTCATGTTATAGGAAGGATCTCAGGTTTGGTATTAGAAGCATTGAGATATCCCTTCTCATGCTATAGGAAGGGTCTCAGGATTGGAATGTGAAGGATTTGGATATCACATCTCATGCTAAAGGAAGGGTCTCAGGTTTGGTAGAAGCATTGAGATATCACGTCTCTGCTATCGGAAGGGTCTCAGGATTGGATTGGGAAGGAGTTGGATATCCCTTCTCATGCTATAGGAAGGGTCTCAGGTTTGGTATAAGCATTGAGATATCACATCTCTGCTATCGGAAGGGTCTCAGGATTGGATTGGGAAGGAGTTGGATATCCCTTCTCATGCTACAGGAAGTGTCTCAGGTTGGAATGGGAAGGAGTTGGATATCACATCTCATGTAATAGGAAGGGTCTCAGGATTGGAATGGGAAGGATTTGGATATCACATCTCTTGCTATAGGAAGGGTCTCAGGATTGGAATGGGTAGGAGTTGGATATTACTTTCTTGCTATAGGAAGGGTCTCATGTTTGGAATGGGAAGAAGTTGGATATCACATATGCTATAGTTAGTGTCTCAGGTTTGGAACGGGAAGGAGTTGGATATCACATCTCATGTTATAGGAAGGGTCTCAGGTTTGGTATAAGCATTGAGATATCACATCTCTGCTATCGGAAGTGGCTCAGGATTGGAATGGGAAGGAGTTGGATATCCCATCTCATGTTATAGGACGAGTCTCTGGTTTGGTATTAGAATCATTGAGATATCACATCGCATGCTGTAGGAAGGGTCTAAGGATTGGAATGGGATGGACTTGGTTATCACATCTCATGCTATAGGTAGGCTCTCAGGTTTGGTATAAGCATTGAGATATCACATCTCATGCTATAAGAAGGGTCTCAGGATTGGAATGGGAAGGAATTGGATATCACATCTCATGCTATAGGAAGGGTCTCAGATTTGGTATAGGCATTGAGATATCACATCTCATGCTATAGGAAGGGTCTCAGGATTGGAATAGGAAGGAGTTGTATATGACATCCCAGGCCATAGGAAGGGTCTCAGGTTTGGTATAAGCATTGAGATATCACATCTCTGCTATCGGAAGGGTCTCAGGATTGGAATGGGAAGGAGTTGGATATCCCATCTCATGTTATAGGAAGGGTCTCAGGTTTGGTATTAGAAGCATAGAGATATCACATCTCATGCTATAGGAAGGGTCTCAGGATTGGAATGGGAAGGACTTGGATGTCACATCTCATGCTATAGGGAGGGTCTCAAGTTTGATATTAGAAGCATTGAGATAGCAAATCTCATGATATCGGAAGGGTCTCAGGATTGGAATGGGAAGGAGTTGGATATCACATCTCATGATAAAGGAAGGGTCTGAGGTTTGGAAGGGGAAGGATTTGGATATCACATCTCATGTTATAGGACGGGTCTCAGGTTTGGTATTAGAAGCATTGAGATATCAAGTCTCATGGTATAAGAAGGGTCTCAGAATTGGAATGGGAAGGAGTTGGATATCACACCTCAAGCTATAGGAAGGGCCTCAGGATTGGAATGGGAAGGAGTTTGATATCACATCTCATGCCATAGTATGGGTCTCAGGTTTGGTAGAAGCATTGGGATATCACATCTCATGGTATCGGAAGGGTATCAGTATTGGATTTGGAAGGAGTTGGATATCCCATCTCATGCTATAGGAAGGGTCTCAGGTTGGAATGGGAAGGAGTTGGATATCACATTTCATGTTATAGAAAGTGTCTCAGGATTGGAATGGGAAGGACTTGGATATCATATCTCATGCTATAGGAAGGCTCCCAGGTTTGGAAGGGGAAGGAGTTGGATATCACATTTCATGTTAGAGGAAGGATCTCAGGTTTGGTATTAGAGGCCTTGAGATATCACATCTCATGCTATAGGAAGGGTCTCTGGATTGGAATGGGAAGGAGTTGGATATCACATCTCAAGCTATAGGAAGGGTCTCAGGTTTGGTATAAGCATTGAGATATCACATCTCATGCTATAGGAAGGGTCTCAGGATTGGAATGGGAAGGAGTTGGATATCACATCTCATATTATAGGAAATATCTCAGGTTTGGTATTAGAAGCATTGAGACATCACATCTCATGTTATAGGAAGGGTCTCAGGATTGGAATGGGAAGAAGTTGGATATCACATCTCATGCTATAGGAAGGGTCTCAGGTTTGGTATATGCATTGAGATATCACATCTCATGCTATAGGAAGGGTCTCAGGATTGGAATGGGAAGGAGTTGTATATGACATCTCATGCCATAGGAAGGGTCTCAGGTGTGGTATAAGCATTGAGATATCACATCACATGCTATAGAAAGGGTCTCAGGATTGGAATGGGAAGGACTTGGATATCACATCTCATGCTATAGGCAGGGTCTCAGGTTTGGAAAGGGAAGGAGATGGATATCACATTTCATGTTAGAGATAGGATCTCAGGTTTGGTATTAGAGGCATTGAGATATCACATCTCATGCTATCAGAAGGGTCTCAGAATTGGAATGGGAAGGAGTTGTATATCACATCTCATGCTAAAGGGAGGGTCTCAGGTTTGGAAGGGGAAGGATTTGGAAATCACATCTCATGTTATAGGAAGGGTCTCAGGTTTGGTATTAGAAGCATTGAGATATCACATCTCATGCTATAGGAAGGGTCTCAGGATTGGAATGGGGAGGACTTGGATGTCACATCTCATGCTATAGGGAGGGTCTCAAGTTTGATATTAGAAGCATTGAGATAACAAATCTCATGATATCGGAAGGGTCTCAGGATTGGAATGGGAAGGAGTTGGATATCACATCTCATGATAATGGAAGGGTCTAAGGTTTGGAAGGGGAAAGATTTGGATATCACATCTCATGTTATAGGACGGGTCTCAGGTTTGGTATTAGAAGCATTGAGATATCAAGTCTCATGGCATAGGTAGGGTCTCAGAATTGGAATGGGAAGGAGTTGGATATCACATCTCAAGCTATAGGAAGAGTCTCAGGATTGGAATGGGAATGAGTTTGATATCACATCTCATGCCATAGTATGGGTCTCAGGTTTGGTAGAAGCATTGGGATATCACATCACATGCTATTGGAAGGGTATCAGTATTGGATTTGGAAGGAGTTGAATATCCCATCTCATGCTATAGTATAGGTCTCAGGTTTGGTAGAAGCATTGGGATATCACATCTCATGCTATTGGAAGGGTATCAGTATTGGATTTGGAAGGAGTTGGATATCCTATCTCATGCTATAGGAAGGGTCTCAGATTTGGTATAAGCATTGAGATATCACATCTCATGCTATAGGAAGGGTCTCAGGATTGGATTGGGAAGGAGTTGTATATGACATCTCAGGCCATAGGAAGGGTCTCAGGATTGGTATAAGCATTGAGATATCACATCTCTGCTATCGGAAGGGTCTCAGGATTGGAATGGGAAGGAGTTGGATATCCCATCTCATGTTATAGGAAGAGTCTCAGGTTTGGTATTAGAAGCATTGAGATATCACATCTCATGCTATAGGAAGGGTCTCAGGATTGGAATGGGGAGGACTTGGATGTCACATCTCATGGTATAGGGAGGGTCTCAAGTTTGATATTAGAAGCATTGAGATAACAAATCTCATGATATCGGAAGGGTCTCAGGATTGGAATGGGAAGGAGTTGGATATCACATCTCATGATAAAGGAAGCGTCTAAGGTTTGGAAGGGGAAAGATCTGGATATCACATCTCATGTTATAGGACGGGTCTCAGGTTTGGTATTAGAAGCATTGAGATATCAATTCTCATGGCATAGGAAGGGTCTCAGAATTGGAATGGGAAGGAGTTTGATATCACATCTCATGCCATAGTATGGGTCTCAGGTTTGGTAGAAGCATAGGGATATCACATCTCATGCTATTGGAAGGTTATCAGTATTGGATTTGGAAGGAGTTGGATATCCCATCTCATGCTATAGGAAGGGTCTCAGGTTGGAATGGGAAGGAGTTGGATATCACATTTCATGTTATAGGAAGGGTCTCAGGATTGGAATGGGAAGGACTTGGATATCATATCTCATGCTATAGGAAGGCTCTCAGGTTTGGAAGGGGAAGGAGTTGGATATCACATTTCATGTTAGAGGAAGGATCTCAGGTTTGGTATTAGAGGCCTTGAGATATCACATCTCATGCTATAGGAAGGGTTTCAGGATTGGAATGGGAAGGAGTTGGATATCACATCTCATGTTATAGGAAAGATCTCCGGTTTGGTATTAGAAGCATTGAGACATCACATCTCATGTTATAGGAAGGGTCTCAGGATTGGAATGGGAAGAAGTTGGATATCACATCTCATGCTATAGGAAGGGTCTCAGGTTTGGAAGGGGAAGGAGTTGGATATCCAATCTCATGTTATAGGACTGGTCTCAGGTTTGGTATTAGAAGCATTGAGATATCACATTGCATGCTGTAGGAAGGTTCTCAGGTTTGGTATTAGAAGCATTGAGACATCACATCTCATGCTATAGGAAGGGTCTCAGGATTGGAATGGGAAGGAGTTGGATATCACATCTCATGTTATAGGAAGGATCTCAGGTTTGGTATTAGAAGCATTGAGACATCACATCTCATGCTATAGGAAGGGTCTCAGGATTGGAATGGGAAGGAGTTGGATATCACATCTCATGCTATAGGAAGGGTCTCAGATTTGGTATAAGCATTGAGATATCACATCTCATGCTATAGGAAGGGTCTCAGGATTGGATTGGGAAGGAGTTGTATATGACATCTCAGGCCATAGGAAGGGTCTCAGGATTGGTATAAGCATTGAGATATCACATCTCTGCTATCGGAAGGGTCTCAGGATTGGAATGGGAAGGAGTTGGATATCCCATCTCATGTTATAGGAAGGGTCTCAGGTTTGGTATTAGAAGCATTGAGATATCACATCTCATGCTATAGGAAGGGTCTCAGGATTGGAATGGGGAGGACTTGGATGTCACATCTCATGCTATAGGGAGGGTCTCAAGTTTGATATTAGAAGCATTGAGATAACAAATCTCATGATATCGGAAGGGTCTCAGGATTGGAATGGGAAGGAGTTGGATATCACATCTCATGATAAAGGAAGGGTCTAAGGTTTGGAAGGGGAAAGATTTGGATATCACATCTCATGTTATAGGACGGGTCTCAGGTTTGGTATTAGAAGCATTGAGATATCAAGTCTCATGGCATAGGAAGGGTCTCAGAATTTGAATGGGAACGAGTTGGATATCACATCTCAAGCTATAGGAAGAGTCTCAAGATTGGAATGGGAAGGAGTTTGATATCACATCTCATGCCATAGTATGGGTCTCAGGTTTGGTAGAAGCATTGGGATATCACATCGCATGCTATTGGAAGGGTATCAGTATTGGATTTGGAAGGAGTTGGATATCCCATCTCATGCTATACGAAGGGTCTCAGGTTGGAATGGGAAGGAGTTGGATATCACATTTCATGTTAGAGGAAGGATCTCAGGTTTGGTATTAGAGGCCTTGAGATATCACATATCATGCTATAGGAAGGGTCTCAGGATTGGAATGGGAAGGAGTTGGATATCACATCTCAAGCTTTAGGAAGGGTCTCAGGTTTGGTATAAGCATTGAGATAGCACATCTCATGCTATAGGAAGGGTCTCAGGATTGGAATGGGAAGGAGTTGGATATTACATCTCATGTTATAGGAAAGATCTCAGGTTTGGTATTAGAAGCATTGAGACATCACATCTCATGTTATAGGAACGGTCTCAGGATTGGAATGGGAAGAAGTTGGATATCACATCTCATGCTATAGGAAGGGTCTCAGGTTTGGAAGGGGAAGGAGTTGGATATCCAATCTCATGTTATAGGACTGGTCTCAGGTTTGGTATTAGAAGCATTGAGATATCACATTGCATGCTGTAGGAAGGTTCTCAGGTTTGGTATTAGAAGCATTGAGACATCACATCTCATGCTATAGGAAGGGTCTCAGGATTGGAATGGGAAGGAGTTGGATATCACATCTCATGTTATAGGAAGGATCTCAGGTTTGGTATTAGAAGCATTGAGACATCACATCTCATGCTATAGGAAGGGTCTCAGGATTGGAATGGGAAGGAGTTGGATATCACATCTCATGCTATAGGAAGGGTCTCAGATTTGGTATAAGCATTGAGATATCACATCTCCGGCCATAGGAAGGGTCTCAGGATTGGTATAAGCATTGAGATATCACATCTCTGCTATCGGAAGGGTCTCAGGATTGGAATGGGAAGGAGTTGGATATCCCATCTCATGATAAAGGAAGGGTCTAAGGTTTGGAAGGGGAAAAATTTGGATATCACATCTCATGTTATAGGACGGGTCTCAGGTTTGGTATTAGAAGCATTGAGCTATCAAGTCTCATGGTATAGGAAGGGTCTCAGAATTGGAATGGGAAGGATTTCGGATATCACATCTCAAGCTATAGGAAGAGTCTCAGGATTGGAATGGGAAGGAGTTTGATATCACATCTCATGCCATAGTATGGTTCTCAGGTTTGGTAGAAGCATTGGGATATCACATCTCATGCTATTGGAAGGGTATCAGTATTGGATTTGGAAGGAGTTGGATATCCCATCTCATGCTATAGGAAGGGTCTCAGGTTGGAATGGGAAGGAGTTGGATATCACATTTCATGTTATAGGAAGGGTCTCAGGACTGGAATGGGAAGGAGTTGGAGATCACATCTCAAGCTTTAGGAAGGGTCTCAGGTTTGGTATAAGCATTGAGATAGCACATCTCATGCTATAGGAAGGGTCTCAGGATTGGAATGGGAAGGAGTTGGATATCACATCTCATGTTATAGGAAAGATCTCAGGTTTGGTATTAGAAGCATTGAGACATCACATCTCATGTTATAGGAAGGGTCTCAGGATTGGAATGGGAAGAAGTTGGATATCACATCTCATGCTATAGGAAGGGTCTCAGGTTTGGAAGGGGAAGGAGTTGGATATCCAATCTCATGTTATAGGACTGGTCTCAGGTTTGGTATTAGAAGCATTGAGATATCACATCGCATGCTGTAGGAAGGTTCTCAGGTTTGGAATGGGGAGGAATTGGATATCACATCTCATGTCATAGGAAGGATCTCAGTTTTGGGATTAGAAGCATTGAGATATCATATCTCATGCTAAAGGAATGGTCTCAGGATTGGAATGGGAAGGAGTTGGATATTACATTCTTGCTATAGGAAGGGTCTCATGTTTGGAATGGGAACGAGTTGGATATCACATATGCTATAGGAAGGGTCTCAGGTTTGAAACGGGAAGGAGTTGGATATCACATCTCATGTTATAGGAAGGGTCTCAGGTTTGTTATAAGCATTGAGATATCACATCTCTGCTATCGGAAGTGTCTCAGGATTGGAATGGGAAGGTGTTGGATATCCCATCTCATGTTATAGGACGGGTCTCAGGTTTGTTATTGGAATCATTGAGATATCATATTGCATGCTGTAGGAAGGGTCTAAGGATTGGAATGGGAAGGACTTGGATATCACATCTCATGCTATAGGTAGGCTCTCAGGTTTGGAAAGGGAAGGAGTTCGATATCACATTTCATGTTAGAGGAAGGATCTCAGGTTTGGTATTAGAGGCATTGAGATATCACATATCATGCTATAGGAAGGGTCTCAGGATTGGAATGGGAAGGAGTTGGATATCACATCTCAAGCTTTAGGAAGGGTCTCAGGTTTGGTATAAGCATTGCGATAGCACATCTCATGCTATAGGAAGGGACTCAGGATTGGAATGGGAAGGAGTTGGATATTACATCTCATGTTATAGGAAAGATCTCAGGTTTGGTATTAGAAGCATTGAGACATCACATCTCATGTTATAGGAAGGGTCTCAGGATTGGAATGGGAAGAAGTTGGATATCACATCTCATGCTATAGGAAGGGTCTCAGGTTTGGAAGGGGAAGGAGTTGGATATCCAATCTCATGTTATAGGACTGGTCTCAGGTTTGGTATTAGAAGCATTGAGATATCACATCGCATGCTGTAGGAAGGTTCTCAGGTTTGGTATTAGAAGCATTGAGACATCACATCTCATGCTATAGGAAGGGTCTCAGGATTGGAAATGGAAGGAGTTGGATATCACATCTCATGTTATAGGAAGGATCTCAGGTTTGGTATTAGAAGCATTGAGACATCACATCTCATGCTATAGGAAGGGTCTCAGGATTGGAATTTGAAGGAGTTGGATATCACATCTCATGCTATAGGAAGGGTCTCAGATTTGGTATAAGCATTGAGATATCACATCTCATGATATAGGAAGGGTCTCAGGATTGGATTGGGAACAAGTTGTATATGACATCTCAGGCCATAGGAAGGGTCTCAGGATTGGTATAAGCATTGAGATATCACATCTCTGCTATCGGAAGGGTCTCAGGATTGGAATGGGAAGGAGTTGGATATCCCATCTCATGATAAAGGAAGGGTCTAAGGTTTGGAAGGGGAAAGATTTGGATATCACATCTCATGTAATAGGACGGGTCTCAATTTTGATATTAGAAGCATTGAGATAACAAATCTCATGATATCGGAAGGGTCTCAGGATTGGAATGGGAAGGAGTTGGATATCACATCTCATGATAAAGGAAGGGTCTAAGGTTTGGAAGGGGAAAGATTTGGATATCACATCTCATGTTATAGGACGGGTCTCAGGTTTGGTATTAGAAGCATTGAGATATCAAGTCTCATGGTAGAGGAAGGGTCTCAGAATTGGAATGGGAAGGATTTGGATATCACATCTCAAGCTATAGGAAGAGTCTCAGGATTGGAATGGGAAGGAGTTTGATATCACATCTCATGCCATAGTATGGTTCTCAGGTTTGGTAGAAGCATTGGGATATCACATCTCATGCTATTGGAAGGGTATCAGTATTGGATTTGGAAGGAGTTGGATATCCCATCTCATGCTAAAGGAAGGGTCTCAGGTTTGGTAGAAACATTGAGATATCACGTCTCTGCTATCGGAAGGTTCTCAGGATTGGATTGGGAAGGAGTTGGATATCCCTTCTCATGCTATAGGAAGGGTCTCAGGTTTGGTATAAGCATTGAGATATCACATCTCTGCTATCGGAAGGGTCTCAGGATTGGATTGGGAAGGAGTTGGATATCCCTTCTCATGCTATAGGAAGTGTCTCAGGTTGGAATGGGAAGGAGTTGGATATCACATCTCATGTTATAGGAAGGGTCTCAGGATTGGAATGGGAAGGATTTGGATATCACATCTCTTGCTATAGGAAGGGTCTCAGGATTGGAATGGGAAGGAGTTGGATATCACATATGCTATAGTTAGTGTCTCAGGTTTGGAACGGGAAGGAGTTGGATATCACATCTCATGTTATAGGAAGGGTCTCAGGTTTGGTATAAGCATTGAGATATCACATCTCTGCTATCGGAAGTGGCTTAGGATTGGAATGGGAAGGAGTTGGATATCCCATCTCATGTTATAGGACGAGTCTCTGGTTTGGTATTAGAATCATTGAGATATCACATCGCATGCTGTAGGAAGGGTCTAAGGATTGGAATGGGATGGACTTGGATATCACATCTCATGCTATAGGTAGGCTCTCAGGTTTGGTATAAGCATTGAGATATCAGATCTCATGCTATAGGAAGGGTCTCAGGATTGGAATGGGAAGGAATTGGATATCACATCTCATGCTATAGGAAGGGTCTCAGATTTGGTATAGGCATTGAGATATCACATCTCATGCTATAGGAAGGGTCTCAGGATTGGAATGGGAAGGAGTTGTATATGACATCCCAGGCCATAGGAAGGGTCTCAGGTTTGGTATAAGCATTGAGATATCACATCTCTGCTATCGGAAGGGTCTCAGGATTGGAATGGGAAGGAGTTGGATATCCCATCTCATGTTATAGGAAGGGTCTCAGGTTTGGTATTAGAAGCATAGAGATATCACATCTCATGCTATAGGAAGGGTCTCAGGATTGGAATGGGAAGGACTTGGATGTCACATCTCATGCTATAGGGAGGGTCTCAAGTTTGATATTAGAAGCATTGAGATAACAAATCTCATGATATCGGAAGGGTCTCAGGATTGGAATGGGAAGGAGTTGGATATCACATCTCATGATAAAGGAAGGGTCTGAGGTTTGGAAGGGGAAGGATTTGGATATCACATCTCATGTTATAGGACGGGTCTCAGGTTTGGTATTAGAAGCATTGAGATATCAAGTCTCATGGTATAAGAAGGGTCTCAGAATTGGAATGGGAAGGAGTTGGATATCACACCTCAAGCTATAGGAAGGGCCTCAGGATTGGAATGGGAAGGAGTTTGATATCACATCTCATGCCATAGTATGGGTCTCAGGTTTGGTAGAAGCATTGGGATATCACATCTCATGCTATCGGAAGGGAATCAGTATTGGATTTGGAAGGAGTTGGATATCCCATCTCATGCTATAGGAAGGGTCTCAGGTTAGAATGGGAAGGAGTTGGATATCACATTTCATGTTATAGAAAGGGTCTCAGGATTGGAATGGGAAGGACTTGGATATCATATCTCATGCTATAGGAAGGCTCTCAGGTTTGGAAGGGGAAGGAGTTGGATATCACATTTCATGTTAGAGGAAGGATCTCAGGTTTGGTATTAGAGGCCTTGAGATATCACATCTCATGCTATAGGAAGGGTCTCTGGATTGGAATGGGAAGGAGTTGGATATCACATCTCAAGCTATAGGAAGAGTCTCAGGTTTGGTATAAGCATTGAGATATCACATCTCATGCTATAGGAAGGGTCTCAGGATTGGAATGGGAAGGAGTTGGATATCACATCTCATATTATAGGAAATATCTCAGGTTTGGTATTAGAAGCATTGAGACATCACATCTCATGTTATAGGAAGGGTCTCAGGATTGGAATGGGAAGAAGTTGGATATCACATCTCATGCTATAGGAAGGGTCTCAGGTTTGGTATATGCATTGAGATATCACATCTCATGCTATAGGAAGGGTCTCAGGATTGGAATGGGAAGGAGTTGTATATGACATCTCATGCCATAGGAAGGGTCTCAGGTTTGGTATAAGCATTGAGATATCACATCACATGCTATAGAAAGGGTCTCAGGATTGGAATGGGAAGGACTTGGATATCACATCTCATGCTATAGGCAGGGTCTCAGGTTTGGAAAGGGAAGGAGATGGATATCACATTTCATGTTAGAGATAGGATCTCAGGTTTGGTATTAGAGGCATTGAGATATCACATCTCATGCTATCAGAAGGGTCTCAGGATTGGAATGGGAAGGAGTTGTATATCACATCTCATGCTAAAGGGAGGGTTTCAGGTTTGGAAGGGGAAGGATTTGGAAATCACATCTCATGTTATAGGAAGGGTCTCAGGTTTGGTATTAGAAGCATTGAGATAGCACATCTCATGCTATAGGAAGGGTCTCAGGATTGGAATGGGGAGGACTTGGATGTCACATCTCATGCTATAGGGAGGGTCTCAAGTTTGATATTAGAAGCATTGAGATAACAAATCTCATGATATCGGAAGGGTCTCAGGATTGGAATGGGAAGGAGTTGGATATCACATCTCATGATAATGGAAGGGTCTAAGGTTTGGAAGGGGAAAGATTTGGATATCACATCTCATGTTATAGGACGGGTCTCAGGTTTGGTATTAGAAGCATTGAGATATCAAGTCTCATGGCATAGGTAGGGTCTCAGAATTGGAATGGGAAGGAGTTGGATATCACATCTCAAGCTATAGGAAGAATCTCAGGATTGGAATGGGAATGAGTTTGATATCACATCTCATGCCATAGTATGGGTCTCAGGTTTGGTAGAAGCATTGGGATATCACATCACATGCTATTGGAAGGGTATCAGTATTGGATTTGGAAGGAGTTGAATATCCCATCTCATGCTATAGTATGGGTCTCAGGTTTGGTAGAAGCATTGGGATATCACATCTCATGCTATTGGAAGGGTATCAGTATTGGATTTGGAAGGAGTTGGATATCCCATCTCATGCTATAGGAAGGGTCTCAGATTTGGTATAAGCATTGAGATATCACATCTCATGCTATAGGAAGGGTCTCAGGATTGGATTGGGAAGGAGTTGTATATGACATCTCAGGCCATAGGAAGGGTCTCAGGATTGGTATAAGCATTGAGATATCACATCTCTGCTATCGGAAGGGTCTCAGGATTGGAATGGGAAGGAGTTGGATATCCCATCTCATGTTATAGGAAGAGTCTCAGGTTTGGTATTAGAAGCATTGAGATATCACATCTCATGCTATAGGAAGGGTCTCAGGATTGGAATGGGGAGGACTTGGATGTCACATCTCATGCTATAGGGAGGGTCTCAAGTTTGATATTAGAAGCATTGAGATAACAAATCTCATGATATCAGAAGGGTCTCAGGATTGGAATGGGAAGGAGTTGGATATCACATCTCATGATAAAGGAAGGGTCTAAGGTTTGGAAGGGGAAAGATTTGGATATCACATCTCATGTTATAGGACGGGTCTCAAGTTTGGTATTAGAAGCATTGAGATATCAAGTCTCATGGCATAGGAAGGGTCTCAGAATTGGAATGGGAAGGAGTTGGATATCACATCTCAAGCTATAGGAAGAGTCTCAGAATTGGAATGGGAAGGAGTTTGATATCACATCTCATGCCATAGTATGGGTCTCAGGTTTGGTAGAAGCATTGGGATATCACATCTCATGCTATTGGAAGGGTATCAGTATTGGATTTGGAAGGAGTTTGATATCCCATCTCATGCTATAGGAAGGGTCTCAGGTTAGAATGGGAAGGAGTTGGATATCACATTTCATGTTATAGGAAGGGTCTCAGGATTGGAATGGGAAGGACTTGGATATCATATCTCATGCTATAGGAAGGCTCTCAGGTTTGGAAGGGGAAGGAGTTGGATATCACATTTCATGTTAGAGGAAGGATCTCAGGTTTGGTATTAGAGGCCTTGAGATATCACATCTCATGCTATAGGAAGGGTCTCATGATTGGAATGGGAAGGAGTTGGATATCACATCTCAAGCTTTAGGAAGGGTCTCATGTTTGGTATAAGCATTGAGATAGCACATCTCATGCTATAGGAAGGGTTTCAGTATTGGAATGGGAAGGAGTTGGATATCACATCTCATGTTATAGGAAAGATCTCCGGTTTGGTATTAGAAGCATTGAGACATCACATCTCATGTTATAGGAAGGGTCTCAGGATTGGAATGGGAAGAAGTTGGATATCACATCTCATGCTATAGGAAGGGTCTCAGGTTTGGAAGGGGAAGGAGTTGGATATCCAATCTCATGTTATAGGACTGGTCTCAGGTTTGGTATTAGAAGCATTGAGATATCACATTGCATGCTGTAGGAAGGTTCTCAGGTTTGGTATTAGAAGCATTGAGACATCACATCTCATGCTATAGAAAGGGTCTCAGGATTGGAATGGGAAGGAGTTGGATATCACATCTCATGTTATAGGAAGGATCTCAGGTTTGGTATTAGAAGCATTGAGACATCACATCTCATGCTATAGGAAGGGATGAGGATTGGAATGGGAAGGAGTTGGATATCACATCTCATGCTATAGGAAGGGTCTCAGATTTGGAATACCAAACCTGAGAACCTTCCTACAGCATGCAATGTGATATCTCAATGCTTCTAATACCAAACCTGAGACCAGTCCTATAACATGAGATTGGATATCCAACTCCTTCCCCTTCCAAACCTGAGACCCTTCCTATAGCATGAGATGTGATATCTCAAGGCCTCTAATACCAAACCTGAGATCCTTCCTCTAACATGAAATGTGATATCCAACTCCTTCCCCTTCCAAACCTGAGAGCTTTCCTATAGCATGAGATATGATATCCAAGTCCTTCCCATTCCAATCCTGAGACCCTTCCTATAACATGAAATGTGATATCCAACTCCTTCCCATTCCAACCTGAGACCCTTCCTATAGCATGAGATGGGATATCCAACTCCTTCCAAATCCAATACTGATACCCTTCCAATAGCATGAATTGTGATATCCCAATGCTTCTACCAAACCTGAGACCCATACTATGGCATGAGATGTGATATCAAACTCATTCCCATTCCAATCCTGAGACTCTTCCTATAGCTTGAGATATGATATCCAACTCCTTCCCATTCCAATTCTGAGACCCTTCCTATGCCATGAGACTTGATATCTCAATGCTTCTAATACCAAACCTGAGACCCGTCCTATAACATGAGGTGATATCCAAATCTTTCCCCTTCCAAACCTTAGACCCTTCCTTTATCATGAGATGTGATATCCAACTCCTTCCCATTCCAATCCTGAGACCCTTCCGATAGCAGAGACGTGATATCTCAATGCTTCTACCAAACCTGAGACCCTTCCTTTAGCATGAGATGTGATATCCAAATCCTTCACATTCCAATCCTGAGACCCTTCCTATAGCATGAGATGTGATATCTCAATGCTTCTAATACCAAACCTGAGATCCTTCCTATAACATGAGATGTGATATCCAATTCCTTCCCATTCCAAACCTGAGACCCTTCCTATTGGATGAGATGTGATATCCAACTCCTTCCCATCCCAACCCTGAGACCCTTCCTATAGCATGAGATGTGATGTCTCAATGCTTCTAATACCAAACCTGAGATCCTTCCTATAACATGAGATGTGATATCCAACTCCTTCCATTCCAATCCTGAGACCCGTCCTATAGCATGAGATGTGATATCTCCATGCTTATACCAAACCTGAGACCCTTCCTATAGCATGAGATGTGATATCCAACTACTTCCCATTCCAATCCTGAGACCCTTCCTATAGCATGAGATGTGATATCTCAATGCTTCTAATACCAATCTTGAGATCCTTCCTCTAACATGAAATGTGATATCCAACTCCTTCCCTTTCCAAACCTAAGAGCCTATCTATAGCATGAGATGTGATATCCAAGTCCTTCCCATTCCAATCCTTAGACCCTTCCTACGGCATGCAATATGATATCTCAATGATTCTAATAACAAACCTGAGACCCGTCCTATAGCATGAGATATGATATCCAAGTCCTTCCCATTCCAATCCTGAGACCCTTCCTATAACATGAAATGTGATATCCAACTCCTTCCCATTCCAACCTGAGACCCTTCCTATAGCATGAGATGGGATATCCAACTTCTTCCAAATCCAATACTGATACCCTTCCGATAGCATGAGATGTGATATCCCAATGCTTCTACCAAACCTGAGACCCATACTATGGCATGAGATGTGATATCAAACTCCTTCCCATTCCAATCCTGAGACCCTTCCCATAGCTTGAGGTGTGATATCCAACTCCTTCCCATTCCAATTCTGAGACCCTTCTTATACCATGAGACTTGATATCTCAATGCTTCTAATACCAAACCTGAGACCCGTCCTATAACATGAGATGTGATATCCAAATCCTTCCCCTTCCAAACCTTAGACCCTTCCTTTATCATGAGATGTGATATCCAACTCCTTCCCATTCCAATCCTGAGACCCTTCCGATATCATGAGATTTGTTATCTCAACGCGTCTAATATCAAACTTGAGACCCTCCCTATAGCATGAGATGTGACATCCAAGTCCTTCCCATTCCAATCCTGAGACCCTTCCTATAGCATGAGATGTGATATCTCTATGCTTCTAATACCAAACCTGAGACCATTCCTATAACATGAGATGGGATATCCAACTCCTTCCCATTCCAATCATGAGACCCTTCCGATAGCAGAGATGTGATATCTCAATGCTTATACCAAACCTGAGACCCTTCCTATGGCCTGAGATGTCATATACAACTCCTTCCCATTCCAATCCTGAGACCCTTCCTTTAGCATGAGATGTGATATCTCAATGCTTATACCAAATCTGAGACCCTTCCTATAGCATGAGATGTGATATCCAATTCCTTCCCATTCCAATCCTGAGACCCTTCCTATAGCATGAGATGTGATATCTCAATGCTTATACCAAACCTGAGAGCCTACCTATAGCATGAGATGTGATATCCAAGTCCATCCCATTCCAATCCTTAGACCCTTCCTACAGCATGCGATGTGATATTTCAATGATTCTAATACCAAACCAGAGACTCCTCCTATAACATGAGATGGGATATCCAACTCCTTCCCATTCCAATCCTGAGCCGCTTCCGATAGCAGAGATGTGATATCTCAATGCTTATACCAAACCTGAGACCCTTCCTATAACATGAGATGTGATATCCAACTCCTTCCCGTTCCAAACCTGAGACACTAACTATAGCATATGTGATATCCAACTGCTTCCCATTCCAAACATGAGACCCTTCCTATAGCAAGAAAGTAATATCCAACTCCTACCCATTCCAATCCTGAGACCCTTCCTATAGCAAGAGATGTGATATCCAAATCCTTCCCATTCCAATCCTGAGACCCTTCCTATAACATGAGATGTGATATCCAACTCCTTCCCATTCAAATCCTGAGACCCTTCCTATAGCATGAGAAGGGATATCCAACTCCTTCCCAATCCAATCCTGAGACCCTTCCGATAGCAGAGACCTGATATCTCAATGCTTCTACCAAACCTGAGACCCTTCCTTTAGCATGAGATGTGATATCCAAATCCTTCACATTCCAATCCTGAGACCCTTCCTATAGCATGAGATGTGATATCTCAATGCTTCTAATACCAAACCTGAGATCCTTCCTATAACATGAGATGTGATATCCAATTCCTTCCCATTCCAAACCTGAGACCCTTCCTATTGGATGAGATGTGATATCCAACTCCTTCCCATTCCAACCCTGAGACCCTTCCTATAGCATGAGATGTGATGTCTCAATGCTTCTAATACCAAACCTGAGATCCTTCCTATAACATGAGATGTGATATCCAACTCCTTCCATTCCAATCCTGAGACCCGTCCTATAGCATGAGATGTGATATCTCAATGCTTATACCAAACCTGAGACCCTTCCTATAGCATGAGATGTGATATCCAACTACTTCCCATTCCAATCCTGAGACCCTTCCTATAGCATGAGATGTGATATCTCAATGCTTCTAATACAAAACCTGAGATCCTTCCTCTAACATGAAATGTGATATCCAACTCCTTCCCTTTCCAAACCTAAGAGCCTATCTATAGCATGAGATGTGATATCCAAGTCCTTCCCATTCCAATCCTTAGACCCTTCCTACAGCATGCAATATGATATCTCAATGATTCTAATAACAAACCTGAGACCCGTCCTATAGCATGAGATATGATATCCAAGTCCTTCCCATTCCAATCCTGAGACCCTTCCTATAACATGAAATGTGATATCCAACTCCTTCCCATTCCAAACCTAAGAGCCTATCTATAGCATGAGATGTGATATCCAAGTCCTTCCCATTCCAATCCTTAGACCCTTCCTACAGCATGCAATATGATATCTCAATGATTCTAATAACAAACCTGAGACCCGTCCTATAGCATGAGATATGATATCCAAGTCCTTCCCATTCCAATCCTGAGACCCTTCCTATAACATGAAATGTGATATCCAACTCCTTCCCATTCCAACCTGAGACCCTTCCTATAGCATGAGATGGGATATCCAACTTCTTCCAAATCCAATACTGATACCCTTCCGATAGCATGAGATGTGATATCCCAATGCTTCTACCAAACCTGAGACCCATACTATGGCATGAGATGTGATATCAAACTCCTTCCCATTCCAATCCTGAGACCCTTCCTATAACTTGAGGTGTGATATCCAACTCCTTCCCATTCCAATTCTGAGACCCTTCTTATACCATGAGACTTGATATCTCAATGCTTCTAATACCAAACCTGAGACCCGTCCTATAACATGAGATGTGATATCCAAATCCTTCCCCTTCCAAACCTTAGACCCTTCCTTTATCATGAGATGTGGTATCCAACTCCTTCCCATTCCAATCCTGAGACCCTTCCGATATCATGAGATTTGTTATCTCAATGCTTCTAATATCAAACCTGAGACCCGTCCTATAGCATGAGATATGATATCCAAGTCCTTCCCATTCCAATCCTGAGACCCTTCCTATAACATGAAATGTGATATCCAACTCCTTCCCATTCCAACCTGAGACCCTTCCTATAGCATGAGATGGGATATCCAACTTCTTCCAAATCCAATACTGATACCCTTCCGATAGCATGAGATGTGATATCCCAATGCTTCTACCAAACCTGAGACCCATACTATGGCATGAGATGTGATATCAAACTCCTTCCCATTCCAATCCTGAGACCCTTCCTATAACTTGAGGTGTGATATCCAACTCCTTCCCATTCCAATTCTGAGACCCTTCTTATACCATGAGACTTGATATCTCAATGCTTCTAATACCAAACCTGAGACCCGTCCTATAACATGAGATGTGATATCCAAATCCTTCCCCTTCCAAACCTTAGACCCTTCCTTTATCATGAGATGTGGTATCCAACTCCTTCCCATTCCAATCCTGAGACCCTTCCGATATCATGAGATTTGTTATCTCAATGCTTCTAATATCAAACTTGAGACCCTCCCTATAGCATGAGATGTGACATCCAAGTCCTTCCCATTCCAATCCTGAGACCCTTCCTATAGCATGAGATGTGATATCTCAAGGCCTCTAATACCAAACCTGAGATCCTTCCTCTAACATGAAATGTGATATCCAACTCCTTCCCCTTCCAAACCTGAGAGCTTTCCTATAGCATGAGATATGATATCCAAGTCCTTCCCATTCCAATCCTGAGACCCTTCCTATAACATGAAATGTGATATCCAACTCCTTCCCATTCCAACCTGAGACCCTTCCTATAGCATGAGATGGGATATCCAACTCCTTCCAAATCCAATACTGATACCCTTCCAATAGCATGAATTGTGATATCCCAATGCTTCTACCAAACCTGAGACCCATACTATGGCATGAGATGTGATATCAAACTCATTCCCATTCCAATCCTGAGACTCTTCCTATAGCTTGAGATGTGATATCCAACTCCTTCCCATTTCAATTCTGAGACCCTTCCTATGCCATGAGACTTGATATCTCAATGCTTCTAATACCAAACCTGAGACCCGTCCTATAACATGAGGTGATATCCAAATCTTTCCCCTTCCAAACCTTAGACCCTTCCTTTATCATGAGATGTGATATCCAACTCCTTCCCATTCCAATCCTGAGACCCTTCCGATATCATGAGATTTGTTATCTCAATGCTTCTAATATCAAACTTGAGACCCTCCCTATAACATGAGTTGTGATATCCAACTCCTTCCCATTCAAATCCTGAGACCCTTCCTATAGCATGAGAAGGGATATCCAACTCCTTCCCAATCCAATCCTGAGACCCTTCCGATAGCAGAGACGTGATATCTCAATGCTTCTACCAAACCTGAGACCCTTCCTTTAGCATGAGATGTGATATCCAAATCCTTCACATTCCAATCCTGAGACCCTTCCTATAGCATGAGATGTGATATCTCAATGCTTCTAATACCAAACCTGAGATCCTTCCTATAACATGAGATGTGATATCCAATTCCTTCCCATTCCAAACCTGAGACCCTTCCTATTGGATGAGATGTGATATCCAACTCCTTCCCATTCCAACCCTGAGACCCTTCCTATAGCATGAGATGTGATGTCTCAATGCTTCTAATACCAAACCTGAGATCCTTCCTATAACATGAGATGTGATATCCAACTCCTTCCATTCCAATCCTGAGACCCGTCCTATAGCATGAGATGTGATATCTCCATGCTTATACCAAACCTGAGACCCTTCCTATAGCATGAGATGTGATATCCAACTACTTCCCATTCCAATCCTGAGACCCTTCCTATAGCATGAGATGTGATATCTCAATGCTTCTAATACCAAACTTGAGATCCTTCCTCTAACATGAAATGTGATATCCAACTCCTTCCCTTTCCAAACCTAAGAGCCTATCTATAGCATGAGATGTGATATCCAAGTCCTTCCCATTCCAATCCTTAGACCCTTCCTACGGCATGCAATATGATATCTCAATGATTCTAATAACAAACCTGAGACCCGTCCTATAGCATGAGATATGATATCCAAGTCCTTCCCATTCCAATCCTGAGACCCTTCCTATAACATGAAATGTGA
This sequence comes from Ambystoma mexicanum, assembly GCF_040938575.1. Lineage (NCBI taxonomy): Eukaryota > Metazoa > Chordata > Amphibia > Caudata > Ambystomatidae > Ambystoma > Ambystoma mexicanum. Next base: position 60,087 of record NW_027182447.1, read on the forward strand.
TATCCAACTCCTTCCCATTCCAACCTGAGACCCTTCCTATAGCATGAGATGGGATATCCAACTTCTTCCAAATCCAATACTGATACCCTTCCGATAGCATGAGATGTGATATCCCAATGCTTCTACCAAACCTGAGACCCATACTATGGCATGAGATGTGATATCAAACTCCTTCCCATTCCAATCCTGAGACCCTTCCCATAGCTTGAGGTGTGATATCCAACTCCTTCCCATTCCAATTCTGAGACCCTTCTTATACCATGAGACTTGATATCTCAATGCTTCTAATACCAAACCTGAGACCCGTCCTATAACATGAGATGTGATATCCAACTCCTTCCCATTCCAATCCTGAGACCCTTCCGATATCATGAGATTTGTTATCTCAACGCTTCTAATATCAAACTTGAGACCCTCCCTATAGCATGAGATGTGACATCCAAGTCCTTCCCATTCCAATCCTGAGACCCTTCCTATAGCATGAGATGTGATATCTCTATGCTTCTAACACCAAACCTGAGACCATTCCTATAACATGAGATGGGATATCCAACTCCTTCCCATTCCAATCCTGAGACCCTTCCGATAGCAGAGATGTGATATCTCAATGCTTATACCAAACCTGAGACCCTTCCTATGGCCTGAGATGTCATATACAACTCCTTCCCATTCCAATCCTGAGACCCTTCCTTTAGCATGAGATGTGATATCTCAATGCTTATACCAAATCTGAGACCCTTCCTATAGCATGAGATGTGATATCCAATTCCTTCCCATTCCAATCCTGAGACCCTTCCTATAGCATGAGATGTGATATCTCAATGCTTATACCAAACCTGAGAGCCTACCTATAGCATGAGATGTGATATCCAAGTCCATCCCATTCCAATCCTTAGACCCTTCCTACAGCATGCGATGTGATATTTCAATGATTCTAATACCAAACCAGAGACTCCTCCTATAACATGAGATGGGATATCCAACTCCTTCCCATTCCAATCCTGAGCCGCTTCCGATAGCAGAGATGTGATATCTCAATGCTTATACCAAACCTGAGACCCTTCCTATAACATGAGATGTGATATCCAACTCCTTCCCGTTCCAAACCTGAGACACTAACTATAGCATATGTGATATCCAACTGCTTCCCATTCCAAACATGAGACCCTTCCTATAGCAAGAAAGTAATATCCAACTCCTACCCATTCCAATCCTGAGACCCTTCCTATAGCAAGAGATGTGATATCCAAATCCTTCCCATTCCAATCCTGAGACCCTTCCTATAACATGAGATGTGATATCCAACTCCTTCCCATTCAAATCCTGAGACCCTTCCTATAGCATGAGAAGGGATATCCAACTCCTTCCCAATCCAATCCTGAGACCCTTCCGATAGCAGAGACCTGATATCTCAATGCTTCTACCAAACCTGAGACCCTTCCTTTAGCATGAGATGTGATATCCAAATCCTTCACATTCCAATCCTGAGACCCTTCCTATAGCATGAGATGTGATATCTCAATGCTTCTAATACCAAACCTGAGATCCTTCCTATAACATGAGATGTGATATCCAATTCCTTCCCATTCCAAACCTGAAACCCTTCCTATTGGATGAGATGTGATATCCAACTCCTTCCCATTCCAACCCTGAGACCCGTCCTATAGCATGAGATGTGATGTCTCAATGCTTCTAATACCAAACCTGAGATCCTTCCTATAACATGAGATGTGATATCCAACTCCTTCCATTCCAATCCTGAGACCCGTCCTATAGCATGAGATGTGATATCTCAATGCTTATACCAAACCTGAGACCCTTCTTATAGCATGAGATGTGATATCCAACTACTTCCCATTCCAATCCTGAGACCCTTCCTATAGCATGAGATGTGATATCTCAATGCTTCTAATACCAAACCTGAGATCCTTCCTCTAACATGAAATGTGATATCCAACTCCTTCCCTTTCCAAACCTAAGAGCCTATCTATAGCATGAGATATGATATCCAAGTCCTTCCCATTCCAATCCTTAGACCCTTCCTACAGCATGCAATATGATATCTCAATGATTCTAATAACAAACCTGAGACCCGTCCTATAGCATGAGATATGATATCCAAGTCCTTCCCATTCCAATCCTGAGACCCTTCCTATAACATGAAATGTGATATCCAACTCCTTCCCATTCCAAACCTAAGAGCCTATCTATAGCATGAGATGTGATATCCAAGTCCTTCCCATTCCAATCATTAGACCCTTCCTACAGCATGCAATATGATATCTCAATGATTCTAATAACAAACCTGAGACCCGTCCTATAGCATGAGATATGATATCCAAGTCCTTCCCATTCCAATCCTGAGACCCTTCCTATAACATGAAATGTGATATCCAACTCCTTCCCATTCCAACCTGAGACCCTTCCTATAGCATGAGATGGGATATCCAACTTCTTCCAAATCCAATACTGATACCCTTCCGATAGCATGAGATGTGATATCCCAATGCTTCTACCAAACCTGAGACCCATACTATGGCATGAGATGTGATATCAAACTCCTTCCCATTCCAATCCTGAGACCCTTCCTATAACTTGAGGTGTGATATCCAACTCCTTCCCATTCCAATTCTGAGACCCTTCTTATACCATGAGACTTGATATCTCAATGCTTCTAATACCAAACCTGAGACCCGTCCTATAACATGAGATGTGATATCCAAATCCTTCCCCTTCCAAACCTTAGACCCTTCCTTTATCATGAGATGTGGTATCCAGCTCCTTCCCATTCCAATCCTGAGACCCTTCCGATATCATGAGATTTGTTATCTCAATGCTTCTAATATCAAACTTGAGACCCTCCCTATAGCATGAGATGTGACATCCAAGTCCTTCCCATTCCAATCCTGAGACCCTTCCTATAGCATGAGATGTGATATCTCTATGCTTCTAATACCAAACCTGAGACCCTTCCTATAACATGAGATGGGATATCCAACTCCTTCCCATTCCAATCCTGAGACCCTTCCGATAGCAGAGATGTGATATCTCAATGCTTATACCAAACCTGAGACCCTTCCTATGGCCTGAGATGTCATATACAACTCCTTCCCATTCCAATCCTGAGACCCTTCCTTTAGCATGAGATGTGATATCTCAATGCTTATACCAAATCTGAGACCCTTCCTATAGCATGAGATGTGATATCCAAATCCTTCCCATTCCAATCCTGAGACCCTTCCTATAGCATGAGATGTGATATCTCAATGCTTATACCAAACCTGAGAGCCTACCTATAGCATGAGATGTGATATCCAAGTCCATCCCATTCCAATCCTTAGACCCTTCCTACAGCATGCGATGTGATATCTCAATGATTCCAATACCAAACCAGAGACTCTTACTATAACATGAGATGGGATATCCAACTCCTTCCCATTCCAATCCTGAGCCGCTTCCGATAGCAGAGATGTGATATCTCAATGCTTATACCAAACCTGAGACCCTTCCTATAACATGAGATGTGATATCCAACTCCTTCCCGTTCCAAACCTGAGACACTAACTATAGCATATGTGATATCCAACTCCTTCCCATTCCAAACATGAGACCCTTCCTATAGCAAGAAAGTAATATCCAACTCCTACCCATTCCAATCCTGAGACCCTTCCTATAGCAAGAGATGTGATATCCAAATCCTTCCCATTCCAATCCTGAGACCCTTCCTACAGCATGCAATATGATATCTCAATGATTCTAATAACAAACCTGAGACCCGTCCTATAGCATGAGATATGATATCCAAGTCCTTCCCATTCCAATCCTGAGACCCTTCCTATAACATGAAATGTGATATCCAACTCCTTCCCATTCCAAACCTAAGAGCCTATCTATAGCATGAGATGTGATATCCAAGTCCTTCCCATTCCAATCCTTAGACCCTTCCTACAGCATGCAATATGATATCTCAATGATTCTAATAACAAACCTGAGACCCGTCCTATAGCATGAGATATGATATCCAAGTCCTTCCCATTCCAATCCTGAGACCCTTCCTATAACATGAAATGTGATATCCAACTCCTTCCCATTCCAACCTGAGACCCTTCCTATAGCATGAGATGGGATATCCAACTTCTTCCAAATCCAATACTGATACCCTTCCGATAGCATGAGATGTGATATCCCAATGCTTCTACCAAACCTGAGACCCATACTATGGCATGAGATGTGATATCAAACTCCTTCCCATTCCAATCCTGAGACCCTTCCTATAACTTGAGGTGTGATATCCAACTCCTTCCCATTCCAATTCTGAGACCCTTCTTATACCATGAGACTTGATATCTCAATGCTTCTAATACCAAACCTGAGACCCGTCCTATAACATGAGATGTGATATCCAAATCCTTCCCCTTCCAAACCTTAGACCCTTCCTTTATCATGAGATGTGGTATCCAACTCCTTCCCATTCCAATCCTGAGACCCTTCCGATATCATGAGATTTGTTATCTCAATGCTTCTAATATCAAACTTGAGACCCTCCCTATAGCATGAGATGTGACATCCAAGTCCTTCCCATTCCAATCCTGAGACCCTTCCTATAGCATGAGATGTGATATCTCTATGCTTCTAATACCAAACCTGAGACCCTTCCTATAACATGAGATGGGATATCCAACTCCTTCCCATTCCAATCCTGAGACCCTTCCGATAGCAGAGATGTGATATCTCAATGCTTATACCAAACCTGAGACCCTTCCTATGGCCTGAGATGTCATATACAACTCCTTCCCATTCCAATCCTGAGACCCTTCCTTTAGCATGAGATGTGATATCTCAATGCTTATACCAAATCTGAGACCCTTCCTATAGCATGAGATGTGATATCCAAATCCTTCCCATTCCAATCCAGAGACCCTTCCTATAGCATGAGATGTGATATCTCAATGCTTATACCAAACCTGAGAGCCTACCTATAGCATGAGATGTGATATCCAAGTCCATCCCATTCCAATCCTTAGACCCTTCCTACAGCATGCGATGTGATATCTCAATGATTCCAATACCAAACCAGAGACTCTTACTATAACATGAGATGGGATATCCAACTCCTTCCCATTCCAATCCTGAGCCGCTTCCGATAGCAGAGATGTGATATCTCAATGCTTATACCAAACCTGAGACCCTTCCTATAACATGAGATGTGATATCCAACTCCTTCCCGTTCCAAACCTGAGACACTAACTATAGCATATGTGATATCCAACTCCTTCCCATTCCAAACATGAGACCCTTCCTATAGCAAGAAAGTAATATCCAACTCCTACCCATTCCAATCCTGAGACCCTTCCTATAGCAAGAGATGTATATCCAAATCCTTCCCATTCCAATCCTGAGACCCTTCCTATAACATGAGATGTGATATCCAACTCCTTCCCATTCCAACCTGAGACACTTCCTATAGCATGAGAAGGGATATCCAACTCCTTCCCAATCCAATCCTGAGACCCTTCCGATAGCAGAGATGTGATATCTCAATGCTTATACCAAACCTGAGACCCTTCCTATGGCATGAGATGTGATATCCAACTCCTTGCCATTCAAATCCTGAGACCCTTCCTATAGCATGAGAAGGGATATCCAACTCCTGCCCAATCCAATCCTGAGACCCTTCCGATAGCAGAGACGTGATATCTCAATGCTTCTACCAAACCTGAGACCCTTCCTTTAGCATGAGATGTGATATCCAAATCCTTCACATTCCAATCCTGAGACCCTTCCTATAGCATGAGATGTGATATCTCAATGCTTCTAATACCAAACCTGAGATCCTTCCTATAACATAAGATGTGATATCCAAATTCCTTCCCATTCCAAACCTGAGACCCTTCCTATTGGATGAGAGGTGATATCCAACTCCTTCCCATTCCAACCCTGAGACCCTTCCTATAGCATGAGATGTGATGTCTCAATGCTTCTAATACCAAACCTGAGATCCTTCCTATAACATGAGATGTGATATCCAACTCCTTCCATTCCAATCCTGAGACCCGTCCTATAGCATTAGATGTGATATCTCAATGCTTATACCAAACCTGAGACCCTTCCTATAGCATGAGATGTGATATCCAACTACTTCCCATTCCAATCCTGAGACCCTTCCTATAGCATGAGATGTGATATCTCAATGCTTCTAATACCAAACCTGAGATCCTTCCTCTAACATGAAATGTGATATCCAACTCCTTCCCTTTCCAAACCTAAGAGCATATCTATAGCATGAGATGTGATATCCAAGTCCTTCCCATTCCAACCCTTAGACCCTTCCTACAGCATGCAATATGATATCTCAATGATTCTAATAACAAACCTGAGACCCGTCCTATAATATGAGATGGGATATCCAACTCCTTCCCATTCCAATCCTGAGACACTTCCGATAGCAGAGATGTGATATCTCAATGCTTATACCAAACCTGAGACCCTTCCTATAACATGTGATGTGATATCCAAATCCTTCCCATTCCAAACCTGAGACCCTTCCTTTAGCATGAGATGTGATATCCAGCTCCTTCCCATTCCAATCCTGAGACACTTCCGATAGCATGAGATGTGATATCTCAATGCTTCTAATATCAAACTGAGACCCTCCCCTATAGCATGATATGTGATATCTAAGTCCTTCCCATTCCAATCCTGAGACACTCCCTATAGCATGAGATGTGATATCCAACTCTTTCCCATTCCAATCCTGAGACCCTTCCTATAGCATGAGATATGATATCTCAATACTTCTAATACCAAACGTGAGATCCTTCCGATAACATGAGATGTGATATCCAAATCCTTCCCCTTCCAAACCTGAGACCCTCCCTTTAGCATGAGATGTGATATCCAACTTCTTCACATTCCAATCCTGAGACCCTTCTGATAGCATGAGATGTGATATCTCAATGCTTCTAATACCAAACCTGAGATCCTTCCGATAGCATGAGATGTGATATCTCAATGCTTCTAATTCCAAACCTGAGATCCTTCCTATAACATGAGATGTGATATCCAAATCCTTCCCCTTCCAAACCTGAGACCCTCCCTTTAGCATGAGATGTGATATCCAACTCCTTCCCATTCCATTCCTGAGACCCTTCTGATAGCATGAGATGTGATATCTCAATGCCTCTAATACCAAACCTGAGATCCTACCTCTAACATGAAATGTGATATCCAACTCTTTCCCCTTCCAAACCTGAGAGCCTTCCTATAGCATGAGATGTGATATCCAAGTCCTTCCCATTCCAATCCTGAGACCCTTCCTATAGCTTGAGATGTGATATCCAACTCCTTCCCATTCCAATTCTGAGACCCTTCCTATACTCTGAGACTTGATATCTCAATGCTTCTAATACCAAACCTGAGACCCATAATATAACATGAGATGTGATATCCAAATCCTTCCCCTTCCAAACCTTAGACCCTTCCTTTATCATGAGATGTGATATCCAACTCCTTCCCATTCCAATCCTGAGACCCTTCCGATATCATGAGATGTGATATCTCAAAGCTTCTAATATCAAACTTGAGACCCTCCCTATAGCATGAGATGTGATATCCAAGTCCTTCCCATTCCAATCCTGAGACCCTTCCTATAGCATGAGATGTGATATCTCAATGCTTCTAATACCAAACCTGAGACCCTTCCTATAACATGAGATGGGAATATCCAACTCCTTCCCATTCCAATCCTGAGACCCTTCCGATAGCAGAGATGTGATATCTCAATGCTTATACCAAACCTGAGACCCTTCCTATGGCATGAGATGTGATATCCAACTCCTTGCCATTCAAATCCTGAGACCCTTCCTATAGCATGAGAAGGGATATCCAACTCCTTCCCATTCCAATCCTGAGACCCTTCCGATAGCAGAGACGTGATATCTCAATGCTTCTACCAAACCTGAGACCCTTCCTTTAGCATGAGATGTGATATCCAAATCCTTCACATTCCAATCCTGAGACCCTTCCTATAGCATGAGATGTGATATCTCAATGCTTCTAATACCAAACCTGAGATCCTTCCTATAACATGAGATGTGATATCCAATTCCTTCCCATTCCAAACCTGAGACCCTTCGTATTGGATGAGATGTGATATCCAACTCCTTCCCATTCCAACCCTGAGACCCTTCCTATAGCATGAGATGTGATGTCTCAATGCTTCTAATACCAAACCTGAGATCCTTCCTATAACATGAGATGTGATATCCAACTCCTTCCATTCCAATCCTGAGACCCGTCCTATAGCATGAGATGTGATATCCAAGTCCTTCCCATTCCAACCCTGAGACCCTTCCTATAGCATGAGATGTGATGTCTCAATGCTTATACCAAACCTGAGACCCTTCCTATAGCATGAGATGTGATATCCAACTACTTCCCATTCCAATCCTGAGTCCCTTCCTATAGCATGAGATGTGATATCCAAGTCCTTCCCATTCCAACCCTGAGACCCTTCCTATAGCATGAGATGTGATGTCTCAATGCTTCTAATACCAAACCTGAGATCCTTCCTATAACATGAGATGTGATATCCAACTCCTTCCATTCCAATCCTGAGACCCGTCCTATAGCATTAGATGTGATATCTCAATGCTTATACCAAACCTGAGACCCTTCCTATAGCATGAGATGTGATATCCAACTACTTCCCATTCCAATCCTGAGACCCTTCCTATAGCATGAGATGTGATATCTCAATGCTTCTAATACCAAACCTGAGATCCTTCCTCTAACATGAAATGTGATATCCAACTCCTTCCCTTTCCAAACCTAAGAGCCTATCTATAGCATGAGATGTGATATCCAAGTCCTTCCCATTCCAACCCTTAGACCCTTCCTACAGCATGCAATATGATATCTCAATGATTCTAATAACAAACCTGAGACCCGTCCTATAACATGAGATGGGATATCCAACTCCTTCCCATTCCAATCCTGAGACACTTCCGATAGCAGAGATGTGATATCTCAATGCTTATACCAAACCTGAGACCCTTCCTATAACATGAGATGTGATATCCAAATCCTTCTCGTTCCAAACCTGAGACCCTTCCTTTAGCATGAGATGTGATATCCAGCTCCTTCCCATTCCAATCCTGAGACACTTCCGATAGCATGAGATGTGATATCTCAATGCTTCTAATATCAAAACTGAGACCCCCCCCTATAGCATGATATGTGATATCTAAGTCCTTCCCATTCCAATCCTGAGACACTCCCTATAGCATGAGATGTGATATCCAACTCTTTCCCATTCCAATCCTGAGACCCTTCCTATAGCATGAGATATGATATCTCAATACTTCTAATACCAAACGTGAGATCCTTCCGATAACATGAGATGTGATATCCAAATCCTTCCCCTTCCAAACCTGAGACCCTCCCTTTAGCATGAGATGTGATATCCAACTCCTTCCCATTCCAATCCTGAGACCCTTCTGATAGCATGAGATGTGATATCTCAATGCTTCTAATACCAAACCTGAGATCCTTCCGATAGCATGAGATGTGATATCTCAATGCTTCTAATACCAAACCTGAGATCCTTCCTATAACATGAGATGTGATATCCAAATCCTTCCCCTTCCAAACCTGAGACCCTCCCTTTAGCATGAGATGTGATATCCAACTCCTTCCCATTCCATTCCTGAGACTCTTCTGATAGCATGAGATGTGATATCTCAATGCCTCTAATACCAAACCTGAGATCCTACCTCTAACATGAAATGTGATATCCAACTCTTTCCCCTTCCAAACCTGAGAGCCTTCCTATAGCATGAGATGTGATATCCAAGTCCTTCCCATTCCAATCCTGAGACCCTTCCTATAGCTTGAGATGTGATATCCAACTCCTTCCCATTCAAATTCTGAGACCCTTCCTATACTCTGAGACTTGATATCTCAATGCTTCTAATACCAAACCTGAGACCCGTAATATAACATGAGATGTGATATCCAAATCCTTCCCCTTCCAAACCTTAGACCCTTCCTTTATCATGAGATGTGATATCCAACTCCTTCCCATTCCAATCCTGAGACCCTTCCGATATCATGAGATGTGATATCTCAAAGCTTCTAATATCAAACTTGAGACCCTCCCTATAGCATGAGATGTGATATCCAAGTCCTTCCCATTCCAATCCTGAGACCCTTCCTATAGCATGAGATGTGATATCTCAATGCTTCTAATACCAAACCTGAGACCCTTCCTATAACATGAGATGGGAATATCCAATTCCTTCCCATTCCAATCCTGAGACCCTTCCGATAGCAGAGATGTGATATCTCAATGCTTATACCAAACCAGAGACCCTTCCTATGGCATGAGATGTGATATCCAACTCCTTGCCATTCAAATCCTGAGACCCTTCCTATAGCATGAGAAGGGATATCCAACTCCTTCCCATTCCAATCCTGAGACCCTTCCGATAGCAGAGACGTGATATCTCAATGCTTCTACCAAACCTGAGACCCTTCCTTTAGCATGAGATGTGATATCCAAATCCTTCACATTCCAATCCTGAGACCCTTCCTATAGCATGAGATGTGATATCTCAATGCTTCTAATACCAAACCTGAGATCCTTCCTATAATATGAGATGTGATATCCAATTCCTTCCCATTCCAAACCTGAGACCCTTCCTATTGGATGAGATGTGATATCCAACTCCTTCCCATTCCAACCCTGAGACCCTTCCTATAGCATGAGATGTGATGTCTCAATGCTTCTAATACCAAACCTGAGATCCTTCCTATAACATGAGATGTGATATCCAACTCCTTCCATTCCAATCCTGAGACCCGTCCTATAGCATGAGATGTGATATCTCAATGCTCATACCAAACCTGAGACCCTTCCTATAGCATGAGAAGGGATATCCAACTCCTTCCCAATCCAATCCTGAGACCCTTCCGATAGCAGAGATGTGATATCTCAATGCTTATACCAAACCTGAGACCCTTCCTATGGCATGAGATGTGATATCCAACTCCTTGCCATTCAAATCCTGAGACCCTTCCTATAGCATGAGAAGGGATATCCAACTCCTGCCCAATCCAATCCTGAGACCCTTCCGATAGCAGAGACGTGATATCTCAATGCTTCTACCAAACCTGAGACCCTTCCTTTAGCATGAGATGTGATATCCAAATCCTTCACATTCCAATCCTGAGACCCTTCCTATAGCATGAGATGTGAAATCTCAATGCTTCTAATACCAAACCTGAGATCCTTCCTATAACATAAGATGTGATATCCAAATTCCTTCCCATTCCAATCCTGAGACCCTTCCTATTGGATGAGAGGTGATATCCAACTCCTTCCCATTCCAACCCTGAGACCCTTCCTATAGCATGAGATGTGATGTCTCAATGCTTCTAATACCAAACCTGAGATCCTTCCTATAACATGAGATGTGATATCCAACTCCTTCCATTCCAATCCTGAGACCCGTCCTATAGCATTAGATGTGATATCTCAATGCTTATACCAAACCTGAGACCCTTCCTATATCACATCTCATGCTATAGGACGGGTCTCAGGATTGGAATGGAAGGAGTTGGATATCACATCTCATGTTATAGGAAGAATCTCAGGTTTGGTATTAGACGCATTGAGACATCACATCTCATGCTATAGGAAGGGTCTCAGGGTTGGAATGGGAAGGATTTGGATATCACATCTCATGCTAAAGGAAGGGTCTCAGGTTTGGTAGAAGCATTGAGATATCACGTCGCTGCTATCGGAAGGGTCTCAGGATGAGATGTGATATCCAACTACTTCCCATTCCAATCCTGAGACCCTTCCTATAGCATGAGATGTGATATCTCAATGCTTCTAATACCAAACCTGAGATCCTTCCTCTAACATGAAATGTGATATCCAACTCCTTCCTGTTCCAAACCTAAGAGCATATCTATAGCATGAGATGTGATATCCAAGTCCTTCCCATTCCAACCCTTAGACCCTTCCTACAGCATGCAATATGATATCTCAATGATTCTAATAACAAACCTGAGACCCGTCCTATAATATGAGATGGGATATCCAACTCCTTCCCATTCCAATCCTGAGACACTTCCGATAGCAGAGATGTGATATCTCAATGCTTATACCAAACCTGAGACCCTTCCTATAACATGTGATGTGATATCCAAATCCTTCCCGTTCCAAACCTGAGACCCTTCCTTTAGCATGAGATGTGATATCCAGCTCCTTCCCATTATAATCCTGAGACACTTCCGATAGCATGAGATGTGATATCTCAATGCTTCTAATATCAAAACTGAGACCCTCCCTATAGCATGATATGTGATATCTAAGTCCTTCCCATTCCAATCCTGAGACACTCCCTATAGCATGAGATGTGATATCCAACTCTTTCCCATTCCAATCCTGAGACCCTTCCTATAGCATGAGATATGATATCTCAATACTTCTAATACCAAACGTGAGATCCTTCCGATAACATGAGATGTGATATCCAAATCCTTCCCCTTCCAAACCTGAGACCCTCCCTTTAGCATGAGATGTGATATCCAACTTCTTCACATTCCAATCCTGAGACCCTTCTGATAGCATGAGATGTGATATCTCAATGCTTCTAATACCAAACCTGAGATCCTTCCGATAGCATGAGATGTGATATTTCAATGCTTCTAATACCAAACCTGAGATCCTTCCTATAACATGAGATGTGATATCCAAATCCTTCCCCTTCCAAACCTGAGACCCTCCCTTTAGCATGAGATGTGATATCCAACTCCTTCCCATTCCATTCCTGAGACCCTTCTGATAGCATGAGATGTGATATCTCAATGCCTCTAATACCAAACCTGAGATCCTACCTCTAACATGAAATGTGATATCCAACTCTTTCCCCTTCCAAACCTGAGAGCCTTCCTATAGCATGAGATGTGATATCCAAGTCCTTCCCATTCCAATCCTGAGACCCTTCCTATAGCTTGAGATGTGATATCCAACTCCTTCCCATTCCAATTCTGAGACCCTTCCTATACTCTGAGACTTGATATCTCAATGCTTCTAATACCAAACCTGAGACCCGTAATATAACATGAGATGTGATATCCAAATCCTTCCCCTTCCAAACCTTAGACCCTTCCTTTATCATGAGATGTGATATCCAACTCCTTCCCATTCCAATCCTGAGACCCTTCCGATATCATGAGATGTGATATCTCAAAGCTTCTAATATCAAACTTGAGACCCTCCCTATAGCATGAGATGTGATATCCAAGTCCTTCCCATTCCAATCCTGAGACCCTTCCTATAGCATGAGATGTGATATCTCAATGCTTCTAATACCAAACCTGAGACCCTTCCTATAACATGAGATGGGAATATCCAACTCCTTCCCATTCCAATCCTGAGACCCTTCCGATAGCAGAGATGTGATATCTCAATGCTTATACCAAACCTGAGACCCTTCCTATGGCATGAGATGTGATATCCAACTCCTTGCCATTCAAATCCTGAGACCCTTCCTATAGCATGAGAAGGGATATCCAACTCCTTCCCATTCCAATCCTGAGACCCTTCCGATAGCAGAGACGTGATATCTCAATGCTTCTACCAAACCTGAGACCCTTCCTTTAGCATGAGATGTGATATCCAAATCCTTCACATTCCAATCCTGAGACCCTTCCTATAGCATGAGATGTGATATCTCAATGCTTCTAATACCAAACCTGAGATCCTTCCTATAACATGAGATGTGATATCCAATTCCTTCCCATTCCAAACCTGAGACCCTTCCTATTGGATGAGATGTGATATCCAACTCCTTCCCATTCCAACCCTGAGACCCTTCCTATAGCATGAGATGTGATGTCTCAATGCTTCTAATACCAAACCTGAGATCCTTCCTATAACATGAGATGTGATATCCAACTCCTTCCATTCCAATCCTGAGACCCGTCCTATAGCATGAGATGTGATATCTCAATGCTTATACCAAACCTGAGACCCTTCCTATAGCATGAGATGTGATATCCAACTACTTCCCATTCCAATCCTGAGACCCTTCCTATAGCATGAGATGTGATATCCAAGTCCTTCCCATTCCAACCCTGAGACCCTTCCTATAGCATGAGATGTGATGTCTCAATGCTTCTAATACCAAACCTGAGATCCTTCCTATAACATGAGATGTGATATCCAACTCCTTCCATTCCAATCCTGAGACCCGTCCTATAGCATTAGATGTGATATCTCAATGCTTATACCAAACCTGAGACCCTTCCTATAGCATGAGATGTGATATCCAACTAGTTCCCATTCCAATCCTGAGACCCTTCCTATAGCATGAGATGTGATATCTCAATGCTTCTAATACCAAACCTGAGATCCTTCCTCTAACATGAAATGTGATATCCAACTCCTTCCCTTTCCAAACCTAAGAGCCTATCTATAGCATGAGATGTGATATCCAAGTCCTTCCCATTCCAACCCTTAGACCCTTCCTACAGCATGCAATATGATATCTCAATGATTCTAATAACAAACCTGAGACCCGTCCTATAACATGAGATGGGATATCCAACTCCTTCCCATTCCAATCCTGAGACACTTCCGATAGCAGAGATGTGATATCTCAATGCTTATACCAAACCTGAGACCCTTCCTATAACATGAGATGTGATATCCAAATCCTTCCCGTTCCAAACCTGAGACCCTTCCTTTAGCATGAGATGTGATATCCAGCTCCTTCCCATTCCAATCCTGAGACACTTCCGATAGCATGAGATGTGATATCTCAATGCTTCTAATATCAAAACTGAGACCCCCCCTATAGCATGATATGTGATATCTAAGTCCTTCCCATTCCAATCCTGAGACACTCCCTATAGCATGAGATGTGATATCCAACTCTTTCCCATTCCAATCCTGAGACCCTTCCTATAGCATGAGATATGATATCTCAATACTTCTAATACCAAA
Source organism: Ambystoma mexicanum (assembly GCF_040938575.1). Lineage (NCBI taxonomy): Eukaryota > Metazoa > Chordata > Amphibia > Caudata > Ambystomatidae > Ambystoma > Ambystoma mexicanum. The sequence continues at coordinate 75,106 of NW_027182447.1, forward strand.
CGTGAGATCCTTCCGATAACATGAGATGTGATATCCAAATCCTTCCCCTTCCAAACCTGAGACCCTCCCTTTAGCATGAGATGTGATATCCAACTCCTTCCCATTCCAATCCTGAGACCCTTCTGATAGCATGAGATGTGATATCTCAATGCTTCTAATACCAAACCTGAGATCCTTCCGATAGCATGAGATGTGATATCTCAATGCTTCTAATACCAAACCTGAGACCCTTCCTATAACATGAGATGTGATATCCAAATCCTTCCCCTTCCAAACCTGAGACCCTCCCTTTAGCATGAGATGTGATATCCAACTCCTTCCCATTCCATTCCTGAGACCCTTCTGATAGCATGAGATGTGATATCTCAATGCCTCTAATACCAAACCTGAGATCCTACCTCTAACATGAAATGTGATATCCAACTCTTTCCCCTTCCATACCTGAGGGCCTTCCTATAGCATGAGATGTGATATCCAAGTCCTTCCCATTCCAATCCTGAGACCCTTCCTATAGCTTGAGATGTGATATCCAACTCCTTCCCATTCCAATTCTGAGACCCTTCCTATACTCTGAGACTTGATATCTCAATGCTTCTAATACCAAACCTGAGACCCGTAATATAACATGAGATGTGATATCCAAATCCTTCCCCTTCCAAACCTTAGACCCTTCCTTTATCATGAGATGTGATATCCAACTCCTTCCCATTCCAATCCTGAGACCCTTCCGATATCATGAGATGTGATATCTCAAAGCTTCTAATATCAAACTTGAGACCCTTCCTTTAGCATGAGATGTGATATCCAAATCCTTCACATTCCAATCCTGAGACCCTTCCTATAGCATGAGATGTGATATCTCAATGTTTCTAATACCAAACCTGAGATCCTTCCTATAACATGAGATGTGATATCCAATTCCTTCCCATTCCAAACCTGAGACCCTTCCTATTGGATGAGATGTGATATCCAACTCCTTCCCATTCCAACCCTGAGACCCTTCCTATAGCATGAGATGTGATGTCTCAATGCTTCTAATACCAAACCTGAGATCCTTCCTATAACATGAGATGTGATATCCAACTCCTTCCATTCCAATCCTGAGACCCGTCCTATAGCATGAGATGTGATATCTCAATGCTTATACCAAACCTGAGACTCTTCCTATAGCATGAGATGTGATATCCAACTACTTCCCATTCCAATCCTGAGACCCTTCCTATAGCATGAGATGTGATATCTCAATGCTTCTAATACCAAACCTGAGATCCTTCCTCTAACATGAAATGTGATATCCAACTCCTTCCCTTTCCAAACCTAAGAGCCTATCTATACCATGAGATGTGATATCCAAGTCCTTCCCATTCCAATCCTTAGACCCTTCCTACAGCATGCAATATGATATCTCAATGATTCTAATAACAAACCTGAGACCCGTCCTATAGCATGAGATATGATATCCAAGTCCTTCCCATTCCAATCCTGAGACCCTTCCTATAACATGAAATGTGATATCCAACTCCTTCCCATTCCAACCTGAGACCCTTCCTATAGCATGAGATGGGATATCCAACTTCTTCCAAATCCAATACTGATACCCTTCCGATAGCATGAGATGTGATATCCCAATGCTTCTACCAAACCTGAGACCCATACTATGGCATGAGATGTGATATCAAACTCCATTCCAATCCTGAGACCCTTCCTATAGCTTGAGGTGTGATATCCAACTCCTTCCCATTCCAATTCTGAGACCCTTCTTATACCATGAGACTTGATATCTCAATGCTTCTAATACCAAACCTGAGACCCGTCCTATAACATGAGATGTGATATCCAAATCCTTCTCCTTCCAAACCTTAGACCCTTCCTTTATCATGAGATGTGGTATCCAACTCCTTCCCATTCCAATCCTGAGACCCTTCTGATAGCATGAGATGTGATATCTCAATGCTTCTAATACCAAACCTGAGATCCTTCCGATAGCATGAGATGTGATATCTCAATGCTTCTAATACCAAACCTGAGATCCTTCCGATAGCATGAGATGTGATATCTCAATGCTTCTAATACCAAACCTGAGATCCTTCCTATACCATGAGATGTGATATCCAAATCCTTCCCCTTCCAAACCTGAGACCCTCCCTTTAGCATGAGATGTGATATCCAACTCCTTCCCATTCCATTCCTGAGACCCTTCTGATAGCATGAGATGTGATATCTCAATGCCTCTAACACCAAACCTGAGATCCTACCTCTAACATGAAATGTGATATCCAACTCTTTCCCCTTCCAAACCTGAGAGCCTTCCTATAACATGAGATGTGGTATCCAGGTCCTTCCCATTCCAATCCTGAGACCCTTCCTATAGCTTGAGATGTGATATCCAACTCCTTCCCATTCCAATTCTGAGACCCTTCCTATACTCTGAGACTTGATATCTCAATGCTTCTAATACCAAACCTGAGACCCGTAATATAACATGAGATGTGATATCCAAATCCTTCCCCTTCCAAACCTTAGACCCTTCCTTTATCATGAGATGTGATATCCAACTCCTTCCCATTCCAATCCTGAGACCCTTCCGATATCATGAGATGTGATATCTCTAAGCTTCTAATATCAAACTTGAGACCCTCCCTATAGCATGAGATGTGATATCCAAGTCCTTCCCATTCCAATCCTGAGACCCTTCCTATAGCATGAGATGTGATATCTCAATGCTTCTAATACCAAACCTGAGACCCTTCCTATAACATGAGATGGGAATATCCAACTCCTTCCCATTCCAATCCTGAGACCCTTCCGATAGCAGAGATGTGATATCTCAATGCTTATACCAAACCTGAGACCCTTCCTATGGCATGAGATGTGATATCCAACTCCTTGCCATTCAAATCCTGAGACCCTTCCTATAGCATGAGAAGGGATATCCAACTCCTTCCCAATCCAATCCTGAGACCCTTTCGATAGCAGAGACGTGATATCTCAATGCTTCTACCAAACCTGAGACCCTTCCTTTAGCATGAGATGTGATATCCAAATCCTTCACATTCCAATCCTGAGACCCTTCCTATGGCATGAGATGTGATATCTCAATGCTTCTAATACCAAACCTGAGATCCTTCCTATAACATGAGATGTGATATCCAATTCCTTCCCATTCCAACCCTGAGACCCTTCCTATTGGATGAGATGTGATATCCAACTCCTTCCCATTCCAACCCTGAGACCCTTCCTATAGCATGAGATGTGATGTCTCAATGCTTCTAATACCAAACCTGAGATCCTTCCTATAACATGAGATGTGATATCCAACTCCTTCCATTCCAATCCTGAGACCCGTCCTATAGCATGAGATGTGATATCCAACTACTTCCCATTCCAATCCTGAGACCCTTCCTATAGCATGAGATGTGATATCTCAATGCTTCTAATACCAAACCTGAGATCCTTCCTCTAACATGAAATGTGATATCCAACTCCTTCCCTTTCCAAACCTAAGAGCCTATCTATAGCATGCGATGTGATATCCAAGTCCTTCCCATTCCAATCCTTAGACCCTTCCTACAGCATGCAATATGATATCTCAATGATTCTAATAACAAACCTGAGACCCGTCCTATAGCATGAGATATGATATCCAAGTCCTTCCCATTCCAATCCTGAGACCCTTCCTATAACATGAAATGTGATCTCCAACTCCTTCCCATTCCAACCTGAGACCCTTCCTATAGCATGAGATGGGATATCCAACTTCTTCCAAATCCAATACTGATACCCTTCCGATAGCATGAGGTGTGATATCCAACTCCTTCCCATTCCAATTCTGAGACCCTTCTTATACCATGAGACTTGATATCCCAATGCTTCTACCAAACCTGAGACCCATACTATGGCATGAGATGTGATATCAAACTCCTTTCCATTCCAATCCTGAGACCCTTCCTATAGCTTGAGGTGTGATATCCAACTCCTTCCCATTCCAATTCTGAGACCCTTCTTATACCATGAGACTTGATATCTCAATGCTTCTAATACCAAACCTGAGACCCGTCCTATAACATGAGATGTGATATCCAAATCCTTCCCCTTCCAAACCTTAGACCCTTCCTTTATCATGAGATGTGGTATCCAACTCCTTCCCATTCCAATCCTGAGACCCTTCCGATATCATGAGATTTGTTATCTCAATGCTTCAAATATCAAACTCGAGACCCTCCCTATAGCATGAGATGTGACATCCAAGTCCTTCCCATTCCAATCCTGAGACCCTTCCTATAGCATGAGATGTGATATCTCTATGCTTCTAATACCAAACCTGAGACCCTTCCTATAACATGAGATGGGATATCCAACTCCTTCCCATTCCAATCCTGAGACCCTTCCGATAGCAGAGATGTGATATCTCAATGCTTATACCAAACCTGAGACCCTTCCTATGGCCTGAGATGTCATATACAACTCCTTCCCATTCCAATCCTGAGACCCTTCCTTTAGCATGAGATGTGATATCTCAATGCTTATACCAAATCTGAGACCCTTCCTATAGCATGAGATGTGATATCCAAATCCTTCCCATTCCAATCCTGAGACCCTTCCTATAGCATGAGATGTGATATCTCAATGCTTATACCAAACCTGAGAGCCTACCTATAGCATGAGATGTGATATCCAAGTCCATCCCATTCCAATCCTTAGACCCTTCCTACAGCATGCAATGTGATATCTCAATGATTCTAATACCAAACCAGAGACTCTTACTATAACATGAGATGGGATATCCAACTCCTTCCCATTCCAATCCTGAGCCGCTTCCGATAGCAGAGATGTGATATCTCAATGCTTATAACAAACCTGAGACCCTTCCTATAACATGAGATGTGATATCCAACTCCTTCCCGTTCCAAACCTGAGACACTAACTATAGCATATGTGATATCCAACTCCTTCCCATTCCAAACATGAGACCCTTCCTATAGCAAGAAAGTAATATCCAACTCCTACCCATTCCAATCCTGAGACCCTTCCTATAGCAAGAGATGTGATATCCAAATCCTTCCCATTCCAATCCTGAGACCCTTCCTATAACATGAGAAGTGATATCCAACTCCTTCCCATTCCAACCTGAGACACTTCCTATAGCATGAGAAGGGATATCCAACTCCTTCCCAATCCAATCCTGAGACCCTTCCGATAGCAGAGATGTGATATCTCAATGCTTATACCAAACCTGAGACCCTTCCTATGGCATGAGATGTGATATCCAACTCCTTGCCATTCAAATCCTGAGACCCTTCCTATAGCATGAGAAGGGATATCCAACTCCTTCCCAATCCAATCCTGAGACCCTTCCGATAGCAGAGACGTGATATCTCAATGCTTCTACCAAACCTGAGACCCTTCCTTTAGCATGAGATGTGATATCCAAATCCTTCACATTCCAATCCTGAGACCCTTCCTATAGCATGAGATGTGATATCTCAATGCTTCTAATACCAAACCTGAGATCCTTCCTATAACATGAGATGTGATATCCAATTCCTTCCCATTCCAAACCTGAGACCCTTCCTATTGGATGAGATGTGATATCCAACTCCTTCCCATTCCAACCCTGAGACCCTTCCTATAGCATGAGATGTGATGTCTCAATGCTTCTAATACCAAACCTGAGATCCTTCCTATAACATGAGATGTGATATCCAACTCCTTCCATTCCAATCCTGAGACCCGTCCTATAGCATGAGATGTGATATCTCAATGCTTATACCAAACCTGAGACTCTTCCTATAGCATGAGATGTGATATCCAACTACTTCCCATTCCAATCCTGAGACCCTTCCTATAGCATGAGATGTGATATCTCAATGCTTCTAATACCAAACCTGAGATCCTTCCTCTAACATGAAATGTGATATCCAACTCCTTCCCTTTCCAAACCTAAGAGCCTATCTATACCATGAGATGTGATATCCAAGTCCTTCCCATTCCAATCCTTAGACCCTTCCTACAGCATGCAATATGATATCTCAATGATTCTAATAACAAACCTGAGACCCGTCCTATAGCATGAGATATGATATCCAAGTCCTTCCCATTCCAATCCTGAGACCCTTCCTATAACATGAAATGTGATATCCAACTCCTTCCCATTCCAACCTGAGACCCTTCCTATAGCATGAGATGGGATATCCAACTTCTTCCAAATCCAATACTGATACCCTTCCGATAGCATGAGATGTGATATCCCAATGCTTCTACCAAACCTGAGACCCATACTATGGCATGAGATGTGATATCAAACTCCATTCCAATCCTGAGACCCTTCCTATAGCTTGAGGTGTGATATCCAACTCCTTCCCATTCCAATTCTGAGACCCTTCTTATACCATGAGACTTGATATCTCAATGCTTCTAATACCAAACCTGAGACCCGTCCTATAACATGAGATGTGATATCCAAATCCTTCTCCTTCCAAACCTTAGACCCTTCCTTTATCATGAGATGTGGTATCCAACTCCTTCCCATTCCAATCCTGAGACCCTTCTGATAGCATGAGATGTGATATCTCAATGCTTCTAATACCAAACCTGAGATCCTTCCGATAGCATGAGATGTGATATCTCAATGCTTCTAATACCAAACCTGAGATCCTTCCTATACCATGAGATGTGATATCCAAATCCTTCCCCTTCCAAACCTGAGACCCTCCCTTTAGCATGAGATGTGATATCCAACTCCTTCCCATTCCATTCCTGAGACCCTTCTGATAGCATGAGATGTGATATCTCAATGCCTCTAACACCAAACCTGAGATCCTACCTCTAACATGAAATGTGATATCCAACTCTTTCCCCTTCCAAACATGAGAGCCTTCCTATAGCATGAGATGTGATATCCAGGTCCTTCCCATTCCAATCCTGAGACCCTTCCTATAGCTTGAGATGTGATATCCAACTCCTTCCCATTCCAATTCTGAGACCCTTCCTATAGCATGAGATGTGATATCTCAATGCTTCTAATACCAAACCTGAGACCCTTCCTATAACATGAGATGGGAATATCCAACTCCTTCCCATTCCAATCCTGAGACCCTTCCGATAGCAGAGATGTGATATCTCAATGCTTATACCAAACCTGAGACCCTTCCTATGGCATGAGATGTGATATCCAACTCCTTGCCATTCAAATCCTGAGACCCTTCCTATAGCATGAGAAGGGATATCCAACTCCTTCCCAATCCAATCCTGAGACCCTTCCGATAGCAGAGACGTGATATCTCAATGCTTCTACCAAACCTGAGACCCTTCCTTTAGCATGAGATGTGATATCCAAATCCTTCACATTCCAATCCTGAGACCCTTCCTATAGCATGAGATGTGATATCTCAATGCTTCTAATACCAAACCTGAGATCCTTCCTATAACATGAGATGTGATATCCAATTCCTTCCCATTCCAAACCTGAGACCCTTCCTATTGGATGAGATGTGATATCCAACTCCTTCCCATTCCAACCCTGAGACCCTTCCTATAGCATGAGATGTGATGTCTCAATGCTTCTAATACCAAACCTGAGATCCTTCCTATAACATGAGATGTGATATCCAACTCCTTCCATTCCAATCCTGAGACCCGTCCTATAGCATGGATGTGATATCCAACTACTTCCCATTCCAATCCTGAGACCCTTCCTATAGCATGAGATGTGATATCTCAATGCTTCTAATACCAAACCTGAGATCCTTCCTCTAACATGAAATGTGATATCCAACTCCTTCCCTTTCCAAACCTAAGAGCCTATCTATAGCATGAGATGTGATATCCAAGTCCTTCCCATTCCAATCCTTAGACCCTTCCTACAGCATGCAATATGATATCTCAATGATTCTAATAACAAACCTGAGACCCGTCCTATAGCATGAGATATGATATCCAAGTCCTTCCCATTCCAATCCTGAGACCCTTCCTATAACATGAAATGTGATATCCAACTCCTTCCCATTCCAACCTGAGACCCTTCCTATAGCATGAGATGGGATATCCAACTTCTTCCAAATCCAATACTGATACCCTTCCGATAGCATGAGGTGTGATATCCAACTCCTTCCCATTCCAATTCTGAGACCCTTCTTATACCATGAGACTTGATATCCCAATGCTTCTACCAAACCTGAGACCCATACTATGGCATGAGATGTGATATCAAACTCCTTTCCATTCCAATCCTGAGACCCTTCCTATAGCTTGAGGTGTGATATCCAACTCCTTCCCATTCCAATTCTGAGACCCTTCTTATACCATGAGACTTGATATCTCAATGCTTCTAATACCAAACCTGAGACCCGTCCTATAACATGAGATGTGATATCCAAATCCTTCCCCTTCCAAACCTTAGACCCTTCCTTTATCATGAGATGTGGTATCCAACTCCTTCCCATTCCAATCCTGAGACCCTTCCGATATCATGAGATTTGTTATCTCAATGCTTCTAATATCAAACTTGAGACCCTCCCTATAGCATGAGATGTGACATCCAAGTCCTTCCCATTCCAATCCTGAGACCCTTCCTATAGCATGAGATGTGATATCTCTATGCTTCTAATACCAAACCTGAGACCCTTCCTATAACATGAGATGGGATATCCAACTCCTTCCCATTCCAATCCTGAGACCCTTCCGATAGCAGAGATGTGATATCTCAATGCTTATACCAAACCTGAGACCCTTCCTATGGCCTGAGATGTCATATACAACTCCTTCCCATTCCAATCCTGAGACCCTTCCTTTAGCATGAGATGTGATATCTCAATGCTTATACCAAATCTGAGACCCTTCCTATAGCATGAGATGTGATATCCAAATCCTTCCCATTCCAATCCTGAGACCCTTCCTATAGCATGAGATGTGATATCTCAATGCTTATACCAAACCTGAGAGCCTACCTATAGCATGAGATGTGATATCCAAGTCCATCCCATTCCAATCCTTAGACCCTTCCTACAGCATGCAATGTGATATCTCAATGATTCTAATACCAAACCAGAGACTCTTACTATAACATGAGATGGGATATCCAACTCCTTCCCATTCCAATCCTGAGCCGCTTCCGATAGCAGAGATGTGATATCTCAATGCTTATACCAAACTTGAGACCCTTCCTATAACATGAGATGTGATATCCAACTCCTTCCCGTTCCAAACCTGAGACACTAACTATAGCATATGTGATATCCAACTCCTTCCCATTCCAAACATGAGACCCTTCCTATAGCAAGAAAGTAATATCCAACTCCTACCCATTCCAATCCTGAGACCCTTCCTATAGCAAGAGATGTGATATCCAAATCCTTCCCATTCCAATCCTGAGACCCTTCCTATAACATGAGATGTGATATCCAACTCCTTCCCATTCCAACCTGAGACACTTCCTATAGCATGAGAAGGGATATCCAACTCCTTCCCAATCCAATCCTGAGACCTTTCCGATAGCAGAGATGTGATATCTCAATGCTTATACCAAACCTGAGACCCTTCCTATGGCATGAGATGTGATATCCAACTCCTTGCCATTCAAATCCTGAGACCCTTCCTATAGCATGAGAAGGGATATCCAACTCCTTCCCAATCCAATCCTGAGACCCTTCCGATAGCAGAGACGTGATATCTCAATGCTTCTACCAAACCTGAGACCCTTCCTTTAGCATGAGATGTGATATCCAAATCCTTCACATTCCAATCCTGAGACCCTTCCTATAGCATGAGATGTGATATCTCAATGCTTCTAATACCAAACCTGAGATCCTTCCTATAACATGAGATGTGATATCCAATTCCTTCCCATTCCAAACCTGAGACCCTTCCTATTGGATGAGATGTGATATCCAACTCCTTCCCATTCCAACCCTGAGACCCTTCCTATAGCATGAGATGTGATGTCTCAATGCTTCTAATACCAAACCTGAGATCCTTCCTAGAACATGAGATGTGATATCCAACTCCTTCCATTCCAATCCTGAGACCCGTCCTATAGCATGAGATGTGATATCTCAATGCTTATATCAAACCTGAGACCCTTCCTATAGCATGAGATGTGATATCCAACTACTTCCCATTCCAATCCTGAGACCCTTCCTATAGCATGAGATGTGATATCTCAATGCTTCTAATAACAAACCTGAGATCCTTCCTCTAACATGAAATGTGATATCCAACTCCTTCCCTTTCCAAACCTAAGAGCCTATCTATAGCATGAGATGTGATATCCAAGTCCTTCCCATTCCAACCCTTAGACCCTTCCTACAGCATGCAATATGATATCTCAATGATTCTAATAACAAACCTGAGACCCGTCCTATAACATGAGATGGGATATCCAACTCCTTCCCATTCCAATCCTGAGACACTTCCGATAGCAGAGATGTGATATCTCAATGCTTATACCAAACCTGAGACCCTTCCTATAACATGAGATGTGATATCCAAATCCTTCCCATTCCAAACCTGAGACCCTTCCTTTAGCATGAGATGTGATATCCAAATCCTTCCCGTTCCAAACCTGAGACCCTTCCTTTAGCATGAGATGTGATATCCAGCTCCTTCCCATTCCAATCCTGAGACACTTCCGATAGCATGAGATGTGATATTTCAATGCTTCTAATATCAAAACTGAGACCCTCCCTATAGCATGATATGTGATATCTAAGTCCTTCCCATTCCAATCCTGAGACACTCCCTAAAGCATGAGATGTGATATCCAACTCTTTCCCATTCCAATCCTGAGACCCTTCATATAGCATGAGATATGATATCTCAATACTTCTAATACCAAACGTGAGATCCTTCCGATAACATGAGATGTGATATCCAAATCCTTCCCCTTCCAAACCTGAGACCCTCCCTTTAGCATGAGATGTGATATCCAACTCCTTCCCATTCCAATCCTGAGACCCTTCTGATAGCATGAGATGTGATATCTCAATGCTTCTAATACCAAACCTGAGATCCTTCCGATAGCATGAGATGTGATATCTCAATGCTTCTAATACCAAACCTGAGATCCTTCCTATAACATGAGATGTGATATCCAAATCCTTCCCCTTCCAAACCTGAGACCCTCCCTTTAGCATGAGATGTGATATCCAACTCCTTCCCATTCCATTCCTGAGACCCTTCTGATAGCATGAGATGTGATATCTCAATGCCTCTAATACCAAACCTGAGATCCTGCCTCTAACATGAAATGTGATATCCAGCTCTTTCCCCTTCCAAACCTGAGAGCCTTCCTATAGCATGAGATGTGATATCCAAGTCCTTCCCATTCCAATCCTGAGACCCTTCCTATAGCTTGAGATGTGATATCCAACTCCTTCCCATTCCAATTCTGAGACCCTTCCTATACTCTGAGACTTGATATCTCAATGCTTCTAATACCAAACCTGAGACCCGTAATATAACATGAATTGTGATATCCAAATCCTTCCCCTTCCAAACCTTAGACCCTTCCTTTATCATGAGATGTGATATCCAACTCCTTCCCATTCCAATCCTGAGACCCTTCCGATATCATGAGATGTGATATCTCAAAGCTTCTAATATCAAACTTGAGACCCTCCCTATAGCATGAGATGTGATATCCAAGTCCTTCCCATTCCAATCCTGAGACCCTTCCTATAGCATGAGATGTGATATCTCAATGCTTCTAATACCAAACCTGAGACCCTTCCTATAACATGAGATGGGAATATCCAACTCCTTCCCATTCCAATCCTGAGACCCTTCCGATAGCAGAGATGTGATATCTCAATGCTTATACCAAACCTGAGACCCTTCCTATGGCATGAGATGTGATATCCAACTCCTTGCCATTCAAATCCCGAGACCCTTCCTATAGCATGAGAAGGGATATCCAACTCCTTCCCAATCCAATCCTGAGACCCTTCCGATAGCAGAGACGTGATATCTCAATGCTTCTACCAAACCTGAGACCCTTCCTTTAGCATGAGATGTGATATCCAAATCCTTCACATTCCAATCCTGAGACCCTTCCTATAGCATGAGATGTGATATCTCAATGCTTCTAATACCAAACCTGAGATCCTTCCTATAACATGAGATGTGATATCCAATTCCTTCCCATTCCAAACCTGAGACCCTTCCTATTGGATGAGATGTGATATCCAACTCCTTCCCATTCCAACCCTGAGACCCTTCCTATAGCATGAGATGTGATGTCTCAATGCTTCTAATACCAAACCTGAGATATTTCCTATAACATGAGATGTGATATCCAACTCCTTCCATTCCAATCCTGAGACCCGTCCTATAGCATGAGATGTGATATCTCAATGCTTATATCAAACCTGAGACCCTTCCTATAGCATGAGATGTGATATCCAACTACTTCCCATTCCAATCCTGAGACCCTTCCTATAGCATGAGATGTGATATCTCAATGCTTCTAATAACAAACCTGAGATCCTTCCTCTAACATGAAATGTGATATCCAACTCCTTCCCTTTCCAAACCTAAGAGCCTATCTATAGCATGAGATGTGATATCCAAGTCCTTCCCATTCCAACCCTTAGACCCTTCCTACAGCATGCAATATGATATCTCAATGATTCTAATAACAAACCTGAGACCCGTCCTATAAGATGAGATGGGATATCCAACTCCTTCCCATTCCAATCCTGAGACACTTCCGATAGCAGAGATGTGATATCTCAATGCTTATACCAAACCTGAGACCCTTCCTATAACATGAGATGTGATATCCAAATCCTTCCGATTCCAAACCTGAGACCCTTCCTTTAGCATGAGATGTGATATCCAAATCCTTCCCGTTCCAAACCTGAGACCCTTCCTTTAGCATGAGATGTGATATCCAGCTCCTTCCCATTCCAATCCTGAGACACTTCCGATAGCATGAGATGTGATATTTCAATGCTTCTAATATCAAAACTGAGACCCTCCCTATAGCATGATATGTGATATCTAAGTCCTTCCCATTCCAATCCTGAGACACTCCCTAAAGCATGAGATGTGATATCCAACTCTTTCCCATTCCAATCTTGAGACCCTTCATATAGCATGAGATATGATATCTCAATACTTCTAATACCAAACGTGAGATCCTTCCGATAACATGAGATGTGATATCCAAATCCTTCCCCTTCCAAACCTGAGACCCTCCCTTTAGCATGAGATGTGATATCCAACTCCTTCCCATTCCAATCCTGAGACCCTTCTGATAGCATGAGATGTGATATCTCAATGCTTCTAATACCAAACCTGAGATCCTTCCGATAGCATGAGATGTGATATCTCAATGCCTCTAATACCAAACCTGAGATCCTTCCTATAACATGAGATGTGATATCCAAATCCTTCCCCTTCCAAACCTGAGACCCTCCCTTTAGCATGAGATGTGATATCCAACTCCTTCCCATTCCATTCCTGAGACCCTTCTGATAGCATGAGATGTGATATCTCAATGCCTCTAATACCAAACCTGAGATCCTACCTCTAACATGAAATGTGATATCCAGCTCTTTCCCCTTCCAAACCTGAGAGCCTTCCTATAGCATGAGATGTGATATCCAAGTCCTTCCCATTCCAATCCTGAGACCCTTCCTATAGCTTGAGATGTGATATCCAACTCCTTCCCATTCCAATTCTGAGACCCTTCCTATACTCTGAGACTTGATATCTCAATGCTTCTAATACCAAACCTGAGACCCGTAATATAACATGAATTGTGATATCCAAATCCTTCCCCTTCCAAACCTTAGACCCTTCCTTTATCATGAGATGTGATATCCAACTCCTTCCCATTCCAATCCTGAGACCCTTCCGATATCATGAGATGTGATATCTCAAAGCTTCTAATATCAAACTTGAGACCCTCCCTATAGCATGAGATGTGATATCCAAGTCCTTCCCATTCCAATCCTGAGACCCTTCCTATAGCATGAGATGTGATATCTCAATGCTTCTAATACCAAACCTGAGACCCTTCCTATAACATGAGATGGGAATATCCAACTCCTTCCCATTCCAATCCTGAGACCCTTCCGATAGCAGAGATGTGATATCTCAATGCTTATACCAAACCTGAGACCCTTCCTATGGCATGAGATGTGATATCCAACTCCTTGCCATTCAAATCCCGAGACCCTTCCTATAGCATGAGAAGGGATATCCAACTCCTTCCCAATCCAATCCTGAGACCCTTCCGATAGCAGAGACGTGATATCTCAATGCTTCTACCAAACCTGAGACCCTTCCTTTAGCATGAGATGTGATATCCAAATCCTTCACATTCCAATCCTGAGACCCTTCCTATAGCATGAGATGTGATATCTCAATGCTTCTAATACCAAACCTGAGATCCTTCCTATAACATGAGATGTGATATCCAATTCCTTCCCATTCCAAACCTGAGACCCTTCCTATTGGATGAGTTGTGATATCCAACTCCTTCCCATTCCAACCCTGAGACCCTTCCTATAGCATGAGATGTGATGTCTCAATGCTTCTAATACCAAACCTGAGATCCTTCCTATAACATGAGATGTGATATCCAACTCCTTCCATTCCAATCCTGAGACCCGTCCTATAGCATGAGATGTGATATCTCAATGCTTATACCAAACCTGAGACCCTTCCTATAGCATGAGATGTGATATCCAACTACTTCCCATTCCAATCCTGAGACCCTTCCTATAGCATGAGATGTGATATCTCAATGCTTCTAATACCAAACCTGAGATCCTTCCTCTAACATGAAATGTGATATCCAACTCCTTCCCTTTCCAAACCTAAGAGCCTATCTATAGCATGAGATGTGATATCCAAGTCCTTCCCATTCCAATCCTTAGACCCTTCCTACAGCATCCAATATGATATCTCAATGATTCTAATAACAAACCTGAGACCCGTCCTATAGCATGAGATATGATATCCAAGTCCTTCCCATTCCAATCCTGAGACCCTTCCTATAACATGAAATGTGATATCCAACTCCTTCCCATTCCAACCTGGGACCCTTCCTATAGCATGAGATGGGATATCCAACTTCTTCCAAATCCAATACTGATACCCTTCCGATAGCATGAGATGTGATATCCCTCTGCTTCTACCAAACCTGAGACCCATACTATGGCATGAGATGTGATATCAAACTCCTTCCCATTCCAATCCTGAGACCCTTCCTATAGCTTGAGGTGTGATATCCAACTCCTTCCCATTCCAACCTGAGACACTTCCTATAGCATGAGAAGGGATATCCAACTCCTTCCCAATCCAATCCTGAGACCCTTCCGATAGCAGAGATGTGATATTTCAATGCTTATACCAAACCTGAGACCCTTCCTATGGCATGAGATGTGATATCCAATTCCTTGCCATTCAAATCCTGAGACCCTTCCTATAACATGAGAAGGGATATCCAACTCCTTCCCAATCCAATCCTGAGACCCTTCCGATAGCAGAGACGTGATATCACAATGCTTCTACCAAACCTGAGACCCTTCCTTTAGCATGAGATGTGATATCCAAATCCTTCACATTCCAATCCTGAGACCCTTCCTATAGCATGAGATGTGATATCTCAATGCTTCTAATACCAAACCTGAGATCCTTCCTATAACATGAGATGTGATATCCAATTCCTTCCCATTCCAAACCTGAGACCCTTCCTATTGGATGAGATGTGATATCCAACTCCTTCCCATTCCAACCCTGAGACCCTTCCTATAGCATGAGATGTGATGTCTCAATGCTTCTAATACCAAACCTGAGATCCTTCCTATAACATGAGATGTGATATCCAACTCCTTCCATTCCAATCCTGAGACCCGTCCTATAGCATGAGATGTGATATCTCAATGCTTATATCAAACCTGAGACCCTTCCTATAGCATGAGATGTGATATCCAACTACTTCCCATTCCAATCCTGAGACCCTTCCTATAGCATGAGATGTGATATCTCAATGCTTCTAATAACAAACCTGAGATCCTTCCTCTAACATGAAATGTGATATCCAACTCCTTCCCTTTCCAAACCTAAGAGCCTATCTATAGCATGAGATGTGATATCCAAGTCCTTCCCATTCCAACCCTTAGACCCTTCCTACAGCATGCAATATGATATCTCAATGATTCTAATAACAAACCTGAGACCCGTCCTATAACATGAGATGGGATATCCAACTCCTTCCCATTCCAATCCTGAGACACTTCCGATAGCAGAGATGTGATATCTCAATGCTTATACCAAACCTGAGACCCTTCCTATAACATGAGATGTGATATCCAAATCCTTCCCATTCCAAACCTGAGACCCTTCCTTTAGCATGAGATGTGATATCCAAATCCTTCCCGTTCCAAACCTGAGACCCTTCCTTTAGCATGAGATGTGATATCCAGCTCCTTCCCATTCCAATCCTGAGACACTTCCGATAGCATGAGATGTGATATTTCAATGCTTCTAATATCAAAACTGAGACCCTCCCTATAGCATGATATGTGATATCTAAGTCCTTCCCATTCCAATCCTGAGACACTCCCTAAAGCATGAGATGTGATATCCAACTCTTTCCCATTCCAATCCTGAGACCCTTCATATTGCATGAGATATGATATCTCAATACTTCTAATACCAAACGTGAGATCCTTCCGATAACATGAGATGTGATATCCAAATCCTTCCCCTTCCAAACCTGAGACCCTCCCTTTAGCATGAGATGTGATATCCAACTCCTTCCCATTCCAATCCTGAGACCCTTCTGATAGCATGAGATGTGATATCTCAATGCTTCTAATACCAAACCTGAGATCCTTCCGATAGCATGAGATGTGATATCTCAATGCTTCTAATACCAAACCTGAGATCCTTCCTATAACATGAGATGTGATATCCAAATCCTTCCCCTTCCAAACCTGAGACCCTCCCTTTAGCATGAGATGTGATATCCAACTCCTTCCCATTCCAATCCTGAGACCCTTCTGATAGCATGAGATGTGATATCTCAATGCCTCTAATACCAAACCTGAGATCCTACCTCTAACATAAAATGTGATATCCAGCTCTTTCCCCTTCCAAACCTGAGAGCCTTCCTATAGCATGAGATGTGATATCCAAGTCCTTCCCATTCCAATCCTGAGACCCTTCCTATAGCTTGAGATGTGATATCCAACTCCTTCCCATTCCAATTCTGAGACCCTTCCTATACTCTGAGACTTGATATCTCAATGCTTCTAATACCAAACCTGAGACCCGTAATATAACATGAATTGTGATATCCAAATCCTTCCCCTTCCAAACCTTAGACCCTTCCTTTATCATGAGATGTGATATCCAACTCCTTCCCATTCCAATCCTGAGACCCTTCCGATATCATGAGATGTGATATCTCAAAGCTTCTAATATCAAACTTGAGACCCTCCCTATAGCATGAGATGTGATATCCAAGTCCTTCCCATTCCAATCCTGAGACCCTTCCTATAGCATGAGATGTGATATCTCAATGCTTCTAATACCAAACCTGAGACCCTTCCTATAACATGAGATGGGAATATCCAACTCCTTCCCATTCCAATCCTGAGACCCTTCCGATAGCAGAGATGTGATATCTCAATGCTTATACCAAACCTGAGACCCTTCCTATGGCATGAGATGTGATATCCAACTCCTTGCCATTCAAATCCCGAGACCCTTCCTATAGCATGAGAAGGGATATCCAACTCCTTCCCAATCCAATCCTGAGACCCTTCCGATAGCAGAGACGTGATATCTCAATGCTTCTACCAAACCTGAGACCCTTCCTTTAGCATGAGATGTGATATCCAAATCCTTCACATTCCAATCCTGAGACCCTTCCTATAGCATGAGATGTGATATCTCAATGCTTCTAATACCAAACCTGAGATCCTTCCTATAACATGAGATGTGATATCCAATTCCTTCCCATTCCAAACCTGAGACCCTTCCTATTGGATGAGATGTGATATCCAACTCCTTCCCATTCCAACCCTGAGACCCTTCCTATAGCATGAGATGTGATGTCTCAATGCTTCTAATACCAAACCTGAGATCCTTCCTATAACATGAGATGTGATATCCAACTCCTTCCATTCCAATCCTGAGACCCGTCCTATAGCATGAGATGTGATATCTCAATGCTTATACCAAACCTGAGACCCTTCCTATAGCATGAGATGTGATATCCAACTACTTCCCATTCCAATCCTGAGACCCTTCCTATAGCATGAGATGTGATATCTCAATGCTTCTAATACCAAACCTGAGATCCTTCCTCTAACATGAAATGTGATATCCAACTCCTTCCCTTTCCAAACCTAAGAGCCTATCTATAGCATGAGATGTGATATCCAAGTCCTTCCCATTCCAATCCTTAGACCCTTCCTACAGCATGCAATATGATATCTCAATGATTCTAATAACAAACCTGAGACCCGTCCTATAGCATGAGATATGATATCCAAGTCCTTCCCATTCCAATCCTGAGACCCTTCCTATAACATGAAATGTGATATCCAACTCCTTCCCATTCCAACCTGAGACCCTTCCTATAGCATGAGATGGGATATCCAACTTCTTCCAAATCCAATACTGATACCCTTCCGATAGCATGAGATGTGATATCCCTCTGCTTCTACCAAACCTGAGACCCATACTATGGCATGAGATGTGATATCAAACTCCTTCCCATTCCAATCCTGAGACCCTTCCTATAGCTTGAGGTGTGATATCCAACTCCTTCCCATTCCAACCTGAGACACTTCCTATAGCATGAGAAGGGATATCCAACTCCTTCCCAATCCAATCCTGAGACCCTTCCGATAGCAGAGATGTGATATCTCAATGCTTATACCAAACCTGAGACCCTTCCTATGGCATGAGATGTGATATCCAATTCCTTGCCATTCAAATCCTGAGACCCTTCCTATAGCATGAGAAGGGATATCCAACTCCTTCCCAATCCAATCCTGAGACCCTTCCGATAGCAGAGACGTGATATCTCAATGCTTCTACCAAACCTGAGACCCTTCCTTTAGCATGAGATGTGATATCCAAATCCTTCACATTCCAATCCTGAGACCCTTCCTATAGCATGAGATGTGATATCTCAATGCTTCTAATACCAAACCTGAGATCCTTCCTATAACATGAGATGTGATATCCAATTCCTTCCCATTCCAAACCTGAGACCCTTCCTATTGGATGAGATGTGATATCCAACTCCTTCCCATTCCAACCCTGAGACCCTTCCTATAGCATGAGATGTGATGTCTCAATGCTTCTAATACCAAACCTGAGATCCTTCCTATAACATGAGATGTGATATCCAACTCCTTCCATTCCAATCCTGAGACCCGTCCTATAGCATGAGATGTGATATCTCAATGCTTATACCAAACCTGAAACCCTTCCTATAGCATGAGATGTGATATCCAACTACTTCCCATTCCAATCCTGAGACCCTTCCTATAGCATGAGATGTGATATCTCAATGCTTCTAATAACAAACCTGAGATCCTTCCTCTAACATGAAATGTGATATCCAACTCCTTCGCTTCCCAAACCTAAGAGCCTATCTATAGCATGAGATGTGATATCCAAGTCCTTCCCATTCCAACCCTTAGACCCTTCCTACAGCATGCAATATGATATCTCAATGATTCTAATAACAAACCTGAGACCCACCCTATAACATGAGATGGGATATCCAACTCCTTCCCATTCCAATCCTGAGACACTTCCGATAGCAGAGATGTGATATCTCAATGCTTATACCAAACCTGAGACCCTTCCTATAACATGAGATGTGATATCCAAATCCTTCCCGTTCCAAACCTGAGACCCTTCCTTTAGCATGAGATGTTATATCCAAATCCTTCCCGTTCCAAACCTGAGACCCTTCCTTTAGCATGAGATGTGATATCCAGCTCCTTCCCATTCCAATCCTGAGACACTTCCGATAGCATGAGATGTGATATTTCAATGCTTCTAATATCAAAACTGAGACCCTCCCTATAGCATGATATGTGATATCTCAGTCCTTCCCATTCCAATCCTGAGACACTCCCTAAAGCATGAGATGGGATATCCAACTCCTTCCCATTCCAATCCTGAGCCGCTTCCGATAGCAGAGATGTGATATCTCAATGCTTATACCAAACCTGAGACCCTTCCTATAACATGAGATGTGATATCCAACTCCTTCCCGTTCCAAACCTGAGACACTAACTATAGCATATGTGATATCCAACTCCTTCCCATTCCAAACATGAGACCCTTCCTATAGCAAGAAAGTAATATCCAACTCCTACCCATTCCAATCCTGAGACCCTTCCTATAGCAAGAGATGTGATATCCAAATCCTTCCCATTCCAATCCTGAGACCCTTCCTATAACATGAGATGTGATATCCAACTCCTTCCCATTCCAACCTGAGACACTTCCTATAGCATGAGAAGGGATATCCAACTCCTTCCCAATCCAATCCTGAGACCCTTCCGATAGCAGAGATGTGATATCTCAATGCTTATACCAAACCTGAGACCCTTCCTATGGCATGAGATGTGATATCCAACTCCTTGCCATTCAAATCCTGAGACCCTTCCTATAGCATGAGAAGGGATATCCAACTCCTGCCCAATCCAATCCTGAGACCCTTCCGATAGCAGAGACGTGATATCTCAATGCTTCTACCAAACCTGAGACCCTTCCTTTAGCATGAGATGTGATATCCAAATCCTTCACATTCCAATCCTGAGACCCTTCCTATAGCATGAGATGTGATATCTCAATGCTTCTAATACCAAACCTGAGATCCTTCCTATAACATAAGATGTGATATCCAATCCCTTCCCATTCCAAACCTGAGACCCTTCCTATTGGATGAGAGGTGATATCCAACTCCTTCCCATTCCAACCCTGAGACCCTTCCTATAGCATGAGATGTGATATCTCAATGCTTCTAATACCAAACCTGAGATCCTTCCTCTAACATGAAATGTGATATCCAACTCCTTCCCTTTCCAAACCTAAGAGCATATCTATAGCATGAGATGTGATATCCAAGTCCTTCCCATTCCAACCCTTAGACCCTTCCTACAGCATGCAATATGATATCTCAATGATTCTAATAACAAACCTGAGACCCGTCCTATAACATGAGATGGGATATCCAACTCCTTCCCATTCCAATCCTGAGACACTTCCGATAGCAGAGATGTGATATCTCAATGCTTATACCAAACCTGAGACCCTTCCTATAACATGAGATGTGATATCCAACTCCTTCCCGTTCCAAACCTGAGACCCTTCCTTTAGCATGAGATGTGATATCCAGCTCCTTCCCATTCCAATCCTGAGACACTTCCGATAGCATGAGATGTGATATCTCAATGCTTCTAATATCAAAACTGAGACCCTCCCTATAGCATGATATGTGATATCTAAGTCCTTCCCATTCCAATCCTGAGACACTCCCTATAGCATGAGATGTGATATCCAACTCTTTCCCATTCCAATCCTGAGACCCTTCCTATAGCATGAGATATGATATCTCAATACTTCTAATACCAAACGTGAGATCCTTCCGATAACATGAGATGTGATATCCAAATCCTTCCCCTTCCAAACCTGAGACCCTCCCTTTAGCATGAGATGTGATATCCAACTCCTTCCCATTCCAATCCTGAGACCCTTCTGATAGCATGAGAGGTGATATCTCAATGCTTCTAATACCAAACCTGAGATCCTTCCGATAGCATGAGATGTGATATCTCAATGCTTCTAATACTAAACCTGAGATCCTTCCTATAACATGAGATGTGATATCCAAATCCTTCCCCTTCCAAACCTGAGACCCTCCCTTTAGCATGAGATGTGATATCCAACTCCTTCCCATTCCATTCCTGAGACCCTTCTGATAGCATGAGATGTGATATCTCAATGCCTCTAATACCAAACCTGAGCTCCTACCTCTAACATGAAATGTGATATCCAACTCTTTCCCCTTCCAAACCTGAGAGCCTTCCTATAGCATGAGATGTGATATCCAAGTCCTTCCCATTCCAATCCTGAGACCCTTCCTATAGCTTGAGATGTGATATCCAACTCCTTCCCATTCCAATTCTGAGACCCTTCCTATACTCTGAGACTTGATATCTCAATGCTTCTAATACCAAACCTGAGACCCGTAATATAACATGAGATGTGATATCCAAATCCTTCCCCTTCCAAACCTTAGACCCTTCCTTTATCATGAGATGTGATATCCAACTCCTTCCCATTCCAATCCTGAGACCCTTCCGATATCATGAGATGTGATATCTCAAAGCTTCTAATATCAAACTTGAGACCCTCCCTATAGCATGAGATGTGATATCCAAGTCCTTCCCATTCCAATCCTGAGACCCTTCCTATAGCATGAGATGTGATATCTCAATGCTTCTAATACCAAACCTGAGACCCTTCCTATAACATGAGATGGGAATATCCAACTCCTTCCCATTCCAAACCTGAGACCCTTCCGATAGCAGAGATGTGATATCTCAATGCTTATACCAAACCTGAGACCCTTCCTATGGCATGAGATGTGATATCCAACTCCTTGCCATTCAAATCCTGAGACCCTTCCTATAGCATGAGAAGGGATATCCAACTCCTTCCCAATCCAATCCTGAGACCCTTCCGATAGCAGAGACGTGATATCTCAATGCTTCTACCAAACCTGAGACCCTTCCTTTAGCATGAGATGTGATATCCAAATCCTTCACATTCCAATCCTGAGACCCTTCCTATAGCATGAGATGTGATCTCTCAATGCTTCTAATACCAAACCTGAGATCCTTCCTATAACATGAGATGTGATATCCAATTCCTTCCCATTCCAAACCTGAGACCCTTCCTATTGGATGAGATGTGATATCCAACTCCTTCCCATTCCAACCCTGAGACCCTTCCTATAGCATGAGATCTGATGTCTCAATGCTTCTAATACCAAACCTGAGATCCTTCCTATAACATGAGATGTGATATCCAACTCCTTCCATTCCAATCCTGAGACCCGTCCTATAGCATGAGATGTGATATCTCAATGCTTATACCAAACCTGAGACCCTTCCTATAGCATGAGATGTGATATCCAACTACTTCCCATTCCAATCCTGAGACCCTTCCTATAGCATGAGATGTGATATCCAAGTCCTTCCCATTCCAACCCTGAGACCCTTCCTATAGCATGAGATGTGATGTCTCAATGCTTCTAATACCAAACCTGAGATCCTTCCTATAACATGAGATGTGATATCCAACTCCTTCCATTCCAATCCTGAGACCCGTCCTATAGCATTAGATGTGATATCTCAATGCTTATACCAAACCTGAGACCCTTCCTATAGCATGAGATGTGATATCCAACTACTTCCCATTCCAATCCTGAGACCCTTCCTATAGCATGAGATGTGATATCTCAATGCTTCTAATACCAAACCTGAGATCCTTCCTCTAACATGAAATGTGATATCCAACTCCTTCCCTTTCCAAACCTAAGAGCCTATCTATAGCATGAGATGTGATATCCAAGTCCTTCCCATTCCAACCCTTAGACCCTTCCTACAGCATGCAATATGATATCTCAATGATTCTAATAACAAACCTGAGACCCGTCCTATAACATGAGATGGGATATCCAACTCCTTCCCATTCCAATCCTGAGACACTTCCGATAGCAGAGATGTGATATCTCAATGCTTATACCAAACCTGAGACCCTTCCTATACCATGAGATATGATATCTCAATACTTCTAATACCAAACGTGAGATCCTTCCGATAACATGAGATGTGATATCCAAATCCTTCCCCTTCCAAACCTGAGACCCTCCCTTTAGCATGAGATGTGATATCCAACTCCTTCCCATTCCAATCCTGAGACCCTTCTGATAGCATGAGATGTGATATCTCAATGCTTCTAATACCAAACCTGAGATCCTTCCGATAGCATGAGATGTGATATCTCAATGCTTCTAATACCAAACCTGAGATCCTTCCTATAACATGAGATGTGATATCCAAATCCTTCCCCTTCCAAACCTGAGACCCTCCCTTTAGCATGAGATGTGATATCCAACTCCTTCCCATTCCATTCCTGAGACCCTTCTGATAGCATGAGATGTGATATCTCAATGCCTCTAATACCAAACCTGAGACCTCTAACATGAAATGTGATATCCAACTCTTTCCCCTTCCAAACCTGAGAGCCTTCCTATAGCATGAGATGTGATATCCAAGTCCTTCCCATTCCAATCCTGAGACCCTTCCTATAGCTTGAGATGTGATATCCAACTCCTTCCCATTCCAATTCTGAGACCCTTCCTATACTCTGAGACTTGATATCTCAATGCTTCTAATACCAAACCTGAGACCCGTAAAATAACATGAGATGTGATATCCAAATCCTTCCCCTTCCAAACCTTAGACCCTTCCTTTATCATGAGATGTGATATCCAACTCCTTCCCATTCCAATCCTGAGACCCTTCCGATATCATGAGATGTGATATCTCAAAGCTTCTAATATCAAACTTGAGACCCTCCCTATAGCATGAGATGTGATATCCAAGTCCTTCCCATTCCAATCCTGAGACCCTTCCTATAGCATGAGATGTGATATCTCAATGCTTCTAATACCAAACCTGAGACCCTTCCTATAACATGAGATGGGAATATCCAACTCCTTCCCATTCCAATCCTGAGACCCTTCCGATAGCAGAGATGTGATATCTCAATGCTTATACCAAACCTGAGACCCTTCCTATGGCATGAGATGTGATATCCAACTCCTTGCCATTCAAATCCTGAGACCCTTCCTATAGCATGAGAAGGGATATCCAACTCCTTCCCAATCCAATCCTGAGACCCTTCCGATAGCAGAGACGTGATATCTTAATGCTTCTACCAAACCTGAGACCCTTCCTTTAGCATGAGAAGGGATATCCAACTCCTTCCCAATCCAATCCTGAGACCCTTCCGATAGCAGAGACGTGATATCTTAATGCTTCTACCAAACCTGAGACCCTTCCTATAGCATGAGATGTGATATCTCAATGCTTCTAATACCAAACCTGAGATCCTTCCTATAACATGAGATGTGATATCCATTTCCTTCCCATTCCAAACCTGAGACCCTTCCTATTGGATGAGATGTGATATCCAACTCCTTCCCATTCCAACCCTGAGACCCTTCCTATAGCATGAGATGTGATGTCTCAATGCTTCTAATACCAAACCTGAGATCCTTCCTATAACATGAGATGTGATATCCAACTCCTTCCATTCCAATCCTGAGACCCTTCCTATAGCATGAGATGTGATATCCAACTACTTCCCATTCCAATCCTGAGACCCTTCCTATAGCATGAGATGTGATATCTCAATGCTTCTAATACCAAACCTGAGATCCTTCCTCTAACATGAAATGTGATATCCAACTCCTTCCCTTTCCAAACCTAAGAGCCTATCTATAGCATGAGATGTGATATCCAAGTCCTTCCCATTCCAATCCTTAGACCCTTCCTACAGCATGCAATATGATATCTCAATGATTCTAATAACAAACCTGAGACCCGTCCTATAGCATGAGATATGATATCCAAGTCCTTCCCATTCCAATCCTGAGACCCTTCCTATAACATGAAATGTGATATCCAACTCCTTCCCATTCCAACCTGAGACCCTTCCTATAGCATGAGATGGGATATCCAACTTCTTCCAAATCCAATACTGATACCCTTCCGATAGCATGAGATGTGATATCCCAATGCTTCTACCAAACCTGTGACCCATACTATGGCATGAGATGTGATATCAAACTCCTTTCCATTCCAATCCTGAGACCCTTCCTATAGCATGAGATGTGATATCTCAATGCTTCTAATACCAAACCTGAGACCCGTCCTATAACATGAGATGGGATATCCAACTCCTTCCCATTCCAATCCTGAGACACTTCCGATAGCAGAGATGTGATATCTCAATGTTTATACCAAACCTGAGACCCTTCCTATAACATGAGATGTGATATCCAACTCCTTCCCGTTCCAAACCTAAGAGCCTATCTATAGCATGAGATGTGATATCCAAGTCCTTCCCATTCCAATCCTGAGACACTCCCTATAGCATGAGATGTGATATCCAAATCCTTCCCATTCAAATCCTGAGACCCTTCCTATAGCATGAGATATGATATCCAAGTCCTTCCCATTCCAATCCTGAGACCCTTCCTATAACATGAAATGTGATATCCAACTCCTTCCCATTCCAACCTGAGACCCTTCCTATAGCATGAGATGGGATATCCAACTTCTTCCAAATCCAATACTGATACCCTTCCGATAGCATGAGATGTGATATCCCAATGCTTCTACCAAACCTGAGACCCATACTATGGCATGAGATGTGATATCAAACTCCTTCCCATTCCAATCCTGAGACCCTTCCCATAGCTTGAGGTGTGATATCCAACTCCTTCCCATTCCAATTCTGAGACCCTTCTTATACCATGAGACTTGATATCTCAATGCTTCTAATACCAAACCTGAGACCCGTCCTATAACATGGGATGTGATATCCAAATCCTTCCCCTTCCAAACCTTAGACCCTTCCTTTATCATGAGATGTGATATCCAACTCCTTCCCATTCCAATCCTGAGACCCTTCCGATATCATGAGATTTGTTATCTCAACGCGTCTAATATCAAACTTGAGACCCTCCCTATAGCATGAGATGTGACATCCAAGTCCTTCCCATTCCAATCCTGAGACCCTTCCTATAGCATGAGATGTGATATCTCTATGCTTCTAATACCAAACCTGAGACCATTCCTATAACATGAGATGGGATATCCAACTCCTTCCCATTCCAATCATGAGACCCTTCCGATAGCAGAGATGTGATATCTCAATGCTTATACCAAACCTGAGACCCTTCCTATGGCCTGAGATGTCATATACAACTCCTTCCCATTCCAATCCTGAGACCCTTCCTTTAGCATGAGATGTGATATCTCAATGCTTATACCAAATCTGAGACCCTTCCTATAGCATGAGATGTGATATCCAATTCCTTCCCATTCCAATCCTGAGACCCTTCCTATAGCATGAGATGTGATATCTCAATGCTTATACCAAACCTGAGAGCCTACCTATAGCATGAGATGTGATATCCAAGTCCATCCCATTCCAATCCTTAGACCCTTCCTACAGCATGCGATGTGATATTTCAATGATTCTAATACCAAACCAGAGACTCCTCCTATAACATGAGATGGGATATCCAACTCCTTCCCATTCCAATCCTGAGCCGCTTCCGATAGCAGAGATGTGATATCTCAATGCTTATACCAAACCTGAGACCCTTCCTATAACATGAGATGTGATATCCAACTCCTTCCCGTTCCAAACCTGAGACACTAACTATAGCATATGTGATATCCAACTGCTTCCCATTCCAAACATGAGACCCTTCCTATAGCAAGAAAGTAATATCCAACTCCTACCCATTCCAATCCTGAGACCCTTCCTATAGCAAGAGATGTGATATCCAAATCCTTCCCATTCCAATCCTGAGACCCTTCCTATAACATGAGATGTGATATCCAACTCCTTCCCATTCAAATCCTGAGACCCTTCCTATAGCATGAGAAGGGATATCCAACTCCTTCCCAATCCAATCCTGAGACCCTTCCGATAGCAGAGACCTGATATCTCAATGCTTCTACCAAACCTGAGACCCTTCCTTTAGCATGAGATGTGATATCCAAATCCTTCACATTCCAATCCTGAGACCCTTCCTATAGCATGAGATGTGATATCTCAATGCTTCTAATACCAAACCTGAGATCCTTCCTATAACATGAGATGTGATATCCAATTCCTTCCCATTCCAAACCTGAGACCCTTCCTATTGGATGAGATGTGATATCCAACTCCTTCCCATTCCAACCCTGAGACCCTTCCTATAGCATGAGATGTGATGTCTCAATGCTTCTAATACCAAACCTGAGATCCTTCCTATAACATGAGATGTGATATCCAACTCCTTCCATTCCAATCCTGAGACCCGTCCTATAGCATGAGATGTGATATCTCAATGCTTATACCAAACCTGAGACCCTTCCTATAGCATGAGATGTGATATCCAACTACTTCCCATTCCAATCCTGAGACCCTTCCTATAGCATGAGATGTGATATCTCAATGCTTCTAATACCAAACCTGAGATCCTTCCTCTAACATGAAATGTGATATCCAACTCCTTCCCTTTCCAAACCTAAGAGCCTATCTATAGCATGAGATGTGATATCCAAGTCCTTCCCATTCCAATCCTTAGACCCTTCCTACAGCATGCAATATGATATCTCAATGATTCTAATAACAAACCTGAGACCCGTCCTATAGCATGAGATATGATATCCAAGTCCTTCCCATTCCAATCCTGAGACCCTTCCTATAACATGAAATGTGATATCCAACTCCTTCCCATTCCAAACCTAAGAGCCTATCTATAGCATGAGATGTGATATCCAAGTCCTTCCCATTCCAATCCTTAGACCCTTCCTACAGCATGCAATATATCTCAATGATTCTAATAACAAACCTGAGACCCGTCCTATAGCATGAGATATGATATCCAAGTCCTTCCCATTCCAATCCTGAGACCCTTCCTATAACATGAAATGTGATATCCAACTCCTTCCCATTCCAACCTGAGACCCTTCCTATAGCATGAGATGGGATATCCAACTTCTTCCAAATCCAATACTGATACCCTTCCGATAGCATGAGATGTGATATCCCAATGCTTCTACCAAACCTGAGACCCATACTATGGCATGAGATGTGATATCAAACTCCTTCCCATTCCAATCCTGAGACCCTTCCTATAACTTGAGGTGTGATATCCAACTCCTTCCCATTCCAATCCTGAGACCCTTCCGATATCATGAGATTTGTTATCTCAATGCTTCTAATACCAAACCTGAGATCCTTCCTATAACATGAGATGTGATATCCAATTCCTTCCCATTCCAAACCTGAGGCCCTTCCTATTGGATGAGATGTGATATCCAACTCCTTCCCATTCCAACCCTGAGACCCTTCCTATAGCATGAGATGTGATGTCTCAATGCTTCTAATACCAAACCTGAGATCCTTCCTTATAACATGAGATGTGATATCCAACTCCTTCCATTCCAATCCTGAGACCTGTCCTATAGCATGAGATGTGATATCTCAATGCTTATACCAAACCTGAGACCCTTCCTATAGCATGAGATGTGATATCCAACTGCTTCCCATTCCAATCCTGAGACCCTTCCTATAGCATGAGATGTGATATCTCAATGCTTCTAATATCAAAACTGAGACCCTCCCTATAGCATGATATGTGATATCTAAGTCCTTCCCATTCCAATCCTGAGACCCTCCCTATAGCATGAGATGTGATATCCAACTCCTTCCCATTCCAATCCTGAGACCCTTCCTTTAGCATGAGATGTGATATCCAACTCCTTCCTATTCCAATCCTGAGACTCTTCTGATAGCATGAGATGTGATATCTCAATGCTTCTAATACCAAACCTGAGATCCTTCCGATAGCATGAGATGTGATATCTCAATGCTTCTAATACCAAACCTGAGATCCTTCCTATAACATGAGATGTGATATCCAAATCCTTCCCCTTCCAAACCTGAGACCCTCCCTTTAGCATGAGATGTGATATCCAACTCCTTCCCATTCCAATCCTGAGACCCTTCCGATATCATGAGATGTGATATCTCAAAGCTTCTAATATCAAACTTGAGACCCTCCCTATAGCGTGAGATGTGATATCCAAGTCCTTCCCATTCCAATCCTGAGACCCTTCCTATAGCATGAGATATGATATCTCAATGCTTCTAATACCAAACCTGAGACCCTTCCTATAACATGAGATGGGAATATCCAACTCCTTCCCAGTCCAGTCCTGAGACCCTTCCGATAGCAGAGATGTGATATCTCAATGCTTATACCAAACCTGAGATCCTTCCTATAACATGAGATGTCCTGAGACACTTCCTATAGCATGAGATGTGATATCTCACTGCTTATACCAAACCTGAGACCCTTCCCATAGCATGAGATGTGATATCCAAGTCCTTCCCATTCCAATCCTGAGACACTTCCTATAGCATGAGATGTGATATCTCAATGCTTCTAATACCAAACCTGAGACTCTTCCTATAACATGAGATGGGGAATCCAACTCCTTCCCATTCCAATCCTGAGACCCTTTTGATAGCAGAGATGTGATATCTCAATGTTTATACCAAACCTGAAACCCTTCCTACGGCATGAGTTGTCATATTCAACTCCTTCCCATTCCAATCCTGAGACCCTTCCTATAGCATGAGATGTGATATCCAACTCCTTCCCATTCCAATCCTGAGACCCTTCCTATAGCATGAGATGTGATGTCTCAATGCTTCTAATACCAAACCTGATATCCTTCCTATAACATGAGATGTGATATCCAACTCCTTCCATTCCAATCCTGAGACCCTTCCTATAGCATGAGATGTGATATCTCAATGGTTCTACCAAACCTGAGACCCTTCCTATAGCATGAGATGTGATATCCAACTCCTTCCCATTCCAATCCTGAGACCCTTCCTATAGCCTGAGATGTGATATCTCAATGCCCCTAATTCCAAACCTGAGATCCTTCCTCTAACATGAAATGTGATATCCAACTCCTTCACTTTCCAAACCTGAGAGCCTATCTATAGCATGAGATGTGAGATCTAAGTCCTTCCCATTCCAATCCTTAGACCCTCCCTACATCATGCAATATGATATCTCAATGATTCTAATAAAAAACCTGAGACCCGTCCTATAACATGAGATGGGATATTCAACTCCTTCCCATTCCAATCCTGAGACACTTCCGATAGCAGAGATGTGATATCTCAATGTTTATACCAAACCTGAGACTCTTCCTATAACATGAGATGGGGAATCCAACTCCTTCCCATTCCAATCCTGAGACCCTTTTGATAGCAGAGATGTGATATCTCAATGTTTATACCAAACCTGAAACCCTTCCTACGGCATGAGTTGTCATATTCAACTCCTTCCCATTCCAATCCTGAGACCCTTCCTATAGCATGAGATGTGATATCCAACTCCTTCCCATTCCAATCCTGAGACCCTTCCTATAGCATGAGATGTGATGTCTCAATGCTTCTAATACCAAACCTGATATCCTTCCTATAACATGAGATGTGATATCCAACTCCTTCCATTCCAATCCTGAGACCCTTCCTATAGCATGAGATGTGATATCTCAATGGTTCTACCAAACCTGAGACCCTTCCTATAGCATGAGATGTGATATCCAACTCCTTCCCATTCCAATCCTGAGACCCTTCCTATAGCCTGAGATGTGATATCTCAATGCCCCTAATTCCAAACCTGAGATCCTTCCTCTAACATGAAATGTGATATCCAACTCCTTCACTTTCCAAACCTGAGAGCCTATCTATAGCATGAGATGTGAGATCTAAGTCCTTCCCATTCCAATCCTTAGACCCTCCCTACATCATGCAATATGATATCTCAATGATTCTAATAAAAAACCTGAGACCCGTCCTATAACATGAGATGGGATATTCAACTCCTTCCCATTCCAATCCTGAGACACTTCCGATAGCAGAGATGTGATATCTCAATGTTTATACCAAACCTGAGACCCTTCCTATAACATGAGATGTGATATCCAACTCCTTCCCGTTCCAAACCTGAGACCCTTCCTTTAGCATGAGATGTTATATCCAGCTCCTTCCCATTCCAATCCTGAGACACTTCCGATAGCATGAGATGTGATATCTCAATGCTTCTAATATCAAAACTGAGACCCTCCCTATAGCATGATATGTGATATCTAAATCCTTCCCATTCCAATCCTGAGAGCCTTCCTATAGCATGAGATGTGATACCTCAATGCTTCTACCAAACCTGAGATCCTTCCGATAGCATGAGATGTGATATCTCAATACTTCTAATACCAAACCTGAGATCCTTCCGATAACATGAGATGTGATATCTCAATACTTCTAATACCAAACCTGAGATCCATCCTATAACATGAGATGTGATATCCAAATCCTTCCCCTTCCAAACCTGAGACCCTCCCTTTAGCATGAGATGTGATATCCAACTCCTTCCCATTCCAATCCCGAGACCCTTCTGATAGCATGATATATCTCAATGCTTCTATACCAAACCTGAGATCCTTCCGATAGCATGAGATGTGATATCTCAATACTTCTAATACCAAACCTGAGATCCTTCCTATAACATGAGATGTGATATCCAAATCCTTATCTTCCAAACCTGAGACCCTTCCTTTACCATGAGATGTGATATCCAACTCCTTCCCATTCCAATCCTGAGACTCTTCTGATAGCATAAGATATGACATCTCAATGCTTCTATACCAAACCTGAGATCCTTCTGATAGCATGAGATGTGATATCTCAATACTTCTAATACCAAACCTGAGAACCTACCTCTAACATGAAATGTGATATCCAACTTTCCCCTTGCAAACCTGAGAGCCTTCCTATAGCATGAGATGTGATATCCAAGTCCTTCCCATTCCAATCCTGAGACCCGTCCTATAACATGAGATGTGATATCCAACTCCTTCCCATTCCAACCTGAGACCCTTCCTATAGCATGAGATGGGATATCCAACTCCTTCCAAATCCAATCCTGATAACCTTCCGATAGCATGAGATGTGATATCCCAATGCTTCTACCAAACCTGAGACCCATACTATGGCATGAGATGTGATATCAAACTCCTTCCCATTCTAATCCTTAGACCCTTCCTATAGCTTGAGATGTGATATCCAACTCCTTCCCATTCCAATTCTGAGACCCTTCCTATACCATGAGACTTGATATCTCAATGCTTCTAATACCAAACCTGAGACCCGTCCTATAACATGAGATGTGATATCCAAATCCTTCCCCTTCCAAACCTTAGACCCTTCCTTTATCATGAGATGTGATATCCAACTCCTTCCCATTCCAATCTTGAGACCCTTCCGATATCATGAAATGTGATATCTCAATGCTTCTAATATCAAACTTGAGACCCTCCTTATAGCATGAGATGTGATATCCAAGTCCTTCCCATTCCAATCCTGAGACCCTTCCTATAGCATGAGATGTGATATCTCAATGCTTCTAATACCAAACCTGAGATCCTTCCTATAACATGAGATGGGAATATCCAATGTGATATCCAACTCCTTCCCATTCCAATCCTGAGACCCTTCCTATAGCATGAGATGTGATATCCAACTCCTTCCCATTCCAATCCTGAGACCCTTCCTATAGCCTGAGATGTGATATCTCAATGTTTATACCATACCTGAGACTCTTCCTATAACATGAGATGTGATATCCAACTCCTTCCCGTTCCAAACCTGAGACCCTTCCTTTAGCATGAGATGTGATATCCAGCTCCTTCCCATTCCAATCCTGAGACACTTCCGATAGCATGAGATGTGATATCTCAATGCTTCTAATATCTAAACTGAGACCCTCCCTATAGCATGATATATGATATCTAAGTCCTTCCCATTCCAATCCTGAGACCCTTCCTATAGCATGAGATGTGATATCTCAATGCTTATCCTTGATTCCTGTAGTAAATTGATTTCCTTTGCAGGCCGACTCCTGTCACGAATGCCTTGTCTGCATGCATTCTCTCCTGGCCATTCTCTCACCGTGGCTATTTGCCTACCCCCTTCCTCTCTCAGTGGATGGACTTCTCCATCCTAGCCTCCTACCACTCAACTCCGCCTACTTGGAGAATTCAACATGAACCTGTATGCTTCCTGACCTGGACTTTTACGAGATCTGCAACTCTTCATGTCGCTGGCCCTACACACTGCAGGGAATACTCAGGATTTTCTGATCTCAGACCTCCCCCTCTGTAACCCTCTCAACAATCCTCTCCCGTGGTGATCAAGTTCTCATCTTCAAAGAAGGCTAACTGCCAGCTGTTCCTCCTCAGAGGAGTTCTCCCTTTCTGTCCCTGCTCCCTGCACCGTTTCGCGTTGCAAACACTCGCTTCCCTGCTCTCTTGTTTAGACGCTTTTCCTTCTCAGAGACCTTCTTGCTTTCTGCCCTTTTCGCGTTGCAAGTACTCGCTTCCCAGCTCTCTGGTTTAGACGCGTGTTCCCTGCCTTCTCTCCTCTTCCCGCTGCCTTCAAATCAAAAAATGAGCTCCAAAAGATATACAGTGCTCAGAATGCTCTATAACACCCATTATTCAACATATAGCCGTAACCCGCTAGACGTATTGATACGTGCTGTAAACTAGCAAAAACAGCTAGAAAATGTACTTTCCTCGCGTTTTTGTAAATGCTAATTCTGATGGGTTCCCATGTATACTGTCCGTGCGTTTGTTGTCGAATGCTGAAGTTTTTAACCACTGTTCTCCCATACAAGGGGGGGGGGGGGTCAACGTCTACTGCTGTTCATAGGCTGAATGTATACGGCTGAAATCTTCAAGGCATTATCAGCTTTCCTGACTGTTTTGGAACGTGTATTTGCCATCTGTTAATGCAGTCGCCCTGTGTTCATAGTCCCTTCTACTTTACAGGCTGCACTCCCCTGGTGATCACATTCTCCTCTCCAGAGCAGGCTGACTACCAGCTGCTCCTCCTCATAGGCGTTCATCCTTTATGTCCCTGCTACCTGCCCCGTTTCGCGTTGCATGTACTCGCTTCCCTGCTCTCTGGTTTAGATGCGTGTTCCCTGCCTTCTCTCCTCTTCCTACAGCCTTCCAATGAGCTCCACAAGATACAGTGTTCAGAATGCTTTATAACACCCATTATTCAACATATAGCTGTAACCCGCTAGACGTATTGAAACGTGCTAAAAACGAGCAGAAACAGCTAGAACATGTACTTTCCTCGCGTTTTGGTAAATGCGAATTCTGGTGGATTCCCATTTTGTACTCTGTTCGTGCGTTTGTTCAGTCGAATCCTGGTCTTTTGAACCACTCTTCTCCCATACAAGGGAGGGTCAAAATGTGTTGTTCACAGGCTGAATTTATACTGCTGAAATGCTCGCTTCCCTGCTCTCTGGTTTAGACGTGTGTACCCTGCATTTACCAAAACGCGAGGGAAGTACATTTTCTAGCTGTTTTTGCTAGTTTTTAGCACGTTTCAATACGTCTATCGGGTTACAGCTATATGTTGAATAATGGGTGTTATAAAGCATTCTGAACACTGTATCTTGTGGAGCAAATTGGAAGGCTGTAGCAAGAGGAGAGAAGGCAGGGAACAAGCATCTCAACCAGAGAGCTGGGAAGCGAGTACATGCAACGCGAAACGGTGCAGGGAGCAGGGACAGAAAGGATGAACACCTATGAGGAGGAGCAGCTGGTAGTTAGCCTGCATAGGAGAGAAGAATGTGATCACTAGGGGAGGGCAGCCTGTAAACTAGAAGGAACGATGAACAAAGGGCGACTGCATTAACAGATGGCAAATACACGTTCCAAAACAGTCAGGAAAGCTGATAATGCCTTGAAGATTTCAGCCGTATACATTCAGCCTGTGAACAGCAGATGTTGACCCCCCCCTCCCTAGTATGGGAGAACAGTGGTTAAAAACGTCAGGATTCGACACAAACGCACGGACACAGTACATACAACATGGGAACCCACCAGAATTCGCATTTACAAAAACGCGAGGGAAGTACATTTTCTAGCTATTTTTGCTAGTTTTTAGCACGTTTCAATACGTCTAGCGGGTTACAGCTATATGTTGAATAATGGGGTTATAAAGCATTCTGAACACTATCTAGTGGAGCTCATTGGAAGGCTGTAGGAAGAGGAGAGAAGGCAGGGAACACGCATCTAAACCAGAGAGCAGGGAAGCGAGCATTTCAGCAGTATAAATTCAGCCTGTGAACAACACATTTTGACCCTCCTTTGTATGGGAGAAGAGTGGTTCAAAAGACCAGGATTCGACTGAACAAACGCACGAACAGAGTACAAAATGGGAATCCACCAGAATTCGCATTTACCAAAACGCGAGAAAAGTACATTTTCGAGCTGTTTCTGCTCGTTTTTAGCACGTTTCAATACGTCTAGCGGGATACAGCTATATGTTGAATAATGGGGTTATAAAGCATTCTGAACACTATCTTGTGGAGCTCATTGGAAGGCTGTAGGAAGAGGAGAGAAGGCAGGGAACACGCATCTAAACCAGAGAGCTGGGAAGCGAGTACATGCAACGCGGAACGGTGCAGGGAGCAGGGACAGAAAGGATGAACGCCTATGAGGAGGAGCAGCTGGTAGTCAGCCTGCTCTGGAGAGGAGAATGTGATCACCAGTGGAGTGCAGCCTGTGAAGTAGAAGGGACGATGAACACAGGGCGACTGCATTAACAGATGGCAAATACACGTTCCAAAACAGTCAGGAAAGCTGATAATGCCTTGAAGATTTCAGCCGAATACATTCAGCCTGTGAACAGCAGTAGACGTTGACCCCCCCTTGTATGGGAGAACAGTGGTTAAAAACTTCAGGATTCAACAACAAACGCACGGACAGTACATACATGGGAACCCATCAGAATTAGCATTTACAAAAACGCGAGGAAAGTACATTTTCTAGCTGTTTTTGCTAGTTTACAGCACGTTTCAATACGTCTAGCGGGTTACGGCTATATGTTGAATAATGGGTGTTATAGAGCATTCTGAGCACTGTGTATCTTTTGGAGCTCATTTTTTGATTTGAAGACAGCGGGAAGAGGAGAGAAGGCAGGGAACATGCGTCTAAACCAGAGAGCTGGGAAGCGAGTACTTGCAACGCGAAAAGGGCAGAAAGGAAGAAGGCCTCTGAGAAGGAAAAGCGTCTAAGCCAGAGAGCAGGAAAGCGAGTGTTTGCATCGCGAAACTGTGCAGGGAGCAGGGACAGAAAGGGAGAACTCCTCTGAGGAGGAATAGCTGGCAGTTAGCCTTCTTTGGAGATGAGAACTTGATCACCACGGGAGAGGATTGTTGAGAGGGTTACAGAGGGGGAGGTCTGAGATCAGAAAATCCTGAGTATTCTCTGCAGTGTGTAGGGCCAGCGACATGAAGAGTTGCAGATCTCGTAAAAGTCCAGGTCAGGAAGCATACAGGTTCATGTTGAATTCTCCAAGTAGGCGGAGTTGAGTGGTAGGAGGCTAGGATGGAGAAGTCCATCCACTGAGAGAGGAAGGGGGTAGGCAAATAGCCACGGTGAGCAAATGGCCAGGAGAGAATGCATGCAGACAAGGCATTCGTGACAGGAGTCGGCCTGCAAAGGAAATCAATTTACTACAGGAATCAAGGATAAGCATTGAGATAGCACATCTCATGCTATAGGGTCTCAGGATTGGAATGGGAAGGATTTAGATATCACATATGCTATAGGGAGGGTCTCAGTTTTGATATTAGAAGCATTAAGATATCACATCTCATGCTATCGGAAGTTTCTCAGGATTGGAATGGGAAGGAGCTGGATATCACATCTCATGCTAAACGAAGGGTCTCAGGTTTGGAACGGGAAGGAGTTGGATATCACATCTCATGTTATAGGAAGGGTCTCAGGTTTGGTATAAACATTGAGATATCACATCTCTGCTATCGGAAGTGTCTCAGGATTGGAATGGGAAGGAGTTGGATATCCCATCTCATGTTATAGGACGGGTCTCAGGTTTTTTATTAAAATCATTGAGATATCATATTGCATGCTGTAGGAAGGGTCTAAGGATTGGAATGGAAGGAGTTGGATATCACATCTCATGTTAAAGGAAGGATCGCAGGTTTGGTATTAGAAGCATTGAGACATCACATCTCATGCTATAGGAAGGGTCTCAGGATTGGAATGGGATGGAGTTGGATATCACATCTCATGCTATAGGAAGGGTCTCAGGATTGGAATGGGAAGGAGTTGGATATCACATCTCGTGTTATAGGAAGGGTCTCAGGTTTGGTATAAACATTGAGATATCATATCTCTGCTATCGGAAGTGTCTCAGGATTGGAATGGGAAGGAGTTGGATATCCCATCTCATGTTATAGGACGGGTCTCAGGTTTTTTATTAAAATCATTGAGATATCATATTGCATGCTGTAGGAAGGGTCTAAGGATTGGAATGGGAAGGAGTTGGATATTCCCATCTCATGTTATAGGAAGGGTCTCAGGTTTGGTATTAGAAGCATTGAGATATCACATCTCATGCTATAGGAAGGGTCTCAGGATTGGAATGGGAAGGACTTGGATATCACATCCCATGCTATAGGGAGGGTCTCAAGTTTGATAGAAGCATTGAGATATCACATTTCATGATATCGGAAGGGTCTCAAGATTGGAATGGGAAGGAGTTGGATATCACATCTCATGATAAAGGAAGGGTCTAAGGTTTGGAAGGGGAAGGATTTGGATATCACATCTCATGTTATAGGACAGGTCTCAGGTTTGGTATTAGAAGCATTGAGATATCAAGTCTCATGGTATAGGAAGGGTCTCAGAATTGGAATGGGAAGGAGTTGGATATCACATTTCAAGCTATAGGAAGGGTCTCAGGATTAGAATGGGAAGGAGTTTGATATCACATCTCATGCCATAATATGGGTCTCAGGTTTGGTAGAAGCATTGGGTTATCACATCTCATGCTATCGGAAGGGTATCGGGATTGGATTTGGAAGGAGTTGGATATCCCATCTCATGCTATAGGAAGGGTCTCAGGTTGGAATGGGAAGGAGTTGGATATCACATCTCATGTTATAGGAAGGGTCTCAGGATTGGAATGGGAAGGACTTGGATATCACATCTCATGCTATAGGAAGGCTCTCAGGTTTGCAAGGGGAAAGAGTTGGATATCACATTTCATGTTAGAGGTAGGATCTCAGGTTTGGTATTAGAAGCATTGAGATATCACATCTCATGCTATCAGAAGGATCTCAGGTTTGGTATAGAAGCATTGAGATATCATATCTTATGCTATCAGAAGGGTCTCAGGATTGGAATGGGAAGGAGTTGGATATCACATCTCATGCTATAGGGAGGGTCTCAGGTTTGGAAGATAAGGATTTGGATATCACATCTCATGTTATAGGAAGGATCTCAGGTTTGGTATTGGAAGTATTGAGATATCACATCTCATGCTATCGGAAGGATCTCAGGTTTGGTATAGAAGCATTGAGATATCATATCTTATGCTATCAGAAGGGTCTCAGGATTGGAATGGGAAGGAGTTGGATATCACATCTCATGCTATAGGGAGGGTCTCAAGTTTGATAGAAGCATTGAGATATCACATTTCATGATATCGGAAGGGTCTCAAGATTGGAATGGGAAGGAGTTGGATATCACATCTCATGATAAAGGAAGGGTCTAAGGTTTGGAAGGGGAAGGATTTGGATATCACATCTCATGTTATAGGACGGGTCTCAGGTTTGGTATTAGAAGCATTGAGATATCAAGTCTCATGGTATAGGAAGGGTCTCAGAATTGGAATGGGAAGGAGTTGGATATCACATTTCAAGCTATAGGAAGGGTCTCAGGATTAGAATGGGAAGGAGTTTGATATCACATCTCATGCCATAATATGGGTCTCAGGTTTGGTAGAAGCATTGGGTTATCACATCTCATGCTATCGGAAGGGTATCGGGATTGGATTTGGAAGGAGTTGGATATCCCATCTCATGCTATAGGAAGGGTCTCAGGTTTGGTATTAGAAGTATTGAGATATCACATCTCATGCTATCGGAAGGATCTCAGGTTTGGTATAGAAGCATTGAGATATCATATCTTATGCTATCAGAAGGGTCTCAGGATTGGAATGGGAAGGAGTTGGATATCACATCTCATGCTAAAGGGAGGGTCTCAGGTTTGGAAGGGGAAGGATTTGGATATCACATCTCATGTTATAGGATGGATCTCAGGTTTGGTATTAGAAGTATTGAGATATCACATCTCATGTTATCGGAAGGATCTCAGGTTTGGTAGAAGTATTTAGATATCACATCTCATGCTATAGGAAGGGTCTCAGGATTGGAATGGGAAGGACTTAGATATCACATAGCATGCTATAGGGAGGGTCTCAGTTTTGATATTAGAAGCATTGAGATATCACATCTCATGCTATCGGAAGTGTCTCAGGATTGGAATGGGAAGGAGCTGGATATCACATCTCATGCTAAAGGAAGGGTCTCAGGTTTGGAACGGGAAGGAGTTGGATATCACATCTCATGTTATAGGAAGGGTCTCAGGTTTGGTATAAACATTGAGATATCACATCTCTGCTATCAGAAGTGTCTCAGGATTGGAATGGGAAGGAGTTGGATATCCCATCTCATGTTATAGGACGGGTCTCAGGTTTTTTATTAGAATCATTGAGATATCATATTGCATGCTGTAGGAAGGGTCTAAGGATTGGAATGCGAAGGACTTGGATATCACATCTCATGCTATAGATAGGCTCTCAGGTTTGGAAAGTGAAGGAGTTGGATATCACATTTCATGTTAGAGGAAGGATCTCAGGTTTGGTATTAGAGGCATTGAGATATCACATCTCAGGCTATAGGAAGGGTCTCAGGATTGGAATGGGAAGGAGTTGGATATCACATCTCAACCTAGGAAGGGTTTCAGGTTTGGTATAAGCATTGAGATATCACATCTCATGCTATAGGAAGGGTCTCAGGATTGGAATGGAAGGAGTTGGATATCACATCTCATGTTATAGGAAGGATCTGAGGTTTGGTATTAGAAGCATTGAGACATCACATCTCATGCTATAGGAAGGGTCTCAGGATTGGAATGGGAAGGAGTTGGATATCAAATCTCATGCTATAGGAAGGGTCTCAGGATTGGGATGGGAAGGAGTTGAATATGACATCTCATGCCGTAGGAAGGGTCTCAGGTTTGGTATAACCATTGAGATATCACATCTCTGCTATCAAAAGGGTCTCAGGATTGGAATTGGAAGGAGTTGGATAACCCATCTCATGTTATAGGAAGAGTCTCAGGTTTGGTATTAGAAGCATTGAGATATCACATCTCATGCTATAGGAAGTGTCTCAGGATTGGAATGGGAAGGACTTGGATATCACATCTCATGCTATAGGTAGGGTCTCAAGTTTGTCATTAGAAGCATTGAGATATCACATCTCATGCTATAGGAAGGGTCTGAGGATTGGAATGGGAAGGAGTTGGATATCACATCTCCTGCTATGGGAAGGGTCTCAGGTTTGGTATAAGCAGTGAGATATCACATCTCATGCTATAGGAAGTGTCTCAGGATTGGAATGGGAAGGAGTTGGATATCACATCTCATGTTATAGGAAGGATCTCAGGTGTGGTATAAGCATTGAGATATCACATCTCTGCTATCGGAAGGGTCTCAAGATTGGAATGGGAAGGAGTTGGATATTCCCATCTCATGTTATAGGAAGGGTCTCAGGTTTGGTATTAGAAGCATTGAGATATCACATCTCATGCTATAGGAAGGGTCTCAGGATTGGAATGGGAAGGACTTGGATATCATATCTCATGCTATAGGGAGGGTCTCAAGTTTGATATTAGAAGCTTTGAGATATCACATCTCATGATATCGGAAGGGTCTCAGGATTGGAATGGGAAGGAGTTGGATATCACATCTCATGATAAAGGAAGGGTCTAAGGTTTGGAAGGGGAAGGATTTGGATATCACATCTCATGTTATATTACGGGTCTCAGGTTTGGTATTAGAAGCATTGAGATATCAAGTCTCATAGTATAGGAAGGGTCTCAGAATTGGAATGGGAAGGAGTTGGATATCCCATCTCATGTTATAGGAAGAGTCTCTGGTTTGGTATTAGAATCATTGAGATATCACATCGCATGCTGTAGGAAGGGTCTAAGGATTGGAATGGGATGGACTTGGATATCACATCTCATGCTATAGGTAGGCTCTCAGGTTTGGTATAAGCATTGAGATATCACATCTCATGCTATAGGAAGGGTCTCAGAATTGGAATGGGAAGGAGTTGGATATCACATCTCAAGCTGTAGGAAGGGTCTCAGTATTGGAATGGGAAGGACTTGGATATCACATCTCATGCTATAGGAAGGCTCTCAGGTTTGGAAGGGGAAAGAGTTGGATATCTCATTTCATGTTAGAGGTAGGATCTCAGGTTTGGTATTAGAGGCATTGAGATATCACATCTCATGCTATCAGAAGGGTCTCAGGAATGGAATGGGAAGGAGTTAGATATCACATCTCATGCTAAAGGGAGGGTCTCAGGTTTGGAAGGGGAAGGATTTGGATATCACATCTCATGTTATAGGAAGGATCTCAGGTTTGGTATTAGAAGCATTGAGATATCACATCTCATGCTATCAGAAGAGTCTCAGGATTGGAATAGGAAGGAGTTGGATATCACATTTCATGCTAAAGGGAGGGTCTCAGGTTTGGAAGGGGAAGGATTTGGATATCACATCTCATGTTATCGGAAGGATCTCATGTTTGGTATTAGAAGTATTGAGATATCATATCTCATGCTATAGGAAGGGTCTCAGGATTGGAATGGGAAGGAGTTGGATATCACATCTCATGCTATAGGGAGGGTCTCAGGATTGGAATGGGAAGGACTTAGATATCACATATCATGCTATAGGGAGGGTCTCAGTTTTGATATTAGAAGCATTGAGATATCACATCTCATGCTATCGGAAGTGTCTCAGGATTGGAATGGGAAGGAGCTGGATATCACATCTCATGCTAAAGGAAGGGTCTCAGGTTTGGAACGGGAAGGATTTGGATATCACATCTCATGTTATAGGAAGGGTCTCAGGTTTGGTATAAGCATTGAGATATCACATCTCTGCTATCGGAAGTGTCTCAGGATTGGAATGGGAAGGAGTTGCATATCCCATCTCATGTTATAGGACGGGTCTCAGGTTTGTTATTAGAATCATTGAGATATCATATTGCATGCTGTAGGAAGGGTCTAAGGGTTGGAATGTGAAGGACTTGGATATCACATCTCATGCTATAGATAGGCTCTTAGGTTTGGAAAGGGAAGGAGTTGGATATCACATTTCATGTTAGAGGAAGGATCTCAGGTTTGGTATTAGAAGCATTGAGATATCACATCTCATGCTATAGGAAGGGTCTCAGGATTGGAATGGGAAGCAGTTGGATATCACATCTCATGCTATAGGAAGGGTCTCAGGTTTGGTATAAGCATTGAGATATCACATCTCATGCTATAGGACGGGTCTCAGGATTGGAATGGAAGGAGTTGGATATCACATCTCATGTTATAGGAAGGATCTCAGGTTTGGTATTAGACGCATTGAGACATCACATCTCATGCTATAGGAAGGGTCTCAGGGTTGGAATGGAAAGGAGTTGGATATCCCATCTCATCCAATAGGAAGGGTCTCAGGTTTGGAATGGGAAGGAATTGGATATCACATCTCATGTTATAGGAAGGATCTCAGGTTTGGTATTAGAAGCATTGAGATATCACATCTCATGCTATAGGAAGGGTCTCAGGATTGGAATGTGAAGGATTTGGATATCACATCTCATGCTAAAGGAAGGGTCTCAGGTTTGGTAGAAGCATTGAGATACCACGTCGCTGCTATCGGAAGGGTCTCAGGATTGGATTGGGAAGGAGTTGGATATCCCTTCTCATGCTATAGGAAGGGTCTCAGGATTTGAATGGCAAGGAGTTGGATATCACATCTCATGCCATAGGAAGGGTCTCAGGTTTGGTATAAGCATTGAGATATCACATCTCTGCTATCGGAAGGGTCTCAGGATTGGATTGGGAAGGAGTTGGATATCCCTTCTCATGCTTTAGGAAGTGTCTCAGGTTGGAATGGGAAGGAGTTGGATATCACATCTCATGTTATAGGAAGGGTCTCAGGATTGGAATGGGAAGGATTTGGATATCACATCTCTTGCTATAGGAAGGGTCTCAGGATTGGAATGGGTAGGAGTTGGATATTACTTTCTTGCTATAGGAAGGGTCTCATGTTTGGAATGGGAAGGAGTTGGATATCACATATGCTATAGTTAGTGTCTCAGGTTTGGAACGGGAAGGAGTTGGATATCACATCTCATGTTATAGGAAGGGTCTCAGGTTTGGTATAAGCATTGAGATATCACATCTCTGCTATCGGAAGCGGCTCAGGATTGGAATGGGAAGGAGTTGGATATCCCATCTCATGTTATAGGAAGAGTCTCTGGTTTGGTATTAGAATCATTGAGATATCACATCGCATGCTGTAGGAAGGGTCTAAGGATTGGAATGGGATGGACTTGGATATCACATCTCATGTTATAGGTAGGCTCTCAGGTTTGGTATAAGCATTGAGATATCACATCTCATGCTATAGGGAGGGTCTCAGGATTGGAATGGGAAGGAATTGGATATCAAATCTCATGCTATAGGAAGGGTCTCAGATTTGGTATAAGCATTGAGATATCACATCTCATGCTAAAGGAAGGGTCTCAGGATTGGAATGGGAAGGAGTTGTATATGACATCTCAGGCCATGACATCTCAGGCCATAGGAAGGTTCTCAGGTTTGGTATAAGCATTGAGATATCATATTGCATGCTGTAGGAAGGGTCTAAGGATTGGAATGGGAAGGACCTGGATATCACATCTCATGTTATAGGATGGATCTCAGGTTTGGTATTAGAAGTATTGAGATATCACATCTCATGTTATCGGAAGGATCTCAGGTTTGGTATTAGAAGTATTGAGATATCACATCTCATGCTATAGGAAGGGTCTCAGGATTGGAATGGGAAGGAGTTGGATATCACATCTCATGCTAAAGGAAGGGTCTCAGGTTTGGTAGAAGCA
The DNA here is from genome assembly GCF_040938575.1 of Ambystoma mexicanum. Taxonomy (NCBI): domain Eukaryota; kingdom Metazoa; phylum Chordata; class Amphibia; order Caudata; family Ambystomatidae; genus Ambystoma; species Ambystoma mexicanum. Next base: position 120,103 of record NW_027182447.1, read on the forward strand.
TTGAGATATCACATCTCATGCTATAGGAAGGGTCTCAGGATTGGAATGGGAAGGACTTAGATATCACATATCATGCTATAGGGAGGGTCTCAGTTTTGATATTAGAAGCATTGAGATATCACATCTCATGCTATCGGAAGTGTCTCAGGATTGGAATGGGAAGGAGCTGGATATCACATCTCATGCTAAAGGAAGGGTCTCAGGTTTGGAACGGGAAGGAGTTGGATATCACATCTCATGTTATAGGAAGGGTCTCAGGTTTGGTATAAACATTGAGATATCACATCTCTGCTATCGGAAGTGTCTCAGGATTGGAATGGGAAGGAGTTGGATATCCCATCTCATGTTATAGGACGGGTCTCAGGTTTGTTATTGGAATCATTGAGATATCATATTGCATGCTGTAGGAAGGGTCTAAGGGTTGGAATGTGAAGGACTTGGATATCACATCTCATGCTATAGATAGGCTCTTAGGTTTGGAAAGGGAAGGAGTTGGATCTCACATTTCATGTTAGAGGAAGGATCTCAGGTTTGGTATTAGAAGCATTGAGATATCACATCTCATGCTATAGGAAGGGTCTCAGGATTGGAATGGGAAGGAGTTGGATATCACATCTCATGCTATAGGAAGGGTCTCAGGTTTGGTATAAGCATTGAGATATCACATCTCATGCTATAGGAAGGGTCTCAGGATTGGAATGGAAGGAGTTGGATATCACATCTCATGTTATAGGAAGGATCTCAGGTTTGGTATTAGAAGCATTGAGACATCACATCTCATGCTATAGGAAGGGTCTCAGGATTGGAATGGGAAGGAGTTGGATATCAAATCTCATGCTATAGGAAGGGTCTCAGGATTGGAATGGGAAGGAGTTGAATATGACATCTCATGCCGTAGGAAGGGTCTCAGGTTTGGTATAAACATTGAGATATCACATCTCTGCTATCAAAAGGGTCTCAGGATTGGAATGGGAAGGAGTTGGATATCCCATCTCATGTTATAGGAAGAGTCTCAAGTTTGGTATTAGAAGCATTGAGATATCACATCTCATGCTATAGGAAGTGTCTTAGGATTGGAATGGGAAGGACTTGGATATCACATCTCATGCTATAGGTAGGGTCTCAAGTTTGACATTAGAAGCATTGAGATATCACATCTCATGCTATAGGAAGGGTCTGAGGATTGGAATGGGAAGGAGTTGGATATCACATCTCCTGCTATGGGAAGGGTCTCAGGTTTGGTATAAGCAGTGAGATATCACATCTCATGCTATAGGAAGTGTCTCAGGATTGGAATGGGAAGGAGTTGGATATCACATCTCATGTTATAGGAAGGATCTCAGGTTTGGTATAAGCATTGAGATATCACATCTCTGCTATCGGAAGGGTCTCAAGATTGGAATGGGAAGGAGTTGGATATTCCCATCTCATGTTATAGGAAGGGTCTCAGGTTTGGTATTAGAAGCATTGAGATATCACATCTCATGCTATAGGAAGGGTCTCAGGATTGGAATGGGAAGGACTTGGATATCACATCTCTTGCTATAGGGAGGGTCTCAAGTTTGATATTAGAAGCTTTGAGATATCACATCTCATGATATCGGAAGGGTCTCAGGATTGGAATGGGAAGGAGTTGGATATCACATCTCATGATAAAGGAAGGGTCTAAGGTTTGGAAGGGGAAGGATTTGGATATCACATCTCATGTTATATTACGGGTCTCAGGTTTGGTATTAGAAGCATTGAGATATCAAGTCTCATAGTATAGGAAGGGTCTCAGAATTGGAATGGGAAGGAGTTGGATATCCCATCTCATGTTATAGGAAGAGTCTCTGGTTTGGTATTAGAATCATTGAGATATCACATCGCATGCTGTAGGAAGGGTCTAAGGATTGGAATGGGATGGACTTGGATATCACATCTCATGCTATAGGTAGGCTCTCAGGTTTGGTATAAGCATTGAGATATCACATCTCATGCTATAGGAAGGATCTCAGGTTTGGAAGGGGAAGGATTTGGATATCACATCTCATGTTATAGGAAGGATCTCAGGTTTGGTATTAGAAGCATTGAGATATCACATCTCATGCTATCGGAAGGATCTCAGGTTTGGTATTAGAAGCATTGAGATATCACATCTCATGCTATCAGAAGAGTCTCAGGATTGGAATAGGAAGGAGTTGGATATCACATTTCATGCTAAAGGGAGGGTCTCAGGTTTGGAAGGGGAAGGATTTGGATATCACATTTCATGCTATAGGAAGGGTCTCAGGTTTGGTATAAGCATTGAGATATCACATCTCATGCTATAGGACGGGTCTCAGGATTGGAATGGAAGGAGTTGTATATCACATCTCATGTTATAGGAAGGATCTCAGGTTTGGTATTAGACGCATTGAGACATCACATCTCATGCTATAGGAAGGGTCTCAGGGTTGGAATGGGAAGGAGTTGGATATCACATCTCATCCAATAGGAAGGGTCTCAGGTTTGGAATGGGAAGGAATTGGATATCACATCTCATGTTATAGGAAGGATCTCAGGTTTGGTATTAGAAGCATTGAGATATCACATCTCATGCTATAGGAAGGGTCTCAGGATTGGAATGGGAAGGACTTGGATATCACATCTCATGCTATAGGTAGGGTCTCAAGTTTGACATTAGAAGCATTGAGATATCACATCTCATGCTATAGGAAGGGTCTGAGGATTGGAATGGGAAGGAGTTGGATATCACATCTCCTGCTATGGGAAGGGTCTCAGGTTTGGTATAAGCAGTGAGATATCACATCACATGCTATAGGAAGTGTCTCAGGATTGGAATGGGAAGGAGTTGGATATCACATCTCATGTTATAGGAAGGATCTCAGGTTTGGTATAAGCATTGAGATATCACATCTCTGCTATCGGAAGGGTCTCAAGATTGGAATGGGAAGGAGTTGGATATTCCCATCTCATGTTATAGGAAGGGTCTCAGGTTTGGTATTAGAAGCATTGAGATATCACATCTCATGCTATAGGAAGGGTCTCAGGATTGGAATGGGAAGGACTTGGATATCACATCTCATGCTATAGGGAGGGTCTCAAGTTTGATATTAGAAGCTTTGAGATATCACATCTCATGATATCGGAAGGGTCTCAGGATTGGAATGGGAAGGAGTTGGATATCACATCTCATGATAAAGGAAGGGTCTAAGGTTTGGAAGGGGAAGGATTTGGATATCACATCTCATGTTATATTACGGGTCTCAGGTTTGGTATTAGAAGCATTGAGATATCAAGTCTCATAGTATAGGAAGGGTCTCAGAATTGGAATGGGAAGGAGTTGGATATCCCATCTCATGTTATAGGAAGACTCTCTGGTTTGGTATTAGAATCATTGAGATATCACATCGCATGCTGTAGGAAGGGTCTAAGGATTGGAATGGGATGGACTTGGATATCACATCTCATGCTATAGGTAGGCTCTCAGGTTTGGTATAAGCATTGAGATATCACATCTCATGCTATAGGAAGGGTCTCAGAATTGGAATGGGAAGGAGTTGGATATCACATCTCAAGCTATAGGAAGGGTCTCAGTATTGGAATGGGAAGGACTTGGATATCACATCTCATGCTATAGGAAGGCTCTCAGGTTTGGAAGGGGAAAGAGTTGGATATCTCATTTCATGTTAGAGGTAGGATCTCAGGTTTGGTATTAGAGGCATTGAGATATCACATCTCATGCTATCAGAAGGGTCTCAGGAATGGAATGGGAAGGAGTTAGATATCACATCTCATGCTAAAGGGAGGGTCTCAGGTTTGGAAGGGGAAGGATTTGGATATCACATCTCATGTTATAGGAAGGATCTCAGGTTTGGTATTAGAAGCATTGAGATATCACATCTCATGCTATCGGAAGGATCTCAGGTTTGGTATTAGAAGCATTGAGATATCACATCTCATGCTATCAGAAGAGTCTCAGGATTGGAATAGGAAGGAGTTGGATATCACATTTCATGCTAAAGGGAGGGTCTCAGGTTTGGAAGGGGAAGGATTTGGATATCACATCTCATGTTATCGGAAGGATCTCACGTTTGGTATTAGAAGTATTGAGATATCATATCTCATGCTATAGGAAGGGTCTCAGGATTGGAATGGGAAGGAGTTGGATATCACATCTCATGCTATAGGGAGGGTCTCAGGATTGGAATGGGAAGGACTTAGATATCACATATCATGCTATAGGGAGGGTCTCAGTTTTGATATTAGAAGCATTGAGATATCACATCTCATGCTATCGGAAGTGTCTCAGGATTGGAATGGGAAGGAGCTGGATATCACATCTCATGCTAAAGGAAGGGTCTCAGGTTTGGAACGGGAAGGATTTGGATATCACATCTCATGTTATAGGAGGGGTCTCAGGTTTGGTATGAGCATTGAGATATCACATCTCTGCTATCGGAAGTGTCTCAGGATTGGAATGGGAAGGAGTTGGATATCCCATCTCATGTTATAGGACGGGTCTCAGGTTTGTTATTAGAATCATTGAGATATCATATTGCATGCTGTAGGAAGGGTCTAAGGGTTGGAATGTGAAGGACTTGGATATCACATCTCATGCTATAGATAGGCTCTTAGGTTTGGAAAGGGAAGGAGTTGGATATCACATTTCATGTTAGAGGAAGGATCTCAGGTTTGGTATTAGAAGCATTGAGACATCACATCTCATGCTATAGGAAGGGTCTCAGGGTTGGAATGGGAAGGAGTTGGATATCACATCTCATCCAATAGGAAGGGTCTCAGGTTTGGAATGGGAAGGAATTGGATATCACATCTCATGTTATAGGAAGGATCTCAGGTTTGGTATTAGAAGCATTGAGATATCACATCTCATGCTATAGGAAGGGTCTCAGGATTGGAATGTGAAGGATTTGGATATCACATCTCATGCTAAAGGAAGGGTCTCAGGTTTGGTAGAAGCATTGAGATATCAAGTCGCTGCTATCGGAAGGGTCTCAGGATTGGATTGGGAAGGAGTTGGATATCCCTTCTCATGCTATAGGAAGGGTCTCAGGATTTGAATGGCAAGGAGTTGGATATCACATCTCATGCCATAGGAAGGGTCTCAGGTTTGGTATAAGCATTGAGATATCACATCTCTGCTATCGGAAGGGTCTCAGGCTTGGATTGGGAAGGAGTTGGATATCCCTTCTCATGCTATAGGAAGTGTCTCAGGTTGGAATGGGAAGGAGTTGGATATCACATCTCCTGCTATGGGAAGGGTCTCAGGTTTGGTATAAGCAGTGAGATATCACATCTCTGCTATCGGAAGGGTCTCAAGATTGGAATGGGAAGGAGTTGGATATTCCCATCTCATGTTATAGGAAGGGTCTCAGGTTTGGTATTAGAAGCATTGAGATATCACATCTCATGCTATAGGAAGGGTCTCAGGATTGGAATGGGAAGGACTTGGATATCACATCTCATGCTATAGGGAGGGTCTCAAGTTTGATATTAGAAGCTTTGAGATATCACATCTCATGATATCGGAAGGGTCTCAGGATTGGAATGGGAAGGAGTTGGATATCACATCTCATGATAAAGGAAGGGTCTAAGGTTTGGAAGGGGAAGGATTTGGATATCACATCTCATGTTATATTACGGGTCTCAGGTTTGGTATTAGAAGCATTGAGATATCAAGTCTCATAGTATAGGAAGGGTCTCAGAATTGGAATGGGAAGGAGTTGGATATCCCATCTCATGTTATCGGAAGAGTCTCTGGTTTGGTATTATAATCATTGAGATATCACATCGCATGCTGTAGGAAGGGTCTAAGGATTGGAATGGGATGGACTTGGATATCACATCTCATGCTATAGGTAGGCTCTCAGGTTTGGTATAAGCATTGAGATATGACATCTCATGCTATAGGAAGGGTCTCAGAATTGGAATGGGAAGGAGTTGGATATCACATCTCAAGCTATAGGAAGGGTCTCAGTATTGGAATGGGAAGGACTTGGATATCACATCTCATGCTATAGGAAGGCTCTCAGGTTTGGAAGGGGAAAGAGTTGGATATCTCATTTCATGTTAGAGGTAGGATCTCAGGTTTAGTATTAGAGGCATTGAGATATCACATCTCATGCTATCAGAAGGGTCTCAGGAATGGAATGGGAAGGATTTGGATATCACATCTCATGTTATAGGAATGATCCCAGGTTTGGTATTAGAAGCATTGAGATATCACATCTCATGCTATCGGAAGGATCTCAGGTTTGGTATTAGAGGCATTGAGATATCACATCTCATGCTAAAGGGAGGGTCTCAGGTTTGGAAGGGGAAGGATTTGGATATCACATCTCATGTTATAGGAAGGATCTCAGGTTTGGTATTAGAAGCATTGAGATATCACATCTCATGCTATCGGAAGTGTCTCAGGATTGGAATGGGAAGGAGCTGGATATCACATCTCATGCTAAAGGAAGGGTCTCAGGTTTGGAACGGGAAGGAGTTGGATATCACATCTCATGTTATAGGAAGGATCTCAGGTTTGGTATTAGACGCATTGAGACATCACATCTCATGCTATAGGAAGGGTCTCAGGGTTGGAATGGGAAGGAGTTGGATATCACATCTCATCCAATAGGAAGGGTCTCAGGTTTGGAATGGGAAGGAATTGGATATCACATCTCATGTTATAGGAAGGATCTCAGGTTTGGTATTAGAAGCATTGAGATATCACATCTCATGCTATAGGAAGGGTCTCAGGATTGGAATGTGAAGGATTTGGATATCACATCTCATGCTAAAGGAAGGGTCTCAGGATTGGTAGAAGCATTGAGATATCAAGTCGCTGCTATCGGAAGGGTCTCAGGATTGGATTGGGAAGGAGTTGGATATCCCTTCTCATGCTATAGGAAGGGTCTCAGGATTTGAATGGCAAGGAGTTGGATATCACATCTCATGCCATAGGAAGGGTCTCAGGTTTGGTATAAGCATTGAGATATCACATCTCTGCTATCGGAAGGGTCTCAGGCTTGGATTGGGAAGGAGTTGGATATCCCTTCTCATGCTATAGGAAGTGTCTCAGGTTGGAATGGGAAGGAGTTGGATATCATATCTCCTGCTATGGGAAGGGTCTCAGGTTTGGTATAAGCAGTGAGATATCACATCTCTGCTATCGGAAGGGTCTCAAGATTGGAATGGGAAGGAGTTGGATATTCCCATCTCATGTTATAGGAAGGGTCTCAGGTTTGGTATTAGAAGCATTGAGATATCACATCTCATGCTATAGGAAGGGTCTCAGGATTGGAATGGGAAGGACTTGGATATCACATCTCATGCTATAGGGAGGGTCTCAAGTTTGATATTAGAAGCTTTGAGATATCACATCTCATGATATCGGAAGGGTCTCAGGATTGGAATGGGAAGGAGTTGGATATCACATCTCATGATAAAGGAAGGGTCTAAGGTTTGGAAGGGGAAGGATTTGGATATCACATCTCATGTTATATTACGGGTCTCAGGTTTGGTATTAGAAGCATTGAGATATCAAGTCTCATAGTATAGGAAGGGTCTCAGAATTGGAATGGGAAGGAGTTGGATATCCCATCTCATGTTATAGGAAGAGTCTCTGGTTTGGTATTATAATCATTGAGATATCACATCGCATGCTGTAGGAAGGGTCTAAGGATTGGAATGGGATGGACTTGGATATCACATCTCATGCTATAGGTAGGCTCTCAGGTTTGGTATAAGCATTGAGATATGACATCTCATGCTATAGGAAGGGTCTCAGAATTGGAATGGGAAGGAGTTGGATATTACATCTCAAGCTATAGGAAGGGTCTCAGTATTGGAATGGGAAGGACTTGGATATCACATCTCATGCTATAGGAAGGCTCTCAGGTTTGGAAGGGGAAAGAGTTGGATATCTCATTTCATGTTAGAGGTAGGATCTCAGGTTTAGTATTAGAGGCATTGAGATATCACATCTCATGCTATCAGAAGGGTCTCAGGAATGGAATGGGAAGGATTTGGATATCACATCTCATGTTATAGGAATGATCTCAGGTTTGGTATTAGAAGCATTGAGATATCACATCTCATGCTATCGGAAGGATCTCAGGTTTGGTATTAGAGGCATTGAGATATCACATCTCATGCTAAAGGGAGGGTCTCAGGTTTGGAAGGGGAAGGATTTGGATATCACATCTCATGTTATAGGAAGGATCTCAGGTTTGGTATTAGAAGCATTGAGATATCACATCTCATGCTATCGGAAGGATCTCAGGTTTGGTATTAGAAGCATTGAGATATCACATCTCATGCCATCAGAAGAGTCTCAGGATTGGAATAGGAAGGAGTTGGATATCACATTTCATGCTAAAGGGAGGGTCTCAGGTTTGGAAGGGGAAGGATTTGGATATCACATCTCATGTTATCGGAAGGATCTCACGTTTGGTATTAGAAGTATTGAGATATCATATCTCATGCTATAGGAAGGGTCTCAGGATTGGAATGGGAAGGAGTTGGATATCACATCTCATGCTATAGGGAGGGTCTCAGGATTGGAATGGGAAGGACTTAGATATCACATATCATGCTATAGGGAGGGTCTCAGTTTTGATATTAGAAGCATTGAGATATCACATCTCATGCTATCGGAAGTGTCTCAGGATTGGAATGGGAAGGAGCTGGATATCACATCTCATGCTAAAGGAAGGGTCTCAGGTTTGGAACGGGAAGGATTTGGATATCACATCTCATGTTATAGGAAGGGTCTCAGGTTTGGTATAAGCATTGAGATATCACATCTCTGCTATCGGAAGTGTCTCAGGATTGGAATGGGAAGGAGTTGGATATCCCATCTCATGTTATAGGACGGGTCTCAGGTTTGTTATTAGAATCATTGAGATATCATATTGCATGCTGTAGGAAGGGTCTAAGGGTTGGAATGTGAAGGACTTGGATATCACATCTCATGCTATAGATAGGCTCTTAGGTTTGGAAAGGGAAGGAGTTGGATATCACATTTCATGTTAGAGGAAGGATCTCAGGTTTGGTATTAGAAGCATTGAGATATCACATCTCATGCTATAGGAAGGGTCTCAGGATTGGAATGGGAAACAGTTGGATATCACATTTCATGCTATAGGAAGGGTCTCAGGTTTGGTATAAGCATTGAGACATCACATCTCATGCTATAGGAAGGGTCTCAGGGTTGGAATGGGAAGGAGTTGGATATCACATCTCATCCAATAGGAAGGGTCTCAGGTTTGGAATGGGAAGGAATTGGATATCACATCTCATGTTATAGGAAGGATCTCAGGTTTGGTATTAGAAGCATTGAGATATCACATCTCATGCTATAGGAAGGGTCTCAGGATTGGAGTGTGAAGGATTTGGATATCACATCTCATGCTAAAGGAAGGGTCTCAGGTTTGGTAGAAGCATTGAGATATCACGTCGCTGCTATCGGAAGGGTCTCAGGATTGGATTGGGAAGGAGTTGGATATCCCTTCTCATGATATAGGAAGGGTCTCAGGATTTGAATGGCAAGGAGTTGGATATCACATCTCATGCCATAGGAAGGGTCTCAGGTTTGGTATAAGCATTGAGATATCACATCTCTGCTATCGGAAGGGTCTCAGGATTGGATTGGGAAGGAGTTGGATATCCCTTCTCATGCTATAGGAAGTGTCTTAGGTTGGAATGGGAAGGAGTTGGATATCACATCTCATGTTATAGGAAGGGTCTCAGGATTGGAATGGGAAGGATTTGGATATCACATCTCTTGCTATAGGAAGGGTCTCAGGATTGGAATGGGTAGGAGTTGGATATTACTTTCTTGCTATAGGAAGGGTCTCATGTTTGGAATGGGAAGGAGTTGGATATCACATATGCTATAGTTAGTGTCTCAGGTTTGGAACGGGAAGGAGTTGGATATCACATCTCATGTTATAGGAAGGGTCTCAGGTTTGGTATAAGCATTGAGATATCACATCTCTGCTATCGGAAGCGGCTCAGGATTGGAATGGGAAGGAGTTGGATATCCCATCTCATGTTATAGGAAGAGTCTCTGGTTTGGTATTAGAATCATTGAGATATCACATCGCATGCTGTAGGAAGGGTCTAAGGATTGGAATGGGATGGACTTGGATATCACATCTCATGTTATAGGTAGGCTCTCAGGTTTGGTATAAGCATTGAGATATCACATCTCATGCTATAGGAAGGGTCTCAGGATTGGAATGGGAAGGAATTGGATATCACATCTCATGCTATAGGAAGGGTCTCAGATTTGGTATAAGCATTGAGATATCACATCTCATGCTAAAGGAAGGGTCTCAGGATTGGAATGGGAAGGAGTTGTATATGACATCTCAGGCCATGACATCTCAGGCCATAGGAAGGTTCTCAGGTTTGGTATAAGCATTGAGATATCATATTGCATGCTGTAGGAAGGGTCTAAGGATTGGAATGGGAAGGACCTGGATATCACATCTCATGCTATAGAACGGCTCTCAGGTTTGGAAAGGGAAGGAGTTGGATATCACATCTCATGTTATAGTATGGATCTCAGGTTTGGTATTAGAAGTATTGAGATATCACATCTCATGTTATCGGAAGGATCTCAGGTTTGGTATTAGAAGTATTGAGATATCACATCTCATGCTATAGGAAGGGTCTCAGGATTGGAATGGGAAGGAGTTGGATATCACATCTCATGCTAAAGGAAGGGTCTCAGGTTTGGTAGAAGCATTGAGATATCACATCTCATGCTATAGGAAGGGTCTCAGGATTGGAATGGGAAGGACTTAGATATCACATATCATGCTATAGGGAGGGTCTCAGTTTTGATATTAGAAGCATTGAGATATCACATCTCATGCTATCGGAAGTGTCTCAGGATTGGAATGGGAAGGAGCTGGATATCACATCTCATGCTAAAGGAAGGGTCTCAGGTTTGGAACGGGAAGGAGTTGGATATCACATCTCATGTTATAGGAAGGGTCTCAGGTTTGGTATAAACATTGAGATATCACATCTCTGCTATCGGAAGTGTCTCAGGATTGGAATGGGAAGGAGTTGGATATCCCATCTCATGTTATAGGACGTGTCTCAGGTTTGTTATTGGAATCATTGAGATATCATATTGCATACTGTAGGGAGGGTCTAAGGGTTGGAATGTGAAGGACTTGGATATCACATCTCATGCTATAGATAGGCTCTTAGGTTTGGAAAGGGAAGGAGTTGGATCTCACATTTCATGTTAGAGGAAGGATCTCAGGGTTGGTATTAGAAGCATTGAGATATCACATCTCATGCTATAGGAAAGGTCTCAGGATTGGAATGGGAAGGAGTTGGATATCACATCTCATGCTATAGGAAGGGTCTCAGGTTTGGTATAAGCATTGATATATCACATCTCATGCTATAGGAAGGGTCTCAGGATTGGAATGGAAGGAGTTGGATATCACATCTCATGTCATAGGAAGGATCTCAGGTTTGGTATTAGAATCATTGAGATATCATATTGCATGCTGTAGGAAGGGTCTAAGGATTGGAATAGGAAGGACCTGGATATCACATCTCATGCTATAGATAGGCTCTTAGGTTTGGAAAGGGAAGGAGTTGGATATCACATTTCATGTTAGAGGAAGGATCTCAGGTTTGGTATTAGAAGCATTGAGATATCACATCTCATGCTATAGGAAGGGTCTCAGGATTGGAATGGGAAGTAGTTGGATATCACATCTCATGCTATAGGAAGGGTCTCAGGTTTGGTATAAGCATTGCGATATCACATCTCATGCTATAGGACGGGTCTCAGGATTGGAATGGAAGGAGTTGGATATCACATCTCATGTTATAGGAAGGATCTCAGGTTTGGTATTAGAATCATTGAGATATCACATCTCATGCTATAGGAAGGGTCTCAGGATTGGAATGTGAAGGATTTGGATATCACATCTCATGCTAAAGGAAGGGTCTCAGGTTTGGTAGAAGCATTGAGATATCACGTCTCTGCTATCGGAAGGGTCTCAGGATTGGATTGGGAAGGAGTTGGATATCCCTTCTCATGCTATAGGAAGGGTCTCAAGATTTGAATGGCAAGGAGTTGGATATCACATCTCATGCCATACGAAGGGTCTCAGGTTTGGTATAAGCATTGAGATATCACATCTCTGCTATCGGAAGGGTCTCAGGATTGGAATGGGAAGGAGTTGGATATTCCCATCTCATGTAATAGGAAGGGTCTCAGGTTTGGTATTAGAAGCATTGAGATATCACATCTCATGCTATAGGAAGGGTCTCAGGATTGGAATGGGAAGGACTTGGATATCACATCTCATGCTATAGGGAGGGTCTCAAGTTTGATATTAGAAGCTTTGAGATATCACATCTCATGATATCGGAAGGGTCTCAGGATTGGAATGGGAAGGAGTTGGATATCACATCTCATGATAAAGGAAGGGTCTAAGGTTTGGAAGGGGAAGGATTTGGATATCACATCTCATGTTATATTACGGGTCTCAGGTTTGGTATTAGAAGCATTGAGATATCAAGTCTCAGAGTATAGGAAGGGTCTCAGAATTGGAATGGGAAGGAGTTGGATATCACATCTCAAGCTATAGGAAGGGTCTCAGGATTGGAATGGGAAGGACTTGGATATCACATCTCATGCTATAGGAAGGCTCTCAGGTTTGGAAGGGGAAAGAGTTGGATATCACATTTCATGTTAGAGGTAGGATCTCAGGTTTGGTATTAGAGGCATTGAGATATCACATCTCATGCTATCAGAAGGGTCTCGGGAATGGAATGGGAAGGAGTTGGATATCACATCTCATGCTAAAGGGAGGGTCTCAGGTTTGGAAGGGGAAGGATTTGGATATCACATCTCATGTTATAGGAAGGATCTCAGGTTTGGTATTAGAAGCATTGAGATATCACATCTCATGCTATCGGAAGGATCTCAGGTTTGGTATTAGAAGCATTGAGATATCACATCTCATGCTATCAGAAGGGTCTCAGGATTGGAATGGGAAGGAGTTGGATATCACATCTCATGCTAAAGGGAGGGTCTCAGGTTTGGAAGGGGAAGGATTTGGATATCACATCTCATGTTATCGGAAGGATCTCACGTTTGGTATTAGAAGTATTGAGATATCATATCTCATGCTATAGGAAGGGTCTCAGGATTGGAATGGGAAGGAGTTGGATATCACATCTCATGCTATAGGAAGTGTCTCAGGATTGTAATGGGAAGGACTTGGATATCACATCTCATGCTATAGGTAGGGTCTCAAGTTTGATATTAGAAGCATTGAGATATCACATCTCATGCTATAGGAAGGGTCTGAGGATTGGAATGGGAAGGAGTTGGATATCACATCTCATGCTATGGGAAGGGTCTCAGGTTTGGTATAAGCAGTGAGATATCACATCTCATGCTATAGGAAGTGTCTCAGGATTGGAATGGGAAGGAGTTGGATATCACATCTCATGTTATAGGAAGGATCTCAGGTTTGGTATAAGCATTGAGATATCACATCTCTGCTATCGGAAGGGTCTCAGGATTGGAATGGGAAGGAGTTGGATATTCCCATCTCATGTTATAGGAAGGGTCTCAGGTTTGGTATTAGAAGCATTGAGATATCACATCTCATGCTATAGGAAGGGTCTCAGGATTGGAATGGGAAGGACTTGGATATCACATCTCATGCTATAGGGAGGGTCTCAAGTTTGATATTAGAAGCTTTGAGATATCACATCTCATGATATCGGAAGGGTCTCAGGATTGGAATGGGAAGGAGTTGGATATCACATCTCATGATAAAGGAAGGGTCTAAGGTTTGGAAGGGGAAGGATTTGGATATCACATCTCATGTTATATTACGGGTCTCACGTCTGTATTAGAAGCATTGAGATATCAAGTCTCATAGTATAGGAAGGGTCTCAGAATTGGAATGGGAAGGAGTTGGATATCACATCTCAAGTTATAGGAAGGGTCTCAGGATTGGAATGGGAAGGACTTGGATATCACATCTCATGCTATAGGAAGGCTCTCAGGTTTGGAAGGGGAAAGAGTTGGATATCACATTTCATGTTAGAGGTAGAATCTCAGGTTTGGTATTAGAGGCATTGAGATATCACATCTCATGCTATCAGAAGGGTCTCAGGAATGGAATGGGAAGGAGTTGGATATCACATCTCATGCTATAGGGAGGGTCTCAGGTTTGGAAGGGGAAGGATTTGGATATCACATCTCATGTTATAGGAAGGATCTCAGGTTTGGTATTAGAAGCATTGAGATATCACATCTCATGCTATCAGAAGAGTCTCAGGATTGGAATAGGAAGGAGTTCGATATCACATCTCATGCTAAAGGGAGGGTCTCAGGATTGGAAGGGGAAGGATTTGGATATCACATCTCATGTTATCGGAAGGATCTCACGTTTGGTATTAGAAGCATTGAGATATCACATCTCATGCTATCAGAAGGGTCTCAGGAATGGAATGGGAAGGAGTTGGATATCACATCTCATGCTAAAGGGAGGGTCTCAGGTTTGGAAGGGGAAGGATTTGGATATCACATCTCATGTTATAGGAAGGATCTCAGGTTTGGTATTAGAAGCATTGAGATATCACATCTCATGCTATCAGAAGAGTCTCAGGATTGGAATAGGAAGGAGTTCGATATCACATCTCATGCTAAAGGGAGGGTCTCAGGATTGGAAGGGGAAGGATTTGGATATCACATCTCATGTTATCGGAAGGATCTCACGTTTGGTATTAGAAGTATTGAGATATCATATCTCATGCTATAGGAAGGGTCTCAGGATTGGAATGGGAAGGAGTTGGATATCACATCTCATGCTATAGGGAGGGTCTCAGGATTGGAATGGGAAGGACTTAGATATCACATATCATGCTATAGGGAGGGTCTCAGTTTTGATATTAGAAGCATTGAGATATCACATCTCATGCTATAGGAAGTGTCTCAGGATTGGAATGGGAAGGTGCTGGATATCACATCTCATGCTAAAGGAAGGGTCTCAGGTTTGGAACGGGAAGGATTTGGATATCACATCTCATGTTATAGGAAGGGTCTCAGGTTTGGTATAAGCATTGAGATATCACATCTCTGCTATCGGAAGTGTCTCAGGATTGGAATGGGAAGGAGTTGGATATCCCATCTCATGTTATAGGACGGGTCTCAGGTTTGTTATTAGAATCATTGAGATATCATATTGCATGCTGTAGGAAGGGTCTAAGGGTTGGAATGGGAAGGACTTGGATATCACATCTCATGCTATAGATAGGCTCTTAGGTTTGGAAAGGGAAGGAGTTGGATATCACATTTCATGTTAGAGGAAGGATCTCAGGTTTGGTATTAGAAGCATTGAGATATCACATCTCATGCTATAGGAAGGGTCTCAGGATTGGAATGGGAAGCAGTTGGATATCACATCTCATGCTATAGGAAGGGTCTCAGGTTTGGTATAAGCATTGAGATATCACATCTCATGCTATAGGACGGGTCTCAGGATTTGAATGGAAGGAGTTGGATATCACATCTCATGTTATAGGAAGGATCTCAGGTTTGGTATTAGAAGCATTGAGACATCACATCTCATGCTATAGGAAGGGTCTCAGGGTTGGAATGGGAAGGAGTTGGATATCACATCGCATCCAATAGGAAGGGTCTCAGGTTTGGAATGGGAAGGAATTGGATATCACATCTCATGTTATAGGAAGGATCTCAGGTTTGGTATTAGAAGCATTGAGATATCACATCTCATGCTATAGGAAGGGTCTCAGGATTGGAATGTGAAGGATTTGGATATCACATCTCATGCTAAAGGAAGGGTCTCAGGTTTGGTAGAAGCATTGAGATATCACGTCTCTGCTATCGGAAGGGTCTCAGGATTGGATTGGGAAGGAGTTGGATATCACATCTCATGCCATAGGAAGGGTCTCAGGTTTGGTATAAGCATTGAGATATCACATCTCTGCTATCGGGAGGGTCTCAGGATTGGATTGGGAAGGAGTTGGATATCCCTTCTCATGCTATAGGAAGTGTCTCAGGTTGGAATGGGAAGGAGTTGGATATCACATCTCATGTTATAGGAAGGGTCTCAGGATTGGAATGGGAAGGATTTGGATATCACATCTCTTGCTATAGGAAGGGTCTCAGGATTGGAATGGGTAGGAGTTGGATATTACTTTCTTGCTATAGGAAGGGTCTCATGTTTGGAATGGGAAGGAGTTGGATATCACATATGCTATAGTTAGTGTCTCAGGTTTGGAACGGAAGGAGTTGGATATCACATCTCATGTTATAGGAAGGGTCTCAGGTTTGGTATAAGCATTGAGATATCACATCTCTGCTATCGGAAGCGGCTCAGGATTGGAATGGGAAGGAGTTGGATATCCCATCTCATGTTATAGGAAGAGTCTCTGGTTTGGTATTAGAATCATTGAGATATCACATTGCATGCTGTAGGAAGGGTCTAAGGATTGGAATGGGATGGACTTGGATATCACATCTCATGCTATAGGTAGGCTCTCAGGTTTGGTATAAGCATTGAGATATCACATCTCATTCTATAGGAAGGGTCTCAGGATTGGAATGGGAAGGAATTGGATATCACATCTCATGCTATAGGAAGGGTCTCAGATTTGGTATAAGCATTGAGATATCACATCTCATGCTAAAGGAAGGGTCTCAGGATTGGAATGGGAAGGAGTTGTATATGACATCTCAGGCCATAGGAAGGTTCTCAGGTTTGGTATAAGCATTGAGATATCACATCTCATGCTATCGGAAGTGTCTCAGGATTGGAATGGGAAGGAGCTGGATATCACATCTCATGCTAAAGGAAGGGTCTCAGGTTTGGAACGGGAAGGATTTGGATATCACATCTCATGTTATAGGAAGGGTCTCAGGTTTGGTATAAGCATTGAGATATCACATCTCTGCTATCGGAAGTGTCTCAGGATTGGAATGGGAAGGAGTTGGATATCCCATCTCATGTTATAGGACGGGTCTCAGGTTTGTTATTAGAATCATTGAGATATCATATTGCATGCTGTAGGAAGGGTCTAAGGGTTGGAATGTGAAGGACTTGGATATCACATCTCATGCTATAGATAGGCTCTTAGGTTTGGAAAGGGAAGGAGTTGGATCTCACATTTCATGTTAGAGGAAGGATCTCAGGGTTGGTATTAGAAGCATTGAGATATCACATCTCATGCTATAGGAAAGGTCTCAGGATTGGAATGGGAAGGAGTTGGATATCACATCTCATGCTATAGGAAGGGTCTCAGGTTTGGTATAAGCATTGATATATCACATCTCATGCTATAGGAAGGGTCTCAGGATTGGAATGGAAGGAGTTGGATATCACATCTCATGTCATAGGAAGGATCTCAGGTTTGGTATTAGAATCATTGAGATATCATATTGCATGCTGTAGGAAGGGTCTAAGGATTGGAATAGGAAGGACCTGGATATCACATCTCATGCTATAGATAGGCTCTTAGGTTTGGAAAGGGAAGGAGTTGGATATCACATTTCATGTTAGAGGAAGGATCTCAGGTTTGGTATTAGAAGCATTGAGATATCACATCTCATGCTATAGGAAGGGTCTCAGGATTGGAATGGGAAGTAGTTGGATATCACATCTCATGCTATAGGAAGGGTCTCAGGTTTGGTATAAGCATTGCGATATCACATCTCATGCTATAGGACGGGTCTCAGGATTGGAATGGAAGGAGTTGGATATCACATCTCATGTTATAGGAAGGATCTCAGGTTTGGTATTAGAATCATTGAGATATCACATCTCATGCTATAGGAAGGGTCTCAGGATTGGAATGTGAAGGATTTGGATATCACATCTCATGCTAAAGGAAGGGTCTCAGGTTTGGTAGAAGCATTGAGATATCACGTCTCTGCTATCGGAAGGGTCTCAGGATTGGATTGGGAAGGAGTTGGATATCCCTTCTCATGCTATAGGAAGGGTCTCAAGATTTGAATGGCAAGGAGTTGGATATCACATCTCATGCCATACGAAGGGTCTCAGGTTTGGTATAAGCATTGAGATATCACATCTCTGCTATCGGAAGGGTCTCAGGATTGGAATGGGAAGGAGTTGGATATTCCCATCTCATGTAATAGGAAGGGTCTCAGGTTTGGTATTAGAAGCATTGAGATATCACATCTCATGCTATAGGAAGGGTCTCAGGATTGGAATGGGAAGGACTTGGATATCACATCTCATGCTATAGGGAGGGTCTCAAGTTTGATATTAGAAGCTTTGAGATATCACATCTCATGATATCGGAAGGGTCTCAGGATTGGAATGGGAAGGAGTTGGATATCACATCTCATGATAAAGGAAGGGTCTAAGGTTTGGAAGGGGAAGGATTTGGATATCACATCTCATGTTATATTACGGGTCTCAGGTTTGGTATTAGAAGCATTGAGATATCAAGTCTCAGAGTATAGGAAGGGTCTCAGAATTGGAATGGGAAGGAGTTGGATATCACATCTCAAGCTATAGGAAGGGTCTCAGGATTGGAATGGGAAGGACTTGGATATCACATCTCATGCTATAGGAAGGCTCTCAGGTTTGGAAGGGGAAAGAGTTGGATATCACATTTCATGTTAGAGGTAGGATCTCAGGTTTGGTATTAGAGGCATTGAGATATCACATCTCATGCTATCAGAAGGGTCTCGGGAATGGAATGGGAAGGAGTTGGATATCACATCTCATGCTAAAGGGAGGGTCTCAGGTTTGGAAGGGGAAGGATTTGGATATCACATCTCATGTTATAGGAAGGATCTCAGGTTTGGTATTAGAAGCATTGAGATATCACATCTCATGCTATCGGAAGGATCTCAGGTTTGGTATTAGAAGCATTGAGATATCACATCTCATGCTATCAGAAGGGTCTCAGGATTGGAATGGGAAGGAGTTGGATATCACATCTCATGCTAAAGGGAGGGTCTCAGGTTTGGAAGGGGAAGGATTTGGATATCACATCTCATGTTATCGGAAGGATCTCACGTTTGGTATTAGAAGTATTGAGATATCATATCTCATGCTATAGGAAGGGTCTCAGGATTGGAATGGGAAGGAGTTGGATATCACATCTCATGCTATAGGAAGTGTCTCAGGATTGTAATGGGAAGGACTTGGATATCACATCTCATGCTATAGGTAGGGTCTCAAGTTTGATATTAGAAGCATTGAGATATCACATCTCATGCTATAGGAAGGGTCTGAGGATTGGAATGGGAAGGAGTTGGATATCACATCTCATGCTATGGGAAGGGTCTCAGGTTTGGTATAAGCAGTGAGATATCACATCTCATGCTATAGGAAGTGTCTCAGGATTGGAATGGGAAGGAGTTGGATATCACATCTCATGTTATAGGAAGGATCTCAGGTTTGGTATAAGCATTGAGATATCACATCTCTGCTATCGGAAGGGTCTCAGGATTGGAATGGGAAGGAGTTGGATATTCCCATCTCATGTTATAGGAAGGGTCTCAGGTTTGGTATTAGAAGCATTGAGATATCACATCTCATGCTATAGGAAGGGTCTCAGGATTGGAATGGGAAGGACTTGGATATCACATCTCATGCTATAGGGAGGGTCTCAAGTTTGATATTAGAAGCTTTGAGATATCACATCTCATGATATCGGAAGGGTCTCAGGATTGGAATGGGAAGGAGTTGGATATCACATCTCATGATAAAGGAAGGGTCTAAGGTTTGGAAGGGGAAGGATTTGGATATCACATCTCATGTTATATTACGGGTCTCACGTCTGTATTAGAAGCATTGAGATATCAAGTCTCATAGTATAGGAAGGGTCTCAGAATTGGAATGGGAAGGAGTTGGATATCACATCTCAAGTTATAGGAAGGGTCTCAGGATTGGAATGGGAAGGACTTGGATATCACATCTCATGCTATAGGAAGGCTCTCAGGTTTGGAAGGGGAAAGAGTTGGATATCACATTTCATGTTAGAGGTAGAATCTCAGGTTTGGTATTAGAGGCATTGAGATATCACATCTCATGCTATCAGAAGGGTCTCAGGAATGGAATGGGAAGGAGTTGGATATCACATCTCATGCTAAAGGGAGGGTCTCAGGTTTGGAAGGGGAAGGATTTGGATATCACATCTCATGTTATAGGAAGGATCTCAGGTTTGGTATTAGAAGCATTGAGATATCACATCTCATGCTATCAGAAGAGTCTCAGGATTGGAATAGGAAGGAGTTCGATATCACATCTCATGCTAAAGGGAGGGTCTCAGGATTGGAAGGGGAAGGATTTGGATATCACATCTCATGTTATCGGAAGGATCTCACGTTTGGTATTAGAAGTATTGAGATATCATATCTCATGCTATAGGAAGGGTCTCAGGATTGGAATGGGAAGGAGTTGGATATCACATCTCATGCTATAGGGAGGGTCTCAGGATTGGAATGGGAAGGACTTAGATATCACATATCATGCTATAGGGAGGGTCTCAGTTTTGATATTAGAAGCATTGAGATATCACATCTCATGCTATAGGAAGTGTCTCAGGATTGGAATGGGAAGGTGCTGGATATCACATCTCATGCTAAAGGAAGGGTCTCAGGTTTGGAACGGGAAGGATTTGGATATCACATCTCATGTTATAGGAAGGGTCTCAGGTTTGGTATAAGCATTGAGATATCACATCTCTGCTATCGGAAGTGTCTCAGGATTGGAATGGGAAGGAGTTGGATATCCCATCTCATGTTATAGGACGGGTCTCAGGTTTGTTATTAGAATCATTGAGATATCATATTGCATGCTGTAGGAAGGGTCTAAGGGTTGGAATGGGAAGGACTTGGATATCACATCTCATGCTATAGATAGGCTCTTAGGTTTGGAAAGGGAAGGAGTTGGATATCACATTTCATGTTAGAGGAAGGATCTCAGGTTTGGTATTAGAAGCATTGAGATATCACATCTCATGCTATAGGAAGGGTCTCAGGATTGGAATGGGAAGCAGTTGGATATCACATCTCATGCTATAGGAAGGGTCTCAGGTTTGGTATAAGCATTGAGATATCACATCTCATGCTATAGGACGGGTCTCAGGATTTGAATGGAAGGAGTTGGATATCACATCTCATGTTATAGGAAGGATCTCAGGTTTGGTATTAGAAGCATTGAGACATCACATCTCATGCTATAGGAAGGGTCTCAGGGTTGGAATGGGAAGGAGTTGGATATCACATCGCATCCAATAGGAAGGGTCTCAGGTTTGGAATGGGAAGGAATTGGATATCACATCTCATGTTATAGGAAGGATCTCAGGTTTGGTATTAGAAGCATTGAGATATCACATCTCATGCTATAGGAAGGGTCTCAGGATTGGAATGTGAAGGATTTGGATATCACATCTCATGCTAAAGGAAGGGTCTCAGGTTTGGTAGAAGCATTGAGATATCACGTCTCTGCTATCGGAAGGGTCTCAGGATTGGATTGGGAAGGAGTTGGATATCACATCTCATGCCATAGGAAGGATCTCAGGTTTGGTATAAGCATTGAGATATCACATCTCTGCTATCGGGAGGGTCTCAGGATTGGATTGGGAAGGAGTTGGATATCCCTTCTCATGCTATAGGAAGTGTCTCAGGTTGGAATGGGAAGGAGTTGGATATCACATCTCATGTTATAGGAAGGGTCTCAGGATTGGAATGGGAAGGATTTGGATATCACATCTCTTGCTATAGGAAGGGTCTCAGGATTGGAATGGGTAGGAGTTGGATATTACTTTCTTGCTATAGGAAGGGTCTCATGTTTGGAATGGGAAGGAGTTGGATATCACATATGCTATAGTTAGTGTCTCAGGTTTGGAACGGAAGGAGTTGGATATCACATCTCATGTTATAGGAAGGGTCTCAGGTTTGGTATAAGCATTGAGATATCACATCTCTGCTATCGGAAGCGGCTCAGGATTGGAATGGGAAGGAGTTGGATATCCCATCTCATGTTATAGGAAGAGTCTCTGGTTTGGTATTAGAATCATTGAGATATCACATTGCATGCTGTAGGAAGGGTCTAAGGATTGGAATGGGATGGACTTGGATATCACATCTCATGCTATAGGTAGGCTCTCAGGTTTGGTATAAGCATTGAGATATCACATCTCATTCTATAGGAAGGGTCTCAGGATTGGAATGGGAAGGAATTGGATATCACATCTCATGCTATAGGAAGGGTCTCAGATTTGGTATAAGCATTGAGATATCACATCTCATGCTAAAGGAAGGGTCTCAGGATTGGAATGGGAAGGAGTTGTATATGACATCTCAGGCCATAGGAAGGTTCTCAGGTTTGGTATAAGCATTGAGATATCACATCTCATGCTATCGGAAGTGTCTCAGGATTGGAATGGGAAGGAGCTGGATATCACATCTCATGCTAAAGGAAGGGTCTCAGGTTTGGAACGGGAAGGATTTGGATATCACATCTCATGTTATAGGAAGGGTCTCAGGTTTGGTATAAGCATTGAGATATCACATCTCTGCTATCGGAAGTGTCTCAGGATTGGAATGGGAAGGAGTTGGATATCCCATCTCATGTTATAGGACGGGTCTCAGGTTTGTTATTAGAATCATTGAGATATCATATTGCATGCTGTAGGAAGGGTCTAAGGGTTGGAATGTGAAGGACTTGGATATCACATCTCATGCTATAGATAGGCTCTTAGGTTTGGAAAGGGAAGGAGTTGGATATCACATTTCATGTTAGAGGAAGGATCTCAGGTTTGGTATTAGAAGCATTGAGATATCACTTCTCATGCTATAGGAAGGGTCTCAGGATTGGAATGGGAAGCAGTTGGATATCACATCTCATGCTATAGGAAGGGTCTCAGGTTTGGTATAAGCATTGAGATATCACATCTCATGCTATAGGACGGGTCTCAGGATTGGAATGGAAGGAGTTGGATATCACATCTCATGTTATAGGAAGGATCTCAGGTTTGGTATTAGACGCATTGAGACATCACATCTCATGCTATAGGAAGGGTCTCAGGGTTGGAATGGGAAGGAGTTGGATATCACATCTCATCCAATAGGAAGGGTCTCAGGTTTGGAATGGGAAGGAATTGGATATCACATCTCATGTTATAGGAAGGATCTCAGGTTTGGTATTAGAAGCATTGAGATATCACATCTCATGCTATAGGAAGGGTCTCAGGATTGGAATGTGAAGGATTTGGATATCACATCTCATGCTAAAGGAAGGGTCTCAGGTTTGGTAGAAGCATTGAGATATCAAGTCGCTGCTATCGGAAGGGTCTCAGGATTGGATTGGGAAGGAGTTGGATATCCCTTCTCATGCTATAGGAAGGGTCTCAGGATTTGAATGGCAAGGAGTTGGATATCACATCTCATGCCATAGGAAGGGTCTCAGGTTTGGTATAAGCATTGAGATATCACATCTCTGCTATCGGAAGGGTCTCAGGCTTGGATTGGGAAGGAGTTGGATATCCCTTCTCATGCTATAGGAAGTGTCTCAGGTTGGAATGGGAAGGAGTTGGATATCACATCTCCTGCTATGGGAAGGGTCTCAGGTTTGGTATAAGCAGTGAGATATCACATCTCTGCTATCGGAAGGGTCTCAAGATTGGAATGGGAAGGAGTTGGATATTCCCATCTCATGTTATAGGAAGGGTCTCAGGTTTGGTATTAGAAGCATTGAGATATCACATCTCATGCTATAGGAAGGGTCTCAGGATTGGAATGGGAAGGACTTGGATATCACATCTCATGCTATAGGGAGGGTCTCAAGTTTGATATTAGAAGCTTTGAGATATCACATCTCATGATATCGGAAGGGTCTCAGGATTGGAATGGGAAGGAGTTGGATATCACATCTCATGATAAAGGAAGGGTCTAAGGTTTGGAAGGGGAAGGATTTGGATATCACATCTCATGTTATATTACGGGTCTCAGGTTTGGTATTAGAAGCATTGAGATATCAAGTCTCATAGTATAGGAAGGGTCTCAGAATTGGAATGGGAAGGAGTTGGATATCCCATCTCATGTTATAGGAAGAGTCTCTGGTTTGGTATTATAATCATTGAGATATCACATCGCATGCTGTAGGAAGGGTCTAAGGATTGGAATGGGATGGACTTGGATATCACATCTCATGCTATAGGTAGGCTCTCAGGTTTGGTATAAGCATTGAGATATGACATCTCATGCTATAGGAAGGGTCTCAGAATTGGAATGGGAAGGAGTTGGATATCACATCTCAAGCTATAGGAAGGGTCTCAGTATTGGAATGGGAAGGACTTGGATATCACATCTCATGCTATAGGAAGGCTCTCAGGTTTGGAAGGGGAAAGAGTTGGATATCTCATTTCATGTTAGAGGTAGGATCTCAGGTTTAGTATTAGAGGCATTGAGATATCACATCTCATGCTATCAGAAGGGTCTCAGGAATGGAATGGGAAGGATTTGGATATCACATCTCATGTTATAGGAATGATCTCAGGTTTGGTATTAGAAGCATTGAGATATCACATCTCATGCTATCGGAAGGATCTCAGGTTTGGTATTAGAGGCATTGAGATATCACATCTCATGCTAAAGGGAGGGTCTCAGGTTTGGAAGGGGAAGGATTTGGATATCACATCTCATGTTATAGGAAGGATCTCAGGTTTGGTATTAGAAGCATTGAGATATCACATCTCATGCTATCGGAAGGATCTCAGGTTTGGTATTAGAAGCATTGAGATATCACATCTCATGCCATCAGAAGAGTCTCAGGATTGGAATAGGAAGGAGTTGGATATCACATTTCATGCTAAAGGGAGGGTCTCAGGTTTGGAAGGGGAAGGATTTGGATATCACATCTCATGTTATCGGAAGGATCTCACGTTTGGTATTAGAAGTATTGAGATATCATATCTCATGCTATAGGAAGGGTCTCAGGATTGGAATGGGAAGGAGTTGGATATCACATCTCATGCTATAGGGAGGGTCTCAGGATTGGAATGGGAAGGACTTAGATATCACATATCATGCTATAGGGAGGGTCTCAGTTTTGATATTAGAAGCATTGAGATATCACATCTCATGCTATCGGAAGTGTCTCAGGATTGGAATGGGAAGGAGCTGGATATCACATCTCATGCTAAAGGAAGGGTCTCAGGTTTGGAACGGGAAGGATTTGGATATCACATCTCATGTTATAGGAAGGGTCTCAGGTTTGGTATAAGCATTGAGATATCACATCTCTGCTATCGGAAGTGTCTCAGGATTGGAATGGGAAGGAGTTGGATATCCCATCTCATGTTATAGGACGGGTCTCAGGTTTGTTATTAGAATCATTGAGATATCATATTGCATGCTGTAGGAAGGGTCTAAGGGTTGGAATGTGAAGGACTTGGATATCACATCTCATGCTATAGATAGGCTCTTAGGTTTGGAAAGGGAAGGAGTTGGATATCACATTTCATGTTAGAGGAAGGATCTCAGGTTTGGTATTAGAAGCATTGAGATATCACATCTCATGCTATAGGAAGGGTCTCAGGATTGGAATGGGAAACAGTTGGATATCACATCTCATGCTATAGGAAGGGTCTCAGGTTTGGTATAAGCATTGAGACATCACATCTCATGCTATAGGAAGGGTCTCAGGGTTGGAATGGGAAGGAGTTGGATATCACATCTCATCCAATAGGAAGGGTCTCAGGTTTGGAATGGGAAGGAATTGGATATCACATCTCATGTTATAGGAAGGATCTCAGGTTTGGTATTAGAAGCATTGAGATATCACATCTCATGCTATAGGAAGGGTCTCAGGATTGGAATGTGAAGGATTTGGATATCACATCTCATGCTAAAGGAAGGGTCTCAGGTTTGGTAGAAGCATTGAGATATCACGTCGCTGCTATCGGAAGGGTCTCAGGATTGGATTGGGAAGGAGTTGGATATCCCTTCTCATGATATAGGAAGGGTCTCAGGATTGGATTGGGAAGGAGTTGGATATCCCTTCTCATGCTATAGGAAGTGTCTCAGGTTGGAATGGGAAGGAGTTGGATATCACATCTCATGTTATAGGAAGGGTCTCAGGATTGGAATGGGAAGGATTTGGATATCACATCTCTTGCTATAGGAAGGGTCTCAGGATTGGAATGGGTAGGAGTTGGATATTACTTTCTTGCTATAGGAAGGGTCTCATGTTTGGAATGGGAAGGAGTTGGATATCACATATGCTATAGTTAGTGTCTCAGGTTTGGAACGGGAAGGAGTTGGATATCACATCTCATGTTATAGGAAGGGTCTCAGGTTTGGTATAAGCATTGAGATATCACATCTCTGCTATCGGAAGGGTCTCAGGATTGGATTGGGAAGGAGTTGGATATCCCTTCTCATGCTATAGGAAGTGTCTCAGGTTGGAATGGGAAGGAGTTGGATATCACATCTCATGTTATAGGAAGGGTCTCAGGATTGGAATGGGAAGGATTTGGATATCACATCTCTTGCTATAGGAAGGGTCTCAGGATTGGAATGGGTAGGAGTTGGATATTACTTTCTTGCTATAGGAAGGGTCTCATGTTTGGAATGGGAAGGAGTTGGATATCACATATGCTATAGTTAGTGTCTCAGGTTTGGAACGGGAAGGAGTTGGATATCACATCTCATGTTATAGGAAGGGTCTCAGGTTTGGTATAAGCATTGAGATATCACATCTCTGCTATCGGAAGCGGCTCAGGATTGGAATGGGAAGGAGTTGGATATCCCATCTCATGTTATAGGAAGAGTCTCTGGTTTGGTATTAGAATCATTGAGATATCACATCGCATGCTGTAGGAAGGGTCTAAGGATTGGAATGGGATGGACTTGGATATCACATCTCATGTTATAGGTAGGCTCTCAGGTTTGGTATAAGCATTGAGATATCACATCTCATGCTATAGGAAGGGTCTCAGGATTGGAATGGGAAGCAATTGGATATCACATCTCATGCTATAGGAAGGGTCTCAGATTTGGTATAAGCATTGAGATATCACATCTCATGCTAAAGGAAGGGTCTCAGGATTGGAATGGGAAGGAGTTGTATATGACATCTCAGGCCATGACATCTCAGGCCATAGGAAGGTTCTCAGGTTTGGTATAAGCATTGAGATATCATATTGCATGCTGTAGGAAGGGTCTAAGGATTGGAATGGGAAGGACCTGGATATCACATCTCATGCTATAGAACGGCTCTCAGGTTTGGAAAGGGAAGGAGTTGGATATCACATCTCATGTTATAGTATGGATCTCAGGTTTGGTATTAGAAGTATTGAGATATCACATCTCATGTTATCGGAAGGATCTCAGGTTTGGTATTAGAAGTATTGAGATATCACATCTCATGCTATAGGAAGGGTCTCAGGATTGGAATGGGAAGGAGTTGGATATCACATCTCATGCTAAAGGAAGGGTCTCAGGTTTGGTAGAAGCATTGAGATATCACATCTCATGCTATAGGAAGGGTCTCAGGATTGGAATGGGAAGGACTTAGATATCACATATCATGCTATAGGGAGGGTCTCAGTTTTGATATTAGAAGCATTGAGATATCACATCTCATGCTATCGGAAGTGTCTCAGGATTGGAATGGGAAGGAGCTGGATATCACATCTCATGCTAAAGGAAGGGTCTCAGGTTTGGAACGGGAAGGAGTTGGATATCACATCTCATGTTATAGGAAGGGTCTCAGGTTTGGTATAAACATTGAGATATCACATCTCTGCTATCGGAAGTGTCTCAGGATTGGAATGGGAAGGAGTTGGATATCCCATCTCATGTTATAGGACGTGTCTCAGGTTTGTTATTGGAATCATTGAGATATCATATTGCATACTGTAGGAAGGGTCTAAGGGTTGGAATGTGAAGGACTTGGATATCACATCTCATGCTATAGATAGGCTCTTAGGTTTGGAAAGGGAAGGAGTTGGATCTCACATTTCATGTTAGAGGAAGGATCTCAGGGTTGGTATTAGAAGCATTGAGATATCACATCTCATGCTATAGGAAAGGTCTCAGGATTGGAATGGGAAGGAGTTGGATATCACATCTCATGCTATAGGAAGGGTCTCAGGTTTGGTATAAGCATTGATATATCACATCTCATGCTATAGGAAGGGTCTCAGGATTGGAATGGAAGGAGTTGGATATCACATCTCATGTCATAGGAAGGATCTCAGGTTTGGTATTAGAATCATTGAGATATCATATTGCATGCT
Source organism: Ambystoma mexicanum (assembly GCF_040938575.1). NCBI lineage: Eukaryota > Metazoa > Chordata > Amphibia > Caudata > Ambystomatidae > Ambystoma > Ambystoma mexicanum. The sequence continues at coordinate 148,402 of NW_027182447.1, forward strand.
GTAGGAAGGGTCTAAGGATTGGAATAGGAAGGACCTGGATATCACATCTCATGCTATAGATAGGCTCTTAGGTTTGGAAAGGGAAGGAGTTGGATATCACATTTCATGTTAGAGGAAGGATCTCAGGTTTGGTATTAGAAGCATTGAGATATCACATCTCATGCTATAGGAAGGGTCTCAGGATTGGAATGGGAAGTAGTTGGATATCACATCTCATGCTATAGGAAGGGTCTCAGGTTTGGTATAAGCATTGCGATATCACATCTCATGCTATAGGACGGGTCTCAGGATTGGAATGGAAGGAGTTGGATATCACATCTCATGTTATAGGAAGGATCTCAGGTTTGGTATTAGAATCATTGAGACATTACATCTCATGCTATAGGAAGGGTCTCAGGGTTGGAATGGGAAGGAGTTGGATATCACAACTCATCCAATAGGAAGGGTCTCAGGTTTGGAATGGGAAGGAATTGGATATCACATCTCATGTTATAGGAAGGATCTCAGGTTTGGTATTAGAAGCATTGAGATATCACATCTCATGCTATAGGAAGGGTCTCAGGATTGGAATGTGAAGGATTTGGATATCACATCTCATGCTAAAGGAAGGGTCTCAGGTTTGGTAGAAGCATTGAGATATCACGTCTCTGCTATCGGAAGGGTCTCAGGATTGGATTGGGAAGGAGTTGGATATCCCTTCTCATGCTATAGGAAGGGTCTCAAGATTTGAATGGCAAGGAGTTGGATATCACATCTCATGCCATACGAAGGGTCTCAGGTTTGGTATAAGCATTGAGATATCACATCTCTGCTATCGGAAGGGTCTCAGGATTGGAATGGGAAGGAGTTGGATATTCCCATCTCATGTAATAGGAAGGGTCTCAGGTTTGGTATTAGAAGCATTGAGATATCACATCTCATGCTATAGGAAGGGTCTCAGGATTGGAATGGGAAGGACTTGGATATCACATCTCATGCTATAGGGAGGGTCTCAAGTTTGATATTAGAAGCTTTGAGATATCACATCTCATGATATCGGAAGGGTCTCAGGATTGGAATGGGAAGGAGTTGGATATCACATCTCATGATAAAGGAAGGGTCTAAGGTTTGGAAGGGGAAGGATTTGGATATCACATCTCATGTTATATTACGGGTCTCAGGTTTGGTATTAGAAGCATTGAGATATCAAGTCTCAGAGTATAGGAAGGGTCTCAGAATTGGAATGGGAAGGAGTTGGATATCACATCTCAAGCTATAGGAAGGGTCTCAGGATTGGAATGGGAAGGACTTGGATATCACATCTCATGCTATAGGAAGGCTCTCAGGTTTGGAAGGGGAAAGAGTTGGATATCACATTTCATGTTAGAGGTAGGATCTCAGGTTTGGTATTAGAGGCATTGAGATATCACATCTCATGCTATCAGAAGGGTCTCGGGAATGGAATGGGAAGGAGTTGGATATCACATCTCATGCTAAAGGGAGGGTCTCAGGTTTGGAAGGGGAAGGATTTGGATATCACATCTCATGTTATAGGAAGGATCTCAGGTTTGGTATTAGAAGCATTGAGATATCACATCTCATGCTATCGGAAGGATCTCAGGTTTGGTATTAGAAGCATTGAGATATCACATCTCATGCTATCAGAAGGGTCTCAGGATTGGAATGGGAAGGAGTTGGATATCACATCTCATGCTAAAGGGAGGGTCTCAGGTTTGGAAGGGGAAGGATTTGGATATCACATCTCATGTTATCGGAAGGATCTCACGTTTGGTATTAGAAGTATTGAGATATCATATCTCATGCTATAGGAAGGGTCTCAGGATTGGAATGGGAAGGAGTTGGATATCACATCTCATGCTATAGGAAGTGTCTCAGGATTGTAATGGGAAGGACTTGGATATCACATCTCATGCTATAGGTAGGGTCTCAAGTTTGATATTAGAAGCATTGAGATATCACATCTCATGCTATAGGAAGGGTCTGAGGATTGGAATGGGAAGGAGTTGGATATCACATCTCATGCTATGGGAAGGGTCTCAGGTTTGGTATAAGCAGTGAGATATCACATCTCATGCTATAGGAAGTGTCTCAGGATTGGAATGGGAAGGAGTTGGATATCACATCTCATGTTATAGGAAGGATCTCAGGTTTGGTATAAGCATTGAGATATCACATCTCTGCTATCGGAAGGGTCTCAGGATTGGAATGGGAAGGAGTTGGATATTCCCATCTCATGTTATAGGAAGGGTCTCAGGTTTGGTATTAGAAGCATTGAGATATCACATCTCATGCTATAGGAAGGGTCTCAGGATTGGAATGGGAAGGACTTGGATATCACATCTCATGCTATAGGGAGGGTCTCAAGTTTGATATTAGAAGCTTTGAGATATCACATCTCATGATATCGGAAGGGTCTCAGGATTGGAATGGGAAGGAGTTGGATATCACATCTCATGATAAAGGAAGGGTCTAAGGTTTGGAAGGGGAAGGATTTGGATATCACATCTCATGTTATATTACGGGTCTCACGTCTGTATTAGAAGCATTGAGATATCAAGTCTCATAGTATAGGAAGGGTCTCAGAATTGGAATGGGAAGGAGTTGGATATCACATCTCAAGTTATAGGAAGGGTCTCAGGATTGGAATGGGAAGGACTTGGATATCACATCTCATGCTATAGGAAGGCTCTCAGGTTTGGAAGGGGAAAGAGTTGGATATCACATTTCATGTTAGAGGTAGAATCTCAGGTTTGGTATTAGAGGCATTGAGATATCACATCTCATGCTATCAGAAGGGTCTCAGGAATGGAATGGGAAGGAGTTGGATATCACATCTCATGCTAAAGGGAGGGTCTCAGGTTTGGAAGGGGAAGGATTTGGATATCACATCTCATGTTATAGGAAGGATCTCAGGTTTGGTATTAGAAGCATTGAGATATCACATCTCATGCTATCAGAAGAGTCTCAGGATTGGAATAGGAAGGAGTTCGATATCACATCTCATGCTAAAGGGAGGGTCTCAGGATTGGAAGGGGAAGGATTTGGATATCACATCTCATGTTATCGGAAGGATCTCACGTTTGGTATTAGAAGTATTGAGATATCATATCTCATGGTATAGGAAGGGTCTCAGGATTGGAATGGGAAGGAGTTGGATATCACATCTCATGCTATAGGGAGGGTCTCAGGATTGGAATGGGAAGGACTTAGATATCACATATCATGCTATAGGGAGGGTCTCAGTTTTGATATTAGAAGCATTGAGATATCACATCTCATGCTATAGGAAGTGTCTCAGGATTGGAATGGGAAGGTGCTGGATATCACATCTCATGCTAAAGGAAGGGTCTCAGGTTTGGAACGGGAAGGATTTGGATATCACATCTCATGTTATAGGAAGGGTCTCAGGTTTGGTATAAGCATTGAGATATCACATCTCTGCTATCGGAAGTGTCTCAGGATTGGAATGGGAAGGAGTTGGATATCCCATCTCATGTTATAGGACGGGTCTCAGGTTTGTTATTAGAATCATTGAGATATCATATTGCATGCTGTAGGAAGGGTCTAAGGGTTGGAATGGGAAGGACTTGGATATCACATCTCATGCTATAGATAGGCTCTTAGGTTTGGAAAGGGAAGGAGTTGGATATCACATTTCATGTTAGAGGAAGGATCTCAGGTTTGGTATTAGAAGCATTGAGATATCACATCTCATGCTATAGGAAGGGTCTCAGGATTGGAATGGGAAGCAGTTGGATATCACATCTCATGCTATAGGAAGGGTCTCAGGTTTGGTATAAGCATTGAGATATCACATCTCATGCTATAGGACGGGTCTCAGGATTTGAATGGAAGGAGTTGGATATCACATCTCATGTTATAGGAAGGATCTCAGGTTTGGTATTAGAAGCATTGAGACATCACATCTCATGCTATAGGAAGGGTCTCAGGGTTGGAATGGGAAGGAGTTGGATATCACATCGCATCCAATAGGAAGGGTCTCAGGTTTGGAATGGGAAGGAATTGGATATCACATCTCATGTTATAGGAAGGATCTCAGGTTTGGTATTAGAAGCATTGAGATATCACATCTCATGCTATAGGAAGGGTCTCAGGATTGGAATGTGAAGGATTTGGATATCACATCTCATGCTAAAGGAAGGGTCTCAGGTTTGGTAGAAGCATTGAGATATCACGTCTCTGCTATCGGAAGGGTCTCAGGATTGGATTGGGAAGGAGTTGGATATCACATCTCATGCCATAGGAAGGGTCTCAGGTTTGGTATAAGCATTGAGATATCACATCTCTGCTATCGGGAGGGTCTCAGGATTGGATTGGGAAGGAGTTGGATATCCCTTCTCATGCTATAGGAAGTGTCTCAGGTTGGAATGGGAAGGAGTTGGATATCACATCTCATGTTATAGGAAGGGTCTCAGGATTGGAATGGGAAGGATTTGGATATCACATCTCTTGCTATAGGAAGGGTCTCAGGATTGGAATGGGTAGGAGTTGGATATTACTTTCTTGCTATAGGAAGGGTCTCATGTTTGGAATGGGAAGGAGTTGGATATCACATATGCTATAGTTAGTGTCTCAGGTTTGGAACGGAAGGAGTTGGATATCACATCTCATGTTATAGGAAGGGTCTCAGGTTTGGTATAAGCATTGAGATATCACATCTCTGCTATCGGAAGCGGCTCAGGATTGGAATGGGAAGGAGTTGGATATCCCATCTCATGTTATAGGAAGAGTCTCTGGTTTGGTATTAGAATCATTGAGATATCACATTGCATGCTGTAGGAAGGGTCTAAGGATTGGAATGGGATGGACTTGGATATCACATCTCATGCTATAGGTAGGCTCTCAGGTTTGGTATAAGCATTTAGATATCACATCTCATTCTATAGGAAGGGTCTCAGGATTGGAATGGGAAGGAATTGGATATCACATCTCATGCTATAGGAAGGGTCTCAGATTTGGTATAAGCATTGAGATATCACATCTCATGCTAAAGGAAGGGTCTCAGGATTGGAATGGGAAGGAGTTGTATATGACATCTCAGGCCATAGGAAGGTTCTCAGGTTTGGTATAAGCATTGAGATATCACATCTCATGCTATCGGAAGTGTCTCAGGATTGGAATGGGAAGGAGCTGGATATCACATCTCATGCTAAAGGAAGGGTCTCAGGTTTGGAACGGGAAGGATTTGGATATCACATCTCATGTTATAGGAAGGGTCTCAGGTTTGGTATAAGCATTGAGATATCACATCTCTGCTATCGGAAGTGTCTCAGGATTGGAATGGGAAGGAGTTGGATATCCCATCTCATGTTATAGGACGGGTCTCAGGTTTGTTATTAGAATCATTGAGATATCATATTGCATGCTGTAGGAAGGGTCTAAGGGTTGGAATGTGAAGGACCTGGATATCACATCTCATGCTATAGATAGGCTCTTAGGTTTGGAAAGGGAAGGAGTTGGATATCACATTTCATGTTAGAGGAAGGATCTCAGGTTTGGTATTAGAAGCATTGAGATATCACTTCTCATGCTATAGGAAGGGTCTCAGGATTGGAATGGGAAGCAGTTGGATATCACATCTCATGCTATAGGAAGGGTCTCAGGTTTGGTATAAGCATTGAGATATCACATCTCATGCTATAGGACGGGTCTCAGGATTGGAATGGAAGGAGTTGGATATCACATCTCATGTTATAGGAAGGATCTCAGGTTTGGTATTAGACGCATTGAGACATCACATCTCATGCTATAGGAAGGGTCTCAGGGTTGGAATGGGAAGGAGTTGGATATCACATCTCATCCAATAGGAAGGGTCTCAGGTTTGGAATGGGAAGGAATTGGATATCACATCTCATGTTATAGGAAGGATCTCAGGTTTGGTATTAGAAGCATTGAGATATCACATCTCATGCTATAGGAAGGGTCTCAGGATTGGAATGTGAAGGATTTGGATATCACATCTCATGCTAAAGGAAGGGTCTCAGGTTTGGTAGAAGCATTGAGATATCAAGTCGCTGCTATCGGAAGGGTCTCAGGATTGGATTGGGAAGGAGTTGGATATCCCTTCTCATGCTATAGGAAGGGTCTCAGGATTTGAATGGCAAGGAGTTGGATATCACATCTCATGCCATAGGAAGGGTCTCAGGTTTGGTATAAGCATTGAGATATCACATCTCTGCTATCGGAAGGGTCTCAGGCTTGGATTGGGAAGGAGTTGGATATCCCTTCTCATGCTATAGGAAGTGTCTCAGGTTGGAATGGGAAGGAGTTGGATATCACATCTCCTGCTATGGGAAGGGTCTCAGGTTTGGTATAAGCAGTGAGATATCACATCTCTGCTATCGGAAGGGTCTCAAGATTGGAATGGGAAGGAGTTGGATATTCCCATCTCATGTTATAGGAAGGGTCTCAGGTTTGGTATTAGAAGCATTGAGATATCACATCTCATGCTATAGGAAGGGTCTCAGGATTGGAATGGGAAGGACTTGGATATCACATCTCATGCTATAGGGAGGGTCTCAAGTTTGATATTAGAAGCTTTGAGATATCACATCTCATGATATCGGAAGGGTCTCAGGATTGGAATGGGAAGGAGTTGGATATCACATCTCATGATAAAGGAAGGGTCTAAGGTTTGGAAGGGGAAGGATTTGGATATCACATCTCATGTTATATTACGGGTCTCAGGTTTGGTATTAGAAGCATTGAGATATCAAGTCTCATAGTATAGGAAGGGTCTCAGAATTGGAATGGGAAGGAGTTGGATATCCCATCTCATGTTATAGGAAGAGTCTCTGGTTTGGTATTATAATCATTGAGATATCACATCGCATGCTGTAGGAAGGGTCTAAGGATTGGAATGGGATGGACTTGGATATCACATCTCATGCTATAGGTAGGCTCTCAGGTTTGGTATAAGCATTGAGATATGACATCTCATGCTATAGGAAGGGTCTCAGAATTGGAATGGGAAGGAGTTGGATATCACATCTCAAGCTATAGGAAGGGTCTCAGTATTGGAATGGGAAGGACTTGGATATCACATCTCATGCTATAGGAAGGCTCTCAGGTTTGGAAGGGGAAAGAGTTGGATATCTCATTTCATGTTAGAGGTAGGATCTCAGGTTTAGTATTAGAGGCATTGAGATATCACATCTCATGCTATCAGAAGGGTCTCAGGAATGGAATGGGAAGGATTTGGATATCACATCTCATGTTATAGGAATGATCTCAGGTTTGGTATTAGAAGCATTGAGATATCACATCTCATGCTATCGGAAGGATCTCAGGTTTGGTATTAGAGGCATTGAGATATCACATCTCATGCTAAAGGGAGGGTCTCAGGTTTGGAAGGGGAAGGATTTGGATATCACATCTCATGTTATAGGAAGGATCTCAGGTTTGGTATTAGAAGCATTGAGATATCACATCTCATGCTATCGGAAGTGTCTCAGGATTGGAATGGGAAGGAGCTGGATATCACATCTCATGCTAAAGGAAGGGTCTCAGGTTTGGAACGGGAAGGAGTTGGATATCACATCTCATGTTATAGGAAGGATCTCAGGTTTGGTATTAGACGCATTGAGACATCACATCTCATGCTATAGGAAGGGTCTCAGGGTTGGAATGGGAAGGAGTTGGATATCACATCTCATCCAATAGGAAGGGTCTCAGGTTTGGAATGGGAAGGAATTGGATATCACATCTCATGTTATAGGAAGGATCTCAGGTTTGGTATTAGAAGCATTGAGATATCACATCTCATGCTATAGGAAGGGTCTCAGGATTGGAATGTGAAGGATTTGGATATCACATCTCATGCTAAAGGAAGGGTCTCAGGTTTGGTAGAAGCATTGAGATATCAAGTCGCTGCTATCGGAAGGGTCTCAGGATTGGATTGGGAAGGAGTTGGATATCCCTTCTCATGCTATAGGAAGGGTCTCAGGATTTGAATGGCAAGGAGTTGGATATCACATCTCATGCCATAGGAAGGGTCTCAGGTTTGGTATAAGCATTGAGATATCACATCTCTGCTATCGGAAGGGTCTCAGGCTTGGATTGGGAAGGAGTTGGATATCCCTTCTCATGCTATAGGAAGTGTCTCAGGTTGGAATGGGAAGGAGTTGGATATCATATCTCCTGCTATGGGAAGGGTCTCAGGTTTGGTATAAGCAGTGAGCTATCACATCTCTGCTATCGGAAGGGTCTCAAGATTGGAATGGGAAGGAGTTGGATATTCCCATCTCATGTTATAGGAAGGGTCTCAGGTTTGGTATTAGAAGCATTGAGATATCACATCTCATGCTATAGGAAGGGTCTCAGGATTGGAATGGGAAGGACTTGGATATCACATCTCATGCTATAGGGAGGGTCTCAAGTTTGATATTAGAAGCTTTGAGATATCACATCTCATGATATCGGAAGGGTCTCAGGATTGGAATGGGAAGGAGTTGGATATCACATCTCATGATAAAGGAAGGGTCTAAGGTTTGGAAGGGGAAGGATTTGGATATCACATCTCATGTTATATTACGGGTCTCAGGTTTGGTATTAGAAGCATTGAGATATCAAGTCTCATAGTATAGGAAGGGTCTCAGAATTGGAATGGGAAGGAGTTGAATATCCCATCTCATGTTATAGGAAGAGTCTCTGGTTTGGTATTATAATCATTGAGATATCACATCGCATGCTGTAGGAAGGGTCTAAGGATTGGAATGGGATGGACTTGGATATCACATCTCATGCTATAGGTAGGCTCTCAGGTTTGGTATAAGCATTGAGATATGACATCTCATGCTATAGGAAGGGTCTCAGAATTGGAATGGGAAGGAGTTGGATATCACATCTCAAGCTATAGGAAGGGTCTCAGTATTGGAATGGGAAGGACTTGGATATCACATCTCATGCTATAGGAAGGCTCTCAGGTTTGGAAGGGGAAAGAGTTGGATATCTCATTTCATGTTAGAGGTAGGATCTCAGGTTTAGTATTAGAGGCATTGAGATATCACATCTCATGCTATCAGAAGGGTCTCAGGAATGGAATGGGAAGGATTTGGATATCACATCTCATGTTATAGGAATGATCTCAGGTTTGGTATTAGAAGCATTGAGATATCACATCTCATGCTATCGGAAGGATCTCAGGTTTGGTATTAGAGGCATTGAGATATCACATCTCATGCTAAAGGGAGGGTCTCAGGTTTGGAAGGGGAAGGATTTGGATATCACATCTCATGTTATAGGAAGGATCTCAGGTTTGGTATTAGAAGCATTGAGATATCACATCTCATGCTATCGGAAGGATCTCAGGTTTGGTATTAGAAGCATTGAGATATCACATCTCATGCCATCAGAAGAGTCTCAGGATTGGAATAGGAAGGAGTTGGATATCACATTTCATGCTAAAGGGAGGGTCTCAGGTTTGGAAGGGGAAGGATTTGGATATCACATCTCATGTTATCGGAAGGATCTCACGTTTGGTATTAGAAGTATTGAGATATCATATCTCATGCTATAGGAAGGGTCTCAGGATTGGAATGGGAAGGAGTTGGATATCACATCTCATGCTATAGGGAGGGTCTCAGGATTGGAATGGGAAGGACTTAGATATCACATATCATGCTATAGGGAGGGTCTCAGTTTTGATATTAGAAGCATTGAGATATCACATCTCATGCTATCGGAAGTGTCTCAGGATTGGAATGGGAAGGAGCTGGATATCACATCTCATGCTAAAGGAAGGGTCTCAGGTTTGGAACGGGAAGGATTTGGATATCACATCTCATGTTATAGGAAGGGTCTCAGGTTTGGTATAAGCATTGAGATATCACATCTCTGCTATCGGAAGTGTCTCAGGATTGGAATGGGAAGGAGTTGGATATCCCATCTCATGTTATAGGACGGGTCTCAGGTTTGTTATTAGAATCATTGAGATATCATATTGCATGCTGTAGAAAGGGTCTAAGGGTTGGAATGTGAAGGACTTGGATATCACATCTCATGCTATAGATAGGCTCTTAGGTTTGGAAAGGGAAGGAGTTGGATATCACATTTCATGTTAGAGGAAGGATCTCAGGTTTGGTATTAGAAGCATTGAGATATCACATCTCATGCTATAGGAAGGGTCTCAGGATTGGAATGGGAAACAGTTGGATATCACATCTCATGCTATAGGAAGGGTCTCAGGTTTGGTATAAGCATTGAGACATCACATCTCATGCTATAGGAAGGGTCTCAGGGTTGGAATGGGAAGGAGTTGGATATCACATCTCATCCAATAGGAAGGGTCTCAGGTTTGGAATGGGAAGGAATTGGATATCACATCTCATGTTATAGGAAGGATCTCAGGTTTGGTATTAGAAGCATTGAGATATCACATCTCATGCTATAGGAAGGGTCTCAGGATTGGAATGTGAAGGATTTGGATATCACATCTCATGCTAAAGGAAGGGTCTCAGGTTTGGTAGAAGCATTGAGATATCACGTCGCTGCTATCGGAAGGGTCTCAGGATTGGATTGGGAAGGAGTTGGATATCCCTTCTCATGATATAGGAAGGGTCTCAGGATTTGAATGGCAAGGAGTTGGATATCACATCTCATGCCATAGGAAGGGTCTCAGGTTTGGTATAAGCATTGAGATATCACATCTCTGCTATCGGAAGGGTCTCAGGATTGGATTGGGAAGGAGTTGGATATCCCTTCTCATGCTATAGGAAGTGTCTCAGGTTGGAATGGGAAGGAGTTGGATATCACATCTCGTGTTATAGGAAGGGTCTCAGGATTGGAATGGGAAGGATTTGGATATCACATCTCTTGCTATAGGAAGGGTCTCAGGATTGGAATGGGTAGGAGTTGGATATTACTTTCTTGCTATAGGAAGGGTCTCATGTTTGGAATGGGAAGGAGTTGGATATCACATATGCTATAGTTAGTGTCTCAGGTTTGGAACGGGAAGGAGTTGGATATCACATCTCATGTTATAGGAAGGGTCTCAGGTTTGGTATAAGCATTGAGATATCACATCTCTGCTATCGGAAGCGGCTCAGGATTGGAATGGGAAGGAGTTGGATATCCCATCTCATGTTATAGGAAGAGTCTCTGGTTTGGTATTAGAATCATTGAGATATCACATCGCATGCTGTAGGAAGGGTCTAAGGATTGGAATGGGATGGACTTGGATATCACATCTCATGTTATAGGTAGGCTCTCAGGTTTGGTATAAGCATTGAGATATCACATCTCATGCTATAGGAAGGGTCTCAGGATTGGAATGGGAAGGAATTGGATATCACATCTCATGCTATAGGAAGGGTCTCAGATTTGGTATAAGCATTGAGATATCACATCTCATGCTAAAGGAAGGGTCTCAGGATTGGAATGGGAAGGAGTTGTATATGACATCTCAGGCCATGACATCTCAGGCCATAGGAAGGTTCTCAGGTTTGGTATAAGCATTGAGATATCATATTGCATGCTGTAGGAAGGGTCTAAGGATTGGAATGGGAAGGACCTGGATATCACATCTCATGCTATAGAACGGCTCTCAGGTTTGGAAAGGGAAGGAGTTGGATATCACATCTCATGTTATAGTATGGATCTCAGGTTTGGTATTAGAAGTATTGAGATATCACATCTCATGTTATCGGAAGGATCTCAGGTTTGGTATTAGAAGTATTGAGATATCACATCTCATGCTATAGGAAGGGTCTCAGGATTGGAATGGGAAGGAGTTGGATATCACATCTCATGCTAAAGGAAGGGTCTCAGGTTTGGTAGAAGCATTGAGATATCACATCTCATGCTATAGGAAGGGTCTCAGGATTGGAATGGGAAGGACTTAGATATCACATATCATGCTATAGGGAGGGTCTCAGTTTTGATATTAGAAGCATTGAGATATCACATCTCATGCTATCGGAAGTGTCTCAGGATTGGAATGGGAAGGAGCTGGATATCACATCTCATGCTAAAGGAAGGGTCTCAGGTTTGGAACGGGAAGGAGTTGGATATCACATCTCATGTTATAGGAAGGGTCTCAGGTTTGGTATAAACATTGAGATATCACATCTCTGCTATCGGAAGTGTCTCAGGATTGGAATGGGAAGGAGTTGGATATCCCATCTCATGTTATAGGACGTGTCTCAGGTTTGTTATTGGAATCATTGAGATATCATATTGCATACTGTAGGAAGGGTCTAAGGGTTGGAATGTGAAGGACTTGGATATCACATCTCATGCTATAGATAGGCTCTTAGGTTTGGAAAGGGAAGGAGTTGGATCTCACATTTCATGTTAGAGGAAGGATCTCAGGGTTGGTATTAGAAGCATTGAGATATCACATCTCATGCTATAGGAAAGGTCTCAGGATTGGAATGGGAAGGAGTTGGATATCACATCTCATGCTATAGGAAGGGTCTCAGGTTTGGTATAAGCATTGATATATCACATCTCATGCTATAGGAAGGGTCTCAGGATTGGAATGGAAGGAGTTGGATATCACATCTCATGTCATAGGAAGGATCTCAGGTTTGGTATTAGAATCATTGAGATATCATATTGCATGCTGTAGGAAGGGTCTAAGGATTGGAATAGGAAGGACCTGGATATCACATCTCATGCTATAGATAGGCTCTTAGGTTTGGAAAGGGAAGGAGTTGGATATCACATTTCATGTTAGAGGAAGGATCTCAGGTTTGGTATTAGAAGCATTGAGATATCACATCTCATGCTATAGGAAGGGTCTCAGGATTGGAATGGGAAGTAGTTGGATATCACATCTCATGCTATAGGAAGGGTCTCAGGTTTGGTATAAGCATTGCGATATCACATCTCATGCTATAGGACGGGTCTCAGGATTGGAATGGAAGGAGTTGGATATCACATCTCATGTTATAGGAAGGATCTCAGGTTTGGTATTAGAATCATTGAGACATTACATCTCATGCTATAGGAAGGGTCTCAGGGTTGGAATGGGAAGGAGTTGGATATCACAACTCATCCAATAGGAAGGGTCTCAGGTTTGGAATGGGAAGGAATTGGATATCACATCTCATGTTATAGGAAGGATCTCAGGTTTGGTATTAGAAGCATTGAGATATCACATCTCATGCTATAGGAAGGGTCTCAGGATTGGAATGTGAAGGATTTGGATATCACATCTCATGCTAAAGGAAGGGTCTCAGGTTTGGTAGAAGCATTGAGATATCACGTCTCTGCTATCGGAAGGGTCTCAGGATTGGATTGGGAAGGAGTTGGATATCCCTTCTCATGCTATAGGAAGGGTCTCAAGATTTGAATGGCAAGGAGTTGGATATCACATCTCATGCCATACGAAGGGTCTCAGGTTTGGTATAAGCATTGAGATATCACATCTCTGCTATCGGAAGGGTCTCAGGATTGGAATGGGAAGGAGTTGGATATTCCCATCTCATGTAATAGGAAGGGTCTCAGGTTTGGTATTAGAAGCATTGAGATATCACATCTCATGCTATAGGAAGGGTCTCAGGATTGGAATGGGAAGGACTTGGATATCACATCTCATGCTATAGGGAGGGTCTCAAGTTTGATATTAGAAGCTTTGAGATATCACATCTCATGATATCGGAAGGGTCTCAGGATTGGAATGGGAAGGAGTTGGATATCACATCTCATGATAAAGGAAGGGTCTAAGGTTTGGAAGGGGAAGGATTTGGATATCACATCTCATGTTATATTACGGGTCTCAGGTTTGGCATTAGAAGCATTGAGATATCAAGTCTCAGAGTATAGGAAGGGTCTCAGAATTGGAATGGGAAGGAGTTGGATATCACATCTCAAGCTATAGGAAGGGTCTCAGGATTGGAATGGGAAGGACTTGGATATCACATCCCATGCTATAGGATGGCTCTCAGGTTTGGAAGGGGAAAGAGTTGGATATCACATTTCATGTTAGAGGTAGGATCTCAGGTTTGGTATTAGAGGCATTGAGATATCACATCTCATGCTATCAGAAGGGTCTCGGGAATGGAATGGGAAGGAGTTGGATATCACATCTCATGCTAAAGGGAGGGTCTCAGGTTTGGAAGGGGAAGGATTTGGATATCACATCTCATGTTATAGGAAGGATCTCAGGTTTGGTATTAGAAGCATTGAGATATCACATCTCATGCTATCGGAAGGATCTCAGGTTTGGTATTAGAAGCATTGAGATATCACATCTCATGCTATCAGAAGGGTCTCAGGATTGGAATGGGAAGGAGTTGGATATCACATCTCATGCTAAAGGGAGGGTCTCAGGTTTGGAAGGGGAAGGATTTGGATATCACATCTCATGTTATCGGAAGGATCTCACGTTTGGTATTAGAAGTATTGAGATATCATATCTCATGCTATAGGAAGGGTCTCAGGATTGGAATGGGAAGGAGTTGGATATCACATCTCATGCTATAGGAAGTGTCTCAGGATTGTAATGGGAAGGACTTGGATATCACATCTCATGCTATAGGTAGGGTCTCAAGTTTGATATTAGAAGCATTGAGATATCACACCTCATGCTATAGGAAGGGTCTGAGGATAGGAATGGGAAGGAGTTGGATATCACATCTCATGCTATGGGAAGGGTCTCAGGTTTGGTATAAGCAGTGAGATATCACATCTCATGCTATAGGAAGTGTCTCAGGATTGGAATGGGAAGGAGTTGGATATCACATCTCATGTTATAGGAAGGATCTCAGGTTTGGTATAAGCATTGAGATATCACATCTCTGCTATCGGAAGGGTCTCAGGATTGGAATGGGAAGGAGTTGGATATTCCCATCTCATGTTATAGGAAGGGTCTCAGGTTTGGTATTAGAAGCATTGAGATATCACATCTCATGCTATAGGAAGGGTCTCAGGATTGGAATGGGAAGGACTTGGATATCACATCTCATGCTATAGGGAGGGTCTCAAGTTTGATATTAGAAGCTTTGAGATATCACATCTCATGATATCGGAAGGGTCTCAGGATTGGAATGGGAAGGAGTTGGATATCACATCTCATGATAAAGGAAGGGTCTAAGGTTTGGAAGGG
The DNA here is from genome assembly GCF_040938575.1 of Ambystoma mexicanum. NCBI lineage: Eukaryota > Metazoa > Chordata > Amphibia > Caudata > Ambystomatidae > Ambystoma > Ambystoma mexicanum. The sequence goes on from NW_027182447.1 coordinate 163,472, forward strand.
GAAGGATTTGGATATCACATCTCATGTTATATTACGGGTCTCACGTCTGTATTAGAAGCATTGAGATATCAAGTCTCATAGTATAGGAAGGGTCTCAGAATTGGAATGGGAAGGAGTTGGATATCACATCTCAAGTTATAGGAAGGGTCTCAGGATTGGAATGGGAAGGACTTGGATATCACATCTCATGCTATAGGAAGGCTCTCAGGTTTGGAAGGGGAAAGAGTTGGATATCACATTTCATGTTAGAGGTAGAATCTCAGGTTTGGTATTAGAGGCATTGAGATATCACATCTCATGCTATCAGAAGGGTCTCAGGAATGGAATGGGAAGGAGTTGGATATCACATCTCATGCTAAAGGGAGGGTCTCAGGTTTGGAAGGGGAAGGATTTGGATATCACATCTCATGTTATAGGAAGGATCTCAGGTTTGGTATTAGAAGCATTGAGATATCACATCTCATGCTATCGGAAGGATCTCAGGTTTGGTATTAGAAGCATTGAGATATCACATCTCATGCTATCAGAAGAGTCTCAGGATTGGAATAGGAAGGAGTTCGATATCACATCTCATGCTAAAGGGAGGGTCTCAGGATTGGAAGGGGAAGGATTTGGATATCACATCTCATGTTATCGGAAGGATCTCACGTTTGGTATTAGAAGTATTGAGATATCATATCTCATGCTATAGGAAGGGTCTCAGGATTGGAATGGGAAGGAGTTGGATATCACATCTCATGCTATAGGGAGGGTCTCAGGATTGGAATGGGAAGGACTTAGATATCACATATCATGCTATAGGGAGGGTCTCAGTTTTGATATTAGAAGCATTGAGATATCACATCTCATGCTATAGGAAGTGTCTCAGGATTGGAATGGGAAGGTGCTGGATATCATATCTCATGCTAAAGGAAGGGTCTCAGGTTTGGAACGGGAAGGATTTGGATATCACATCTCATGTTATAGGAAGGGTCTCAGGTTTGGTATAAGCATTGAGATATCACATCTCTGCTATCGGAAGTGTCTCAGGATTGGAATGGGAAGGAGTTGGATATCCCATCTCATGTTATAGGACGGGTCTCAGGTTTGTTATTAGAATCATTGAGATATCATATTGCATGCTGTAGGAAGGGTCTAAGGGTTGGAATGGGAAGGACTTGGATATCACATCTCATGCTATAGATAGGCTCTTAGGTTTGGAAAGGGAAGGAGTTGGATATCACATTTCATGTTAGAGGAAGGATCTCAGGTTTGGTATTAGAAGCATTGAGATATCACATCTCATGCTATAGGAAGGGTCTCAGGATTGGAATGGGAAGCAGTTGGATATCACATCTCATGCTATAGGAAGGGTCTCAGGTTTGGTATAAGCATTGAGATATCACATCTCATGCTATAGGACGGGTCTCAGGATTTGAATGGAAGGAGTTGGATATCACATCTCATGTTATAGGAAGGATCTCAGGTTTGGTATTAGAAGCATTGAGACATCACATCTCATGCTATAGGAAGGGTCTCAGGGTTGGAATGGGAAGGAGTTGGATATCACATCGCATCCAATAGGAAGGGTCTCAGGTTTGGAATGGGAAGGAATTGGATATCACATCTCATGTTATAGGAAGGATCTCAGGTTTGGTATTAGAAGCATTGAGATATCACATCTCATGCTATAGGAAGGGTCTCAGGATTGGAATGTGAAGGATTTGGATATCACATCTCATGCTAAAGGAAGGGTCTCAGGTTTGGTAGAAGCATTGAGATATCACGTCTCTGCTATCGGAAGGGTCTCAGGATTGGATTGGGAAGGAGTTGGATATCACATCTCATGCCATAGGAAGGGTCTCAGGTTTGGTATAAGCATTGAGATATCACATCTCTGCTATCGGGAGGGTCTCAGGATTGGATTGGGAAGGAGTTGGATATCCCTTCTCATGCTATAGGAAGTGTCTCAGGTTGGAATGGGAAGGAGTTGGATATCACATCTCATGTTATAGGAAGGGTCTCAGGATTGGAATGGGAAGGATTTGGATATCACATCTCTTGCTATAGGAAGGGTCTCAGGATTGGAATGGGTAGGAGTTGGATATTACTTTCTTGCTATAGGAAGGGTCTCATGTTTGGAATGGGAAGTAGTTGGATATCACATATGCTATAGTTAGTGTCTCAGGTTTGGAACGGAAGGAGTTGGATATCACATCTCATGTTATAGGAAGGGTCTCAGGTTTGGTATAAGCATTGAGATATCACATCTCTGCTATCGGAAGCGGCTCAGGATTGGAATGGGAAGGAGTTGGATATCCCATCTCATGTTATAGGAAGAGTCTCTGGTTTGGTATTAGAATCATTGAGATATCACATTGCATGCTGTAGGAAGGGTCTAAGGATTGGAATGGGATGGACTTGGATATCACATCTCATGCTATAGGTAGGCTCTCAGGTTTGGTATAAGCATTGAGATATCACATCTCATTCTATAGGAAGGGTCTCAGGATTGGAATGGGAAGGAATTGGATATCACATCTCATGCTATAGGAAGGGTCTCAGATTTGGTATAAGCATTGAGATATCACATCTCATGCTAAAGGAAGGGTCTCAGGATTGGAATGGGAAGGAGTTGTATATGACATCTCAGGCCATAGGAAGGTTCTCAGGTTTGGTATAAGCATTGAGATATCACATCTCTGCTATCGGAAGGGTCTCAGGATTGGAATGGGAAGGAGTTGGATATCCCATCTCATGTTATAGGAAGGGTCTCAGGTTTGGTATTAGAAGCATAGAGATATCACATCTCATGCTATAGGAAGGGTCTCAGGATTTGAATGGCAAGGAGTTGGATATCACATCTCATGCCATAGGAAGGGTCTCAGGTTTGGTATAAGCATTCAGATATCACATCTCTGCTATCGGAAGGGTCTCAGGATTGGATTGGGAAGGAGTTAGATATCCCTTCTCATGCTATAGGAAGTGTCTCAGGTTGGAATGGGAAGGAGTTGGATATCACATCTCATGTTATAGGAAGGGTCTCGGGATTGGAATGGGAAGGACTTGGATGTCACATCTCATGCTTTAGGGAGGGTCTCAAGTTTGATATTAGAAGCATTGAGATAACAAATCTCATGATATCGGAAGGGTCTCAGGATTGGAATGGGAAGGAGTTGGATATCACATCTCAAGCTATAGGAAGGGTCTCAGGATTGGAATGGGAAGGATTTGGATATCACATCTCATGTTATAGGACGGGTCTCAGGTTTGGTATTAGAAGCATTGAGATATCAAGTCTCATGGTATAAGAAGGGTCTCAGAATTGGAATGGGAAGGAGTTGGATATCACACCTCAAGCTATAGGAAGGGTCTCAGGATTGGAATGGGAAGGACTTGGATATCACATCTCATGCTATAGGGAGGGTCTCAAGTTTGATATTAGAAGCTTTGAGATATCACATCTCATGATATCGGAAGGGTCTCAGGATTGGAATGGGAAGGAGTTGGATATCACATCTCATGATAAAGGAAGGGTCTAAGGTTTGGAAGGGGAAGGATTTGGATATCACATCTCATGTTATATTACGGGTCTCACGTTTGTATTAGAAGCATTGAGATATCAAGTCTCATAGTATAGGAAGGGTCTCAGAATTGGAATGGGAAGGAGTTGGATATCACATCTCAAGCTATAGGAAGGGTCTCAGGATTGGAATGGGAAGGACTTGGATATCACATCTCATGCTATAGGAAGGCTCTCAGGTTTGGAAGGGGAAAGAGTTGGATATCACATTTCATGTTAGAGGTAGAATCTCAGGTTTGGTATTAGAGGCATTGAGATATCACATCTCATGCTATCAGAAGGGTCTCAGGAATGGAATGGGAAGGAGTTGGATATCACATCTCATGCTAAAGGGAGGGTCTCAGGTTTGGAAGGGGAAGGATTTGGATATCACATCTCATGTTATAGGAAGGATCTCAGGTTTGGTATTAGAAGCATTGAGATATCACATCTCATGCTATCGGAAGGATCTCAGGTTTGGTATTAGAAGCATTGAGATATCACATCTCATGCTATCAGAAGAGTCTCAGGATTGGAATAGGAAGGAGTTCGATATCACATCTCATGCTAAAGGGAGGGTCTCAGGATTGGAAGGGGAAGGATTTGGATATCACATCTCATGTTATCGGAAGGATCTCACGTTTGGTATTAGAAGTATTGAGATATCATATCTCATGCTATAGGAAGGGTCTCAGGATTGGAATGGGAAGGAGTTGGATATCACATCTCATGCTATAGGGAGGGTCTCAGGATTGGAATGGGAAGGACTTAGATATCACATATCATGCTATAGGGAGGGTCTCAGTTTTGATATTAGAAGCATTGAGATATCACATCTCATGCTATAGGAAGTGTCTCAGGATTGGAATGGGAAGGTGCTGGATATCACATCTCATGCTAAAGGAAGGGTCTCAGGTTTGGAACGGGAAGGATTTGGATATCACATCTCATGTTATAGGAAGGGTCTCAGGTTTGGTATTAGAAGCATTGAGATATCACATCTCATGCTATCGGAAGTGTCTCAGGATTGGAATGGGAAGGAGCTGGATATCACATCTCATGCTAAAGGAAGGGTCTCAGGTTTGGAACGGGAAGGAGTTGGATATCACATCTCATGTTATAGGAAGGATCTCAGGTTTGGTATTAGACGCATTGAGACATCACATCTCATGCTATAGGAAGGGTCTCAGGGTTGGAATGGGAAGGAGTTGGATATCACATCTCATCCAATAGGAAGGGTCTCAGGTTTGGAATGGGAAGGAATTGGATATCACATCTCATGTTATAGGAAGGATCTCAGGTTTGGTATTAGAAGCATTGAGATATCACATCTCATGCTATAGGAAGGGTCTCAGGATTGGAATGTGAAGGATTTGGATATCACATCTCATGCTAAAGGAAGGGTCTCAGGTTTGGTAGAAGCATTGAGATATCAAGTCGCTGCTATCGGAAGGGTCTCAGGATTGGATTGGGAAGGAGTTGGATATCCCTTCTCATGCTATAGGAAGGGTCTCAGGATTTGAATGGCAAGGAGTTGGATATCACATCTCATGCCATAGGAAGGGTCTCAGGTTTGGTATAAGCATTGAGATATCACATCTCTGCTATCGGAAGGGTCTCAGGCTTGGATTGGGAAGGAGTTGGATATCCCTTCTCATGCTATAGGAAGTGTCTCAGGTTGGAATGGGAAGGAGTTGGATATCATATCTCCTGCTATGGGAAGGGTCTCAGGTTTGGTATAAGCAGTGAGATATCACATCTCTGCTATCGGAAGGGTCTCAAGATTGGAATGGGAAGGAGTTGGATATTCCCATCTCATGTTATAGGAAGGGTCTCAGGTTTGGTATTAGAAGCATTGAGATATCACATCTCATGCTATAGGAAGGGTCTCAGGATTGGAATGGGAAGGACTTGGATATCACATCTCATGCTATAGGGAGGGTCTCAAGTTTGATATTAGAAGCTTTGAGATATCACATCTCATGATATCGGAAGGGTCTCAGGATTGGAATGGGAAGGAGTTGGATATCACATCTCATGATAAAGGAAGGGTCTAAGGTTTGGAAGGGGAAGGATTTGGATATCACATCTCATGTTATATTACGGGTCTCAGGTTTGGTATTAGAAGCATTGAGATATCAAGTCTCATAGTATAGGAAGGGTCTCAGAATTGGAATGGGAAGGAGTTGGATATCCCATCTCATGTTATAGGAAGAGTCTCTGGTTTGGTATTATAATCATTGAGATATCACATCGCATGCTGTAGGAAGGGTCTAAGGATTGGAATGGGATGGACTTGGATATCACATCTCATGCTATAGGTAGGCTCTCAGGTTTGGTATAAGCATTGAGATATGACATCTCATGCTATAGGAAGGGTCTCAGAATTGGAATGGGAAGGAGTTGGATATCACATCTCAAGCTATAGGAAGGGTCTCAGTATTGGAATGGGAAGGACTTGGATATCACATCTCATGCTATAGGAAGGCTCTCAGGTTTGGAAGGGGAAAGAGTTGGATATCTCATTTCATGTTAGAGGTAGGATCTCAGGTTTAGTATTAGAGGCATTGAGATATCACATCTCATGCTATCAGAAGGGTCTCAGGAATGGGAAGGATTTGGATATCACATCTCATGTTATAGGAATGATCTCAGGTTTGGTATTAGAAGCATTGAGATATCACATCTCATGCTATCGGAAGGATCTCAGGTTTGGTATTAGAGGCATTGAGATATCACATCTCATGCTAAAGGGAGGGTCTCAGGTTTGGAAGGGGAAGGATTTGGATATCACATCTCATGTTATATGAAGGATCTCAGGTTTGGTATTAGAAGCATTGAGATATCACATCTCATGCTATCGGAAGGATCTCAGGTTTGGTATTAGAAGCATTGAGATATCACATCTCATGCCATCAGAAGAGTCTCAGGATTGGAATAGGAAGGAGTTGGATATCACATTTCATGCTAAAGGGAGGGTCTCAGGTTTGGAAGGGGAAGGATTTGGATATCACATCTCATGTTATCGGAAGGATCTCACGTTTGGTATTAGAAGTATTGAGATATCATATCTCATGCTATAGGAAGGGTCTCAGGATTGGAATGGGAAGGAGTTGGATATCACATCTCATGCTATAGGGAGGGTCTCAGGATTGGAATGGGAAGGACTTAGATATCACATATCATGCTATAGGGAGGGTCTCAGTTTTGATATTAGAAGCATTGAGATATCACATCTCATGCTATCGGAAGTGTCTCAGGATTGGAATGGGAAGGAGCTGGATATCACATCTCATGCTAAAGGAAGGGTCTCAGGTTTGGAACGGGAAGGATTTGGATATCACATCTCATGTTATAGGAAGGGTCTCAGGTTTGGTATAAGCATTGAGATATCACATCTCTGCTATCGGAAGTGTCTCAGGATTGGAATGGGAAGGAGTTGGATATCCCATCTCATGTTATAGGACGGGTCTCAGGTTTGTTATTAGAATCATTGAGATATCATATTGCATGCTGTAGGAAGGGTCTAAGGGTTGGAATGTGAAGGACTTGGATATCACATCTCATGCTATAGATAGGCTCTTAGGTTTGGAAAGGGAAGGAGTTGGATATCACATTTCATGTTAGAGGAAGGATCTCAGGTTTGGTATTAGAAGCATTGAGATATCACATCTCATGCTATAGGAAGGGTCTCAGGATTGGAATGGGAAACAGTTGGATATCACATCTCATGCTATAGGAAGGGTCTCAGGTTTGGTATAAGCATTGAGACATCACATCTCATGCTATAGGAAGGGTCTCAGGGTTGGAATGGGAAGGAGTTGGATATCACATCTCATCCAATAGGAAGGGTCTCAGGTTTGGAATGGGAAGGAATTGGATATCACATCTCATGTTATAGGAAGGATCTCAGGTTTGGTATTAGAAGCATTGAGATATCACATCTCATGCTATAGGAAGGGTCTCAGGATTGGAATGTGAAGGATTTGGATATCACATCTCATGCTAAAGGAAGGGTCTCAGGTTTGGTAGAAGCATTGAGATATCACGTCGCTGCTATCGGAAGGGTCTCAGGATTGGATTGGGAAGGAGTTGGATATCCCTTCTCATGATATAGGAAGGGTCTCAGGATTTGAATGGCAAGGAGTTGGATATCACATCTCATGCCATAGGAAGGGTCTCAGGTTTGGTATAAGCATTGAGATATCACATCTCTGCTATCGGAAGGGTCTCAGGATTGGATTGGGAAGGAGTTGGATATCCCTTCTCATGCTATAGGAAGTGTCTCAGGTTGGAATGGGAAGGAGTTGGATATCACATCTCATGTTATAGGAAGGGTCTCAGGATTGGAATGGGAAGGATTTGGATATCACATCTCTTGCTATAGGAAGGGTCTCAGGATTGGAATGGGTAGGAGTTGGATATTACTTTCTTGCTATAGGAAGGGTCTCATGTTTGGAATGGGAAGGAGTTGGATATCACATATGCTATAGTTAGTGTCTCAGGTTTGGAACGGGAAGGAGTTGGATATCACATCTCATGTTATAGGAAGGGTCTCAGGTTTGGTATAAGCATTGAGATATCACATCTCTGCTATCGGAAGCGGCTCAGGATTGGAATGGGAAGGAGTTGGATATCCCATCTCATGTTATAGGAAGAGTCTCTGGTTTGGTATTAGAATCATTGAGATATCACATCGCATGCTGTAGGAAGGGTCTAAGGATTGGAATGGGATGGACTTGGATATCACATCTCATGTTATAGGTAGGCTCTCAGGTTTGGTATAAGCATTGAGATATCACATCTCATGCTATAGGAAGGGTCTCAGGATTGGAATGGGAAGGAATTGGATATCACATCTCATGCTATAGGAAGGGTCTCAGATTTGGTATAAGCATTGAGATATCACATCTCATGCTAAAGGAAGGGTCTCAGGATTGGAATGGGAAGGAGTTGTATATGACATCTCAGGCCATGACATCTCAGGCCATAGGAAGGTTCTCAGGTTTGGTATAAGCATTGAGATATCATATTGCATGCTGTAGGAAGGGTCTAAGGATTGGAATGGGAAGGACCTGGATATCACATCTCATGCTATAGAACGGCTCTCAGGTTTGGAAAGGGAAGGAGTTGGATATCACATCTCATGTTATAGTATGGATCTCAGGTTTGGTATTAGAAGTATTGAGATATCACATCTCATGTTATCGGAAGGATCTCAGGTTTGGTATTAGAAGTATTGAGATATCACATCTCATGCTATAGGAAGGGTCTCAGGATTGGAATGGGAAGGAGTTGGATATCACATCTCATGCTAAAGGAAGGGTCTCAGGTTTGGTAGAAGCATTGAGATATCACATCTCATGCTATAGGAAGGGTCTCAGGATTGGAATGGGAAGGACTTAGATATCACATATCATGCTATAGGGAGGGTCTCAGTTTTGATATTAGAAGCATTGAGATATCACATCTCATGCTATCGGAAGTGTCTCAGGATTGGAATGGGAAGGAGCTAGATATCACATCTCATGCTAAAGGAAGGGTCTCAGGTTTGGAACGGGAAGGAGTTGGATATCACATCTCATGTTATAGGAAGGGTCTCAGGTTTGGTATAAACATTGAGATATCACATCTCTGCTATCGGAAGTGTCTCAGGATTGGAATGGGAAGGAGTTGGATATCCCATCTCATGTTATAGGACGTGTCTCAGGTTTGTTATTGGAATCATTGAGATATCATATTGCATACTGTAGGAAGGGTCTAAGGGTTGGAATGTGAAGGACTTGGATATCACATCTCATGCTATAGATAGGCTCTTAGGTTTGGAAAGGGAAGGAGTTGGATCTCACATTTCATGTTAGAGGAAGGATCTCAGGGTTGGTATTAGAAGCATTGAGATATCACATCTCATGCTATAGGAAAGGTCTCAGGATTGGAATGGGAAGGAGTTGGATATCACATCTCATGCTATAGGAAGGGTCTCAGGTTTGGTATAAGCATTGATATATCACATCTCATGCTATAGGAAGGGTCTCAGGATTGGAATGGAAGGAGTTGGATATCACATCTCATGTCATAGGAAGGATCTCAGGTTTGGTATTAGAATCATTGAGATATCATATTGCATGCTGTAGGAAGGGTCTAAGGATTGGAATAGGAAGGACCTGGATATCACATCTCATGCTATAGATAGGCTCTTAGGTTTGGAAAGGGAAGGAGTTGGATATCACATTTCATGTTAGAGGAAGGATCTCAGGTTTGGTATTAGAAGCATTGAGATATCACATCTCATGCTATAGGAAGGGTCTCAGGATTGGAATGGGAAGTAGTTGGATATCACATCTCATGCTATAGGAAGGGTCTCAGGTTTGGTATAAGCATTGCGATATCACATCTCATGCTATAGGACGGGTCTCAGGATTGGAATGGAAGGAGTTGGATATCACATCTCATGTTATAGGAAGGATCTCAGGTTTGGTATTAGAATCATTGAGACATTACATCTCATGCTATAGGAAGGGTCTCAGGGTTGGAATGGGAAGGAGTTGGATATCACAACTCATCCAATAGGAAGGGTCTCAGGTTTGGAATGGGAAGGAATTGGATATCACATCTCATGTTATAGGAAGGATCTCAGGTTTGGTATTAGAAGCATTGAGATATCACATCTCATGCTATAGGAAGGGTCTCAGGATTGGAATGTGAAGGATTTGGATATCACATCTCATGCTAAAGGAAGGGTCTCAGGTTTGGTAGAAGCATTGAGATATCACGTCTCTGCTATCGGAAGGGTCTCAGGATTGGATTGGGAAGGAGTTGGATATCCCTTCTCATGCTATAGGAAGGGTCTCAAGATTTGAATGGCAAGGAGTTGGATATCACATCTCATGCCATACGAAGGGTCTCAGGTTTGGTATAAGCATTGAGATATCACATCTCTGCTATCGGAAGGGTCTCAGGATTGGAATGGGAAGGAGTTGGATATTCCCATCTCATGTAATAGGAAGGGTCTCAGGTTTGGTATTAGAAGCATTGAGATATCACATCTCATGCTATAGGAAGGGTCTCAGGATTGGAATGGGAAGGACTTGGATATCACATCTCATGCTATAGGGAGGGTCTCAAGTTTGATATTAGAAGCTTTGAGATATCACATCTCATGATATCGGAAGGGTCTCAGGATTGGAATGGGAAGGAGTTGGATATCACATCTCATGATAACGGAAGGGTCTAAGGTTTGGAAGGGGAAGGATTTGGATATCACATCTCATGTTATATTACGGGTCTCACGTTTGTATTAGAAGCATTGAGATATCAAGTCTCATAGTATAGGAAGGGTCTCAGAATTGGAATGGGAAGGAGTTGGATATCACATCTCAAGCTATAGGAAGGGTCTCAGGATTGGAATGGGAAGGACTTGGATATCACATCTCATGCTATAGGAAGGCTCTCAGGTTTGGAAGGGGAAAGAGTTGGATATCACATTTCATGTTAGAGGTAGAATCTCAGGTTTGGTATTAGAGGCATTGAGATATCACATCTCATGCTATCAGAAGGGTCTCAGGAATGGAATGGGAAGGAGTTGGATATCACATCTCATGCTAAAGGGAGGGTCTCAGGTTTGGAAGGGGAAGGATTTGGATATCACATCTCATGTTATAGGAAGGATCTCAGGTTTGGTATTAGAAGCATTGAGATATCACATCTCATGCTATCGGAAGGATCTCAGGTTTGGTATTAGAAGCATTGAGATATCACATCTCATGCTATCAGAAGAGTCTCAGGATTGGAATAGGAAGGAGTTCGATATCACATCTCATGCTAAAGGGAGGGTCTCAGGATTGGAAGGGGAAGGATTTGGATATCACATCTCATGTTATCGGAAGGATCTCACGTTTGGTATTAGAAGTATTGAGATATCATATCTCATGCTATAGGAAGGGTCTCAGGATTGGAATGGGAAGGAGTTGGATATCACATCTCATGCTATAGGGAGGGTCTCAGGATTGGAATGGGAAGGACTTAGATATCACATATCATGCTATAGGGAGGGTCTCAGTTTTGATATTAGAAGCATTGAGATATCACATCTCATGCTATAGGAAGTGTCTCAGGATTGGAATGGGAAGGTGCTGGATATCACATCTCATGCTAAAGGAAGGGTCTCAGGTTTGGAACGGGAAGGATTTGGATATCACATCTCATGTTATAGGAAGGGTCTCAGGTTTGGTATTAGAAGCATTGAGATATCACATCTCATGCTATCGGAAGTGTCTCAGGATTGGAATGGGAAGGAGCTGGATATCACATCTCATGCTAAAGGAAGGGTCTCAGGTTTGGAACGGGAAGGAGTTGGATATCACATCTCATGTTATAGGAAGGATCTCAGGTTTGGTATTAGACGCATTGAGACATCACATCTCATGCTATAGGAAGGGTCTCAGGGTTGGAATGGGAAGGAGTTGGATATCACATCTCATCCAATAGGAAGGGTCTCAGGTTTGGAATGGGAAGGAATTGGATATCACATCTCATGTTATAGGAAGGATCTCAGGTTTGGTATTAGAAGCATTGAGATATCACATCTCATGCTATAGGAAGGGTCTCAGGATTGGAATGTGAAGGATTTGGATATCACATCTCATGCTAAAGGAAGGGTCTCAGGTTTGGTAGAAGCATTGAGATATCAAGTCGCTGCTATCGGAAGGGTCTCAGGATTGGATTGGGAAGGAGTTGGATATCCCTTCTCATGCTATAGGAAGGGTCTCAGGATTTGAATGGCAAGGAGTTGGATATCACATCTCATGCCATAGGAAGGGTCTCAGGTTTGGTATAAGCATTGAGATATCACATCTCTGCTATCGGAAGGGTCTCAGGCTTGGATTGGGAAGGAGTTGGATATCCCTTCTCATGCTATAGGAAGTGTCTCAGGTTGGAATGGGAAGGAGTTGGATATCATATCTCCTGCTATGGGAAGGGTCTCAGGTTTGGTATAAGCAGTGAGATATCACATCTCTGCTGTCGGAAGGGTCTCAAGATTGGAATGGGAAGGAGTTGGATATTCCCATCTCATGTTATAGGAAGGGTCTCAGGTTTGGTATTAGAAGCATTGAGATATCACATCTCATGCTATAGGAAGGGTCTCAGGATTGGAATGGGAAGGACTTGGATATCACATCTCATGCTATAGGGAGGGTCTCAAGTTTGATATTAGAAGCTTTGAGATATCACATCTCATGATATCGGAAGGGTCTCAGGATTGGAATGGGAAGGAGTTGGATATCACATCTCATGATAAAGGAAGGGTCTAAGGTTTGGAAGGGGAAGGATTTGGATATCACATCTCATGTTATATTACGGGTCTCAGGTTTGGTATTAGAAGCATTGAGATATCAAGTCTCATAGTATAGGAAGGGTCTCAGAATTGGAATGGGAAGGAGTTGGATATCCCATCTCATGTTATAGGAAGAGTCTCTGGTTTGGTATTATAATCATTGAGATATCACATCGCATGCTGTAGGAAGGGTCTAAGGATTGGAATGGGATGGACTTGGATATCACATCTCATGCTATAGGTAGGCTCTCAGGTTTGGTATAAGCATTGAGATATGACATCTCATGCTATAGGAAGGGTCTCAGAATTGGAATGGGAAGGAGTTGGATATCACATCTCAAGCTATAGGAAGGGTCTCAGTATTGGAATGGGAAGGACTTGGATATCACATCTCATGCTATAGGAAGGCTCTCAGGTTTGGAAGGGGAAAGAGTTGGATATCTCATTTCATGTTAGAGGTAGGATCTCAGGTTTAGTATTAGAGGCATTGAGATATCACATCTCATGCTATCAGAAGGGTCTCAGGAATGGAATGGGAAGGATTTGGATATCACATCTCATGTTATAGGAATGATCTCAGGTTTGGTATTAGAAGCATTGAGATATCACATCTCATGCTATCGGAAGGATCTCAGGTTTGGTATTAGAGGCATTGAGATATCACATCTCATGCTAAAGGGAGGGTCTCAGGTTTGGAAGGGGAAGGATTTGGATATCACATCTCATGTTATAGGAAGGATCTCAGGTTTGGTATTAGAAGCATTGAGATATCACATCTCATGCTATCGGAAGGATCTCAGGTTTGGTATTAGAAGCATTGAGATATCACATCTCATGCCATCAGAAGAGTCTCAGGATTGGAATAGGAAGGAGTTGGATATCACATTTCATGCTAAAGGGAGGGACTCAGGTTTGGAAGGGGAAGGATTTGGATATCACATCTCATGTTATCGGAAGGATCTCACGTTTGGTATTAGAAGTATTGAGATATCATATCTCATGCTATAGGAAGGGTCTCAGGATTGGAATGGGAAGGAGTTGGATATCACATCTCATGCTATAGGGAGGGTCTCAGGATTGGAATGGGAAGGACTTAGATATCACATATCATGCTATAGGGAGGGTCTCAGTTTTGATATTAGAAGCATTGAGATATCACATCTCATGCTATCGGAAGTGTCTCAGGATTGGAATGGGAAGGAGCTGGATATCACATCTCATGCTAAAGGAAGGGTCTCAGGTTTGGAACGGGAAGGATTTGGATATCACATCTCATGTTATAGGAAGGGTCTCAGGTTTGGTATAAGCATTGAGATATCACATCTCTGCTATCGGAAGTGTCTCAGGATTGGAATGGGAAGGAGTTGGATATCCCATCTCATGTTATAGGACGGGTCTCAGGTTTGTTATTAGAATCATTGAGATATCATATTGCATGCTGTAGGAAGGGTCTAAGGGTTGGAATGTGAAGGACTTGGATATCACATCTCATGCTATAGATAGGCTCTTAGGTTTGGAAAGGGAAGGAGTTGGATATCACATTTCATGTTAGAGGAAGGATCTCAGGTTTGGTATTAGAAGCATTGAGATATCACATCTCATGCTATAGGAAGGGTCTCAGGATTGGAATGGGAAACAGTTGGATATCACATCTCATGCTATAGGAAGGGTCTCAGGTTTGGTATAAGCATTGAGACATCACATCTCATGCTATAGGAAGGGTCTCAGGGTTGGAATGGGAAGGAGTTGGATATCACATCTCATCCAATAGGAAGGGTCTCAGGTTTGGAATGGGAAGGAATTGGATATCACATCTCATGTTATAGGAAGGATCTCAGGTTTGGTATTAGAAGCATTGAGATATCACATCTCATGCTATAGGAAGGGTCTCAGGATTGGAATGTGAAGGATTTGGATATCACATCTCATGCTAAAGGAAGGGTCTCAGGTTTGGTAGAAGCATTGAGATATCACGTCGCTGCTATCGGAAGGGTCTCAGGATTGGATTGGGAAGGAGTTGGATATCCCTTCTCATGATATAGGAAGGGTCTCAGGATTTGAATGGCAAGGAGTTGGATATCACATCTCATGCCATAGGAAGGGTCTCAGGTTTGGTATAAGCATTGAGATATCACATCTCTGCTATCGGAAGGGTCTCAGGATTGGATTGGGAAGGAGTTGGATATCCCTTCTCATGCTATAGGAAGTGTCTCAGGTTGGAATGGGAAGGAGTTGGATATCACATCTCATGTTATAGGAAGGGTCTCAGGATTGGAATGGGAAGGATTTGGATATCACATCTCTTGCTATAGGAAGGGTCTCAGGATTGGAATGGGTAGGAGTTGGATATTACTTTCTTGCTATAGGAAGGGTCTCATGTTTGGAATGGGAAGGAGTTGGATATCACATATGCTATAGTTAGTGTCTCAGGTTTGGAACGGGAAGGAGTTGGATATCACATCTCATGTTATAGGAAGGGTCTCAGGTTTGGTATAAGCATTGAGATATCACATCTCTGCTATCGGAAGCGGCTCAGGATTGGAATGGGAAGGAGTTGGATATCCCATCTCATGTTATAGGAAGAGTCTCTGGTTTGGTATTAGAATCATTGAGATATCACATCGCATGCTGTAGGAAGGGTCTAAGGATTGGAATGGGATGGACTTGGATATCACATCTCATGTTATAGGTAGGCTCTCAGGTTTGGTATAAGCATTGAGATATCACATCTCATGCTATAGGAAGGGTCTCAGGATTGGAATGGGAAGGAATTGGATATCACATCTCATGCTATAGGAAGGGTCTCAGATTTGGTATAAGCATTGAGATATCACATCTCATGCTAAAGGAAGGGTCTCAGGATTGGAATGGGAAGGAGTTGTATATGACATCTCAGGCCATGACATCTCAGGCCATAGGAAGGTTCTCAGGTTTGGTATAAGCATTGAGATATCATATTGCATGCTGTAGGAAGGGTCTAAGGATTGGAATGGGAAGGACCTGGATATCACATCTCATGCTATAGAACGGCTCTCAGGTTTGGAAAGGGAAGGAGTTGGATATCACATCTCATGTTATAGTATGGATCTCAGGTTTGGTATTAGAAGTATTGAGATATCACATCTCATGTTATCGGAAGGATCTCAGGTTTGGTATTAGAAGTATTGAGATATCACATCTCATGCTATAGGAAGGGTCTCAGGATTGGAATGGGAAGGAGTTGGATATCACATCTCATGCTAAAGGAAGGGTCTCAGGTTTGGTAGAAGCATTGAGATATCACATCTCATGCTATAGGAAGGGTCTCAGGATTGGAATGGGAAGGACTTAGATATCACATATCATGCTATAGGGAGGGTCTCAGTTTTGATATTAGAAGCATTGAGATATCACATCTCATGCTATCGGAAGTGTCTCAGGATTGGAATGGGAAGGAGCTGGATATCACATCTCATGCTAAAGGAAGGGTCTCAGGTTTGGAACGGGAAGGAGTTGGATATCACATCTCATGTTATAGGAAGGGTCTCAGGTTTGGTATAAACATTGAGATATCACATCTCTGCTATCGGAAGTGTCTCAGGATTGGAATGGGAAGGAGTTGGATATCCCATCTCATGTTATAGGACGTGTCTCAGGTTTGTTATTGGAATCATTGAGATATCATATTGCATACTGTAGGAAGGGTCTAAGGGTTGGAATGTGAAGGACTTGGATATCACATCTCATGCTATAGATAGGCTCTTAGGTTTGGAAAGGGAAGGAGTTGGATCTCACATTTCATGTTAGAGGAAGGATCTCAGGGTTGGTATTAGAAGCATTGAGATATCACATCTCATGCTATAGGAAAGGTCTCAGGATTGGAATGGGAAGGAGTTGGATATCACATCTCATGCTATAGGAAGGGTCTCAGGTTTGGTATAAGCATTGATATATCACATCTCATGCTATAGGAAGGGTCTCAGGATTGGAATGGAAGGAGTTGGATATCACATCTCATGTCATAGGAAGGATCTCAGGTTTGGTATTAGAATCATTGAGATATCATATTGCATGCTGTAGGAAGGGTCTAAGGATTGGAATAGGAAGGACCTGGATATCACATCTCATGCTATAGATAGGCTCTTAGGTTTGGAAAGGGAAGGAGTTGGATATCACATTTCATGTTAGAGGAAGGATCTCAGGTTTGGTATTAGAAGCATTGAGATATCACATCTCATGCTATAGGAAGGGTCTCAGGATTGGAATGGGAAGTAGTTGGATATCACATCTCATGCTATAGGAAGGGTCTCAGGTTTGGTATAAGCATTGCGATATCACATCTCATGCTATAGGACGGGTCTCAGGATTGGAATGGAAGGAGTTGGATATCACATCTCATGTTATAGGAAGGATCTCAGGTTTGGTATTAGAATCATTGAGACATTACATCTCATGCTATAGGAAGGGTCTCAGGGTTGGAATGGGAAGGAGTTGGATATCACAACTCATCCAATAGGAAGGGTCTCAGGTTTGGAATGGGAAGGAATTGGATATCACATCTCATGTTATAGGAAGGATCTCAGGTTTGGTATTAGAAGCATTGAGATATCACATCTCATGCTATAGGAAGGGTCTCAGGATTGGAATGTGAAGGATTTGGATATCACATCTCATGCTAAAGGAAGGGTCTCAGGTTTGGTAGAAGCATTGAGATATCACGTCTCTGCTATCGGAAGGGTCTCAGGATTGGATTGGGAAGGAGTTGGATATCCCTTCTCATGCTATAGGAAGGGTCTCAAGATTTGAATGGCAAGGAGTTGGATATCACATCTCATGCCATACGAAGGGTCTCAGGTTTGGTATAAGCATTGAGATATCACATCTCTGCTATCGGAAGGGTCTCAGGATTGGAATGGGAAGGAGTTGGATATTCCCATCTCATGTAATAGGAAGGGTCTCAGGTTTGGTATTAGAAGCATTGAGATATCACATCTCATGCTATAGGAAGGGTCTCAGGATTGGAATGGGAAGGACTTGGATATCACATCTCATGCTATAGGGAGGGTCTCAAGTTTGATATTAGAAGCTTTGAGATATCACATCTCATGATATCGGAAGGGTCTCAGGATTGGAATGGGAAGGAGTTGAATATCACATCTCATGATAAAGGAAGGGTCTAAGGTTTGGAAGGGGAAGGATTTGGATATCACATCTCATGTTATATTACGGGTCTCAGGTTTGGTATTAGAAGCATTGAGATATCAAGTCTCAGAGTATAGGAAGGGTCTCAGAATTGGAATGGGAAGGAGTTGGATATCACATCTCAAGCTATAGGAAGGGTCTCAGGATTGGAATGGGAAGGACTTGGATATCACATCCCATGCTATAGGAAGGCTCTCAGGTTTGGAAGGGGAAAGAGTTGGATATCACATTTCATGTTAGAGGTAGGATCTCAGGTTTGGTATTAGAGGCATTGAGATATCACATCTCATGCTATCAGAAGGGTCTCGGGAATGGAATGGGAAGGAGTTGGATATCACATCTCATGCTAAAGGGAGGGTCTCAGGTTTGGAAGGGGAAGGATTTGGATATCACATCTCATGTTATAGGAAGGATCTCAGGTTTGGTATTAGAAGCATTGAGATATCACATCTCATGCTATCGGAAGGATCTCAGGTTTGGTATTAGAAGCATTGAGATATCACATCTCATGCTATCAGAAGGGTCTCAGGATTGGAATGGGAAGGAGTTGGATATCACATCTCATGCTAAAGGGAGGGTCTCAGGTTTGGAAGGGGAAGGATTTGGATATCACATCTCATGTTATCGGAAGGATCTCACGTTTGGTATTAGAAGTATTGAGATATCATATCTCATGCTATAGGAAGGGTCTCAGGATTGGAATGGGAAGGAGTTGGATATCACATCTCATGCTATAGGAAGTGTCTCAGGATTGTAATGGGAAGGACTTGGATATCACATCTCATGCTATAGGTAGGGTCTCAAGTTTGATATTAGAAGCATTGAGATATCACACCTCATGCTATAGGAAGGGTCTGAGGATTGGAATGGGAAGGAGTTGGATATCACATCTCATGCTATGGGAAGGGTCTCAGGTTTGGTATAAGCAGTGAGATATCACATCTCATGCTATAGGAAGTGTCTCAGGATTGGAATGGGAAGGAGTTGGATATCACATCTCATGTTATAGGAAGGATCTCAGGTTTGGTATAAGCATTGAGATATCACATCTCTGCTATCGGAAGGGTCTCAGGATTGGAATGGGAAGGAGTTGGATATTCCCATCTCATGTTATAGGAAGGGTCTCAGGTTTGGTATTAGAAGCATTGAGATATCACATCTCATGCTATAGGAAGGGTCTCAGGATTGGAATGGGAAGGACTTGGATATCACATCTCATGCTATAGGGAGGGTCTCAAGTTTGATATTAGAAGCTTTGAGATATCACATCTCATGATATCGGAAGGGTCTCAGGATTGGAATGGGAAGGAGTTGGATATCACATCTCATGATAAAGGAAGGGTCTAAGGTTTGGAAGGGGAAGGATTTGGATATCACATCTCATGTTATATTACGGGTCTCACGTCTGTATTAGAAGCATTGAGATATCAAGTCTCATAGTATAGGAAGGGTCTCAGAATTGGAATGGGAAGGAGTTGGATATCACATCTCAAGTTATAGGAAGGGTCTCAGGATTGGAATGGGAAGGACTTGGATATCACATCTCATGCTATAGGAAGGCTCTCAGGTTTGGAAGGGGAAAGAGTTGGATATCACATTTCATGTTAGAGGTAGAATCTCAGGTTTGGTATTAGAGGCATTGAGATATCACATCTCATGCTATCAGAAGGGTCTCAGGAATGGAATGGGAAGGAGTTGGATATCACATCTCATGCTAAAGGGAGGGTCTCAGATTTGGAAGGGGAAGGATTTGGATATCACATCTCATGTTATAGGAAGGATCTCAGGTTTGGTATTAGAAGCATTGAGATATCACATCTCATGCTATCGGAAGGATCTCAGGTTTGGTATTAGAAGCATTGAGATATCACATCTCATGCTATCAGAAGAGTCTCAGGATTGGAATAGGAAGGAGTTCGATATCACATCTCATGCTAAAGGGAGGGTCTCAGGATTGGAAGGGGAAGGATTTGGATATCACATCTCATGTTATCGGAAGGATCTCACGTTTGGTATTAGAAGTATTGAGATATCATATCTCATGCTATAGGAAGGGTCTCAGGATTGGAATGGGAAGGAGTTGGATATCACATCTCATGCTATAGGGAGGGTCTCAGGATTGGAATGGGAAGGACTTAGATATCACATATCATGCTATAGGGAGGGTCTCAGTTTTGATATTAGAAGCATTGAGATATCACATCTCATGCTATAGGAAGTGTCTCAGGATTGGAATGGGAAGGTGCTGGATATCACATCTCATGCTAAAGGAAGGGTCTCAGGTTTGGAACGGGAAGGATTTGGATATCACATCTCATGTTATAGGAAGGGTCTCAGGTTTGGTATAAGCATTGAGATATCACATCTCTGCTATCGGAAGTGTCTCAGGATTGGAATGGGAAGGAGTTGGATATCCCATCTCATGTTATAGGACGGGTCTCAGGTTTGTTATTAGAATCATTGAGATATCATATTGCATGCTGTAGGAAGGGTCTAAGGGTTGGAATGGGAAGGACTTGGATATCACATCTCATGCAATAGATAGGCTCTTAGGTTTGGAAAGGGAAGGAGTTGGATATCACATTTCATGTTAGAGGAAGGATCTCAGGTTTGGTATTAGAAGCATTGAGATATCACATCTCATGCTATAGGAAGGGTCTCAGGATTGGAATGGGAAGCAGTTGGATATCACATCTCATGCTATAGGAAGGGTCTCAGGTTTGGTATAAGCATTGAGATATCACATCTCATGCTATAGGACGGGTCTCAGGATTTGAATGGAAGGAGTTGGATATCACATCTCATGTTATAGGAAGGATCTCAGGTTTGGTATTAGAAGCATTGAGACATCACATCTCATGCTATAGGAAGGGTCTCAGGGTTGGAATGGGAAGGAGTTGGATATCACATCGCATCCAATAGGAAGGGTCTCAGGTTTGGAATGGGAAGGAATTGGATATCACATCTCATGTTATAGGAAGGATCTCAGGTTTGGTATTAGAAGCATTGAGATATCACATCTCATGCTATAGGAAGGGTCTCAGGATTGGAATGTGAAGGATTTGGATATCACATCTCATGCTAAAGGAAGGGTCTCAGGTTTGGTAGAAGCATTGAGATATCACGTCTCTGCTATCGGAAGGGTCTCAGGATTGGATTGGGAAGGAGTTGGATATCACATCTCATGCCATAGGAAGGGTCTCAGGTTTGGTATAAGCATTGAGATATCACATCTCTGCTATCGGGAGGGTCTCAGGATTGGATTGGGAAGGAGTTGGATATCCCTTCTCATGCTATAGGAAGTGTCTCAGGTTGGAATGGGAAGGAGTTGGATATCACATCTCATGTTATAGGAAGGGTCTCAGGATTGGAATGGGAAGGATTTGGATATCACATCTCTTGCTATAGGAAGGGTCTCAGGATTGGAATGGGTAGGAGTTGGATATTACTTTCTTGCTATAGGAAGGGTCTCATGTTTGGAATGGGAAGTAGTTGGATATCACATATGCTATAGTTAGTGTCTCAGGTTTGGAACGGAAGGAGTTGGATATCACATCTCATGTTATAGGAAGGGTCTCAGGTTTGGTATAAGCATTGAGATATCACATCTCTGCTATCGGAAGCGGCTCAGGATTGGAATGGGAAGGAGTTGGATATCCCATCTCATGTTATAGGAAGAGTCTCTGGTTTGGTATTAGAATCATTGAGATATCACATTGCATGCTGTAGGAAGGGTCTAAGGATTGGAATGGGATGGACTTGGATATCACATCTCATGCTATAGGTAGGCTCTCAGGTTTGGTATAAGCATTGAGATATCACATCTCATTCTATAGGAAGGGTCTCAGGATTGGAATGGGAAGGAATTGGATATCACATCTCATGCTATAGGAAGGGTCTCAGATTTGGTATAAGCATTGAGATATCACATCTCATGCTAAAGGAAGGGTCTCAGGATTGGAATGGGAAGGAGTTGTATATGACATCTCAGGCCATAGGAAGGTTCTCAGGTTTGGTATAAGCATTGAGATATCACATCTCTGCTATCGGAAGGGTCTCAGGATTGGAATGGGAAGGAGTTGGATATCCCATCTCATGTTATAGGAAGGGTCTCAGGTTTGGTATTAGAAGCATAGAGATATCACATCTCATGCTATAGGAAGGGTCTCAGGATTTGAATGGCAAGGAGTTGGATATCACATCTCATGCCATAGGAAGGGTCTCAGGTTTGGTATAAGCATTCAGATATCACATCTCTGCTATCCGAAGGGTCTCAGGATTGGATTGGGAAGGAGTTAGATATCCCTTCTCATGCTATAGGAAGTGTCTCAGGTTGGAATGGGAAGGAGTTGGATATCACATCTCATGTTATAGGAAGGGTCTCGGGATTGGAATGGGAAGGACTTGGATGTCACATCTCATGCTTTAGGGAGGGTCTCAAGTTTGATATTAGAAGCATTGAGATAACAAATCTCATGATATCGGAAGGGTCTCAGGATTGGAATGGGAAGGAGTTGGATATCACATCTCAAGCTATAGGAAGGGTCTCAGGATTGGAATGGGAAGGATTTGGATATCACATCTCATGTTATAGGACGGGTCTCAGGTTTGGTATTAGAAGCATTGAGATATCAAGTCTCATGGTATAAGAAGGGTCTCAGAATTGGAATGGGAAGGAGTTGGATATCACACCTCAAGCTATAGGAAGGGTCTCAGGATTGGAATGGGAAGGACTTGGATATCACATCTCATGCTATAGGGAGGGTCTCAAGTTTGATATTAGAAGCTTTGAGATATCACATCTCATGATATCGGAAGGGTCTCAGGATTGGAATGGGAAGGAGTTGGATATCACATCTCATGATAAAGGAAGGGTCTAAGGTTTGGAAGGGGAAGGATTTGGATATCACATCTCATGTTATATTACGGGTCTCACGTTTGTATTAGAAGCATTGAGATATCAAGTCTCATAGTATAGGAAGGGTCTCAGAATTGGAATGGGAAGGAGTTGGATATCACATCTCAAGCTATAGGAAGGGTCTCAGGATTGGAATGGGAAGGACTTGGATATCACATCTCATGCTATAGGAAGGCTCTCAGGTTTGGAAGGGGAAAGAGTTGGATATCACATTTCATGTTAGAGGTAGAATCTCAGGTTTGGTATTAGAGGCATTGAGATATCACATCTCATGCTATCAGAAGGGTCTCAGGAATGGAATGGGAAGGAGTTGGATATCACATCTCATGCTAAAGGGAGGGTCTCAGGTTTGGAAGGGGAAGGATTTGGATATCACATCTCATGTTATAGGAAGGATCTCAGGTTTGGTATTAGAAGCATTGAGATATCACATCTCATGCTATCGGAAGGATCTCAGGTTTGGTATTAGAAGCATTGAGATATCACATCTCATGCTATCAGAAGAGTCTCAGGATTGGAATAGGAAGGAGTTCGATATCACATCTCATGCTAAAGGGAGGGTCTCAGGATTGGAAGGGGAAGGATTTGGATATCACATCTCATGTTATCGGAAGGATCTCACGTTTGGTATTAGAAGTATTGAGATATCATATCTCATGCTATAGGAAGGGTCTCAGGATTGGAATGGGAAGGAGTTGGATATCACATCTCATGCTATAGGGAGGGTCTCAGGATTGGAATGGGAAGGACTTAGATATCACATATCATGCTATAGGGAGGGTCTCAGTTTTGATATTAGAAGCATTGAGATATCACATCTCATGCTATAGGAAGTGTCTCAGGATTGGAATGGGAAGGTGCTGGATATCACATCTCATGCTAAAGGAAGGGTCTCAGGTTTGGAACGGGAAGGATTTGGATATCACATCTCATGTTATAGGAAGGGTCTCAGGTTTGGTATAAGCATTGAGATATCACATCTCTGCTATCGGAAGTGTCTCAGGATTGGAATGGGAAGGAGTTGGATATCCCATCTCATGTTATAGGACGGGTCTCAGGTTTGTTATTAGAATCATTGAGATATCATATTGCATGCTGTAGGAAGGGTCTAAGGGTTGGAATGGGAAGGACTTGGATATCACATCTCATGCTATAGATAGGCTCTTAGGTTTGGAAAGGGAAGGAGTTGGATATCACATTTCATGTTAGAGGAAGGATCTCAGGTTTGGTATTAGAAGCATTGAGATATCACATCTCATGCTATAGGAAGGGTCTCAGGATTGGAATGGGAAGCAGTTGGATATCACATCTCATGCTATAGGAAGGGTCTCAGGTTTGGTATAAGCATTGAGATATCACATCTCATGCTATAGGACGGGTCTCAGGATTTGAATGGAAGGAGTTGGATATCACATCTCATGTTATAGGAAGGATCTCAGGTTTGGTATTAGAAGCATTGAGACATCACATCTCATGCTATAGGAAGGGTCTCAGGGTTGGAATGGGAAGGAGTTGGATATCACATCGCATCCAATAGGAAGGGTCTCAGGTTTGGAATGGGAAGGAATTGGATATCACATCTCATGTTATAGGAAGGATCTCAGGTTTGGTATTAGAAGCATTGAGATATCACATCTCATGCTATAGGAAGGGTCTCAGGATTGGAATGTGAAGGATTTGGATATCACATCTCATGCTAAAGGAAGGGTCTCGGGTTTGGTAGAAGCATTGAGATATCACGTCTCTGCTATCGGAAGGGTCTCAGGATTGGATTGGGAAGGAGTTGGATATCACATCTCATGCCATAGGAAGGGTCTCAGGTTTGGTATAAGCATTGAGATATCACATCTCTGCTATCGGGAGGGTCTCAGGATTGGATTGGGAAGGAGTTGGATATCCCTTCTCATGCTATAGGAAGTGTCTCAGATTGGAATGGGAAGGAGTTGGATATCACATCTCATGTTATAGGAAGGGTCTCAGGATTGGAATGGGAAGGATTTGGATATCACATCTCTTGCTATAGGAAGGGTCTCAGGATTGGAATGGGTAGGAGTTGGATATTACTTTCTTGCTATAGGAAGGGTCTCATGTTTGGAATGGGAAGGAGTTGGATATCACATATGCTATAGTTAGTGTCTCAGGTTTGGAACGGAAGGAGTTGGATATCACATCTCATGTTATAGGAAGGGTCTCAGGTTTGGTATAAGCATTGAGATATCACATCTCTGCTATCGGAAGCGGCTCAGGATTGGAATGGGAAGGAGTTGGATATCCCATCTCATGTTATAGGAAGAGTCTCTGGTTTGGTATTAGAATCATTGAGATATCACATTGCATGCTGTAGGAAGGGTCTAAGGATTGGAATGGGATGGACTTGGATATCACATCTCATGCTATAGGTAGGCTCTCAGGTTTGGTATAAGCATTGAGATATCACATCTCATGCTATAGGAAGGGTCTCAGGATTGGAATGGGAAGGAATTGGATATCACATCTCATGCTATAGGAAGGGTCTCAGATTTGGTATAAGCATTGAGATATCACATCTCATGCTAAAGGAAGGGTCTCAGGATTGGAATGGGAAGGAGTTGTATATGACATCTCAGGCCATAGGAAGGTTCTCAGGTTTGGTATAAGCATTGAGATATCACATCTCTGCTATCGGAAGGGTCTCAGGATTGGAATGGGAAGGAGTTGGATATCCCATCTCATGTTATAGGAAGGGTCTCAGGTTTGGTATTAGAAGCATAGAGATATCACATCTCATGCTATAGGAAGGGTCTCAGGATTTGAATGGCAAGGAGTTGGATATCACATCTCATGCCATAGGAAGGGTCTCAGGTTTGGTATAAGCATTCAGATATCACATCTCTGCTATCGGAAGGGTCTCAGGATTGGATTGGGAAGGAGTTAGATATCCCTTCTCATGCTATAGGAAGTGTCTCAGGTTGGAATGGGAAGGAGTTGGATATCACATCTCATGTTATAGGAAGGGTCTCGGGATTGGAATGGGAAGGACTTGGATGTCACATCTCATGCTTTAGGGAGGGTCTCAAGTTTGATATTAGAAGCATTGAGATAACAAATCTCATGATATCGGAAGGGTCTCAGGATTGGAATGGGAAGGAGTTGGATATCACATCTCAAGCTATAGGAAGGGTCTCAGGATTGGAATGGGAAGGATTTGGATATCACATCTCATGTTATAGGACGGGTCTCAGGTTTGGTATTAGAAGCATTGAGATATCAAGTCTCATGGTATAAGAAGGGTCTCAGAATTGGAATGGGAAGGAGTTGGATATCACACCTCAAGCTATAGGAAGGGTCTCAGGATTGGAATGGGGAGGACTTGGATATCACATCTCATGCTATAGGGAGGGTCTCAAGTTTGATATTAGAAGCTTTGAGATATCACATCTCATGATATCGGAAGGGTCTCAGGATTGGAATGGGAAGGAGTTGGATATCACATCTCATGATAAAGGAAGGGTCTAAGGTTTGGAAGGGGAAGGATTTGGATATCACATCTTATGTTATATTACGGGTCTCACGTTTGTATTAGAAGCATTGAGATATCAAGTCTCATAGTATAGGAAGGGTCTCAGAATTGGAATGGGAAGGAGTTGGATATCACATCTCAAGCTATAGGAAGGGTCTCAGGATTGGAATGGGAAGGACTTGGATATCACATCTCATGTTATAGGACGGGTCTCAGGTTTGTTATTAGAATCATTGAGATATCATATTGCATGCTGTAGGAAGGGTCTAAGGGTTGGAATGTGAAGGACTTGGATATCACATCTCATGCTATAGATAGGCTCTTAGGTTTGGAAAGGGAAGGAGTTGGATATCACATTTCATGTTAGAGGAAGGATCTCAGGTTTGGTATTAGAAGCATTGAGATATCACATCTCATGCTATAGGAAGGGTCTCAGGATTGGAATGGGAAACAGTTGGATATCACATCTCATGCTATAGGAAGGGTCTCAGGTTTGGTATAAGCATTGAGACATCACATCTCATGCTATAGGAAGGGTCTCAGGGTTGGAATGGGAAGGAGTTGGATATCACATCTCATCCAATAGGAAGGGTCTCAGGTTTGGAATGGGAAGGAATTGGATATCACATCTCATGTTATAGGAAGGATCTCAGGTTTGGTATTAGAAGCATTGAGATATCACATCTCATGCTATAGGAAGGGTCTCAGGATTGGAATGTGAAGGATTTGGATATCACATCTCATGCTAAAGGAAGGGTCTCAGGTTTGGTAGAAGCATTGAGATATCACGTCGCTGCTATCGGAAGGGTCTCAGGATTGGATTGGGAAGGAGTTGGATATCCCTTCTCATGATATAGGAAGGGTCTCAGGATTTGAATGGCAAGGAGTTGGATATCACATCTCATGCCATAGGAAGGGTCTCAGGTTTGGTATAAGCATTGAGATATCACATCTCTGCTATCGGAAGGGTCTCAGGATTGGATTGGGAAGGAGTTGGATATCCCTTCTCATGCTATAGGAAGTGTCTCAGGTTGGAATGGGAAGGAGTTGGATATCACATCTCATGTTATAGGAAGGGTCTCAGGATTGGAATGGGAAGGATTTGGATATCACATCTCTTGCTATAGGAAGGGTCTCAGGATTGGAATGGGTAGGAGTTGGATATTACTTTCTTGCTATAGGAAGGGTCTCATGTTTGGAATGGGAAGGAGTTGGATATCACATATGCTATAGTTAGTGTCTCAGGTTTGGAACGGGAAGGAGTTGGATATCACATCTCATGTTATAGGAAGGGTCTCAGGTTTGGTATAAGCATTGAGATATCACATCTCTGCTATCGGAAGCGGCTCAGGATTGGAATGGGAAGGAGTTGGATATCCCATCTCATGTTATAGGAAGAGTCTCTGGTTTGGTATTAGAATCATTGAGATATCACATCGCATGCTGTAGGAAGGGTCTAAGGATTGGAATGGGATGGACTTGGATATCACATCTCATGTTATAGGTAGGCTCTCAGGTTTGGTATAAGCATTGAGATATCACATCTCATGCTATAGGAAGGGTCTCAGGATTGGAATGGGAAGGAATTGGATATCACATCTCATGCTATAGGAAGGGTCTCAGATTTGGTATAAGCATTGAGATATCACATCTCATGCTAAAGGAAGGGTCTCAGGATTGGAATGGGAAGGAGTTGTATATGACATCTCAGGCCATGACATCTCAGGCCATAGGAAGGTTCTCAGGTTTGGTATAAGCATTGAGATATCATATTGCATGCTGTAGGAAGGGTCTAAGGATTGGAATGGGAAGGACCTGGATATCACATCTCATGCTATAGAACGGCTCTCAGGTTTGGAAAGGGAAGGAGTTGGATATCACATCTCATGTTATAGTATGGATCTCAGGTTTGGTATTAGAAGTATTGAGATATCACATCTCATGTTATCGGAAGGATCTCAGGTTTGGTATTAGAAGTATTGAGATATCACATCTCATGCTATAGGAAGGGTCTCAGGATTGGAATGGGAAGGAGTTGGATATCACATCTCATGCTAAAGGAAGGGTCTCAGGTTTGGTAGAAGCATTGAGATATCACATCTCATGCTATAGGAAGGGTCTCAGGATTGGAATGGGAAGGACTTAGATATCACATATCATGCTATAGGGAGGGTCTCAGTTTTGATATTAGAAGCATTGAGATATCACATCTCATGCTATCGGAAGTGTCTCAGGATTGGAATGGGAAGGAGCTGGATATCACATCTCATGCTAAAGGAAGGGTCTCAGGTTTGGAACGGGAAGGAGTTGGATATCACATCTCATGTTATAGGAAGGGTCTCAGGTTTGGTATAAACATTGAGATATCACATCTCTGCTATCGGAAGTGTCTCAGGATTGGAATGGGAAGGAGTTGGATATCCCATCTCATGTTATAGGACGTGTCTCAGGTTTGTTATTGGAATCATTGAGATATCATATTGCATACTGTAGGAAGGGTCTAAGGGTTGGAATGTGAAGGACTTGGATATCACATCTCATGCTATAGATAGGCTCTTAGGTTTGGAAAGGGAAGGAGTTGGATCTCACATTTCATGTTAGAGGAAGGATCTCAGGGTTGGTATTAGAAGCATTGAGATATCACATCTCATGCTATAGGAAAGGTCTCAGGATTGGAATGGGAAGGAGTTGGATATCACATCTCATGCTATAGGAAGGGTCTCAGGTTTGGTATAAGCATTGATATATCACATCTCATGCTATAGGAAGGGTCTCAGGATTGGAATGGAAGGAGTTGGATATCACATCTCATGTCATAGGAAGGATCTCAGGTTTGGTATTAGAATCATTGAGATATCATATTGCATGCTGTAGGAAGGGTCTAAGGATTGGAATAGGAAGGACCTGGATATCACATCTCATGCTATAGATAGGCTCTTAGGTTTGGAAAGGGAAGGAGTTGGATATCACATTTCATGTTAGAGGAAGGATCTCAGGTTTGGTATTAGAAGCATTGAGATATCACATCTCATGCTATAGGAAGGGTCTCAGGATTGGAATGGGAAGTAGTTGGATATCACATCTCATGCTATAGGAAGGGTCTCAGGTTTGGTATAAGCATTGCGATATCACATCTCATGCTATAGGACGGGTCTCAGGATTGGAATGGAAGGAGTTGGATATCACATCTCATGTTATAGGAAGGATCTCAGGTTTGGTATTAGAATCATTGAGACATTACATCTCATGCTATAGGAAGGGTCTCAGGGTTGGAATGGGAAGGAGTTGGATATCACAACTCATCCAATAGGAAGGGTCTCAGGTTTGGAATGGGAAGGAATTGGATATCACATCTCATGTTATAGGAAGGATCTCAGGTTTGGTATTAGAAGCATTGAGATATCACATCTCATGCTATAGGAAGGGTCTCAGGATTGGAATGTGAAGGATTTGGATATCACATCTCATGCTAAAGGAAGGGTCTCAGGTTTGGTAGAAGCATTGAGATATCACGTCTCTGCTATCGGAAGGGTCTCAGGATTGGATTGGGAAGGAGTTGGATATCCCTTCTCATGCTATAGGAAGGGTCTCAAGATTTGAATGGCAAGGAGTTGGATATCACATCTCATGCCATACGAAGGGTCTCAGGTTTGGTATAAGCATTGAGATATCACATCTCTGCTATCGGAAGGGTCTCAGGATTGGAATGGGAAGGAGTTGGATATTCCCATCTCATGTAATAGGAAGGGTCTCAGGTTTGGTATTAGAAGCATTGAGATATCACATCTCATGCTATAGGAAGGGTCTCAGGATTGGAATGGGAAGGACTTGGATATCACATCTCATGCTATAGGGAGGGTCTCAAGTTTGATATTAGAAGCTTTGAGATATCACATCTCATGATATCGGAAGGGTCTCAGGATTGGAATGGGAAGGAGTTGAATATCACATCTCATGATAAAGGAAGGGTCTAAGGTTTGGAAGGGGAAGGATTTGGATATCACATCTCATGTTATATTACGGGTCTCAGGTTTGGTATTAGAAGCATTGAGATATCAAGTCTCAGAGTATAGGAAGGGTCTCAGAATTGGAATGGGAAGGAGTTGGATATCACATCTCAAGCTATAGGAAGGGTCTCAGGATTGGAATGGGAAGGACTTGGATATCACATCCCATGCTATAGGAAGGCTCTCAGGTTTGGAAGGGGAAAGAGTTGGATATCACATTTCATGTTAGAGGTAGGATCTCAGGTTTGGTATTAGAGGCATTGAGATATCACATCTCATGCTATCAGAAGGGTCTCGGGAATGGAATGGGAAGGAGTTGGATATCACATCTCATGCTAAAGGGAGGGTCTCAGGTTTGGAAGGGGAAGGATTTGGATATCACATCTCATGTTATAGGAAGGATCTCAGGTTTGGTATTAGAAGCATTGAGATATCACATCTCATGCTATCGGAAGGATCTCAGGTTTGGTATTAGAAGCATTGAGATATCACATCTCATGCTATCAGAAGGGTCTCAGGATTGGAATGGGAAGGAGTTGGATATCACATCTCATGCTAAAGGGAGGGTCTCAGGTTTGGAAGGGGAAGGATTTGGATATCACATCTCATGTTATCGGAAGGATCTCACGTTTGGTATTAGAAGTATTGAGATATCATATCTCATGCTATAGGAAGGGTCTCAGGATTGGAATGGGAAGGAGTTGGATATCACATCTCATGCTATAGGAAGTGTCTCAGGATTGTAATGGGAAGGACTTGGATATCACATCTCATGCTATAGGTAGGGTCTCAAGTTTGATATTAGAAGCATTGAGATATCACACCTCATGCTATAGGAAGGGTCTGAGGATTGGAATGGGAAGGAGTTGGATATCACATCTCATGCTATGGGAAGGGTCTCAGGTTTGGTATAAGCAGTGAGATATCACATCTCATGCTATAGGAAGTGTCTCAGGATTGGAATGGGAAGGAGTTGGATATCACATCTCATGTTATAGGAAGGATCTCAGGTTTGGTATAAGCATTGAGATATCACATCTCTGCTATCGGAAGGGTCTCAGGATTGGAATGGGAAGGAGTTGGATATTCCCATCTCATGTTATAGGAAGGGTCTCAGGTTTGGTATTAGAAGCATTGAGATATCACATCTCATGCTATAGGAAGGGTCTCAGGATTGGAATGGGAAGGACTTGGATATCACATCTCATGCTATAGGGAGGGTCTCAAGTTTGATATTAGAAGCTTTGAGATATCACATCTCATGATATCGGAAGGGTCTCAGGATTGGAATGGGAAGGAGTTGGATATCACATCTCATGATAAAGGAAGGGTCTAAGGTTTGGAAGGGGAAGGATTTGGATATCACATCTCATGTTATATTACGGGTCTCACGTCTGTATTAGAAGCATTGAGATATCAAGTCTCATAGTATAGGAAGGGTCTCAGAATTGGAATGGGAAGGAGTTGGATATCACATCTCAAGTTATAGGAAGGGTCTCAGGATTGGAATGGGAAGGACTTGGATATCACATCTCATGCTATAGGAAGGCTCTCAGGTTTGGAAGGGGAAAGAGTTGGATATCACATTTCATGTTAGAGGTAGAATCTCAGGTTTGGTATTAGAGGCATTGAGATATCACATCTCATGCTATCAGAAGGGTCTCAGGAATGGAATGGGAAGGAGTTGGATATCACATCTCATGCTAAAGGGAGGGTCTCAGATTTGGAAGGGGAAGGATTTGGATATCACATCTCATGTTATAGGAAGGATCTCAGGTTTGGTATTAGAAGCATTGAGATATCACATCTCATGCTATCGGAAGGATCTCAGGTTTGGTATTAGAAGCATTGAGATATCACATCTCATGCTATCAGAAGAGTCTCAGGATTGGAATAGGAAGGAGTTCGATATCACATCTCATGCTAAAGGGAGGGTCTCAGGATTGGAAGGGGAAGGATTTGGATATCACATCTCATGTTATCGGAAGGATCTCACGTTTGGTATTAGAAGTATTGAGATATCATATCTCATGCTATAGGAAGGGTCTCAGGATTGGAATGGGAAGGAGTTGGATATCACATCTCATGCTATAGGGAGGGTCTCAGGATTGGAATGGGAAGGACTTAGATATCACATATCATGCTATAGGGAGGGTCTCAGTTTTGATATTAGAAGCATTGAGATATCACATCTCATGCTATAGGAAGTGTCTCAGGATTGGAATGGGAAGGTGCTGGATATCACATCTCATGCTAAAGGAAGGGTCTCAGGTTTGGAACGGGAAGGATTTGGATATCACATCTCATGTTATAGGAAGGGTCTCAGGTTTGGTATAAGCATTGAGATATCACATCTCTGCTATCGGAAGTGTCTCAGGATTGGAATGGGAAGGAGTTGGATATCCCATCTCATGTTATAGGACGGGTCTCAGGTTTGTTATTAGAATCATTGAGATATCATATTGCATGCTGTAGGAAGGGTCTAAGGGTTGGAATGGGAAGGACTTGGATATCACATCTCATGCAATAGATAGGCTCTTAGGTTTGGAAAGGGAAGGAGTTGGATATCACATTTCATGTTAGAGGAAGGATCTCAGGTTTGGTATTAGAAGCATTGAGATATCACATCTCATGCTATAGGAAGGGTCTCAGGATTGGAATGGGAAGCAGTTGGATATCACATCTCATGCTATAGGAAGGGTCTCAGGTTTGGTATAAGCATTGAGATATCACATCTCATGCTATAGGACGGGTCTCAGGATTTGAATGGAAGGAGTTGGATATCACATCTCATGTTATAGGAAGGATCTCAGGTTTGGTATTAGAAGCATTGAGACATCACATCTCATGCTATAGGAAGGGTCTCAGGGTTGGAATGGGAAGGAGTTGGATATCACATCGCATCCAATAGGAAGGGTCTCAGGTTTGGAATGGGAAGGAATTGGATATCACATCTCATGTTATAGGAAGGATCTCAGGTTTGGTATTAGAAGCATTGAGATATCACATCTCATGCTATAGGAAGGGTCTCAGGATTGGAATGTGAAGGATTTGGATATCACATCTCATGCTAAAGGAAGGGTCTCAGGTTTGGTAGAAGCATTGAGATATCACGTCTCTGCTATCGGAAGGGTCTCAGGATTGGATTGGGAAGGAGTTGGATATCACATCTCATGCCATAGGAAGGGTCTCAGGTTTGGTATAAGCATTGAGATATCACATCTCTGCTATCGGGAGGGTCTCAGGATTGGATTGGGAAGGAGTTGGATATCCCTTCTCATGCTATAGGAAGTGTCTCAGGTTGGAATGGGAAGGAGTTGGATATCACATCTCATGTTATAGGAAGGGTCTCAGGATTGGAATGGGAAGGATTTGGATATCACATCTCTTGCTATAGGAAGGGTCTCAGGATTGGAATGGGTAGGAGTTGGATATTACTTTCTTGCTATAGGAAGGGTCTCATGTTTGGAATGGGAAGTAGTTGGATATCACATATGCTATAGTTAGTGTCTCAGGTTTGGAACGGAAGGAGTTGGATATCACATCTCATGTTATAGGAAGGGTCTCAGGTTTGGTATAAGCATTGAGATATCACATCTCTGCTATCGGAAGCGGCTCAGGATTGGAATGGGAAGGAGTTGGATATCCCATCTCATGTTATAGGAAGAGTCTCTGGTTTGGTATTAGAATCATTGAGATATCACATTGCATGCTGTAGGAAGGGTCTAAGGATTGGAATGGGATGGACTTGGATATCACATCTCATGCTATAGGTAGGCTCTCAGGTTTGGTATAAGCATTGAGATATCACATCTCATTCTATAGGAAGGGTCTCAGGATTGGAATGGGAAGGAATTGGATATCACATCTCATGCTATAGGAAGGGTCTCAGATTTGGTATAAGCATTGAGATATCACATCTCATGCTAAAGGAAGGGTCTCAGGATTGGAATGGGAAGGAGTTGTATATGACATCTCAGGCCATAGGAAGGTTCTCAGGTTTGGTATAAGCATTGAGATATCACATCTCTGCTATCGGAAGGGTCTCAGGATTGGAATGGGAAGGAGTTGGATATCCCATCTCATGTTATAGGAAGGGTCTCAGGTTTGGTATTAGAAGCATAGAGATATCACATCTCATGCTATAGGAAGGGTCTCAGGATTTGAATGGCAAGGAGTTGGATATCACATCTCATGCCATAGGAAGGGTCTCAGGTTTGGTATAAGCATTCAGATATCACATCTCTGCTATCCGAAGGGTCTCAGGATTGGATTGGGAAGGAGTTAGATATCCCTTCTCATGCTATAGGAAGTGTCTCAGGTTGGAATGGGAAGGAGTTGGATATCACATCTCATGTTATAGGAAGGGTCTCGGGATTGGAATGGGAAGGACTTGGATGTCACATCTCATGCTTTAGGGAGGGTCTCAAGTTTGATATTAGAAGCATTGAGATAACAAATCTCATGATATCGGAAGGGTCTCAGGATTGGAATGGGAAGGAGTTGGATATCACATCTCAAGCTATAGGAAGGGTCTCAGGATTGGAATGGGAAGGATTTGGATATCACATCTCATGTTATAGGACGGGTCTCAGGTTTGGTATTAGAAGCATTGAGATATCAAGTCTCATGGTATAAGAAGGGTCTCAGAATTGGAATGGGAAGGAGTTGGATATCACACCTCAAGCTATAGGAAGGGTCTCAGGATTGGAATGGGAAGGACTTGGATATCACATCTCATGCTATAGGGAGGGTCTCAAGTTTGATATTAGAAGCTTTGAGATATCACATCTCATGATATCGGAAGGGTCTCAGGATTGGAATGGGAAGGAGTTGGATATCACATCTCATGATAAAGGAAGGGTCTAAGGTTTGGAAGGGGAAGGATTTGGATATCACATCTCATGTTATATTACGGGTCTCACGTTTGTATTAGAAGCATTGAGATATCAAGTCTCATAGTATAGGAAGGGTCTCAGAATTGGAATGGGAAGGAGTTGGATATCACATCTCAAGCTATAGGAAGGGTCTCAGGATTGGAATGGGAAGGACTTGGATATCACATCTCATGCTATAGGAAGGCTCTCAGGTTTGGAAGGGGAAAGAGTTGGATATCACATTTCATGTTAGAGGTAGAATCTCAGGTTTGGTATTAGAGGCATTGAGATATCACATCTCATGCTATCAGAAGGGTCTCAGGAATGGAATGGGAAGGAGTTGGATATCACATCTCATGCTAAAGGGAGGGTCTCAGGTTTGGAAGGGGAAGGATTTGGATATCACATCTCATGTTATAGGAAGGATCTCAGGTTTGGTATTAGAAGCATTGAGATATCACATCTCATGCTATCGGAAGGATCTCAGGTTTGGTATTAGAAGCATTGAGATATCACATCTCATGCTATCAGAAGAGTCTCAGGATTGGAATAGGAAGGAGTTCGATATCACATCTCATGCTAAAGGGAGGGTCTCAGGATTGGAAGGGGAAGGATTTGGATATCACATCTCATGTTATCGGAAGGATCTCACGTTTGGTATTAGAAGTATTGAGATATCATATCTCATGCTATAGGAAGGGTCTCAGGATTGGAATGGGAAGGAGTTGGATATCACATCTCATGCTATAGGGAGGGTCTCAGGATTGGAATGGGAAGGACTTAGATATCACATATCATGCTATAGGGAGGGTCTCAGTTTTGATATTAGAAGCATTGAGATATCACATCTCATGCTATAGGAAGTGTCTCAGGATTGGAATGGGAAGGTGCTGGATATCACATCTCATGCTAAAGGAAGGGTCTCAGGTTTGGAACGGGAAGGATTTGGATATCACATCTCATGTTATAGGAAGGGTCTCAGGTTTGGTATAAGCATTGAGATATCACATCTCTGCTATCGGAAGTGTCTCAGGATTGGAATGGGAAGGAGTTGGATATCCCATCTCATGTTATAGGACGGGTCTCAGGTTTGTTATTAGAATCATTGAGATATCATATTGCATGCTGTAGGAAGGGTCTAAGGGTTGGAATGGGAAGGACTTGGATATCACATCTCATGCTATAGATAGGCTCTTAGGTTTGGAAAGGGAAGGAGTTGGATATCACATTTCATGTTAGAGGAAGGATCTCAGGTTTGGTATTAGAAGCATTGAGATATCACATCTCATGCTATAGGAAGGGTCTCAGGATTGGAATGGGAAGCAGTTGGATATCACATCTCATGCTATAGGAAGGGTCTCAGGTTTGGTATAAGCATTGAGATATCACATCTCATGCTATAGGACGGGTCTCAGGATTTGAATGGAAGGAGTTGGATATCACATCTCATGTTATAGGAAGGATCTCAGGTTTGGTATTAGAAGCATTGAGACATCACATCTCATGCTATAGGAAGGGTCTCAGGGTTGGAATGGGAAGGAGTTGGATATCACATCGCATCCAATAGGAAGGGTCTCAGGTTTGGAATGGGAAGGAATTGGATATCACATCTCATGTTATAGGAAGGATCTCAGGTTTGGTATTAGAAGCATTGAGATATCACATCTCATGCTATAGGAAGGGTCTCAGGATTGGAATGTGAAGGATTTGGATATCACATCTCATGCTAAAGGAAGGGTCTCGGGTTTGGTAGAAGCATTGAGATATCACGTCTCTGCTATCGGAAGGGTCTCAGGATTGGATTGGGAAGGAGTTGGATATCACATCTCATGCCATAGGAAGGGTCTCAGGTTTGGTATAAGCATTGAGATATCACATCTCTGCTATCGGGAGGGTCTCAGGATTGGATTGGGAAGGAGTTGGATATCCCTTCTCATGCTATAGGAAGTGTCTCAGATTGGAATGGGAAGGAGTTGGATATCACATCTCATGTTATAGGAAGGGTCTCAGGATTGGAATGGGAAGGATTTGGATATCACATCTCTTGCTATAGGAAGGGTCTCAGGATTGGAATGGGTAGGAGTTGGATATTACTTTCTTGCTATAGGAAGGGTCTCATGTTTGGAATGGGAAGGAGTTGGATATCACATATGCTATAGTTAGTGTCTCAGGTTTGGAACGGAAGGAGTTGGATATCACATCTCATGTTATAGGAAGGGTCTCAGGTTTGGTATAAGCATTGAGATATCACATCTCTGCTATCGGAAGCGGCTCAGGATTGGAATGGGAAGGAGTTGGATATCCCATCTCATGTTATAGGAAGAGTCTCTGGTTTGGTATTAGAATCATTGAGATATCACATTGCATGCTGTAGGAAGGGTCTAAGGATTGGAATGGGATGGACTTGGATATCACATCTCATGCTATAGGTAGGCTCTCAGGTTTGGTATAAGCATTGAGATATCACATCTCATGCTATAGGAAGGGTCTCAGGATTGGAATGGGAAGGAATTGGATATCACATCTCATGCTATAGGAAGGGTCTCAGATTTGGTATAAGCATTGAGATATCACATCTCATGCTAAAGGAAGGGTCTCAGGATTGGAATGGGAAGGAGTTGTATATGACATCTCAGGCCATAGGAAGGTTCTCAGGTTTGGTATAAGCATTGAGATATCACATCTCTGCTATCGGAAGGGTCTCAGGATTGGAATGGGAAGGAGTTGGATATCCCATCTCATGTTATAGGAAGGGTCTCAGGTTTGGTATTAGAAGCATAGAGATATCACATCTCATGCTATAGGAAGGGTCTCAGGATTTGAATGGCAAGGAGTTGGATATCACATCTCATGCCATAGGAAGGGTCTCAGGTTTGGTATAAGCATTCAGATATCACATCTCTGCTATCGGAAGGGTCTCAGGATTGGATTGGGAAGGAGTTAGATATCCCTTCTCATGCTATAGGAAGTGTCTCAGGTTGGAATGGGAAGGAGTTGGATATCACATCTCATGTTATAGGAAGGGTCTCGGGATTGGAATGGGAAGGACTTGGATGTCACATCTCATGCTTTAGGGAGGGTCTCAAGTTTGATATTAGAAGCATTGAGATAACAAATCTCATGATATCGGAAGGGTCTCAGGATTGGAATGGGAAGGAGTTGGATATCACATCTCAAGCTATAGGAAGGGTCTCAGGATTGGAATGGGAAGGATTTGGATATCACATCTCATGTTATAGGACGGGTCTCAGGTTTGGTATTAGAAGCATTGAGATATCAAGTCTCATGGTATAAGAAGGGTCTCAGAATTGGAATGGGAAGGAGTTGGATATCACACCTCAAGCTATAGGAAGGGTCTCAGGATTGGAATGGGGAGGACTTGGATATCACATCTCATGCTATAGGGAGGGTCTCAAGTTTGATATTAGAAGCTTTGAGATATCACATCTCATGATATCGGAAGGGTCTCAGGATTGGAATGGGAAGGAGTTGGATATCACATCTCATGATAAAGGAAGGGTCTAAGGTTTGGAAGGGGAAGGATTTGGATATCACATCTTATGTTATATTACGGGTCTCACGTTTGTATTAGAAGCATTGAGATATCAAGTCTCATAGTATAGGAAGGGTCTCAGAATTGGAATGGGAAGGAGTTGGATATCACATCTCAAGCTATAGGAAGGGTCTCAGGATTGGAATGGGAAGGACTTGGATATCACATCTCATGCTATAGGAAGGCTCTCAGGTTTGGAAGGGGAAATAGTTGGATATCACATTTCATGTTAGAGGTAGGATCTCAGGTTTGGTATTAGAGGCATTGAGATATCACATCTCATGCTATCAGAAGGGTCTTAGGAATGGAATGGGAAGGAGTTGGATATCACATCTCATGCTAAAGGGAGGGTCTCAGGTTTGGAAGGGGAAGGATTTGGATATCACATCTCATGTTATAGGAAGGATCTCAGGTTTGGTATTAGAAGCATTGAGATATCACATCTCATGCTATCGGAAGGATCTCAGGTTTGGTATTAGAAGCATTGAGATATCACATCTCATGCTATCAGAAGAGTCTCAGGATTGGAATAGGAAGGAGTTGGATATCACATCTCATGCTAAAGGGAGGGTCTCAGGATTGGAAGGGGAAGGATTTGGATATCACATCTCATGTTATCGGAAGGATCTCACGTTTGGTATTAGAAGTATTGAGATATCATATCTCATGCTATAGGAAGGGTCTCAGGATTGGAATGGGAAGGAGTTGGATATCACATCTCATGCTATAGGGAGGGTCTCAGGATTGGAATGGGAAGGACTTAGATATCACATATCATGCTATAGGGAGGGTCTCAGTTTTGATATTAGAAGCATTGAGATATCACATCTCATGCTATAGGAAGTGTCTCAGGATTGGAATGGGAAGGTGCTGGATATCACATCTCATGCTAAAGGAAGGGTCTCAGGTTTGGAACGGGAAGGATTTGGATATCACATCTCATGTTATAGGAAGGGTCTCAGGTTTGGTATAAGCATTGAGATATCACATCTCTGCTATCGGAAGTGTCTCAGGATTGGAATGGGAAGGAGTTGGATATCCCATCTCATGTTATAGGACGGGTCTCAGGTTTGTTATTAGAATCATTGAGATATCATATTGCATGCTGTAGGAAGGGTCTAAGGGTTGGAATGGGAAGGACTTGGATATCACATCTCATGCTATAGATAGGCTCTTAGGTTTGGAAAGGGAAGGAGTTGGATATCACATTTCATGTTAGAGGAAGGATCTCAGGTTTGGTATTAGAAGCATTGAGATATCACATCTCATGCTATAGGAAGGGTCTCAGGATTGGAATGGGAAGCAGTTGGATATCACATCTCATGCTATAGGAAGGGTCTCAGGTTTGGTATAAGCATTGAGATATCACATCTCATGCTATAGGACGGGTCTCAGGATTGGAATGGAAGGAGTTGGATATCACATCTCATGTTATAGGAAGGATCTCAGGTTTGGTATTAGAAGCATTGAGACATCACATCTCATGCTATAGGAAGGGTCTCAGGGTTGGAATGGGAAGGAGTTGGATATCACATCTCATCCAATAGGAAGGGTCTCAGGTTTGGAATGGGAAGGAATTGGATATCACATCTCATGTTATAGGAAGGATCTCAGGTTTGGTATTAGAAGCATTGAGATATCACATCTCATGCTATAGGAAGGGTCTCAGGATTGGAATGTGAAGGATTTGGATATCACATCTCATGCTAAAGGAAGGGTCTCAGGTTTGGTAGAAGCATTGAGATATCACGTCTCTGCTATCGGAAGGGTCTCAGGATTGGATTGGGAAGGAGTTGGATATCACATCTCATGCCATAGGAAGGGTCTCAGGTTTGGTATAAGCATTGAGATATCACATCTCTGCTATCGGAAGGGTCTCAGGATTGGATTGGGAAGGAGTTGGATATCCCTTCTCATGCTATAGGAAGTGTCTCAGGTTGGAATGGGAAGGAGTTGGATATCACATCTCATGTTATAGGAAGGGTCTCAGGATTGGAATGGGAAGGATTTGGATATCACATCTCTTGCTATAGGAAGGTTCTCAGGATTGGAATGGGTAGGAGTTGGATATTACTTTCTTGCTATAGGAAGGGTCTCATGTTTGGAATGGGAAGGAGTTGGATATCACATATGCTATAGTTAGTGTCTCAGGTTTGGAACGGGAAGGAGTTGGATATCACATCTCATGTTATAGGAAGGGTCTCAGGCTTGGTATAAGCATTGAGATATCACATCTCTGCTATCGGAAGCGGCTCAGGATTGGAATGGGAAGGAGTTGGATATCCCATCTCATGTTATAGGAAGAGTCTCTGGTTTGGTAGAATCATTGAGATATCACATCGCATGCTGTAGGAAGGGTCAAAGGATTGGAATGGGATGGACTTGGATATCACATCTCATGCTATAGGTAGGCTCTCAGGTTTGGTATAAGCATTGAGATATCACATCTCATGCTATAGGAAGGGTCTCAGGATTGGAATGGGAAGGAATTGGATATCACATCTCATGCTATAGGAAGGGTCTCAGATTTGGTATAAGCATTGAGATATCACATCTCATGCTAAAGGAAGAGTCTCAGGATTGGAATGTGAAGGATTTGGATATCACATCTCATGCTAAAGGAAGGGTCTCAGGTTTGGTAGAAGCATTGAGATATCACGTCGCTGCTATCGGAAGGGTCTCAGGATTGGATTGGGAAGGAGTTGGATATCCCTTCTCATGCTATAGGAAGGGTCTCAGGATTTGAATGGCAAGGAGTTGGATATCACATCTCATGCCATAGGAAGGGTCTCAGGTTTGGTATAAGCATTGAGATATCACATCTCTGCTATCGGAAGGGTCTCAGGATTGGATTGGGAAGGAGTTGGATATCCCTTCTCATGCTATAGGAAGTGTCTCAGGTTGGAATGGGAAGGAGTTGGATATCACATCTCATGCTATAGGAAGGGTCTCAGGTTTGGTATAAGCATTGAGATATCACATCTCATGCTATAGGACGGGTCTCAGGATTGTAATGGAAGGAGTTGGATATCACATCTCATGTTATAGGAAGGATCTCAGGTTTGGTATTAGAATCATTGAGACATCACATCTCATGCTATAGGAAGGGTCTCAGGGTTGGAATGGGAAGGAGTTGGATATCACAACTCATCCAATAGGAAGGGTCTCAGGTTTGGAATGGGAAGGAATTGGATATCACATCTCATGTTATAGGAAGGATCTCAGGTTTGGTATTAGAAGCATTGAGATATCACATCTCATGCTATAGGAAGGGTCTCAGGATTGGAATGTGAAGGATTTGGATATCACATCTCATGCTAAAGGAAGGGTCTCAGGTTTGGTAGAAGCATTGAGATATCACGTCTCTGCTATCGGAAGGGTCTCAGGATTGGATTGGGAAGGAGTTGGATATCCCTTTTCATGCTATAGGAAGGGTCTCAGGATTTGAATGGCAAGGAGTTGGATATCACATCTCATGCCACAGGAAGGGTCTCAGGTTTGGTTTAAGCATTGAGATATCACATCTCTGCTATCGGAAGGGTCTCAGGATTGGATTGGGAAGGAGTTGGATATCCCTTCTCATGCTATAGGAAGTGTCTCAGGTTGGAATGGGAAGGAGTTGGATATCACATCTCATGTTATAGGAAGGGTCTCAGGATTGGAATGGGAAGGATTTGGATATCACATCTCTTGCTATAGGAAGGGTCTCAGGATTGGAATGGGTAGGAGTTGGATATTACTTTCTTGCTATAGGAAGGGTCTCATGTTTGGAATGGGAAGGAGTTGGATATCACATATGCTATAGTTAGTGTCTCAGGTTCGGAACGGGAAGGAGTTGGATATCACATCTCATGTTATAGGAAGGGTCTCAGGTTTGGTATAAGCATTGAGATATCACATCTCTGCTATCGGAAGCGGCTCAGGATTTGAATGGGAAGGAGTTGGATATCCCATCTCATGTTATAGGAAGAGTCTCTGGTTTGGTATTAGAATCATTGAGATATCACATCGCATGCTGTAGGAAGGGTCTAAGGATTGGAATGGGGTGGACTTGGATATCACATCTCATGCTATAGGTAGGCTCTCAGTTTTGGTATAAGCATTGAGATATCACATCTCATGCTATAGGAAGGGTCTCAGGATTGGAATGGGAAGGAATTGGATATCACATCTCATGCTATAGGAAGGGTCTCAGATTTGGTATAAGCATTGAGATATCACATCTCATGCTAGAGGAAGGGTCTCAGGATTGGAATGGGAAGGAGTTGTATATGACATCTCAGGCCATAGGAAGGTTCTCAGGTTTGGTATAAGCATTGAGATATCACATCTCTGCTATCGGAAAGGTCTCAGGATTGGAATGGGAAGGAGTTGGATATCCCATCTCATGTTATAGGAAGGGTCTCAGGTTTGGTATTAGAAGCATAGAGATATCACATCTCATGCTATAGGAAGGGTCTCAGGATTGGAATGGGAAGGACTTGGATGTCACATCTCATGCTATAGGGAGGGTCTCAAGTTTGATATTAGAAGCATTGAGATAACAA
Source organism: Ambystoma mexicanum (assembly GCF_040938575.1). NCBI lineage: Eukaryota > Metazoa > Chordata > Amphibia > Caudata > Ambystomatidae > Ambystoma > Ambystoma mexicanum. The sequence goes on from NW_027182447.1 coordinate 206,929, forward strand.
ATCTCATGATATCGGAAGGGTCTCAGGATTGGAATGGGAAGGAGTTGGATATCACATCTCATGATAAAGGAAGGGTCTAAGGTTTGGAAGGGGAAGGATTTGGATATCACATCTCATGTTATAGGACGGGTCTCAGGTTTGGTATTAGAAGCATTGAGATATCAAGTCTCATGCTATACGAAGGGTCTCAGGATTGGAATGGGAAGGATTTGGATATCACATCTCTTGCTATAGGAAGGGTCTCAGGATTGGAATGGGTAGGAGTTGGATATTACTTTCTTGCTATAGGAAGGGTCTCATGTTTGGAATGGGAAGGAGTTGGATATCACATATGCTATAGTTAGTGTCTCAGGTTCGGAACGGGAAGGAGTTGGATATCACATCTCATGTTATAGGAAGGGTCTCAGGTTTGGTATAAGCATTGAGATATCACATCTCTGCTATCGGAAGCGGCTCAGGATTTGAATGGGAAGGAGTTGGATATCCCATCTCATGTTATAGGAAGAGTCTCTGGTTTGGTATTAGAATCATTGAGATATCACATCGCATGCTGTAGGAAGGGTCTAAGGATTGGAATGGGGTGGACTTGGATATCACATCTCATGCTATAGGTAGGCTCTCAGTTTTGGTATAAGCATTGAGATATCACATCTCATGCTATAGGAAGGGTCTCAGGATTGGAATGGGAAGGAATTGGATATCACATCTCATGCTATAGGAAGGGTCTCAGATTTGGTATAAGCATTGAGATATCACATCTCATGCTAAAGGAAGGGTCTCAGGATTGGAATGGGAAGGAGTTGTATATGACATCTCAGGCCATAGGAAGGTTCTCAGGTTTGGTATAAGCATTGAGATATCACATCTCTGCTATCGGAAAGGTCTCAGGATTGGAATGGGAAGGAGTTGGATATCCCATCTCATGTTATAGGAAGGGTCTCAGGTTTGGTATTAGAAGCATAGAGATATCACATCTCATGCTATAGGAAGGGTCTCAGGATTGGAATGGGAAGGACTTGGATGTCACATCTCATGCTATAGGGAGGGTCTCAAGTTTGATATTAGAAGCATTGAGATAACAAATCTCATGATATCGGAAGGGTCTCAGGATTGGAATGGGAAGGAGTTGGATATCACATCTCATGATAAAGGAAGGGTCTAAGGTTTGGAAGGGGAAGGATTTGGATATCACATCTCATGTTATAGGACGGGTCTCAGGTTTGGTATTAGAAGCATTGAGATATCAAGTCTCATGGTATACGAAGGGTCTCAGGATTGGAATGGGAAGGATTTGGATATCACATCTCTTGCTATAGGAAGGGTCTCAGGATTGGAATGGGTAGGAGTTGGATATTACTTTCTTGCTATAGGAAGGGTCTCATGTTTGGAATGGGAAGGAGTTGGATATCACATATGCTATAGTTAGTGTCTCAGGTTCGGAACGGGAAGGAGTTGGATATCACATCTCATGTTATAGGAAGGGTCTCAGGTTTGGTATAAGCATTGAGATATCACATCTCTGCTATCGGAAGCGGCTCAGGATTTGAATGGGAAGGAGTTGGATATCCCATCTCATGTTATAGGAAGAGTCTCTGGTTTGGTATTAGAATCATTGAGATATCACATCGCATGCTGTAGGAAGGGTCTAAGGATTGGAATGGGGTGGACTTGGATATCACATCTCATGCTATAGGTAGGCTCTCAGTTTTGGTATAAGCATTGAGATATCACATCTCATGCTATAGGAAGGGTCTCAGGATTGGAATGGGAAGGAATTGGATATCACATCTCATGCTATAGGAAGGGTCTCAGATTTGGTATAAGCATTGAGATATCACATCTCATGCTAAAGGAAGGGTCTCAGGATTGGAATGGGAAGGAGTTGTATATGACATCTCAGGCCATAGGAAGGTTCTCAGGTTTGGTATAAGCATTGAGATATCACATCTCTGCTATCGGAAAGGTCTCAGGATTGGAATGGGAAGGAGTTGGATATCCCATCTCATGTTATAGGAAGGGTCTCAGGTTTGGTATTAGAAGCATAGAGATATCACATCTCATGCTATAGGAAGGGTCTCAGGATTGGAATGGGAAGGACTTGGATGTCACATCTCATGCTATAGGGAGGGTCTCAAGTTTGATATTAGAAGCATTGAGATAACAAATCTCATGATATCGGAAGGGTCTCAGGATTGGAATGGGAAGGAGTTGGATATCACATCTCATGATAAAGGAAGGGTCTAAGGTTTGGAAGGGGAAGGATTTGGATATCACATCTCATGTTATAGGACGGGTCTCAGGTTTGGTATTAGAAGCATTGAGATATCAAGTCTCATGGTATACGAAGGGTCTCAGAATTGGAATGGGAAGGAGTTGGATATCACACCTCAAGCTATAGGAAGGGTCTCAGGATTGGAATGGGAAGGAGTTTGATATCACATCTCATGCCATAGTATGGGTCTCAGGTTTGGTAGAAGCATTGGGATATCACATCTCATGCTATCGGAAGGGTATCAGTATTGGATTTGGAAGAAGTTGGATATCCCATCTCATGCTATAGGAAGGGTCTCAGGTTGGAATGGGAAGGAGTTGGATATCACATTTCATGTTATAGGAAGGGTCTCAGGATTGGAATGGGAAGGACTTGGATATCATATCTCATGCTATAGGACGGGTCTCAGGTTTGTTATTAGAATCATTGAGATATCATATTGCATGCTGTAGGAAGGGTCTAAGGATTGGAATGGGAAGGACCTGGATATCACATCTCATGCTATAGATAGGCTCTTAGGTTTGGAAAGGGAAGGAGTTGGATATCACATCTCATGTTATAGGATGGATCTCAGGTTTGGTATTAGAAGTATTGAGATATCACATCTCATGTTATCGGAAGGATCTCAGGTTTGGTATTAGAAGTATTGAGATATCACATCTCATGCTATAGGAAGGGTCTCAGGATTGGAATGGGAAGGAGTTGGATATCACATCTCATGCTAAAGGAAGGGTCTCAGGTTTGGTAGAAGCATTGAGATATCACATCTCATGCTATAGGAAGGGTCTCAGGATTGGAATGGGAAGGACTTAGATATCACATATCATGCTATAGGGAGGGTCTCAGTTTTGATATTAGAAGCATTGAGATATCACATCTCATGCTATCGGAAGTGTCTCAGGATTGGAATGGGAAGGACATCACATCTCATGCTAAAGGAAGGGTCTCAGGTTTGGAACGGGAAGGAGTTAAATTTCACATCTCATGTTATAGGAAGGGTCTCAGGTTTGGTATAAACATTGAGATATCACATCTCTGCTATCGGAAGTGTCTCAGGATTGGCATGGGAAGGAGTTGGATATCCCATCTCATGTTATAGGACGGGTCTCAGGTTTGTTATTAGAATCATTGAGATATCATATTGCATGCTGTAGGAAGGGTCTAAGGGTTGGAATGCGAAGGACTTGGATATCACATCTCATGCTATAGATAGGCTCTTAGGTTTGGAAAGGGAAGGAGTTGGATATCACATTTCATGTTAGAGGAAGGATCTCAGGTTTGGTATTAGAAGCATTGAGATATCACATCTCATGCTATAGGAAGGGTCTCAGGATTGGAATGGGAAGGAGTTGGATATCACATCTCATGCTATAGGAATGGTCTCAGGTTTGGTATAAGCATTGAGATATCACATCTCATGCTATAGGACGGGTCTCAGGATTGGAATGGAAGGAGTTGGATATCACATCTCATGTTATAGGAAGGATCTCAGGTTTGGTATTAGAAGCATTGAGACATCACATCTCATGCTATAGGAAGGGTCTCAGGGTTGGAATGGGAAGGAGTTGGATATCACATCTCATCCAATAGGAAGGGTCTCAGGTTTGGAATGGGAAGTAATTGGATATCACATCTCATGTTATAGGAAGGATCTCAGGTTTGGTATTAGAAGCATTGAGATATCAAATCTCATGCTATAGGAAGGGTCTCAGGATTGGAATGTGAAGGATTTGGATATCACATCTCATGCTAAAGGAAGGGTCTCAGGTTTGGTAGAAGCATTGAGATATCACGTCTCTGCTATCGGAAGGGTCTCAGGATTGGATTGGGAAGGAGTTGGATATCCCTTTTCATGCTATAGGAAGGGTCTCAGGTTTGGTATAAGCATTGAGATATCACATCTCTGCTATCGGAAGGGTCTCAGGATTGGATTGGGAAGGAGTTGGATATCCCTTCTCATGCTATAGGAAGTGTCTCAGGTTGGAATGGGAAGGAGTTGGATATCACATCTCATGTTATAGGAAGGGTCTCAGGATTGGAATGGGAAGGATTTGGATATCACATCTCTTGCTATAGGAAGGGTATCAGGATTGGAATGGGTAGGAGTTGGATATTACTTTCTTGCTATAGGAAGGGTCTCATGTTTGGAATGGGAAGGAATTGGATATCACATATGCTATAGTTAGTGTCTCAGGTTTGGAACGGGAAGGAGTTGGATATCACATCTCATGTTATAGGAAGGGTCTCAGGTTTGGTATAAGCATTGAGATATCACATCTCTGCTAACGGAAGCGGCTCAGGATTGGAATGGGAAGGAGTTGGATATCCCATCTCATGTTATAGGAAGAGTCTCTGGTTTGGTATTAGAATAATTGAGATATCACATTGCATGTTGTAGGAAGGGTCTAAGGATTGGAATGGGATGGACTTGGATATCACATCTCATGCTATAGGTAGGCTCTCAGGTTTGGTATAAGCATTGAGATATCACATCTCATGCTATAGGAAGGGTCTCAGGATTGGAATGGGAAGGAATTGGATATCACATCTCATGCTATAGGAAGGGTCTCAGATTTGGTATAAGTATTGAGATATCACATATCATGCTAAAGGAAGGGTCTCAGGATTGGAATGGGAAGGAGTTGTATATGACATCTCAGGCCATAGGAAGGTTCTCAGGTTTGGTATAAGCATTGAGATATCACATCTCTGCTATCGGAAAGGTCTCAGGATTGGAATGGGAAGGAGTTGGATATCCCATCTCATGTTATAGGAAGGATCTCAGGTTTGGTATTAGAAGCATAGAGATATCACATCTCATGCTATAGGAAGGGTCTCAGGATTGGAATGGGAAGGACTTGGATGTCACATCTCATGCTATAGGGAGGGTCTCAAGTTTGATATTAGAAGCATTGAGATAACAAATCTCATGATATCGGAAGGGTCTCAGGATTGGAATGGGAAGGAGTTGGATATCACATCTCATGATAAAGGAAGGGTCTAAGGTTTGGAAGGGGAAGGATTTGGATATCACATCTCATGTTATAGGACGGGTCTCAGGTTTGGTATTAGAAGCATTGAGATATCAAGTCTCATGGTATAAGAAGGGTCTCAGAATTGGAATGGGAAGGAGTTGGATATCACACCTCAAGCTATAGGAAGGGTCTCAGGATTGGAATGGGAAGGAGTTTGATATCACATCTCATGCCATAGTATGGGTCTCAGGTTTGGTAGAAGCATTGGGATATCACATCTCATGCTATCGGAAGGGTATCAGTATTGGATTTCGAAGAAGTTGGATATCCCATCTCATGCTATAGGAAGGGTCTCAGGTTGGAATGGGAAGGAGTTGGATATCACATTTCATGTTATAGGAAGGGTCTCAGGATTGGAATGGGAAGGACTTGGATATCATATCTCATGCTATAGGACGGGTCTCAGGTTTGTTATTAGAATCATTGAGATATCATATTGCATGCTGTAGGAAGGGTCTAAGGATTTGAATAGGAAGGACCTGGATATCACATCTCATGCTATAGATAGGCTCTTAGGTTTGGAAAGGGAAGGAGTTGGATATCACATTTCATGTTAGAGGAAGGATCTCAGGTTTGGTATTAGAAGCACTGAGATATCACATCTCATGCTATAGGAAGGGTCTCAGGATTGGAATGGGAAGTAGTTGGATATCACATCTCATGCTATAGGAAGGGTCTCAGGTTTGGTATAAGCATTGAGATATCACATCTCATGCTATAGGACGGGTCTCAGGATTGGAATGGAAGGAGTTGGATATCACATCTCATGTTATAGGAAGGATCTCAGGTTTGGTATTAGAATCATTGAGACATCACATCTCATGCTATAGGAAGGGTCTCATGGTTGGAATGGGAAGGAGTTGGATATCACAACTCATCCAATAGGAAGGGTCTCAGGTTTGGAATGGGAAGGAATTGGATATCACATCTCATGTTATAGGAAGGATCTCAGGTTTGGTATTAGAAGCATTGAGATATCACATCTCATGCTATAGGAAGGGTCTCAGGATTGGAATGTGAAGGATTTGGATATCACATCTCATGCTAAAGGAAGGGTCTCAGGTTTGGTAGAAGCATTGAGATATCACGTCTCTGCTATCGGAAGGGTCTCAGGATTGGATTGGGAAGGAGTTGGATATCCCTTCTCATGCTATAGGAAGGGTCTCAGGATTTGAATGGCAAGGAGTTGGATATCACATCTCATGCCATACGAAGGGTCTCAGGTTTGGTATAAGCATTGAGATATCACATCTCTGCTATCGGAAGGGTCTCAGGATTGGAATGGGAAGGAGTTGGATATTCCCATCTCATGTAATAGGAAGGGTCTCAGGTTTGGTATTAGAAGCATTGAGATATCACATCTCATGCTATAGGAAGGGTCTCAGGATTGGAATGGGAAGGACTTGGATATCACATCTCATGCTATAGGGAGGGTCTCAAGTTTGATATTAGAAGCTTTGAGATATCACATCTCATGATATCGGAAGGGTCTCAGGATTGGAATGGGAAGGAGTTGGATATCACATCTCATGATAAAGGAAGGGTCTAAGGTTTGGAAGGGGAAGGATTTGGATATCACATCTCATGTTATATTACGGGTCTCAGGTTTGGTATTAGAAGCATTGAGATATCAAGTCTCAGAGTATAGGAAGGGTCTCAGAATTGGAATGGGAAGGAGTTGGATATCACATCTCAAGCTATAGGAAGGGTCTCAGGATTGGAATGGGAAGGACTTGGATATCACATCTCATGCTATAGGAAGGCTCTCAGGTTTGGAAGGGGAAAGAGTTGGATATCACATTTCATGTTAGAGGTAGGATCTCAGGTTTGGTATTAGAGGCATTGAGATATCACATCTCATGCTATCAGAAGGGTCTCGGGAATGGAATGGGAAGGAGTTGGATATCACATCTCATGCTAAAGGGAGGGTCTCAGGTTTGGAAGGGAAAGGATTTGGATATCACATCTCATGTTATAGGAAGGATCTCAGGTTTGGTATTAGAAGCATTGAGATATCACATCTCATGCTATCAGAAGGGTCTCAGGATTGGAATGGGAAGGAGTTGGATATCACATCTCATGCTAAAGGGAGGGTCTCAGGTTTGGAAGGGGAAGGATTTGGATATCACATCTCATGTTATCGGAAGGATCTCACGTTTGGTATTAGAAGTATTGAGATATCATATCTCATGCTATAGGAAGGGTCTCAGGATTGGAATGGGAAGGAGTTGGATATCACATCTCATGTTATAGGTAGTGTCTCAGGATTGTAATGGGAAGGACTTGGATATCACATCTCATGCTATAGGTAGGGTCTCAAGTTTGATATTAGAAGCATTGAGATATCACATCTCATGCTATAGGAAGGGTCTGAGGATTGGAATGGGAAGGAGTTGGATATCACATCTCATGCTATGGAAAGGGTCTCAGGTTTGGTATAAGCAGTGAGATATCACATCTCATGCTATAGGAAGTGTCTCAGGATTGGAATGGGAAGGAGTTGGATATCACATCTCATGTTATAGGAAGGATCTCAGGTTTGGTATAAGCATTGAGATATCACATCTCTGCTACCGGAAGGGTCTCAGGATTGGAATGGGAAGGAGTTGGATATTCCCATCTCATGTTATAGGAAGGGTCTCAGGTTTGGTATTAGAAGCATTGAGATATCACATCTCATGCTATAGGAAGGGTCTCAGGATTGGAATGGGAAGGACTTGGATATCACATCTCATGCTATAGGGAGGGTCTCAAGTTTGATATTAGAAGCTTTGAGATATCACATCTCATGATATCGGAAGGGTCTCAGGATTGGAATGGGAAGGAGTTGGATATCACATCTCATGATAAAGGAAGGGTCTAAGGTTTGGAAGGGGAAGGATTTGGATATCACATCTCATGTTATATTACGGGTCTCACGTTTGTATTAGAAGCATTGAGATATCAAGTCTCATAGTATAGGAAGGGTCTCAGAATTGGAATGGGAAGGAGTTGGATATCACATCTCAAGCTATAGGAAGGGTCTCAGGATTGGAATGGGAAGGACTTGGATATCACATCTCATGCTATAGGAAGGCTCTCAGGTTTGGAAGGGGAAAGAGTTGGATATCACATTTCATGTTAGAGGTAGGATCTCAGGTTTGGTATTAGAGGCATTGAGATATCACATCTCATGCTATCAGAAGGGTCTCAGGAATGGAATGGGAAGGAGTTGGATATCACATCTCATGCTAAAGGGAGGGTCTCAGGTTTGGAAGGGGAAGGATTTAGATATCACATCTCATGTTATAGGAAGGATCTCAGGTTTGGTATTAGAAGCATTGAGATATCACATCTCATGCTATCGGAAGGATCTCAGGTTTGGTATTAGAAGCATTGAGATATCACATCTCATGCTATCAGAAGAGTCTCAGGATTGGAATAGGAAGGAGTTGGATATCACATCTCATGCTAAAGGGAGGGTCTCAGGATTGGAAGGGGAAGGATTTGGATATCACATCTCATGTTATCGGAAGGATCTCACGTTTGGTATTAGAAGTATTGAGATATCATATCTCATGCTATAGGAAGGGTCTCAGGATTGGAATGGGAAGGAGTTGGATATCACATCTCATGCTATAGGGAGGGTCTCAGGATTGGAATGGGAAGGACTTAGATATCACATATCATGCTATAGGGAGGGTCTCAGTTTTGATATTAGAAGCATTGAGATATCACATCTCATGCTATAGGAAGTGTCTCAGGATTGGAATGGGAAGGTGCTGGATATCACATCTCATGCTAAAGGAAGGGTCTCAGGTTTGGAACGGGAAGGGTTTGGATATCACATCTCATGTTATAGGAAGGGTCTCAGGTTTGGTATAAGCATTGAGATATCACATCTCTGCTATCGGAAGTGTCTCAGGATTGGAATGGGAAGGAGTTGGATATCCCATCTCATGTTATAGGACGGGTCTCAGGTTTGTTATTAGAATCATTGAGATATCATATTGCATGCTGTAGGAAGGGTCTAAGGGTTGGAATGGGAAGGACTTGGATATCACATCTCATGGTATAGATAGGCTCTTAGGTTTGGAAAGGGAAGGAGTTGGATATCACATTTCATGTTAGAGGAAGGATCTCAGGTTTGGTATTAGAAGCATTGAGATATCACATCTCATGCTATAGGAAGGGTCTCAGGATTGGAATGGGAAGCAGTTGGATATCACATCTCATGCTAAAGGGAGGGTCTCAGGTTTGGAAGGGGAAGGATTTGGATATCACATCTCATGTTATAGGAAGGATCTCAGGTTTGGTATTAGAAGCATTGAGATATCACATCTCATGCTATCGGAAGGATCTCAGGTTTGGTATTAGAAGCATTGAGATATCACATCTCATGCTATCAGAAGAGTCTCAGGATTGGAATAGGAAGGAGTTGGATATCCCATCTCATGTTATAGGACGGGTCTCAGGTTTGTTATTGGAATCATTGAGATATCATATTGCATGCTGTAGGAAGGGTCTAAGGGTTGGAATGTGAAGGACTTGGATATCACATCTCATGCTATAGATAGGCTCTTAGGTTTGGAAAGGGAAGGAGTTGGATCTCACATTTCATGTTAGAGGAAGGATCTCAGGTTTGGTATTAGAAGCATTGAGATATCACATCTCATGCTATAGGAAGGGTCTCAGGATTGGAATGGGAAGGAGTTGGATATCACATCTCATGCTATAGGAAGGGTCTCAGGTTTGGTATAAGCATTGAGATATCACATCTCATGCTATAGGAAGGGTCTCAGGATTGGAATGGAAGGAGTTGGATATCAGATCTCATGTTATAGGAAGGATCTCAGGTTTGGTATTAGAAGCATTGAGATATCACATCTCATGCTATAGGAAGGGTCTCAGGATTGGAATGTGAAGGATTTGGATATCACATCTCATGCTAAAGGAAGGGTCTCAGGTTTGGTAGAAGCATTGAGATATCACGTCGCTGCTATCGGAAGGGTCTCAGGATTGGATTGGGAAGGAGTTGGATATCCCTTCTCATGCTATAGGAAGGGTCTCAGGATTTGAATGGCAAGGAGTTGGATATCACATCTCATGCCATAGGAAGGGTCTCAGGTTTGGTATAAGCATTGAGATATCACATCTCTGCTATCGGAAGGGTCTCAGGATTGGATTGGGAATGAGTTGGATATCCCTTCTCATGCTATAGGAAGTGTCTCAGGTTGGAATGGGAAGGAGTTGGATATCACATCTCATGTTATAGGAAGGGTCTCAGGATTGGAATGGGAAAGAGTTGGATATTACTTTCTTGCTATAGGAAGGGTCTCATGTTTGGAATGGGAAGGAGTTGGATATCACATATGCTATAGTTAGTGTCTCAGGTTTGGAACGGGAAGGAGTTGGATATCACATCTCATGTTATAGGAAGGGTCTCAGGTTTGGTATAAGCATTGAGATATCACATCTCTGCTATCGGAAGCGGCTCAGGATTGGAATGGGAAGGAGTTGGATATCCCATCTCATGTTATAGGAAGAGTCTCTGGTTTGGTATTAGAATAATTGAGATATCACATTGCATGTTGTAGGAAGGGTCTAAGGATTGGAATGGGATGGACTTGGATATCACATCTCATGCTATAGGTAGGCTCTCAGGTTTGGTATAAGCATTGAGATATCACATCTCATGCTATAGGAAGGGTCTCAGGATTGGAATGGGAAGGAATTGGATATCACATCTCATGCTATAGGAAGGGTCTCAGATTTGGTATAAGCATTGAGATATCACATATCATGCTAAAGGAAGGGTCTCAGGATTGGAATGGGAAGGAGTTGTATATGACATCTCAGGCCATAGGAAGGTTCTCAGGTTTGGTATAAGCATTGAGATATCACATCTCTGCTATCGGAAAGGTCTCAGGATTGGAATGGGAAGGAGTTGGATATCCCATCTCATGTTATAGGAAGGATCTCAGGTTTGGTATTAGAAGCATAGAGATATCACATCTCATGCTATAGGAAGGGTCTCAGGATTGGAATGGGAAGGACTTGGATGTCACATCTCATGCTATAGGGAGGGTCTCAAGTTTGATATTAGAAGCATTGAGATAACAAATCTCATGATATCGGAAGGGTCTCAGGATTGGAATGGGAAGGAGTTGGATATCACATCTCATGATAAAGGAAGGGTCTAAGGTTTGGAAGGGGAAGGATTTGGATATCACATCTCATGTTATAGGACGGGTCTCAGGTTTGGTATTAGAAGCATTGAGATATCAAGTCTCATGGTATAAGAAGGGTCTCAGAATTGGAATGGGAAGGAGTTGGATATCACACCTCAAGCTATAGGAAGGGTCTCAGGATTGGAATGGGAAGGAGTTTGATATCACATCTCATGCCATAGTATGGGTCTCAGGTTTGGTAGAAGCATTGGGATATCACATCTCATGCTATCGGAAGGGTATCAGTATTGGATTTTGAAGAAGTTGGATATCCCATCTCATGCTATAGGAAGGGTCTCAGGTTGGAATGGGAAGGAGTTGGATATCACATTTCATGTTATAGGAAGGGTCTCAGGATTGGAATGGGAAGGACTTGGATATCATATCTCATGCTATAGGACGGGTCTCAGGTTTGTTATTAGAATCATTGAGATATCATATTGCATGCTGTAGGAAGGGTCTAAGGATTGGAATAGGAAGGACCTGGATATCACATTTCATGCTATAAATAGGCTCTTAGGTTTGGAAAGGGAAGGAGTTGGATATCACATTTCATGTTAGAGGAAGGATCTCAGGTTTGGTATTAGAAGCACTGAGATATCACATCTCATGCTATAGGAAGGGTCTCAGGATTGGAATCGGAAGTAGTTGGATATCACATCTCATGCTATAGGAAGGGTCTCAGGTTTGGTATAAGCATTGAGATATCACATCTCATGCTATAGGACGGGTCTCAGGATTGGAATGGAAGGAGTTGGATATCACATCTCATGTTATAGGAAGGATCTCAGGTTTGGTATTAGAATCATTGAGACATCACATCTCATGCTATAGGAAGGGTCTCAGGGTTGGAATGGGAAGGAGTTGGATATCACAACTCATCCAATAGGAAGGGTCTCAGGTTTGGAATGGGAAGGAATTGGATATCACATCTCATGTTATAGGAAGGATCTCAGGTTTGGTATTAGAAGCATTGAGATATCACATCTCATGCTATAGGAAGGGTCTCAGGATTGGAATGTGAAGGATTTGGATATCATATCTCATGCTAAAGGAAGGGTCTCAGGTTTGGTAGAAGCATTGAGATATCACGTCTCTGCTATCGGAAGGGTCTCAGGATTGGATTGGGAAGGAGTTGGATATCCCTTCTCATGCTATAGGAAGGGTCTCAGGATTTGAATGGCAAGGAGTTGGATATCACATCTCATGCCATACGAAGGGTCTCAGGTTTGGTATAAGCATTGAGATATCACATCTCTGCTATCGGAAGGGTCTCAGGATTGGAATGGGAAGGAGTTGGATATTCCCATCTCATGTAATAGGAAGGGTCTCAGGTTTGGTATTAGAAGCATTGAGATATCACATCTCATGCTATAGGAAGGGTCTCAGGATTGGAATGGGAAGGACTTGGATATCACATCTCATGCTATAGGGAGGGTCTCAAGTTTGATATTAGAAGCTTTGAGATATCACATCTCATGATATCGGAAGGGTCTCAGGATTGGAATGGGAAGGAGTTGGATATCACATCTCATGATAAAGGAAGGGTCTAAGGTTTGGAAGGGGAAGGATTTGGATATCACATCTCATGTTATATTACGGGTCTCAGGTTTGGTATTAGAAGCATTGAGATATCAAGTCTCAGAGTATAGGAAGGGTCTCAGAATTGGAATGGGAAGGAGTTGGATATCACATCTCAAGCTATAGGAAGGGTCTCAGGATTGGAATGGGAAGGACTTGGATATCACATCTCATGCTATAGGAAGGCTCTCAGGTTTGGAAGGGGAAAGAGTTGGATATCACATTTCATGTTAGAGGTAGGATCTCAGGTTTGGTATTAGAGGCATTGAGATATCACATCTCATGCTATCAGAAGGGTCTCGGGAATGGAATGGGAAGGAGTTGGATATCACATCTCATGCTAAAGGGAGGGTCTCAGGTTTGGAAGGGAAAGGATTTGGATATCACATCTCATGTTATAGGAAGGATCTCAGGTTTGGTATTAGAAGCATTGAGATATCACATCTCATGCTATCAGAAGGGTCTCAGGATTGGAATGGGAAGGAGTTGGATATCACATCTCATGCTAAAGGGAGGGTCTCAGGTTTGGAAGGGGAAGGATTTGGATATCACATCTCATGTTATCGGAAGGATCTCACGTTTGGTATTAGAAGTATTGAGATATCATATCTCATGCTATAGGAAGGGTCTCAGGATTGGAATGGGAAGGAGTTGGATATCACATCTCATGTTATAGGAAGTGTCTCAGGATTGTAATGGGAAGGACTTGGATATCACATCTCATGCTATAGGTAGGGTCTCAAGTTTGATATTAGAAGCATTGAGATATCACATCTCATGCTATAGGAAGGGTCTGAGGATTGGAATGGGAAGGAGTTGGATATCACATCTCATGCTATGGGAATGGTCTCAGGTTTGGTATAAGCAGTGAGATATCGTATCTCATGCTATAGGAAGTGTCTCAGGATTGGAATGGGAAGGAGTTGGATATCACATCTCATGTTATAGGAAGGATCTCAGGTTTGGTATAAGCATTGAGATATCACATCTCTTCTACCGGAAGGGTCTCAGGATTGGAATGGGAAGGAGTTGGATATTCCCATCTCATGTTATAGGAAGGGTCTCAGGTTTGGTATTAGAAGCATTGAGATATCACATCTCATGCTATAGGAAGGGTCTCAGGATTGGAATGGGAAGGACTTGGATATCACATCTCATGCTATAGGGAAGGTCTCAAGTTTGATATTAGAAGCTTTGAGATATCACATCTCATGATATCGGAAGGGTCTCAGGATTGGAATGGGAAGGAGTTGGATATCACATCTCATGATAAAGGAAGGGTCTAAGGTTTGGAAGGGGAAGGATTTGGATATCACATCTCATGTTATATTACGGGTCTCACGTTTGTATTAGAAGCATTGAGATATCAAGTCTCATAGTATAGGAAGGGTCTCAGAATTGGAATGGGAAGGAGTTGGATATCACATCTCAAGCTATAGGAAGGGTCTCAGGATTGGAATGGGAAGGACTTGGATATCACATCTCATGCTATAGGAAGGCTCTCAGGTTTGGAAGGGGAAAGAGTTGGATATCACATTTCATGTTAGAGGTAGGATCTCAGGTTTGGTATTAGAGGCATTGAGATATCACATCTCATGCTATCAGAAGGGTCTCAGGAATGGAATGGGAAGGAGTTGGATATCACATCTCATGCTAAAGGGAGGGTCTCAGGTTTGGAAGGGGAAGGATTTGGATATCACATCTCATGTTATAGGAAGGATCTCAGGTTTGGTATTAGAAGCATTGAGATATCACATCTCATGCTATCGGAAGGATCTCAGGTTTGGTATTAGAAGCATTGAGATATCACATCTCATGCTATCAGAAGAGTCTCAGGATTGGAATAGGAAGGAGTTGGATATCACATCTCATGCTAAAGGGAGGGTCTCAGGATTGGAAGGGGAAGGATTTGGATATCACATCTCATGTTATCGGAAGGATCTCACGTTTGGTATTAGAAGTATTGAGATATCATATCTCATGCTATAGGAAGGGTCTCAGGATTGGAATGGGAAGGAGTTGGATATCACATCTCATGCTATAGGGAGGGTCTCAGGATTGGAATGGGAAGGACATAGATATCACATATCATGCTATAGGGAGGGTCTCAGTTTTGATATTAGAAGCATTGAGATATCACATCTCATGCTATAGGAAGTGTCTCAGGATTGGAATGGGAAGGTGCTGGATATCACATCTCATGCTAAAGGAAGGGTCTCAGGTTTGGAACGGGAAGGATTTGGATATCACATCTCATGTTATAGGAAGGGTCTCAGGTTTGGTATAAGCATTGAGATATCACATCTCTGCTATCGGAAGTGTCTCAGGATTGGAATGGGAAGGAGTTGGATATCCCATCTCATGTTATAGGACGGGTCTCAGGTTTGTTATTAGAATCATTGAGATATCATATTGCATGCTGTAGGAAGGGTCTAAGGGTTGGAATGGGAAGGACTTGGATATCACATCTCATGGTATAGATAGGCTCTTAGGTTTGGAAAGGGAAGGAGTTGGATATCACATTTCATGTTAGAGGAAGGATCTCAGGTTTGGTATTAGAAGCATTGAGATATCACATCTCATGCTATAGGAAGGGTCTCAGGATTGGAATGCGAAGCAGTTGGATATCACATCTCATGCTAAAGGGAGGGTCTCAGGTTTGGAAGGGGAAGGATTTGGATATCACATCTCATGTTATAGGAAGGATCTCAGGTTTGGTATTAGAAGCATTGAGATATCACATCTCATGCTATCGGAAGGATCTCAGGTTTGGTATTAGAAGCATTGAGATATCACATCTCATGCTATCAGAAGAGTCTCAGGATTGGAATAGGAAGGAGTTGGATATCACATCTCATGCTAAAGGGAGGGTCTCAGGATTGGAAGGGGAAGGATTTGGATATCACATCTCATGTTATCGGAAGGATCTCACGTTTGGTATTAGAAGTATTGAGATATCATATCTCATGCTATAGGAAGGGTCTCAGGATTGGAATGGGAAGGAGTTGGATATCACATCTCATGCTATAGGGAGGGTCTCAGGATTGGAATGGGAAGGACTTAGATATCACATTTCATGCTATAGGGAGGGTCTCAGTTTTGATATTAGAAGCATTGAGATATAACATCTCATGCTATAGGAAGTGTCTCAGGATTGGAATGGGAAGGTGCTGGATATCACATCTCATGCTAAAGGAAGGGTCTCAGGTTTGGAACGGGAAGGATTTGGATATCACATCTCATGTTATAGGAAGGGTCTCAGGTTTGGTATAAGCATTGAGATATCACATCTCTGCTATCGGAAGTGTCTCAGGATTGGAATGGGAAGGAGTTGGATATCCCATCTCATGTTATAGGACGGGTCTCAGGTTTGTTATTAGAATCATTGAGATATCACATTGCATGCTGTAGGAAGGGTCTAAGGGTTGGAATGGGAAGGACTTGGATATCACATCTCATGGTATAGATAGGCTCTTAGGTTTGGAAAGGGAAGGAGTTGGATATCACATTTCATGTTAGAGGAAGGATCTCAGGTTTGGTATTAGAAGCATTGAGATATCACATCTCATGCTATAGGAAGGGTCTCAGGATTGGAATGGGAAGCAGTTGGATATCACATCTCATGCTATAGGAAGGGTCTCAGGTTTGGTATAAGCATTGAGATATCACATCTCATGCTATAGGACGGGTCTCAGGATTGGAATGGAAGGAGTTGGATATCACATCTCATGTTATAGGAAGGATCTCAGGTTTGGTATTAGAAGCATTGAGACATCACATCTCATGCTATAGGAAGGGTCTCAGGGTTGGAATGGGAAGGAGTTGGATATCACATCTCATCCAATAGGAAGGGTCTCAGGTTTGGAATGGGAAGGAATTGGATATCACATCTCATGTTATAGGAAGGATCTCAGGTTTGGTATTAAAAGCATTGAGATATCACATCTCATGCTATAGGAAGGGTCTCAGGATTGGAATGTGAAGGATTTGGATATCACATCTCATGCTAAAGGAAGGGTCTCAGGTTTGGTAGAAGCATTGAGATATCACGTCTCTGCTATCGGAAGAGTCTCAGGATTGGATTGGGAAGGAGTTGGATATCACATCTCATGCCATAGGAAGGGTCTCAGGTTTGGTATAAGCATTGAGATATCACATCTGTGCTATCGGAAGGGTCTCAGGATTGGATTGGGAAGGAGTTGGATATCCCTTCTCATGCTATAGGAAGTGTCTCAGGTTGGAATGGGAAGGAGTTGGATATCACATCTCATGTTATAGGAAGTGTCTCAGGATTGGAATGGGAAGGATTTGGATATCACATCTCTTGCTATAGGAAGGGTCTCAGGATTGGAATGGGTAGGAGTTGGATATTGCTTTCTTGCTATAGGAAGGGTCTCATGTTTGGAATGGGAAGGTGTTGGATATCACATATGCTATAGTTAGTGTCTCAGGTTTGGAACGGGAAGGAGTTGGATATCACATCTCATGTTATAGGAAGGGTCTCAGGTTTGGTATAAGCATTGAGATATCACATCTCTGCTATCGGAAGCGGCTCAGGATTGGAATGGGAAGGAGTTGGATATCCCATCTCATGTTATAGGAAGAGTCTCTGGTTTGGTATTAGAATCATTGAGATATCACATCGCATGCTGTAGGAAAGGTCTAACGATTGGAATGGGATGGACTTGGATATCACATCTCATGCTATAGGTAGGCTCTCAGGTTTGGTATAAGCATTGAGATATCACATCTCATGCTATAGGAAGGGTCTCAGGATTGGAATGGGAAGGAATTGGATATCACATCTCATGCTATAGGAAGGGTCTCAGATTTGGTATAAGCATTGAGATATCACATCTCATGCTAAAGGAAGGGTCTCAGGATTGGAATGGGAAGGAGTTGTATATGACATCTCAGGCCATAGGAAGGTTCTCAGGTTTGGTATAAGCATTGAGATATCACATCTCTGCTATCGGAAGGGTCTCAGGATTGGAATGGGAAGCAGTTGGATATCCCATCTCATGTTATAGGAAGGGTCTCAGGTTTGGTATTAGAAGCATAGAGATATCACATCTCATGCTATAGGAAGGATCTCAGGATTTGAATGGCAAGGAGTTGGATATCACATCTCATGCCATAGGAAGGGTCTCAGGTTTGGTATAAGCATTGAGATATCACATCTCTGCTATCGGAAGGGTCTCGGGATTGGATTGGGAAGGAGTTAGATATCCCTTCTCATGCTATAGGAAGTGTCTCAGGTTGGAATGGGAAGGAGTTGGATATCACATCTCATGTTATAGGAAGGGTCTCAGGATTGGAATGGGAAGGACTTGGATGTCACATCTCATGC
Organism: Ambystoma mexicanum; assembly: GCF_040938575.1. NCBI lineage: Eukaryota > Metazoa > Chordata > Amphibia > Caudata > Ambystomatidae > Ambystoma > Ambystoma mexicanum. Next base: position 225,376 of record NW_027182447.1, read on the forward strand.
TATAGGGAGGGTCTCAAGTTTGATATTAGAAGCATTGAGATAACAAATCTCATGATATCGGAAGGGTCTCAGGATTGGAATGGGAAGGAGTTGGATATCACATCTCATGATAAAGGAAGGGTCTAAGGTTTGGAAGGGGAAGGATTTGGATATCACATCTCATGTTATAGGACGGGTCTCAGGTTTGGTATTAGATGCATTGAGATATCAAGTCTCATGGTATAAGAAGGGTCTCAGAATTGGAATGGGAAGGAGTTGGATATCACACCTCAAGCTATAGGAAGGGTCTCAGGATTGGAATGGGAAGGAGTTTGATATCACATCTCATGCCATAGTATGGGTCTCAGGTTTGGTAGAAGCATTGGGATATCACATCTCATGCTATCGGAAGGGTATCAGTATTGGATTTGGAAGAAGTTGGATATCCCATCTCATGCTATAGGAAGGGTCTCAGGTTGGAATGGGAAGGAGTTGGATATCACATTTCATGATATAGGAAGGGTCTCAGGATTGGAATGGGAAGGACTTGGATATCATATCTCATGCTATAGGACGGGTCTCAGGTTTGTTATTAGAATCATTGAGATATCATATTGCATGCTGTAGTAAGGGTCTAAGGATTGGAATGGGAAGGACTTGGATATCACATCTCATGCTATAGATAGGCTCTTAGGTTTGGAAAGGGAAGGAGTTGGATATCACATTTCATGTTAGAGGAAGGATCTCAGGTTTGGTATTAGAAGCATTGAGATATCACATCTCATGCTATATGAAGGGTCTCAGGATTGGAATGGGAAGTAGTTGGATATCACATCTCATGCTATAGGAAGGGTCTCAGGTTTGGTATAAGCATTGAGATATCACATCTCATGCTATAGGACAGGTCTCAGGATTGGAATGGAAGGAGTTGGATATCACATATCATGTTATAGGAAGGATCTCAGGTTTGGTATTGGAAGCATTGAGACATCACATCTCATGCTATAGGAAGGGTCTCAGGGTTGGAATGGGAAGGAGTTGGATATCACATCTCATCCAATAGGAAGGGTCTCAGGTTTGGAATGGGAAGGAATTGGATATCACATCTCATGTTATAGGAAAGATCTCAGGTTTGGTATTAGAAGCATTGAGATATCACATCTCATGCTATAGGAAGGGTCTCAGGATTGGAATGTGGAGGATTTGGATATCACATCTCATGCTAAAGGAAGGGTCTCAGGTTTGGTAGAAGCATTGAGATATCACGTCTCTGCTATCGGAAGGGTCTCAGGATTTGATTGGGAAGGAGTTGGATATCCCTTCTCATGCTATAGGAAGGGTCTCAGGATTTGAATGGCAAGGAGTTGGATATCACATCTCATGCCATAGGAAGGGTCTCAGGTTTGGTATAAGCATTGAGATATCACATCTCTGCTATCGGAAGGGTCTCAGGATTGGAATGGGAAGGAGTTGGATATTCCCATCTCATGTTATAGGAAGGGTCATTGGTTTGGTATTAGAAGCATTGAGATATCACATCTCATGCTATAGGAAGGGTCTCAGGATTGGAATGGGAAGGACTTGGATATCACATCCCCTGCTATAGGGAGGGTCTCAAGTTTGATATTAGAAGCTTTGAGATATCACATCTCATGATATCGGAAGGGTCTCAGGATTGGAATGGGAAGGAGTTGGATATCACATCTCATGATAAAGGAAGGGTCTAAGGTTTGGAAGGGGAAGGATTTGGATATCACATCTCATGTTATATTACGGGTCTCAGGTTTGGTATTAGAAGCATTGAGATATCAAGTCTCAGAGTATAGGAAGGGTCTCAGAATTGGAATGGGAAGGAGTTGGATATCACATCTCAAGCTATAGGAAGGGTCTCAGGATTGGAATGGGAAGGACTTGGATATCACATCTCATGCTATAGGAAGGCTCTCAGGTTTGGAAGGGGAAAGAGTTGGATATCACATTTCATGTTAGAGGTAGGATCTCAGGTTTGGTATTAGAGGCATTGAGATATCACATCTCATGCTTTCAGAAGGGTCTCAGGAATGGAATGGGAAGGAGTTGGATATCACATCTCATGCTAAAGGGAGGGTCTCAGGTTTGGAAGGGGAATGATTTGGATATCACATCTCATGTTATAGGAAGGATCTCAGGTTTGGTATTAGAAGCATTGAGATATCACATCTCATGCTATCGGAAGGATCTCAGGTTTGGTATTAGAAGCATTGAGATATCACATCTCATGCTATCAGAAGGGTCTCAGGATTGGAATGGGAAGGAGTTGGATATCACATCTCATGCTAAAGGGAGGGTCTCAGGTTTGGAAGGGGAAGGATTTGGATATCACATCTCATGTTATCGGAAGGATCTCACGTTTGGTATTAGAAATATTGAGATATCATATCTCATACTATAGGAAGGGTCTCAGGAGTGGAATTGGAAAGAGTTGGATATCACATCTCATGCTATAGGGAGTGTCTCAGGATTGGAATGGGAAGGACTTAGATATCACATATCATGCTATAGGGAGGGTCTCAGTTTTGATATTAGAAGCATTGAGATATCACATCTCATGCTATCGGAAGTGTCTCAGGATTGGAATGGGAAGGAGCTGGATATCACATCTCATGCTAAAGGAAGGGTCTCAGGTTTGGAACGGGAAGGATTTGGATATCACATCTCATGTTATAGGAAGGGTCTCAGGTTTGGTATAAGCATTGAGATATCACATCTCTGCTATCGGAAGTGTCTCAGGATTGGAATGGGAAGGAGTTGGATATCACATCTCATGTTATAGGACGGGTCTCAGGTTTGTTATTAGAATCATTGAGATATCATATTGCATGCTGTAGGAAGGGTCTAAGGGTTGGAATGGGAAGGACTTGGATATCACATCTCATGCTATAGATAGGCTCTTAGGTTTGGAAAGGGAAGGAGTTGGATATCACATTTCATGTTAGAGGAAGGATCTCAGGTTTGGTATTAGAAGCATTGAGATATCACATCTCATGCTATAGGAAGGGTCTCAGGATTGGAATGGGAAGTAGTTGGATATCACATCTCATGCTATAGGAAGGGTCTCAGGTTTAGTATAAGCATTGAGATATCACATCTCATGCTATAGGACGGGTCTCAGGATTGGAATGGAAGGAGTTGGATATCACATCTCATGTTATAGGAAGGATCTCAGGTTTGGTATTAGAAGCATTGAGACATCACATCTCATGCTATAGGAAGGGTCTCAGGGTTGGAATGGGAAGGAGTTGGATATCACATCTCATCCAATAGGAAGGGTCTCAGGTTTGGAATGGGAAGGAATTGGATATCACATCTCATGTTATAGGAAGGATCTCAGGTTTGGTATTAGAAGCATTGAGATATCACATCTCTTGCTATAGGAAGGGTCTCAGGAATGGAATGTGAAGGATTTGGATATCACATCTCATGCTAAAGGAAGGGTCTCAGGTTTGGTAGAAGCATTGAGATATCACGTCTCTGCTATCGAAAGGGTCGCAGGATTGGATTGGGAAGGAGTTGGATATCCCTTCTCATGCTATACGAAGGGTCTCAGGATTTGAATGGCAAGGAGTTGGATATCACATCTCATGCCATAGGAAGGGTCTCAGGTTTGGTATAAGCATTGAGATATCACATCTCTGCTATCGGAAGGGTCTCAGGATTGGATTGGGAAGGAGTTGGATATCCCTTCTCATGCTATAGGAAGTGTCTCAGGTTGGAATGGGAAGGAGTTGGATATCACATCTCATGTTATAGGACGGGTCTCAGGATTGGAATGGGAAGGATTTGGATATCACATCTCTTGCTATAGGAAGGGTCTCAGGATTGGAATGGGTAGGAGTTGGATATTACTTTCTTGCTATAGGAAGGGTCTCATGTTTGGAATGGGAAGGAGTTGGATATCACATATGCTATAGTTAGTGTCTCAGGTTTGGAACGGGAAGGAGTTGGATATCACATCTCATGTTATAGTAAGAGTCTCTGGTTTGGTATTAGAATCATTGAGATATCACATCGCATGCTGTAGGAAGGGTCTAAGGATTGGAATGGGATGGACTTGGATATCACATCTCATGCTATAGGTAGGCTCTCAGGTTTGGTATAAGCATTGAGATATCACATCTCATGCTATAGGAAGGGTCTCAGGATTGGAATGGGAAGGATTTGGATATCACATCTCATGCTATAGGAAGGGTCTCAGATTTGGTATAAGCATTGAGATATCACATCTCATGCTAAAGGAAGGGTCTCAGGATTGGAATGGGAAGGAGTTGTGTATGACATCTCAGGCCATAGGAAGGGTCTCAGGTTTGGTATAAGCATTGAGATATCACATCTCTGCTATCGGAAGGGTCTCAGGATTGGAATGGGAAGGAGTTGGATATCCCATCTCATGTTATAGGAAGGGTCTCAGGTTTGGTATTAGAAGCATAGAGATATCACATCTCATGCTATAGGAAGGGTCTCAGGATTGGAATGGGAAGGACTTGGATGTCACATCTCATGCTATAGGGAGGATCTCAAGTTTGATATTAGAAGCATTGAGATAACAAATCTCATGATATCGGAAGGGTCTCAGGATTGGAATGGGAAGGAGTTGGATACCACATCTCATGATAAAGGAAGGGTCTAAGGTTTGGAAGGGGAAGGATTTGGATATCACATCTCATGTTATAGGACGGGTCTCAGGTTTGGTATTAGAAGCATTGAGATATCAAGTCTCATGGTATAAGAAGGGTCTCAGAATTGGAATGGGAAGGAGTTGGATATCACACCTCAAGCTATAGGAAGGGTCTCAGGATTGGAATGGGAAGGAGTTTGATATCACATCTCATGCCATAGTATGGGTCTCAGGTTTGGTAGAAGCATTGGGATATCACATCTCATGCTATCGGAAGGGTATCAGTATTGGATTTTGAAGAAGTTGGATATCCCATCTCATGCTATAGGAAGGGTCTCAGGTTGGAATGGGAAGGAGTTGGATATCACATTTCATGTTATAGGAAGGGTCTCAGGATTGGAATGGGAAGGACTTGGATATCATATCTCATGCTATAGGACGGGTCTCAGGTTTGTTATTAGAATCATTGAGATATCATATTGCATGCTGTAGGAAGGGTCTAAGGATTGGAATAGGAAGGACCTGGATATCACATCTCATGCTATAGATAGGCTCTTAGGTTTGGAAAGGGAAGGAGTTGGATATCACATTTCATGTTAGAGGAAGGATCTCAGGTTTGGTATTAGAAGCATTGAGATATCACATCTCATGCTATATGAAGGGTCTCAGGATTGGAATGGGAAGTAGTTGGATATCACATCTCATGCTATAGGAAGGGTCTCAGGTTTCGTATAAGCATTGCGATATCACATCTCATGCTATAGGACGGGTCTCAGGATTGGAATGGAAGGAGTTGGATATCACATTTCATGTTATAGGAAGGATCTCAGGTTTGGTATTAGAATCATTGAGACATCACATCTCATGCTATAGGAAGGGTCTCAGGGTTGGAATGGGAAGGAGTTGGATATCACAACTCATCCAATAGGAAGGGTCTCAGGTTTGGAATGGGAAGGAATTGGATATCACATCTCATGTTATAGGAAGGATCTCAGGTTTGGTATTAGAAGCATTGAGATATCACATCCCATGCTATAGGAAGGGTCTCAGGATTGGAATGTGAAGGATTTGGATATCACATCTCATGCTAAAGGAAGGGTCTCAGGTTTGGTAGAAGCATTGAGATATCACGTCTCTGCTATCGGAAGGGTCTCAGGATTGGATTGGGAAGGAGTTGGATATCCCTTCTCATGCTATAGGAAGGGTCTCAGGATTTGAATAGCAAGGAGTTGGATATCACATCTCATGCCATACGAAGGGTCTCAGGTTTGGTATAAGCATTGAGATATCACATCTCTGCTATCGGAAGGGTCTTAGGATTGGAATGGGAAGGAGTTGGATATTCCCATCTCATGTAATAGGAAGGGTCTCAGGTTTGGTATTAGAAGCATTGAGATATCACATCTCATGCTATAGGAAGGGTCTCAGGATTGGAATGGGAAGGACTTGGATATCACATCTCATGCTATAGGGAGGGTCTCAAGTTTGATATTAGAAGCTTTGAGATATCACATCTCATGATATCGGAAGGGTCTCAGGATTGGAATGGGAAGGAGTTGGATATCACATCTCATGATAAAGGAAGGGTCTAAGGTTTGGAAGGGGAAGGATTTGGATATCACATCTCATGTTATATTACGGGTCTCAGGTTTGGTATTAGAAGCATTGAGATATCAAGTCTCAGAGTATAGGAAGGGTCTCAGAATTGGAATGGGAAAGAGTTGGATATTACATCTCAAGCAATAGGAAGGGTATCAGGATTGGAATGGGAAGGACTTGGATATCAGATCTCATGCTATAGGAAGGCTCTCAGGTTTGGAAGGGGAAAGAGTTGGATATCACATTTCATGTTAGAGGTAGGATCTCAGGTTTGGTATTAGAGGCATTGAGATATCACATCTCATGCTATCAGAAGGGTCTCGGGAATGGAATGGGAAGGAGTTGGATATCACATCTCATGCTAAAGGGAGGGTCTCAGGTTTGGAAGGGGAAGGATTTGGATATCACATCTCATGTTATAGGAAGGATCTCAGGTTTGGTATTAGAAGCATTGAGATATCACATCTCATGCTATCGGAAGGATCTCAGGTTTGGTATTAGAAGCATTGAGATATCACATCTCATGCTATCAGAAGGGTCTCAGGATTGGAATGGGAAGGAGTTGGATATCACATCTCATGCTAAAGGGAGGGTCTCAGGTTTGGAAGGGGAAGGATTTGGATATCACATCTCATGTTATCGGAAGGATCTCACGTTTGGTATTAGAAGTATTGAGATATCATATCTCATGCTATAGGAAGGGTCTCAGGATTGGAATGGGAAGGAGTTGGATATCACATCTCATGCTATAGGAAGTGTCTCAGGATTGTAATGGGAAGGACTTGGATATCACATCTCATGCTATAGGTAGGGTCTCAAGTTTGATATTAGAAGCATTGAGATATCACATCTCATGCTATATGAAGGGTCTCAGGATTGGAATGGGAAGTAGTTGGATATCACATCTCATGCTATAGGAAGGGTCTCAGGTTTCGTATAAGCATTGCGATATCACATCTCATGCTATAGGACGGGTCTCAGGATTGGAATGGAAGGAGTTGGATATCACATCTCATGTTATAGGAAGGATCTCAGGTTTGGTATTAGAATCATTGAGACATCACATCTCATGCTATAGGAAGGGTCTCAGGGTTGGAATGGGAAGGAGTTGGATATCACAACTCATCCAATAGGAAGGGTCTCAGGTTTGGAATGGGAAGGAATTGGATATCACATCTCATGTTATAGGAAGGATCTCAGGTTTGGTATTAGAAGCATTGAGATATCACATCCCATGCTATAGGAAGGGTCTCAGGATTGGAATGTGAAGGATTTGGATATCACATCTCATGCTAAAGGAAGGGTCTCAGGTTTGGTAGAAGCATTGAGATATCACGTCTCTGCTATCGGAAGGGTCTCAGGATTGGATTGGGAAGGAGTTGGATATCCCTTCTCATGCTATAGGAAGGGTCTCAGGATTTGAATAGCAAGGAGTTGGATATCACATCTCATGCCATACGAAGGGTCTCAGGTTTGGTATAAGCATTGAGATATCACATCTCTGCTATCGGAAGGGTCTCAGGATTGGAATGGGAAGGAGTTGGATATTCCCATCTCATGCTATAGGGAGGGTCTCAAGTTTGATATTAGAAGCTTTGAGATATCACATCTCATGATATCGGAAGGGTCTCAGGATTGGAATGGGAAGGAGTTGGATATCACATCTCATGATAAAGGAAGGGTCTAAGGTTTGGAAGGGGAAGGATTTGGATATCACATCTCATGTTATATTACGGGTCTCAGGTTTGGTATTAGAAGCATTGAGATATCAAGTCTCAGAGTATAGGAAGGGTCTCAGAATTGGAATGGGAAGGAGTTGGATATCACATCTCAAGCAATAGGAAGGGTATCAGGATTGGAATGGGAAGGACTTGGATATCAGATCTCATGCTATAGGAAGGCTCTCAGGTTTGGAAGGGGAAAGAGTTGGATATCACATTTCATGTTAGAGGTAGGATCTCAGGTTTGGTATTAGAGGCATTGAGATATCACATCTCATGCTATCAGAAGGGTCTCGGGAATGGAATGGGAAGGAGTTGGATATCACATCTCATGCTAAAGGGAGGGTCTCAGGTTTGGAAGGGGAAGGATTTGGATATCACATCTCATGTTATAGGAAGGATCTCAGGTTTGGTATTAGAAGCATTGAGATATCACATCTCATGCTATCGGAAGGATCTCAGGTTTGGTATTAGAAGCATTGAGATATCACATCTCATGCTATCAGAAGGGTCTCAGGATTGGAATGGGAAGGAGTTGGATATCACATCTCATGCTAAAGGGAGGGTCTCAGGTTTGGAAGGGGAAGGATTTGGATATCACATCTCATGTTATCGGAAGGATCTCACGTTTGGTATTAGAAGTATTGAGATATCATATCTCATGCTATAGGAAGGGTCTCAGGATTGGAATGGGAAGGAGTTGGATATCACATCTCATGCTATAGGAAGTGTCTCAGGATTGTAATGGGAAGGACTTGGATATCACATCTCATGCTATAGGTAGGGTCTCAAGTTTGATATTAGAAGCATTGAGATATCACATCTCATGCTATAGGAAGGGTCTGAGGATTGGAATGGGAAGGAGTTGGATATCACATCTCATGCTATGGGAAGGGTCTCAGGTTTGGTATAAGCAGTGAGATATCACATCTCATGCTATAGGAAGTGTCTCAGGATTGGAATGGGAAGGAGTTGGATATCACATCTCATGTTATAGGAAGGATCTCAGGTTTGGTATAAGCATTGAGATATCACATCTCTGCTATCGAAAGGGTCTCAGGATTGGAATGGGAAGGAGTTGGATATTCCCATCTCATGTTATAGGAAGGGTCTCAGGTTTGGTATTAGAAGCATTGAGATATCACATCTCATGCTATAGGAAGGGTCTCAGGATTGGAATGGGAAGGACTTGGATATCACATCTCATGCTATAGGGAGGGTCTCAAGTTTGATATTAGAAGCTTTGAGATATCACATCTCATGATATCGGAAGGGTCTCAGGATTGGAATGGGAAGAAGTTGGATATCACATCTCATGATAAAGGAAGGGTCTAAGGTTTGGAAGGGGAAGGATTTGGATATCACATCTCATGTTATATTACGGGTCTCACGTTTGTATTAGAAGCATTGAGATATCAAGTCTCATAGTATAGGAAGGGTCTCAGAATTGGAATGGGAAGGAGTTGGATATCACATCTCAAGCTATAGGAAGGGTCTCAGGATTGGAATGGGAAGGACTTGGATATCACATCTCATGCTATAGGAAGGCTCTCAGGTTTGGAAGGGGAAAGAGTTGGATATCACATTTCATGTTAGAGGTAGGATCTCAGGTTTGGTATTAGAGGCATTGAGATATCACATCTCATGCTATCGGAAGGATCTCAGGTTTGGTATTAGAAGCATTGAGATATCACATCTCATGCTATCAGAAGAGTCTCAGGATTGGAATAGGAAGGAGTTGGATATCACATCTCATGCTAAAGGGAGGGTCTCAGGATTGGAAGGGGAAGGATTTGGATATCACATCTCATGTTATCGGAAGGATCGCACGTTTGGTATTAGAAGTATTGAGATATCATATCTCATGCTATAGGAAGGGTCTCAGGATTGGAATGGGAAGGAGTTGGATATCACATCTCATGCTATAGGGAGGGTCTCAGGATTGGAATGGGAAGGACTTAGATATCACATATCATGCTATAGGGAGGGTCTCAGTTTTGATATTAGAAGCATTGAGATATCACATCTCATGCTATAGGAAGTGTCTCAGGATTTGAATGGGAAGGTGCTGGATATCACATCTCATGCTAAAGGAAGGGTCTCAGGTTTGGAACGGGAAGGATTTGGATATCATATCTCATGTTATAGGAAGGGTCTCAGGTTTGGTATAAGCATTGAGATATCACATCTCTGCTATCGGAAGTGTCTCAGGATTGGAATGGGAAGGAGTTGGATATCCCATCTCATGTTATAGGACGGGTCTCAGGTTTGTTATTAGAATCATTGAGATATCATATTGCATGCTGTAGGAAGGGTCTAAGGGTTGGAATGGGAAGGAGTTGGATATCCCATCTCATGTTATAGGACGGGTCTCAGGTTTGTTATTAGAATCATTGAGATATCACATCTCATGCTATCAGAAGGGTCTCAGGATTGGAATGGGAAGGAGTTGGATATCACATCTCATGCTAAAGGGAGGGTCTCAGGTTTGGAAGGGGAAGGATTTGGATATCACATCTCATGTTATCGGAAGGATCTCACGTTTGGTATTAGAAGTATTGAGATATCATATCTCATGCTATAGGAAGGGTCTCAGGATTGGAATGGGAAGGAGTTGGATATCACATCTCATGCTATAGGAAGTGTCTCAGGATTGTAATGGGAAGGACTTGGATATCACATCTCATGCTATAGGTAGGGTCTCAAGTTTGATATTAGAAGCATTGAGATATCACATCTCATGCTATAGGAAGGGTCTGAGGATTGGAATGGGAAGGAGTTGGATATCACATCTCATGCTATGGGAAGGGTCTCAGGTTTGGTATAAGCAGTGAGATATCACATCTCATGCTATAGGAAGTGTCTCAGGATTGGAATGGGAAGGAGTTGGATATCACATCTCATGTTATAGGAAGGATCTCAGGTTTGGTATAAGCATTGAGATATCACATCTCTGCTATCGGAAGGGTCTCAGGATTGGAATGGGAAGGAGTTGGATATTCCCATCTCATGTTATAGGAAGGGTCTCAGGTTTGGTATTAGAAGCATTGAGATATCACATCTCATGCTATAGGAAGGGTCTCAGGATTGGAATGGGAAGGACTTGGATATCACATCTCATGCTATAGGGAGGGTCTCAAGTTTGATATTAGAAGCTTTGAGATATCACATCTCATGATATCGGAAGGGTCTCAGGATTGGAATGGGAAGGAGTTGGATATCACATCTCATGATAAAGGAAGGGTCTAAGGTTTGGAAGGGGAAGGATTTGGATATCACATCTCATGTTATATTACGGGTCTCACGTTTGTATTAGAAGCATTGAGATATCAAGTCTCATAGTATAGGAAGGGTCTCAGAATTGGAATGGGAAGGAGTTGGATATCACATCTCAAGTTATAGGAAGGGTCTCAGGATTGGAATGGGAAGGACTTGGATATCACATCTCATGCTATAGGAAGGCTCTCAGGTTTGGAAGGGGAAAGAGTTGGATATCACATTTCATGTTAGAGGTAGGATCTCAGGTTTGGTATTAGAGGCATTGAGATATCACATCTCATGCTATCGGAAGGATCTCAGGTTTGGTATTAGAAGCATTGAGATATCACATCTCATGCTATCAGAAGAGTCTCAGGATTGGAATAGGAAGGAGTTGGATATCACATCTCATGCTAAAGGGAGGGTCTCAGGATTGGAAGGGGAAGGATTTGGATATCACATCTCATGTTATCGGAAGGATCGCACGTTTGGTATTAGAAGTATTGAGATATCATATCTCATGCTATAGGAAGGGTCTCAGGATTGGAATGGGAAGGAGTTGGATATCACATCTCATGCTATAGGGAGGGTCTCAGGATTGGAATGGGAAGGACTTAGATATCACATATCATGCTATAGGGAGGGTCTCAGTTTTGATATTAGAAGCATTGAGATATCACATCTCATGCTATAGGAAGTGTCTCAGGATTTGAATGGGAAGGTGCTGGATATCACATCTCATGCTAAAGGAAGGGTCTCAGGTTTGGAACGGGAAGGATTTGGATATCATATCTCATGTTATAGGAAGGGTCTCAGGTTTGGTATAAGCATTGAGATATCACATCTCTGCTATCGGAAGTGTCTCAGGATTGGAATGGGAAGGAGTTGGATATCCCATCTCATGTTATAGGACGGGTCTCAGGTTTGTTATTAGAATCATTGAGATATCATATTGCATGCTGTAGGAAGGGTCTAAGGGTTGGAATGGGAAGGAGTTGGATATCCCATCTCATGTTATAGGACGGGTCTCAGGTTTGTTATTAGAATCATTGAGATATCACATCTCATGCTATAGGAAGGGTCTCAGGATTGGAATGGGAAGCAGTTGGATATCACATCTCATGCTATAGGAAGGGTCTCAGGTTTGGTATAAGCATTGAGATATCACATCTCATGCTATAGGACGGGTCTCAGGATTGGAATGGAAGGAGTTGGATATCACATCTCATGTTATAGGAAGGATCTCAGGTTTGGTATTAAAAGCATTGAGACATCACATCTAATGCTATAGGAAGGGTCTCAGGGTTGGAATGGGAAGGAGCTGGATATCACATCGCATCCAATAGGAAGGGTCTCAGGTTTGGAATGGGAAGGAATTGGATATCACATCTCATGTTATAGGAAGGATCTCAGGTTTGGTATTAGAAGCATTGAGATATCACATCTCATGCTATAGGAAGGGTCTCAGGATTGGAATGTGAAGGATTTGAATATCACATCTCATGCTAAAGGAAGGGTCTCAGGTTTGGTAGAAGCATTGAGATATCACGTCTCTGCTATCGGAAGGGTCTCAGGATTGGATTGGGAAGGAGTTGGATATCACATCTCATGCCATAGGAAGGGTCTCAGGTTTGGTATAAGCATTGAGATATCACATCTCTGCTATCGGAAGGGTCTCAGGATTGGATTGGGAAGGAGTTGGATATCCCTTCTCATGCTATAGGAAGTGTCTCAGGTTGGAATGGGAAGGAGTTGGATATCACATCTCATGTTATAGGAAGGGTCTCAGGATTGGAATGGGAAGGATTTGGATATCACATCTCTTGCTATAGGAAGGGTCTCAGGATTGGAATGGGTAGGAGTTGGATATTACTTTCTTGCTATAGGAAGTGTCTCATGTTTGGAATGGGAAGGAGTTGGATATCACATATGCTATAGTTAGTGTCTCAGGTTTGGAACGGGAAGGAGTTGGATATCACATTTCATGTTATAGGAAGGGTCTCAGGTTTGGTATAAGCATTGAGATATCACATCTCTGCTATCGGAAGCGGCTCAGGATTGGAATGGGAAGGAGTTGGATATCCCATCTCATGTTATAGGAAGAGTCTCTGGTTTGGTATTAGAATCATTGAGATATCACATTGCATGCTGTAGGAAGGGTCTAAGGATTGGAATGGGATGGACTTGGATATCACATCTCATGCTATAGGTAGGCTCTCAGGTTTGGTATAAGCATTGAGATATCACATCTCATGCTATAGGAAGGGTCTCAGGATTGGAATGGGAAGGAATTGGATATCACATATCATGCTATAGGAAGGGTCTCAGATTTGGTATAAGCATTGAGATATCACATCTCATGCTAAAGGAAGGGTCTCAGGATTGGAATGGGAAGGAGTTGTATATGACATCTCAGGCCATAGGAAGGTTCTCAGGTTTGGTATAAGCATTGAGATATCACATCTCTGCTATCGGAAGGGTCTCAGGATTGGAATGGGAAGGAGTTGGATTTCCCATCTCATGTTATAGGAAGGGTCTCAGGTTTGGTATTAGAAGCATAGAGATATCACATCTCATGCTATAGGAAGGGTCTCAGGATTTGAATGGCAAGGAGTTGGATATCACATCTCATGCCATAGGAAGGGTCTCAGGTTTGGTATAAGCATTCAGATATCACATCTCTGCTATCGGAAGGGTCTCAGGATTGGATTGGGAAGGAGTTAGATATCCCTTCTCATGCTATAGGAAGCGTCTCAGGTTGGAATGGGAAGGAGTTGGATATCACATCTCATGTTATAGGAAGGGTCTCAGGATTGGAATGGGAAGGACTTGGATGTCACATCTCATGCTATAGGGAGGGTCTCAAGTTTGATATTAGAAGCATTGAGATAACAAATCTCATGATATCGGAAGGGTCTCAGGATTGGAATGGGAAGGAGTTGGATATCACATCTCATGATAAAGGAAGGGTCTAAGGTTTGGAAGGGGAAGGATTTGGATATCACATCTCATGTTATAGGACGGGTCTCAGGTTTGGTATTAGAAGCATTGAGATATCAAGTCTCATGGTATAAGAAGGGTCTCAGAATTGGAATGGGAAGGAGTTGGATATCACACCTCAAGCTATAGGAAGGGTCTCAGGATTGGAATGGGAAGGACTTGGATATCACATCTCATGCTATAGGGAGGGTCTCAAGTTTGATATTAGAAGCTTTGAGATATCACATCTCATGATATCGGAAGGGTCTCAGGATTGGAATGGGAAGGAGTTGGATATCACATCTCATGATAAAGGAAGGGTCTAAGGTTTGGAAGGGGAAGCATTTGGATATCACATCTCATGTTATATTACGGGTCTCACGTTTGTATTAGAAGCATTGAGATATCAAGTCTCATAGTATAGGAAGAGTCTCAGAATTGGAATGGGAAGGAGTTGGATATCACATCTCAAGCTATAGGAAGGGTCTCAGGATTGGAATGGGGAGGACTTGGATATCACATCTCATGCTATAGGAAGGCTCTCAGGTTTGGAAGGGGAAATAGTTGGATATCACATTTCATGTTAGAGGTAGGATCTCAGGTTTGGTATTAGAGGCATTGAGATATCACATCTCATGCTATCAGAAGGGTCTCAGGAATGGAATGGGAAGGAGTTGGATATCACATCTCATGCTAAAGGGAGGGTCTCAGGTTTGGAAGGGGAAGGATTTGGATATCACATCTCATGTTATAGGAAGGATCTCAGGTTTGGTATTAGAAGCATTGAGATATCACATCTCATGCTTTCGGAAGGATCTCAGGTTTGGTATTAGAAGCATTGAGATATCACATCTCATGCTATCAGAAGAGTCTCAGGATTGGAATAGGAAGGAGTTGGATATCACATCTCATGCTAAAGGGAGGGTCTCAGGATTGGAAGGGGAAGGATTTGGATATCACATCTCATGTTATCGGAAGGATCTCACGTTTGGTATTAGAAGTATTGAGATATCATATCTCATGCTATAGGAAGGGTCTCAGGATTGGAATGGGAAGGAGTTGGATATCACATCTCATGCTATAGGGAGGGTCTCAGGATTGAAATGGGAAGGACTTAGATATCACATATCATGCTATAGGGAGGGTCTCAGTTTTGATATTAGAAGCATTGAGATATCACATCTCATGCTATAGCAAGTGTCTCAGGATTGGAATGGGAAGGTGCTGGATATCACATCTCATGCTAAAGGAAGGGTCTCAGGTTTGGAACGGGAAGGATTTGGATATCACATCTCAGGTTATAGGAAGGGTCTCAGGTTTGGTATAAGCATTGAGATATCACATCTCTGCTATCGGAAGTGTCTCAGGATTGGAATGGGAAGGAGTTGGATATCCCATCTCATGTTATAGGACGGGTCTCAGGTTTGTTATTAGAATCATTGAGATATCATATTGCATGCTGTAGGAAGGGTCTAAGGGTTGGAATGGGAAGGACTTGGATATCACATCTCATGCTATAGATAGGCTCTTAGGTTTGGAAAGGGAAGGAGTTGGATATCACATTTCATGTTAGAGGAAGGATCTCAGGTTTGGTATTAGAAGCATTGAGATATCACATCTCATGCTATAGGAAGGGTCTCAGGATTGGAATGGGAAGCAGTTGGATATCACATCTCATGCTATAGGAAGGGTCTCAGGTTTGGTATAAGCATTCAGATATCACATCTCATGCTATAGGACGGGTCTCAGGATTGGAATGGAAGGAGTTGGATATCACATCTCATGTTATAGGAAGGATCTCAGGTTTGGTATTAGAAGCATTGAGACATCACATCTCATGCTATAGGAAGGGTCTCAGGGTTGGAATGGGAAGGAGTTGGATATCACATCTCATCCAATAGGAAGGGTCTCAGGTTTGGAATGGGAAGGAATTGGATATCACATCTCATGTTATAGGAAGGATCTCAGGTTTGGTATTAGAAGCAATGAGATATCACATCTCATGCTATAGGAAGGGTCTCAGGATTGGAATGTGAAGGATTTGGATATCACATCTCATGCTAAAGGAAGGGTCTCAGGTTTGGTAGAAGCATTGAGATATCACGTCTCTGCTATCGGAAGGGTCTCAGGATTGGATTGGGAAGGAGTTGGATATCACATCTCATGCCATAGGAAGGGTCTCAGGTTTGGTATAAGCATTGAGATATCACATCTCTGCTATCGGAAGGGTCTCAGGATTGGATTGGGAAGGAGTTGGATATCCCTTCTTATGCTATAGGAAGTGTCTCAGGTTGGAATGGGAAGGAGTTGGATATCACATCTCATGTTATAGGAAGGGTCTCAGGATTGGAATGGGAAGGATTTGGATATCACATCTCTTGCTATAGGAAGGGTCTCAGGATTGGAATGGGTAGGAGTTGGATATTACTTTCTTGCTATAGGAAGGGTCTCATGTTTGGAATTTGAAGGAGTTGGATATCACATATGCTATAGTTAGTGTCTCAGGTTTGGAACGGGAAGGAGTTGGATATCACATCTCATGTTATAGGAAGGGTCTCAGGTTTGGTATAAGCATTGAGATATCACATCTCTGCTATCGGAAGCGGCTCAGGATTGGAATGGGAAGGAGTTATATATCCCATCTCATGTTATAGGAAGAGTCTCTGGTTTGGTAGAATCATTGAGATATCACATCGCATGCTGTAGGAAGGGTCAAAGGATTGGAATGGGATGGACTTGGATATCACATCTCATGCTATAGGTAGGCTCTCAGGTTTGGTATAAGCATTGAGATATCACATCTCATGCTATAGGAAGGGTCTCAGGATTGGAATGGGAAGGAATTGGATATCACATCTCATGCTATAGGAAGGGTCTCAGATTTGGTATAAGCATTGAGATATCACATCTCATGCTAAAGGAAGGGTCTCAGGATTGGAATGTGAAGGATTTGGATATCACATCTCATGCTAAAGGAAGGGTCTCAGGTTTGGTAGAAGCATTGAGATATCACGTCGCTGCTATCGGAAGGGTCTCAGGATTGGATTGGGAAGGAGTTGGATATCCCTTCTCATGCTATAGGAAGAGTCTCAGGATTGGAATGGGAAGGATTTGGATATCACATCTCTTGCTATAGGAAGGGTCTCAGGATTGGAATGGGTAGGAGTTGGATATTACTTTCTTGCTATAGGAAGGGTCTCATGTTTGGAATGGGAAGGAGTTGGATATCACATATGCTATAGTTAGTGTCTCAGGTTTGGAACGGGAAGGAGTTGGATATCACATCTCATGTTATAGGAAGGGTCTCAGGTTTGGTATAAGCATTGAGATATCACATCTCTGCTATCGGAAGCGGCTCAGGATTGGAATGGGAAGGAGTTGGATATCCCATCTCATGTTCTAGGAAGAGTCTCTGGTTTGGTAGAATCATTGAGATATCACATCGCATGCTGTAGGAAGGGTCAAAGGATTGGAATGGGATGGACTTGGATATCACATCTCATGCTATAGGTAGGCTCTCAGGTTTGGTATAAGCATTGAGATATCACATCTCATGCTATAGGAAGGGTCTCAGGATTGGAATGGGAAGGAATTGGATATCACATCTCATGCTATAGGAAGGGTCTCAGATTTGGTATAAGCATTGAGATATCACATCTCATGCTAAAGGAAGGGTCTCAGGATTGGAATGTGAAGGATTTGGATATCACATCTCATGCTAAAGGAAGGGTCTCAGGTTTGGTAGAAGCATTGAGATATCACGTCGCTGCTATCGGAAGGGTCTCAGGATTGGATTGGGAAGGAGTTGGATATCCCTTCTCATGCTATCGGAAGGGTCTCAGGATTGGATTGGGAAGGAGTTGAATATCCCTTCTCATGCTATAGGAAGTGTCTCAGGTTGGAATGGGAAGGAGTTGGATATCACATCTCATGTTATAGGAAGGGTCTCAGGATTGGAATGGGAAGGATTTGGATATCACATCTCTTGCTATAGGAAGGGTCTCAGGATTGGAATGGGTAGGAGTTGGATATTACTTTCTTGCTATAGGAAGGGTCTCATGTTTGGAATGGGAAGGAGTTGGATATCACATATGCTATAGTTAGTGTCTCAGGTTTGGAACGGGAAGGAGTTGGATATCACATCTCATGTTATAGGAAGGGTCTCAGGTTTGGTATAAGCATTGAGATATCACATCTCTGCTATCGGAAGCGGCTCAGGATTGGTATGGGAAGGAGTTGGATATCCCATCTCATGTTATAGGAAGAGTCTCTGGTTTGGTATTAGAATCATTGAGATATCACATCGCATGCTGTAGGAAGGGTCTAAGGATTGGAATGGGATGGACTTGGATATCACATCTCATGTTATAGGTAGGCTCTCAGGTTTGGTATAAGCATTGAGATATCACATCTCATGCTATAGGAAGGGTCTCAGGATTGGAATGGGAAGGAATTGGATATCACATCTCATGCTATAGGAAGGGTCTCAGATTTGGTATAAGCATTGAGATATCACATCTCATGCTAAAGGAAGGGTCTCAGGATTGGAATGGGAAGGAGTTGTATATGACATCTCAGGCCATAGGAAGGTTCTCAGGTTTGGTATAAGCATTGAGATATCACATCTCTGCTATCGGAAAGGTCTCAGGATTGGAATGGGAAGGAGTTGGATATCCCATCTCATGTTATAGGAAGGGTCTCAGGTTTGGTATTAGAAGCATAGAGATATCACATCTCATGCTATAGGAAGGGTCTCAGGATTGGAATGGGAAGGACTTGGATGTCACATCTCATGCTATAGGGAGGGTCTCAAGTTTGATATTAGAAGCATTGAGATAACAAATCTCATGATATCGGAAGGGTCTCAGGATTGGAATGGGAAGGAGTTGGATATCACATCTCATGATAAAGGAAGGGTCTAAGGTTTGGAAGGGGAAGGATTTGGATATCACATCTCATGTTATAGGACGGGTCTCAGGTTTGGTATTAGAAGCATTGAGATATCAAGTCTCATGGTATAAGAAGGGTCTCAGAATTGGAATGGGAAGGAGTTGGATATCACACCTCAAGCTATAGGAAGGGTCTCAGGATTGGAATGGGAAGGAGTTTGATATCACATCTCATGCCATAGTATGGGTCTCAGGTTTGGTAGAAGCATTGGGATATCACATCTCATGCTATCGGAAGGGTATCAGTATTGGATTTGGAAGAAGTTGGATATCCCATCTCATGCTATAGGAAGGGTCTCAGGTTGGAATGGGAAGGAGTTGGATATCACATTTCATGTTATAGGAAGGGTCTCAGGATTGGAATGGGAAGGACTTGGATATCATATCTCATGCTATAGGACGGGTCTCAGGTTTGTTATTAGAATCATTGAGATATCATATTGCATGCTGTAGGAAGGGTCTAAGGATTGGAATGGGAAGGACCTGGATATCACATCTCATGCTATAGATAGGCTCTCAGGTTTGGAAAGGGAAGGAGTTGGATATCACATCTCATGTTATAGGATGGATCTCAGGTTTGGTATTAGAAGTATTGAGATATCACATCTCATGTTATCGGAAGGATCTCAGGTTTGGTATTAGAAGTATTGAGATATCACATCTCATGCTATAGGAAGGGTCTCAGGATTGGAATGGGAAGGAGTTGGATATCACATCTCATGCTAAAGGAAGGGTCTCAGGTTTGGTAGAAGCATTGAGATATCACATCTCATGCTATAGGAAGGGTCTCAGGATTGGAATGGGAAGGACTTAGATATCACATATCATGCTATAGGGAGGGTCTCAGTTTTGATATTAGAAGCATTGAGATATCACATCTCATGCTATCGGAAGTGTCTCATGATTGGAATGGGAAGGAGCTGGATATCACATCTCATGCTAAAGGAAGGGTCTCAGGTTTGGAACGGGAAGGAGTTGGATATCACATCTCATGTTATAGGAAGGGTCTCAGGTTTGGTATAAACATTGAGATATCACATCTCTGCTATCGGAAGTGTCTCAGGATTGGAATGGGAAGGAGTTGGATATCCCATCTCAGGTTATAGGACGGGTCTCAGGTTTGTTATTAGAATCATTGAGATATCATATTGCATGCTGTAGGAAGGGTCTAAGGGTTGGAATGTGAAGGACTTGGATATCACATCTCATGCTATAGATAGGCTCTTACGTTTGGAAAGGGAAGGAGTTGGATATCACATTTCATGTTAGAGGAAGAATCTCAGGTTTGGTATTAGAAGCATTGAGATATCACATCTCATGCTAGTGGAAGGGTCTCAGGATTGGAATGGGGAGGAGTTGGATATCACATCTCATGCTATAGGAAGGGTCTCAGGTTTGGTATAAGCAATGAGATATCACATCTCATGCTATAGGACGGGTCTCAGGATTGGAATGGAAGGAGTTGGATATCACATCTCATGTTATAGGAAGGATCTCAGGTTTGGTATTAGAAGCATTGAGACATCACATCTCATGCTATAGGAAGGGTCTCAGGGTTGGAATGGGAAGGAGTTGGATATCACATCTCATCCAGTAGGAAGGGTCTCAGGTTTGGAATGGGAAGGAATTGGATATCACATCTCATGTTATAGGAAGGATCTCAGGTTTGGTATTAGAAGCATTGAGATATCACATCTCATGCTATAGGAAGGGTCTCAGGATTGGAATGTGAAGGATTTGGATATCACATCTCATGCTAAAGGAAGGGTCTCAGGTTTGGTAGAAGCATTGAGATATCACGTCTCTGCTATCGGAAGGGTCTCAGGATTGGATTGGGAAGGAGTTGGATATCCCTTTTCATGCTATAGGAAGGGTCTCAGGATTTGAATGGCAAGGAGTTGGATATCACATCTCATGCCATAGGAAGGGTCTCAGGTTTGGTATAAGCATTGAGATATCACATCTCTGCTATCGGAAGGGTCTCAGGATTGGATTGGGAAGGAGTTGGATATCCCTTCTCATGCTATAGGAAGTGTCTCAGGTTGGAATGGGAAGGAGTTGGATATCACATCTCATGTTATAGGAAGGGTCTCAGGATTCGAATGGGAAGGAGTTGGATACCACATCTCATGATAAAGGAAGGGTCTAAGGTTTGGAAGGGGAAGGATTTGGATATCACATCTCATGTTATAGGACGGTCTCAGGTTTGGTATTAGAAGCATTGAGATATCAAGTCTCATGGTATAAGAAGGGTCTCAGAATTGGAATGGGAAGGAGTTGGATATCACACCTCAAGCTATAGGAAGGGTCTCAGGATTGGAATGGGAAGGAGTTTGATATCATATCTCATGCCATAGTATGGGTCTCAGGTTTGGTAGAAGCATTGGGATATCACATCTCATGCTATCGGAAGGGTATCAGTATTGGATTTGGACGAAGTTGGATATCCCATCTCATGCTATAGGAAGGGTCTCAGGTTGGAATGGGAAGGAGTTGGATATCACATTTCATGTTATAGGAAGGGTCTCAGGATTGGAATGGGAAGGACTTGGATATCATATCTCATGCTATAGGACGGGTCTCAGGTTTGTTATTAGAATCATTGAGATATCGTATTGCATGCTTTAGGAAGGGTCTAAGGATTGGAATGGGAAGGACTTGGATATCACATCTCATGCTATAGGTAGGCTCTCAGGTTTGGAAAGGGAAGGAGTTCGATATCACATTTCATGTTAGAGGAAGGATCTCAGGTTTGGTATTAGAAGCATTGAGATATCACATCTCATGCTATAGGAAGGGTCTCAGGATTGGAATGGGAAGTAGTTGGATATCACATCTCATGCTATAGGAAGGGTCTCAGGTTTGGTATAAGCATTGAGATATCACATCTCATGCTATAGGACGGGTCTCAGGATTGGAATGTAAGGAGTTGGATATCACATCTCATGTTATAGGAAGGATCTCAGGTTTGGTATTAGAAGCATTGAGACATCACATCTCATGCTATAGGAAGGGTCTCAGGGTTGGAATGGGAAGGAGTTGGATATCACATCTCATCCAATAGGAAGGGTCTCAGGTTTGGAATGGGAAGGAATTGGATATCACATCTCATGTTATAGGAAGGATCTCAGGTTTGGTATTAGAAGCATTGAGATATCACATCTCATGCTATAGGAAGGGTCTCAGGATTGGAATGTGAAGGATTTGGATATCACATCTCATGCTAAAGGAAGGGTCTCAGGTTTGGTAGAAGCATTGAGATATCACGTCTCTGCTATCGGAAGGGTCTCAATACTTCTAATACCAAACCTGAGATCCTTCCGATAACATGAGATGTGATATCTCAATACTTCTAATACCAAACCTGAGATCCATCCTATAACATGAGATGTGATATCCAACTCCTTCCCTTTCCAAACCTAAGAGCCTATCTATAGCATGAGATGTGATATCCAGGTCCTTCCCATTCCAATCCTTAGACCCTTCCTACAGCATGCAATATGATATCTCAATGATTCTAATAACAAACCTGAGACCCGTCCTATTGCATGAGATATGATATCCAAGTACTTCCCATTCCAATCCTGAGACCCTTCCTATAACATGAAATGTGATATCCAACTCCTTCCCATTCCAACCTGAGACCCTTCCTATAGCATGAGTTTGGATATCCAACTTCTTCCAAATCCAATACTGATACCCTTCCGATAGCATGAGATGTGATATCCCAATGCTTCTACCAAACCTGAGACCCATACTCTGGCATGAGATGTGATATCAAACTCCTTCCCATTCCAATCCTGAGACCCTTCGTATAGCTTGAGGTGTGATATCCAACTCCTTCCCATTCCAATTCTGAGACCCTTCTTATACCATGAGACTTGATATCTCAATGCTTCTAATACCAAACCTGAGACCCGTCCTATAACATGAGATGTGATATCCAAATCCTTCCCCTTCCAAACCTTAGACCCTTCCTTTATCATGAGATGTGATATCCAACTCCTTCCCATTCCAATCCTGAGACCCTTCCGATATCATGAGATTTGTTATCTCAATGCTTCTAATATCAAACTTGAGACCCTCCCTATAGCATGAGATGTGACATCCAAGTCCTTCCCATTCCAATCCTGAGACCCTTCCTATAGCATGAGATGTGATATCTCTATGCTTCTAATACCAAACCTGAGACCCTTCCTATAACATGAGATGGGATATCCAACTCCTTCCCATTCCAATCCTGAGACCTTTCCGATAGCAGAGATGTGATATCTCAATGCTTTTACCAAACCTGAGAACCTTCCTATGGCCTGAGATGTCATATACAACTCCTTCCCATTCCAATCCTGAGACCCTTCCTTTAGCATGAGATGTGATATCTCAATGCTTATACCAAATCTGAGACCCTTCCTATAGCATGAGATGTGATATCTCAATGCTTATACCAGACCTGAGAGCCTACCTATAACATGAGATGTGATATCCAAGTCCATCCCATTCCAATCCTTAGACCCTTCCTACAGCATGCGATGTGATATCTCAATGATTCTAATACCAAACCAGAGACTCTTCCTATAACATGAGATGGGATATCCAACTCCTTCCCATTCCAATCCTGAGCCGCTTCCGATAGCAGAGATGTGATATCTCAATGCTTATACCAAACCTGAGACCCTTCCTATAACATGAGATGTGATATCCAACTCCTTCCCGTTCCAAACCTGAGACACTAACTATAGCATATGTGATACCCACCTCCTTCCCATTCCAAACATGAGACCCTTCCTATAGCAAGAAAGTAATATCCAACTCCTACCCATTCCAATGCTGAGACCCTTCCTATAGCAAGAGATGTGATATCCAAATCCTTCCCATTCCAATCCTGAGACCCTTCCTATAACATGAGATGTGATATCCAACTCCTTCCCATTCCAACCTGAGACACTTCCTATAGCATGAGAAGGGATATCCAACTCCTTCCCAATCCAATCCTGAGACCGTTCTGATAGCAGAGATGTGATATCTCAATGCTTATACCAAACCTGAGACCCTTCCTATGGCATGAGATGTGATATCCAACTCCTTGCCATTCAAATCCTGAGACCCTTCCTATAGCATGAGAAGGGATATCCAACTCCTTCCCAATCCAATCCTGAGACCCTTCCGAAAGCAGAGACGTGATATCTCAATGCTTCTACCAAACCTGAGACCCTTCCTTTAGCATGAGATGTGATATCCAAATCCTTCACATTCCAATCCTGAGACCCTTCCTATAGCATGAGATGTGATATCTCAATGCTTCTAATACGAAACCTGAGATCCTTCCTATAACATGAGATGTGATATCCAATTCCTTCCCATTCCAAACCTGAGACCCTTCCTATTGGATGAGATGTGATATCCAACTCCTTCCCATTCCAACCCTGAGACCCTTCCTATAGCATGAGATGTGATGTCTCAATGCTTCTAATACCAAACCTGAGATCCTTCCTATAACATGAGATGTGATATCCAACTCCTTCCATTCCAATCCTGAGACCCGTCCTATAGCATGAGATGTGATATCTCAATGCTTATACCAAACCTGAGACCCTTCCTATAGCATGAGATGTGATATCCAACTGCTTCCCATTCCAATCCTGAGACCCTTCCTATAGCATGAGATGTGATATCTCAATGCTTCTAATACCAAACCTGAGATCCTTCCTCTATTATGAAATGTGATATCCAACTCCTTCCCTTTCCAAACCTAAGAGCCTATCTATAGCATAAGATGTGATATCCAAGTCCTTCACATTCCAACCCTTAGACCCTTCCTACAGCATGCAATATGATATCTCAGTGATTCTAATAACAAACCTGAGACCCGTCCTATAACATGAGATGGGATATCCAACTCCTTCCCATTCCAATCCTGAGACACATTTCCGATAGCAGAGATGTGATATCTCAATGCTTATACCAAACCTGAGACCCTTCCTATAACATGAGATGTGATATCCAAATCCTTCCCGTTCCAAACCTGAGACCCTTCCTTTAGCATGAGATGTGATATCCAGCTCCTTCCCATTCCAATCCTGAGACACTTCCGATAGCATGAGATGTGATATCTCAATGCTTCTAATATCAAAACTGAGACCCTCCCTATAGCATGATATGTGATATCTAAGTCCTTCCCATTCCAATCCTGAGACCCTCCCTATAGCATGAGATGTGATATCCAACTCCTTCCCATTCCAATCCTGAGACCCTTCTGATAGCATGAGATGTGATATCTCAATGCTTCTAATACCAAACCTGAGATCCTTCCTATAACATGAGATGTGATATCCAAATCCTTTCCCTTCCAAACCTGAGACCCTCCCTTTAGCATGAGATGTGATATCCAACTCCTGCCCATTCCATTCCTGAGACCCTTCTGATAGCATGAGATGTGATATCTCAATGCCTCTAATACCAAACCTGAGATCCTACCTCTAACATGAAATGTGATATCCAACTCTTTCCCCTTCCAAACCTGAGAGCCTTATAGCATGAGATGTGATATCCAAGTCCTTCCCATTCCAATCCTGAGACCCTTCCTATAGCTTGAGATGTGATATCCAACTCCTTCCCATTCCAATTCTGAGACCCTTCCTATACTATGAGACTTGATATCTCAATGCTTCTAATACCAAAGGTGAGACCCGTAATATAACATGAGATGTGATATCCAAATCCTTCCCCTTCCAAACCTTAGACCCTTCCTTTATCATGAGATGTGATATCCAACTCCTTCCCATTCCAATCCTGAGACCCTTCCGATATCATGAGATGTGATATCTCAAAGCTTCTAATATCAAACTTGAGACCCTCCCTATAGCATGAGATGTGATATCCAAGTCCTTCCCATTCCAATCCTGAGACCCTTCCTATAGCATGAGATGTGATATCTCAATGCTTCTAATACCAAACCTGAGACCCTTCCTATAACATGAGATGGGAATATCCAACTCCTTCCCATTCCAATCCTGAGACCCTTCCGATAGCAGAGATGTGATATCTCAATGCTTATACCAAACCTGAGATCCTTCCTATAACATGAGATGTGATATCCAACTCCTTCCCATTCCAATCCTGAGACACTTCCTATAGCATGAGATGTGATATCTCACTGCTTATACCAAACCTGAGACCCTTCCCATAGCATGATATGTGATATCCAACTCCTTCCCATTCCAATCCTCAGACCCTTCCTATAGCATGAGATGTGATATCTCAATGCTTCTAATATCAAACTTGAGACCCTACCTATAGCATGAGATGTGATATCCAAGTCCTTCCCATTACAATCCTGAGACACTTCCTATAGCATGAGATGTGATATCCAACTCCTTCCCATTCCAATCCTGAGACCCTTCCTATAGCATGAGATATGATATCTCAATACTTCTAATACCAAACGTGAGATCCTTCCGATAACATGAGATGTGATATCCAAATCCTTCCCCTTCCAAACCTGAGACCCTCCTCCCAGGGAAACTAAAACTACCTCAGCCTCTATCCCGCTGGGAAATGAGTCTGAGGAGAAGGATGCTCCTGTAATCTCTTCTTCCTCGTAGGAGGAGAAGGCCAGATTAGCGGAGTGGACCCCCAAAGGTCTAACCTTACACCGGGGATCCCCCTTCACGTGGTCAGTTGCTCCACAAGCAAAACAAGATCCATTGGGTCTGTTTACATAGGGAGGCTTATTGTAAGACAGTGTGCTGATCAATGGAGTAGATACTCCAGCTCTTAGGGATAGTGGGTGCAGTCGAACTGTAGTGGATTCTACCTTGGTAGACTCAGAGGAAGTTGCCAGAGCTACTCTGATGCCCACTAAGTTGGCTGACGGCCCACTCCGTATGTTCCCAGTAATACCTGTAAATCTTACTTTAAATGGTACAGCAGTCAGGATTCCAGTGAGCATTCAGAGAAACGTCCCGGGAAAGGTCTTGTTAGGTAATGATCTCAGAGCTTTAGGGCTCATAGGAGACACTGCCGAAAGACCCTACACACGGTCTCAAGCACGGGCAGCATTGGCCAAGACCAATACGCCGCCCCAGCCGAAGGGGAAACCCAAGGCGAAAGGAGTCAACAAGTCAAGACGAGGGAAAGAGAATATTCCCCCGAGCTCGCCTACCACTGCGGTGGAGGAAGTTGGTCAATCGCCCGGGCCTGAGGAGGAGGTGGCGATGCCTGAAGTATTTGACCCCAACGACCATCCTGAACTAAAAGACTTGTTAGTTGAAGGAGGTCCTGATAGGGACGAATTCAGTAAAGGCCAACGTGAGTGCCCATCTCTGGAAGGCCTAAGGAGACAGGCCTGCTCCCAGCTTGAGGGTGAACCTCCTGGGACGCATAGGATTTATTGGGAAGGTGGACTCCTGTATAGTGAGCCCACAGAGTCTACAGAAGGAGACCATAGGAGGTTGGTGGTTCCCCTTGCTGTTAGGCCCTTCCTCCTGCAGTTGGCGCATGAAGTGCTCCTTGCTGGTCACCTTGGTATTAAGAGGACCAAGCAAAGGTTATCCATGCACTTCTACTGGCCCAAGATGGGGGTGCAAGTAGAAAGTCACTGCAGGAGTTGTGCCTCCTGCCAGTTATCTGGTAAGGTTGGCTCGACAATCCAAGCTCCGTTGGTACCGCTCCCAGTTGTGGGGGTACCATTTGAAAGGGTAGGGATCGACATCATTGGTCCCCTTGACCCGCAAACATCCTCGGGCAATAGGTTTATCCTGGTGCTGGTGGACCATGCAACCAGATATCCTGAGGCCATCCCATTGAAAACTGTAACTGCCAAGTCAGTTGCAAAAGCTTTACTTGGCATATTTACTAGGGTTGGCTTCCCTAAAGAAGTTGTGTCAGATCGTGGCAGCAACTTTATGTCGAAGTATATGCAGGCTATGTGGAAAGAATGTGGGGTCACCTACAAGTTCTCTTCTGCATACCACCCCCAGACCAATGGTCTTGTGGAACGTTTCAACAGAACGTTAAAAAGCATGATTGGGGCTCTGGAGGAGCTTCAGAGAAGACAATGGGATCTTCTTTTACCATGCTTACTGTTTGCCTACCGAGAGGTACCACAGGAGGGTGTTGGCTTCAGCCCCTTCAAACTTCTGTTTGGTCATCCTGTACGGGGACCCTTAGCCATAGTCAAAGAGGGATGGGAGATGCCCACTCCCCCTGTTACTACCAACGTAGTTGATTATGTGCTAGGGCTCAGAAAACGGATGGTACTTCTGATGGGCTTGGCTAGTGATAAATTGAAGGCAGTACAAGCGCTGGTGAAACATTGGTACGACCAGAAAGCTTCCCTCATCAACTTTACACCTGGTCAGCAAGTCCTGATCATGAATCCCATAAGGCCTTGAGCTTTACAGGACAAATGGTCAGGCCCTTACACAGTGGTGGAGCCCCTGGGTGAGGTTAACTATTTAGTGGACCTTGGAAGGCCTGGACAGGCTCCAAAAGTGTTTCACGTGAATAGGCTGAAGGCTTTCGTCCCAAGAGTCGAAATCGCAGCACGGTTACTGGCTTCAGATGTTGAGGAAGAGGAGTCTGAACCTCTCCCCGACCTGTTCCAAAGCGGTCCTTCAGATAGCTCCTTTGAGGGTGTCCGAGTGGCCCCTCACCTGACTTCTGATCAGCAGGCTGAGGTGAAAAGTTTGCTTAGGCAGTTTTCCCCCGTTTTCACAGTCGCCTGGTTTGACACCTTGGTGCAAACATAACATAGACACAGGAGACAGTGTACCTACCAAAAGTAGGGGATACAGGATGTCAGACAAAGTACGGTCTTATATTAAGACCGAGGTCAACAAGATGTTAGACCTTGGGGTGATTGAACCCTCTAGTAGTCCTTGGTCCAGGACTGTGGTTTTCGTTCCAAAGGCAGGCACTTCTGAATTGAGGTTCTGTGTGGATTACAGGGCTCTGAATGCTGTCACCAAGACAGATGCACACCCCTTGCCTCGAACAGATGAGCTGGTGGATACTTTGGGTGCCTCCAAGTACCTCAGCACGTTTGACCTCACTGCTGGCTATTGGCAAATAGCTTTAGCAGAACATGCCAAGGAGAAGACAGCGTTTTCTACTCCAGACGGCCTTTACCAATTCCGGGTAATGCCGTTCGGGTTGAAGAATGCACCTGCCACTTTCCAGAGGCTTGTGCATCATGTTTTGAATGGGTTGGACGAATTCTGTCTTGCATATCTGGACGATATAGCAGTTTTCAGTGCCACCTGACCATGTGAAACACCTCGGGATTGTGCTCCAGGCTCTTCAGAAAGCACACTTGACCATAAAGGCTAGTAAATGCCAGATTGGACAAGGCTCAGTGTTTTACCTTGGACATGAAGTAGGTGGAGGGAGGATACAGCCTCTACCCAGTAAAGTACAAGCAGTACAAGACTGGCCTACCCCCACTACACAAACCCAAGTGAGAGCCTTCTTAGGACTCACGGGGTATTACCGCAATTTTGTGGCAGACTATGGCACCATAGCTGCCCCTCTGACTGCCCTCACAACTCTGAAGAAACCCAAGAAGGTAACTTGGACCGACGAGTGTGAGAAGGCCTTCAATGGCTTAAAAGACTCCTTGTGCGAGGCCCCTGTCCTCAGGGCCCCTGATTATCAAAGACCTTTTATCGTGCAGACGGACGCCTCTGACACTGGGATAGGAGCTGTACTATCGCAAGTAGATGAGAAGGGTAAGGAACACCCTATTGGTTTTATTAGTCCCCAGTTTAAGGACAGAGAGCTCAGATGGTCCACGGTAGAGAAAGAATGTTTCTCTGTTGTGTGGGCCCTAAGGAAGCTGAGGCCCTACCTCTATGGGACCCACTTCACTGTGCAAACTGACCATAAGCCCTTAAAGTGGCTAATAAACATGAAGGGGGAGAATCCAAAGTTGCTTAGGTGGTCCATAAGTCTACAAGGCTTCGACTTCACTATTGAGCATAGGCCAGGTGTCCAACATAGCAATGCTGATGGGTTGTGGAGAATGTTTAACCGACCTGAACAAGAGACTCATCCAGGGGTGGATTAGTTCCCCCTGTCCATAGTCTGGGAGGGGCGAGTGTTAGGAAAGATTTCGTAATTGTAGGTAATTTTCCTTCCATGTGGCAACCCCTAAACTTTTTGCTGTTGTTTTTCACCTTGTTCTCGACTTTGCCCGAGAAGTGCAGCCTTCTGCCGCACTCCTCTGGGCTTTCGCTCCTTTCTTAAGGGGAAACTGTCATGCCCTTAAGACAGTCAGTACCAGGAAACGCTGGTTTCCGTAGTTTCTTGTATCATGTTGCAGCTTTCGTGCAACATGACACAAGAGGGCACTGTAAGCTAAGTTACTGCTCTCTTGGGTCTCTAGCCTTCTACAGGCCCTAGATACTCTTTCAGGATTGTAACTGATCGGTGCAAGTGATTCACGGACGGGAATGGTGGCAGCGATCGTTTCTTGTGTTTTGAGATCCTTTTGGCGTGCTAAGCGCGTTTCTCGCGCTTAACCCAAAATGTAGGCCTAGATCCCAAAATAGCCAGACCACGAGGCTCCTTTGTCCTGTCCGCTGACCGTCTTGCTCCCTTCACCTTCCCCAGGTCGAGCCGACCTGGGGCCTTCCTTATTTGGGCATGTGCTTTCCCGCGAAACACAGATGCTTTCGCAGGCTTCTACATGTCTTGTGTGTGCCTCCAGGATGTGGGCTGGGATGTCTGGTCCCAATACACATCCTGGGTGCCAGAGAGTCTAGGGTGGTGTGAATGCCTGGGACCACCGTGGTCCGTGATAGGTCCACGAATGGTGTGAGTGTTGATGAGCGGATCTCCCATTGGGTCCCCTCCGTTTTGGCGCGAAGGGAACCGTGGATAAGAGGGGGCTGGAAACACCACTACCATGTCGATCTCCTGAGTTCTCACGAACGAAGGAATACAGGAGCCAAGTATCCTGCAACCATGAGGCTGAACCGAGGAATCGCTGGTGACCCGCTGAAGGACTGCTCCTCTGCACTG
The DNA here is from genome assembly GCF_040938575.1 of Ambystoma mexicanum. Classification (NCBI taxonomy): domain Eukaryota; kingdom Metazoa; phylum Chordata; class Amphibia; order Caudata; family Ambystomatidae; genus Ambystoma; species Ambystoma mexicanum. The sequence goes on from NW_027182447.1 coordinate 256,536, forward strand.
CTGTCGCCTTGTGAAACCCTTTTCACCTTTGATCGAACCAGAAGGCCTGTACTGGTACTTCGACCCTTGGAATAGCGGGGACAGCTATTCTCGGCATTTTCACCATCTCCTGCTAGTAAGCCTTCGGAAGCGTCTCTGGGCCATCCAGCAGACTGACCAGCCTACACAGGAGTCTTGCTCTGTAACCGCCGCCAGGTTGTGTAGTATATCGAGTCCTTGTCACTCTCACATGATTTGTACACTTGGCGTTCCCAGGTCTGAAGTGAGTAGTGTTATTGCATGCTGTAGGAAGGGTCTAAGGATTGGAATGGGAAGGACTTGGATATCACATCTCATGCTATGGATAGGCTCTCAGGTTTGGAAAGGGAAGGAGTTGGATATCACATTTCATGTTAGAGGAAGGATCTCAGGTTTGGTATTAGAGGCATTGAGATATCACATCTCATGCTATAGGAAGGGTCTCAGGATTGGAATGGGAAGGAGTTGGATATCACATCTCATGCTAAAGGAAGGGTCTCAGGTTTAGTATAAGCATTGAGATATCACATCTCATGCTATAGGAAGGGTCTCAGGATTGGAATGGAAGGAGTTGGATTTCACATCTCATGTTATAGGAAGGATCTCAGGTTTGGTATTAGAAGCATTGAGACATCACATCTCATGCTATAGGAAGGGTCTCAGGATTGGAATGGGAAGGAGTTGGATATCACATCTCATGCTATAGGAAGGGTCTCAGGTTTGGTATAAGCATTGAGATATCACATCTCATGCTATAGGAAGGGTCTCAGGATTGGAATGGGAAGGAGTTGTATATGACATCTCATGCCGTAGGAAGGGTCTCAGGTTTGGTATAAGCATTGAGATATCACATCTCTGCTATCGGAAGGGTCTCAGGATTGCAATGGGAAGGAGTTGGATATCCCATCTCATGTTATAGGAAGAGTCTCAGGTTTGGTATTAGAAGCATTGAGATATCACATCTCATGCTATAGGAAGTGTCTCAAGATTGGAATGGGAAGGACTTGGATATCACATCTCATGCTATAGGGAGGGTCTCAAGTTTGATATTAGAAGCATATGGATATCACATCTCATGCTATAGGAAGGGTCTCAGGTTTGGTATAAGCAGTGAGATATCACATCTCATGCTATAGGAAGGATCTCAGGTTTGGTATAAGCATTGAGATATCACATGTTTGCTATCGGAAGGGTCTCAGGATTGGAATGGGAAGGAGTTGGATATTCCCATCTCATGTTATAGGAAGGGTCTCAGGTTTGGTATTAGAAGCATTGAGACATCACATCTCATGCTATAGGAAGGGTCTCAGGATTGGAATGGGAAGGACTTGGATATCACATCTCATGCTATAGGGAGGGTCTCGAGTTTGATATTAGAAGCATTGAGATATCACATCTCATGATATCGGAAGGGTCTCAGGATTGGAATGGGAAGGAGTTGGATATCACATCTCATGATAAAGGAAGGGTCTAAGGTTTGGAAGGGGAAGGATTTGGATATCACATCTCATGTTATAGGACGGGTCTCAGGTTTGGTATTAGAAGCATTGAGATATCAAGTCTCATGGTATAGGAAGGGTCTCAGAATTGGAATGGGAAGGAGTTGGATATCACATCTCAAGCTATAGGAAGGGTCTCAGGATTGGAATGGGAAGGAGTTTGATATCACATCTCATGCCATAGTATGGGTCTCAGGTTTGGTATAAGCATTGGGATATCAAATCTCATGCTATCGGAAGGGTATCAGGATTGGAATTCCAAGGAGTTGGATATCCCATCTCATGCTATAGGAAGGGTCTCAGGTTGGAATGGGAAGGAGTTGGATATCACATCTCATGCTAAAGGGAGGGTCTCAGGTTTGGAAGGGGAAGGATTTGGATATCACATCTCATGTTATAGGAAGGATCTCAGGTTTGGTATAAGAAGCATTGAGATATCACATCTCATGCTATCGGAAGAATCTCAGATTTGGTATTAGAGGCATTGAGATATCACATCTCATGCTATCATAAGGGTCTCAGGATTGGAATGGGAAGGAGTTGGATATCACATCTCATGCTATAGGAAGGGTCTCAGGTTTGGAACGGGAAGGAGTTGGATATCACATCTCATGTTATAGGAAGAGTCTCAGGTTTGGTATAAGCATTGAGATATCAAATCTCTGCAATCTGAAGTGTCTCAGGATTGGGATGGGAAGGAGTTGGATATCACATCTCATGCTATAGGAAGGGTCTCAGGTTTGGAACGGGAAGGAGTTGGATATCCCATCTCATGTTATAGGACTGGTCTCAGGTTTGGTATTAGAAGCATTGAGATATCACATCTCTGCTATCGGAAGTGTCTCAGGATTGGAATGGGAAGGAGTTGGATATCATATCTCATGTTATAGGACGGGTCTCAGGTTTGTTATTAGAATCATTGAGATATCATATTGCATGCTGTAGGAAGGGTCTAAGGATTGGAATGGAAGGACTTGGATATCACATCTCATGCTATAGGTAGGCTCTCAGGTTTGGAAAGGGAAGGAGTTGGATATCACATTTAATGTTAGAGGAAGGATCTCAGGTTTGATATTAGAGCCATTGGATATCACATCTCATGCTATAGGAAGGGTCTCAGGATTGGAATGGGAAGGAGTTGGATATCACATCTCATGCTATAGGAAGGGTTTTAGGTTTGGTATAAGCATTGAGATATCACATCTCATGCTATAGGAAGGGTCTCAGGATTGGAATGGGAAGGATCTGTATATGACATCTCATGCCATAGGAAGGGTCTCAGGTTTGGTATTAGAAGCATTGAGATATCACATCTCATGCTATAGGAAGTGTCTCAGGATTGGAATGGGAAGGACTTGGATATCACATCTCATGCTATAGGAAGGGTCTCAGGTTTGGTATAAGCAGTGAGATATCACATCTCATGCTATAGGAAGTGTCTCAGGATTGGAATGGGAAGGAGTTGGATATCACATCCCATGTTATAGGAAGGATCTCAGGTTTGGTATAAGCATTGAGATATCACATGTTTGCTATCGGAAGGGTCTCAGGATTATAATGGGAAGGAGTTGGATATTCCCATCTCATGTTATAGGAAGGGTCTCAGGTTTGGAATGGGAAGGACTTGGATATCACATCTCATGCTATAGGGAGGGTCTCGAGTTTGATATTAGAAGCATTGAGATATCACATCTCATGATATCGGAAGGGTCTCAGGATTGGAATGGGAAGGAGTTGGATATCACATCTCATGATAAAGGAAGGGTCTAAGGTTTGGAAGGGGAAGGATTTGGATATCACATCTCATGTTATAGGACAGGTCTCAGGTTTGGTATTAGAAGCATTGAGATATCAAGTCTCATGGTATAGGAAGGGTCTCAGAATTGGAATGGGAAGGAGTTGGATATCACATCTCGTTATAGGAAGGGTCTCAGGATTGGAATGGGAAGGAATTGGATATCATATCTCATGTTATAGGACCGGTCCCAGGTCTGGTATTAGAAGCATTGAGATATCACATCTCATGCTATAGGAGGAGTCTCAGGATTGGAATGGGAAGGAGTTGGATATCACGTTTCATGTTATACGAAGGGTCTCAGGATTGGAATGGGAAGGAGTTGAATATCACATCTCATGCTAAAGGAAGGGTATCAGGTTTGATAGAAGCATTGAGATATCACATCTCATGCTATAGGAAGGAACTCAGGATTGGAATGGGAAGGAGTTGGATATCACATCTAATGCCATAGGAAGGGTCATCAGGTTTGGTATAAGCATTGAGATATCACATCTCTGCTATCGGAAGGGTCTCAGGATAGGAATGGGGAGGACTTAGAATTCACATCTCATACTATAGGGAGGGTCTCAGTTTTGATATTAGAAGCATTGAGCTATCACATCTCATGCTATCGGAAGGGTCTCAGGATTGGAATCGGATGGAGTTGGATATCACATCTCAAGCTATCTCAGGATTGGAATGGGAAGGAGTTTGATATTTCATCTCAAGCTATAGGAAGGGTCTCAGGTTTGGAAAGGGAAGGATTTGGATTTCACATCTCATGTTATAGGATGGTTCTCATGTTTGGTTTTAGAAGCATTGAGATATCACATCTCATGCTATCGGAAGGGTCTCAGGTTTGGAATGGGAAGGAGTTGGATATCACATCTCTGCTATCTGAAGGGTCTCAGGATTGGAATGGGAAGGAGTTGGATATCCCATCTCGTAATAGGAAGGGTCTCAGGTTTGGTATTAGAAGCAATGAGATATCACATCTCATGCTATAGGAAGGGTCTAAGGTTTGGAAGGGGACGGATTTGGGTATCACATCTCATGTTATAGGACCGGTCTCAGGTTTGGTATTTGAAGCATTGAGATATCAAGTCTCATGGTATAGGACGGGTCTCAGAATTGGAATGAGAAGGAGTTGGATATCACATCTCAAGCTATAGGAAGGGTCTCATGATTGGAATGGGAAGGAGTTGGATATCACATCTCATGTTATAGGAAGGGTCTCAGGATTGGAATGGGAAGGACTTGGATATCACATCTCATTCTATACGAAGGCTCTCAGGGTTGGAAGGGGAAGGAGTTGGATATCACATTTCATGTTAGAGGTAGGATCTCAGGTTTGGTTTTAGAGGCATTGAGATATCACATCTCATGCCATCAGAAGGGTCTCAGGATTGGAATGGGAAGGAGTTGGATATCAAATCTCATGCTAAAGGGATGGTCTAAGGTTTGGAAGGGGAGGGATTTGGACATCATATCTCATGTTATTGGAAGGATCTCAGGTTTGGTATTAGAAGCATTGAGATATCACATCTCATGCTATCGGAAGGGTCTTAGGTTTGGTATAAGCATTGAGATATCACATCTCTGCTATCGGAAGGGTCTCAGGATTGGAATGGGAAGGATTTGGACATCACAATTCATGTTATAGGAAGGGTCTCAGGTTTGGTATTAGAAGCATTGAGATATCACATCTCATGCTATAGGAAGGGTCTCAGGATTGGAATGGGAAGGACTTGGATATCACATCTCATGTTATAGGAAGGGTCTCAGGTTTGGTATTAGAAGCATTGAGATATCACATCTCATGCTATAGGAAGGGTCTCAGGATTGGAATGGGAAGGACTTGGATATCACATCTCATGCTATAGGAAGGGTCTCAGGAATGGAATGGAAAGGACTTGGATATCACATGTCATGATAAAGGAAGGGTCTAAGGTTTGGAAGGGGAAGGATTTGGATATAACATCTCATGTTATTGGACCGGTCTCAGGTTTGGTATTAGAAGCATTGAGATATCAAGTCTCATGGTATAGGACGGGAGTTTGATATCACATCTCATGCCATGGTATGGGTGTCAGGTTTTATAGAAGCATTGGGATATCACATCTCATGCTATCGGAAGGGTATCAGGATTGGATTTGGAAGGAGTTGGATATCCCATCTCATGCTATAGGAAGGGTCTCAGGTTGGAATAGAAGGAGTTGGATATCACATCTCATGTTATAGGAAGGGTCTCAGGATTGGAATGCGAAGGACTTGGATATCACATCTTGTTAGGAAAGATTTTGTAATTGTAGGGAATTTTCCTTCCATGTGGCAACCCCTAAACTTTTTGCTATTGTTTTTAACCTTGTTCTTGACTTTGCCAGAGAAGTACAGCCTTCTGCCGCACTTCTCTGGGCTTTCGCTCCTTTTCTTACGGGGAAACTGACATGCCCTTAAGACAGTCAGTACCGGGGAACGCTGTTTCCCGTAGTTTCGTTTATCATGTTGCGGCTTTAGTGCAACATGACACAAGAGGGCACTGTAAGCTAAGTTACAGCTCTCTTGGGTCTCTAGCCTTCTACGGGCCCTAGATACTCTTTTAGGATGGTATTTGATCGGTGCAAGTCTTTCAGGGACTGGAATGGTGGCAGCGATCGTTTTGTTTATTTTGAGCTCCTTTTGGCGTTCTGAGCACGTTTTTCGCACTGAACCCAAAATGGTGGCCTGGCTCCCAAAATGGCCAGTCCACGAGGCTCCTTTGTCCTGTCCACTGACCGTCTTGCTTCCTTCACCTTCCCCAGGTCGGGCGACCCGGGGCCTTCCTTATTTGGGCATGTACTTTCCCGCGAAACGTGGTTGCTTTCGCGGGCTTCTACATGTCGTTTGTGTGCCTCCAGGGTGTGGGCTGGGATGTCTGGTCCCAATACACATCCTGGGTGCCAGAGAGTCTGGGGTGGTGTGAATGCCTGGGACCACCGTGGTCCGTGATTGGTCCACGTATGGTATGTGTGTTGATGTGCGGATCTCCCATTGGCTCCCCTCCGTTTTGGCGCGAAGGGAACCGTGGATAAGAGGGAGCTGGAAACACCACTACCATGTCGATCTCCTGAGTTCTCACGAACGAAGGAATACAGGAGCCAAGTATCCTGCAACCAAGAGGCTGGACCGAGGAATCGCTGGTGACCCGCTGAAGGAATCCTCCTTTGCACTGCTGTCGTCCTGTGAAACCCTTTCCTCCTTGGATCGAACCAGAAGGCCTGTACTGGTGCTTCGACCTTTGGAATAGCAGGAACAGCTATTCCCGGCGACTTCATCATCTCCTGCCAAGTAAGCCTTCGGAAGTGTCTCTGGGCCATCCAGTTGACTGACCAGCTTACAAGGGAGTCCTGCTCTGTAACTGCCGCCAGGTTGTGTTGTATTTCGAGTCCTTGTCACTCTCCCACGCTTCGTACACTTGGCGTTCCCAAGTTGAAGGGAGGAGCGTACATTTGGCTTGAATACACACGGCCGCTCCGTTGTCCTGCTGCGGCAACAAACTGTGCTGGTTTCGTCGATTGGGACGTCTTTTTGCTCTACACGACTTCGAGGCATTCCCTGCTCTTCTGAACCTGCCAGCTGCTGAAACTAACGTGGAGAAGCCTGGGTCTGCTTGCTTCGGGGACCGGTGAGTAGTTTAGCTAGGATCTGGTCGCCCTCCTGCAGTATCCCATTGCTTTCCCTGCTGTGTAAAAACAGCACCCTTTTGGCCGTACTCGCGCTCTGCTTCTGCCCGCTGTGGAGGCTGCGCTTGAGTTGCGGAACCTGTTCTCCTTCTGCTGTGCACTAACCCGAACTGCCTGACTTCCTCCGAAGAGCTTCCCCTTTTGCCCGTTGGCACCGGCGTGGCAGGTACTTTGAGCACAAGGCTCCACTCTTCGCAGGGCTCGGACTTCCATCTAGTTAGGTGCCTCTGAAGGCGAACTGAGTCTAAAGCGTTATCGCACTGCCTGTTTTCCTTTCCTTTCAGGTGGACTACATATTTCGTGCTTTAAACGCTTGCGACTGTGTATTTGTATATATATTGTGTTGATATGGTATGTGTTGGTTTAATATTGTGATATTGTGATTTTCTCGCTACGGTCATTATTTTAAAGGCCTTAAAATAAATGTGTATCTATTTTTGATATAACAACTGTTTGGAGTAGTTTGTAAGCGCTCTTGCTTTGTGTGCTCATTGCGGGCTTTCAGTCACCCTCACCCCTCTTGAGACCTAGTCTTGACCGCCGCGATCGCTACCTTGATTGGTCTGGCTCGTCCAGAGGTTACCCTGTTCCAAGTAATTAGGTTGGCCTTCTGAACTTCTGCGCCACCAGGACAGAGTTCAGAAATCCGTCTTAACAAATTGGTGTACAGCGGTGGGATACGACTGAAGGTATCCAGTGTTGCGCTCGAACTAAGGCATTTCAGGTTATTCCAAACAGTACACGTAGTGAATTGTTGTAATAAAACTTTAAAAAGGCCATAGTCCTATCAAACAGTATGGAAGCAAATACCTTGTTAACTTTAAATGCTTCCAAATCAGAAACATTGAAGAAGATGTGTGCGGAGAGAGGTGTTTCCTCTCAAGGCACTAAATTGGAAATGATCCAGAGAATCGTGGCGTGGCAAGAAGCGCAGCTTGACGCTATAACTTCCGAGGACAGTGCAGAAGGTGGTGGGGCTGCTCTCACTGGTAGAACCGACGGTTCTGCCGCTGCACTGATCCATCGCGACCACGAGGACAGGGAGGATGTGATGTGTAATGTTTCCTCTGCCAGTGTTGATGGGGAGGCTATGCTTGAATTCAAGAAGCAAGAGCTGCGGTTTAGGCAGCAGGAGCTTGAATTCAGCATAGCCAAACTAAAAATCGAACAGGCAGAAAAACAGAAAGACAGGGATCACCAGTTGGAACTGGCCAAGCTTCAGGTTGCAAATGGGTCCAAGGGTACTGGACATGGCTCTGGGGCTTCCTCTCATCCACGGTTTCCGAAAGATCTGCTCAGTGTGTATGAAGAAAGGAATGACATTATGGACTGGCTGAATGCGTTTGAGTATGCATGCGAGGTTCAAGAAGTTGACAATGCTGATAAGATTGCTTGGTTGCTCAGTAGACTGCCCCATTCTGGCTGCAGTGCCATTATGGAAATGTCGAAGGCTGAGCGGGCTGATTTCGCAATGTTAAAGCAAACTCTCATTTTAAAGTTTGGGAAGACTCCGGCCCAATATTTAAAGCGTTTTCGAGAGTATAAGAAAAAGGAAGGTGGTACTTGGGTATCTTATGTCGCTGAATCTTTGAAAAACTTAACTGGCTGGGTCGAAGGTTATAAGGCTTCTACCTTCGAAGGCATGATCAATCTGGTCATGCTGGAACACATTTTTGCTTCTTCTTCCCCGGAGCTTAAGCAGCATTTGGCCGATTCGAAGGAGATAGATCCTAAGAAGCTGGCCATTGCAGCAGACTTATGGGTGTCACATCGAGTGTCCCATAAGGACAAAAATCCTGGTAAGCAGGAGGAAGGGAAAAAGTCCAAAGATATGGAGGGTGGGGAATCTGCTAAATCTTCTTCCCATAAGGGCCACAAAAAGAAAAACAAGGGTAAGACACAAGAGAACTCACAGGGTAGTGGAGGTTCGCCTCCGAAACAGAACTCTGGTTACAATAAGCCTCCCTACGTAAACAGACCCACTGGGGCTTGTTTTTCTTGTGGAGCAACTGACCATGTGAAGGGGGATCCCCGGTGTAAGGTTAGACCTTTGGGGGTCCACTCCGCTAATCTGGCCTTCTCCTCCTACGAGGAAGAAGAGATTACAGGAGCATCCTTCTCCTCAGACTCATTTCCCAGCGGGATAGAGGCTGAGGTAGTTTTAGTGTCCCTGGGTTCCTGGGAGCCTAAAGTCGCAGAGGCTTATGCTAGGATTCCGGATAATACCAAGCACTACTTTAAAGACAGCGTGCTGATCAATGGAGTGGATACTCCAGCTCTTAGGGATAGTGGGTGCAGTCGAACAGTAGTGGATTCTACCTTGGTAGACTCAGAGGAAGTTGCCAGAGCTACTCTGATGCCCACTAAGTTTGCTGACGGCCCCCTCCGTATGTTTCCCGTGATCCCTGTAAATCTTACTTTAAATGGTACAGCAGTCAGGATTCCAGTGAGCATTCAGAGAAACGTCCCGGGAAAGGTCTTGCTGGGTAATGATCTCAGAGCTTTAGGGCTCGTAGGAGACACTGCCGAAAGACCCTACACACGGTCTCAAGCACGGGCAGCATTGGCCAAGTCCAATACGCCGCCCCAGCCGAAGGGGAAACCCAAGGCGAAGGGAGTCTACAAGTCAAGACGAGGGAAAGAGAATATTCCCCCGAGCTCGCCTACCACTGCGGTGGAGGAAGTTGGTCAATCGCCCGGGCCTGACGAGGAGGTGGCGATGCCTGAAGTTTTCGACCCCAACGATCATCCTGAACTAAAAGACTTGTTAGTTGAAGGAGGTCCTGATAGGGACGAATTCAGTAAAGGCCAACGTGAGTGCCCATCTCTGGAAGGCCTAAGGAGACAGGCCTGCTCCCAGCTTGAGGGTGAGCCTCCTGGGAAGCATAGGATTTATTGGGAAGGTGGACTCCTGTATAGTGAGCCCACAGAGTCTACAGAAGGAGACCATAGGAGGTTGGTGGTTCCCCTTGCTGTTAGGCCCTCCCTCCTGCAGTTGGCGCATGAAGTTCCCCTTGCTGGTCACCTTGGTATGAAGAGGACCAAGCAAAGGTTATCCATGCACTTCTACTGGCCCAAGATGGGGGTGCAAGTAGAAAGTCACTGCAGGAGTTGTGCCTCCTGCCAGTTGTCTGGTAAGGTTGGCGCGACAATCCAAGCTCCGTTGGTACCGCTCCCAGTTGTGGGGGTACCATTTGAAAGGGTAGGGATCGACATCGTTGGTCCCCTTGACCCGCAAACATCCTCGGGCAATAGGTTTATCCTGGTGCTGGTCGACCATGCAACCAGGTATCCTGAGGCCATCCCATTGAAAACTGTAACTGCCAAGTCAGTTGCAAAAGCTTTACTCGGCATATTTACTAGGGTTGGCTTCCCTAAAGAAGTTGTGTCAGATCGTGGCAGCAACTTTATGTCGAAGTATATGCAGGCTATGTGGAAAGAATGTGGGGTCACCTACAAGTTCTCTTCTGCATACCACCCCCAGACCAATGGTCTGGTGGAACGTTTCAACAGAACGTTAAAAAGCATGATTGGGGCTCTGGAGGAGCCCCAGAGAAGAAAATGGGATCTTCTTTTACCATGCCTACTGTTTGCCTACCGAGAGGTACCACAGGAGGGTGTTGGCTTCAGCCCCTTCGAACTTCTGTTCGGTCATCCCGTACGGGGACCCTTAGCCATCGTCAAAGAGGGATGGGAGATGCCCACTCCCCCTGTTACTACCAATGTAGTTGATTATGTGCTAGGGCTCAGAAAACGGATGGTACTTCTGATGGGCTTGGCTAGTGATAAATTGAAGGCAGGGCAAGCGCTGGTGAAACATTGGTACGACCATAAAGCTTCCCTCATCAACTTTACACCTGGTCAGCACGTCCTGATCATGAATCCAATAAGGCCTCGCGCTTTACAGGACAAATGGTCAGGCCCTTACACAGTGGTGGAGCCCCTGGGTGAGGTGAACTATTTAGTGGACCTTGGAAGGCCTGGACAGGCTCCAAAAGTGTTTCACGTGAATAGGCTGAAGGCTTTCGTCCCAAGAGTCGAAATCGCAGCACTGCTACTGGCTTCAGATGTTGAGGAAGAGGAGTCAGAACCTCTCCCCGACCTGTTCCAAAGCGGTCCTTCAGATGGCTCCGTTGAGGGTGTCCGAGTGGCCCCTCACCTGACTTCTGATCAGCAGGCTGAGGTGAAAAGTTTGCTTAGGCAGTTTTCCCCCCTGTTTTCACAGTCCCCTGGTTTGACACCTTGGTGCAAACATAACTTTGACACAGGAGACAGTGTACCTACCAAAAGTAGGGGATACAGGATGTCAGATAAAGTACGGTCTTATATTAAGACCGAGGTCAACAAGATGTTAGACCTTGGGGTGATTGAACCCTCTAGTAGTCCTTGGTCCAGTCCTGTGGTTTTGGTTCCAAAAGCAGGCACTTCTGAATTGAGGTTCTGCGTGGATTACAGGGCTCTGAATGCTGTCACCAAGACAGATGCACACCCCTTGCCTCGAACAGATGAGCTGGTGGATACGTTGGGTGCCTCCAAGTACCTCAGCACGTTTGACCTCACTGCTGGCTATTGGCAAATAGCTTTAGCAGAACATGCCAAGGAGAAGACAGCATTTTCTACTCCAGACGGCCTTTACCAATTCCGGGTAATGCCGTTCGGGTTGAAGAATGCACCTGCCACTTTCCAGAGGCTTGTGAATCATGTGTTGAATGGGTTGGACGAATTCTGTCTTGCATATCTAGACGATATAGCAGTTTTCAGTGCCACCTGGGAAGACCATGTGAAACACCTCAGGATTGTGCTCCAGGCCCTTCAGAAAGCCCACTTGACCATAAAGGCTAGTAAATGCCAGATTTGACAAGGCTCAGTGGTTTACCTTGGACATGAAGTAGGTGGAGGGAGGATACAGCCTCTACCCAGTAAAGTACAAGCAGTACAAGACTGGCCTACCCCCACTACGCAAACCCAAGTGAGAGCCTTCTTAGGACTCACGGGTTATTATCGCAATTTTGTGGCAGACTATGGCACCATAGCTGCTCCTCTGACTGCCCTCACAACTCCGAAGAAACCCAAGAAGGCAACTTGGACTGACGAGTGTGAGAAGGCCTTCAATGGCTTAAAAGACTCCTTGTGCCAGGCCCCTGTGCTCAGGGCCCCTGATTATCAAAGACCTTTTATCGTGCAGACGGATGCCTCTGACACTGGGATAGGAGCTGTACTATCACAAGTACATGAGAAGGGTAAGGAACACCCTATCGGTTTTATTAGTCGCCAGCTTAAGGACAGAGAGCTCAGATGGTCCACGGTAGAGAAAGAATGTTTCTCTGTTGTGTGGGCCCTAAGGAAGCTGAGGCCCTACCTCTATGGGACCCACTTCACTGTGCAGACTGACCATAAGCCGTTAAAGTGGCTAATGAACATGAAGGGGGAGAATCCAAAGTTGCTTAGGTGGTCCATAAGTCTTCAAGGCTTCGACTTCACTATTGAGCATAGGCCAGGTGTCCAACATAGCAATGCTGATGGGTTGTCCAGAATGTTTAACCGACCTGAACAAGAGACTCATCCAGGGGTGGATTAGTTCCCCCTGTCCATAGTCTGGGAGGGGCGAGTGTTAGGAAAGATTTCGTAATTGTAGGGAATTTTCCTTCCATGTAGCAACCCCTAAACTTTTTGCTATTGTTTTTAACCTTGTTCTTGACTTTGCCAGAGAAGTACAGCCTTCTGCCGCACTTCTCTGGGCTTTCGCTCCTTTTCTTACGGGGAAACTGACATGCCCTTAAGACATTCAGTACCGGGGAACGCTGTTTCCCGTAGTTTCGTTTATCATGTTGCGGCTTTAGTGCAACATGACACAAGAGGGCACTGTAAGCTCAGTTACAGCTCTCTTGGGTCTCTAGCCTTCTACGGGCCCTAGATACTCTTTTAGGATGGTATTTGATCGGTGCAAGTCATTCAGGGACTGGAATGGTGGCAGCGATCGTTTTGTTTATTTTGAGCTCCTTTTGGCGTTCTGAGCACGTTTTTCGCACTGAACCCAAAATGGTGGCCTGGCTCCCAAAATGGCCAGTCCACAAGGCTCCTTTGTCCTGTCCACTGACCGTCTTGCTCCCTTCACCTTCCCCAGGTCGGGCGACCCGGGGCCTTCCTTATTTGGGCATGTACTTTCCCGCGAAACGTGGTTGCTTTTGCGGGCTTCTACATGTCGTTTGTGTGCCTCCAGGGTGTGGGCTGGGATGTCTGGTCCCAATACACATCCTGGGTGCCAGAGAGTCTGGGGTGGTGTGAATGCCTGGGACCACCGTGGTCCGTGATTGGTCCACGTATGGTATGTGTGTTGATGTGCGGATCTCCCATTGGCTCCCCTCCGTTTTGGCGCGAAGGGAACCGTGGATAAGAGGGAGCTGGAAACACCACTACCATGTCGATCTCCTGAGTTCTCACGAACGAAGGAATACAGGAGCCAAGTATCCTGCAACCAAGAGGCTGGACCGAGGAATCGCTGGTGACCCGCTGAAGGAATCCTCCTTTGCACTGCTGTCGTCCTGTGAAACCCTTTCCTCCTTGGATCGAACCAGAAGTGTCTGTACTGGTGCTTCGACCTTTGGAATAGCAGGAACAGCTATTCCCGGCGACTTCATCACCCCCTCCAAGTAAGCCTTCGGAAGTGTCTCTGGGCCATCCAGTTGACTGACCAGCTTACAAGGGAGTCCTGCTCTGTAACTGCCGCCAGGTTGTGTTGTATTTCGAGTCCTTGTCACTCTCCCACGCTTCGTACACTTGGCGTTCCCAAGTCTGAAGGGAGGAGTGTACATTTGGCTTGAATACACACGGCCGCTCCGTTGTCCTGCTGCGGCAACAAACTGTGCTGGTTTCGTCGATTGGGACGTCTTTTTGCTCTACACGACTTCGAGGCGTTCCCTGCTCTTCTGAACCTGCCAGCTGCTGAAACTAACGTGGAGAAGCCTGGGTCTGCTTGCTTCGGGGACCGGTGAGTAGTTTAGCTAGGATCTGGTCGCCCTCCTGCAGTATCCCATTGCTTTCCCTGCTGTGTAAAAACAGCACCCTTTTGGCCGTACTCGCGCTCTGCTTCTGCCCGCTGTGGAGGCTGCGCTTGAGTTGCGGAACCTGTTCTCCTTCTGCTGTGCACTAACCCGAACTGCCTGACTTCCTCCGAAGAGCTTCCCCTTTTGCCCGTTGGCACCGGCGTGGCAGGTACTTTGAGCACAAGGCTCCACTCTTCGCAGGGCTCGGACTTCCATCTAGTTAGGTGCCTCTGAAGGCGAACTGAGTCTAAAGCGTTATCGCACTGCCTGTTTTCCTTTCCTTTCAGGTGGACTACATATTTCGTGCTTTAAACGCTTGCGACTGTGTATTTGTATATATATTGTGTTGATATGGTATGTGTTGGTTTAATATTGTGATATTGTGATTTTCTCGCTACGGTCATTATTTTAAAGGCCTTAAAATAAATGTGTATCTATTTTTGATATAACAACTGTTTGGAGTAGTTTGTAAGCGCTCTTGCTTTGTGTGCTCATTGCGGGCTTTCAGTCACCCTCACCCCTCTTGAGACCTAGTCTTGACCGCCGCGATCGCTACCTTGATTGGTCTGGCTCGTCCAGAGGTTACCCTGTTCCAAGTAATTAGGTTGGCCTTCTGAACTTCTGCGCCACCAGGACAGAGTTCAGAAATCCGTCTTAACACATCTCATGCTGTAGGAAGGGTCTCAGGTTTGGAAAAGGAAGGAGTTGGATATCACATTTCATGTTAGAGGTAGGATCTCAGGTTTGGTATTAGAGGCATTGAGATATCACATCTCATGCTATCAGAAGGGTATCAGGATTGGAATGGGAAGGAGTTGGATATCACATCTCATGCTAAAGGGAGGGTCTCAGGTTTGGAATGGGAAGGATTTGGATATCACATCTCATGTTATAGGAAGGACCTTAGGTTTGGTATTAGAAGCTTTGAGATATCACATCTCATGCTATAGGAAGGGTCTCGGGATTGGAATGGGAAGGAGTTGGATATCACATCTCATGTTATAGGAAGGATCTCAGGTTTGGTATTAGAAACATTGAGATATAACATCTCATGCTATAGGAAGGGTCTCAGGATTGGAATGGGAAGGAGTTGGATATCACATCTCATGCTATGGGAAGGGTCTCAGGTTTGGTATTAGAAGCATTGTGATATCACATCTCATGCTATAGGAAGGGTTTCAGGTTTGGTAGAAGCATTGAGATATCACATCTCATGCTATAGGAAGAGTCTCAGGTTTGGGAAGGGAAGGATTTGGATTTCACATCTCATGTTATAGGATGGTTCTCATGTTTGGTTTTTGAAGCATTGAGATATCACATCTCATGCTATCGGAAGGGTCTCAGGTTTGGAATGGGAAGGAGTTGGATATCACATCTCATGTTATAGGAAGGGTCTCAGGTTTGGAATGGGAAGGAGTTGGATATGACATCTCTTGTTATAGGGAGGGTCTCAGGATTTGAATGGTAAGGAGTTGGATATCACATCTCATGCTATAGGAAGGGTCTCAGGCTGGAATGGGAAGGAGTTGGATATCACATCTAATGTTATATACAGGAAGGGTCTCAGGATTGGAATGGGAAGGATTTGGATATCACATCTCTTGCTATAGGAAGGGTCTCAGGTTTTTTATTAGAAACATTGAGATATCACATCTCATGCTATAGGAAGGGTTTTAGGATTGGAATGGGAAGTATTTGGATATCACATCTCATGCTAAAGGAAGGGTCTCAGGTCTGGAATGGGAAGGAATTGGATATCACATCTCATGTTATAGGAAGGGTCTCAGGTTTTTTATTAGAAACATTGAGATATCACATCTTATGTTATAGGACGGTTCCCAGGTTTGGTATTAGAAGCATTGAGATATCACATCTCATGGTATAGGAAGGGTCTCAGGGTTGGAATGGGAAGGAGTTGGATATCACATCTCATCCAATAGGAAGGGTCTCAGGTTTGGAATGGGAAGGAATTGGATATCACATCTCATGCTAAAGGAAGGGTCTCAGGTTTGGTAGAAGCATTGAGATATCACATCTCATGCTATAGGAAGGGTCTCAGGATTTGAATGGCAAGGAGTTGGATATCACATCTCATGCCATAGGAAGGGTCTCAGGTTTGGTATAAGCATTGAGATATCACATCTCTGCTATCGGAAGGTTCTCAGGATTGGATTGGGAAGGAGTTGGATATCCCTTCTCATGCTATAGGAAGTGTCTCAGGTTGGAATGGGAAGGAGTTGAATATCACATCTCATGTTATAGGAAGGGTCTCAGGATTGGAATGGGAAGGATTTGGATATCACATCTCTTGCTATAGGAAGGGTCTCAGGATTGGAATGGGAAGGATTTGGATATTTCCCATTCCAATCCTGAGACCCTTCCTATAACATGAGATGTGATATCCAACTCCTTCCCATTCCAACCTGAGACACTTCCTATAGCATGAGAAGGGATATCCAACTCCTTCCCAATCCAATCCTGAGACCCTTCCGATAGCAGAGATGTGATATCTCAATGCTTATACCAAACCTGAGACCCTTCCTATGGCATGAGATGTGATATCCAACTCCTTGCCATTCAAATCCTGAGACCCTTCCTATAGCATGAAAAGGGATATCCAACTCCTTCCCAATCCAATCCTGAGACCCTTCCGATAGCAGAGACGTGAAATCTCAATGCTTCTACCAAACCTGAGACCCTTCCTTTAGCATGAGATGTGATATCCAAATCCTTCACATTCCAATCCTGAGACCCTTCCTATAGCATGAGATTTGATATCTCAATGCTTCTAATACCAAACGTGAGATCCTTCCTATAACATGAGATGTGATATCCAAATCCTCCCCTTCCAAACCTGAGACCCTCCCTTTAGCATGAAATGTGATATCCAACTCCTTCCTATTCCAATCCTGAGACTCTTCTGATAGCATGAGATGTGATATCTCAATGCTTCTAATACCAAACCTGAGATCCTTCCGATAGCATGAGATGTGATATCTCAATGCTTCTAATACCAAACCTGAGATCCTTCCTATAACATGAGATGTGATATCCAAATCCTTCCCCTTCCAAACCTGAGACCCTCCCTTTAGCATGAGATGTGATATCTAACTCCTTCCCATTCCATTCCTGAGACCCTTCTGATAGCATGAGATGTGATATCTCAATGCCTCTAATACCAAACCTGAGATCCTACCTCTAACATGAAATGAGATATCCAACTCTTTCCCCTTCCAAACCTGAGAGCCTTCCTATGGCATGAGATGTGATATCCAAGTCCTTCCCATTTCAATACTGAGACCCTTCCTATAGCTTGAGATGTGATAACCAACTCCTTCCCATTCCAATTCTGAGACCCTTCCTATAGCATGAGATGTGATATCTCAATGCTTATACCAAACCTGAGAGCCTACCTATAACATGAGATGTGATATCCAAGTCCATCCCATTCCAATCCTTAGACCCTTCCTACAGCATGCGATGTGATATCTCAATGATTTTAATACCAAACCAGAGACTCTTCCTATAACATGAGATGGGATATCCAACTCCTTCCCATTCCAATTCTGAGACCCTTCCTATACTATGAGACTTGATATCTCAATGCTTCTAATACCAAACCTGAGACCCGTAATATAACATGAGATGTGATATCCAAATCCTTCCCCTTCCAAACCTTAGACCCTTCCTTTATCATGAGATGTGATATCCAACTCATTCCCATTCCAATCCTGAGACCCTTCCGATATCATGAGATGTGATATCTCAAAGCTTCTAATATCAAACTTGAGACCCTCCCTATAGCATGAGATGTGATATCCAAGTCCTTCCCATTCCAATCCTGAGACCCTTCCTATAGCATGAGATGTGATATCTCGATGCTTCTAATACCAAACCTGAGACCCTTCCTATAACATGAGATGGGAATATCCAACTCCTTCCCATTCCAATCTTGAGACCCTTCCGATAGCAGAGATGTGATATCTCAATGCTTATACCAAACCTGAGATCCTTCCTATAACATGAGATGTGATATCCAACTCCTTCCCATTCCAATCCTGAGACACTTCCTATAGCATGAGATGTGATATCTCACTGCTTATACCAAACCTGAGACCCTTCCCATAGCAGGAGATGTGATATCCAACTCATTCCCATTCCAATCCTCAGACCCTTCCTATAGCATGAGATGTGATATCTCAATGCTTCTAATACCAAACCTGAGACTCTTCCTATAACATGAGATGGGATATCCAACTCCTTCCCATTCCAATCCTGAGACCCTTTTGATACCAGAGATGTGATATCTCAATGTTTATACCAAACCTGAGACCCTTCCTACGGCATGAGATGTCATATTCAACTCCTTCCCATTCCAATCCTGAGACCCTTCCTATAGCATGAGATTTGATATCCAACTCCTTCCCATTCCAATCCTGAGACCCTTCCTATAGCATGAGATGTGATGTCTCAATGCTTCTAATACCAAACCTGAGATCCTTCCTATAACATGAGATGTGATATCCAACTCCTTCCATTCCAATCCTGAGACCCTTCCTATAGCATGAGATGTGATATCTCAATGCTTATACCAAACCTGAGACCCTTCCTATAGCATGAGATGTGATATCCAACTCCTTCCCATTCCAATCATGAGACCCTTCCTATAGCATGAGATGTGATATCTCAATGCTTCTAATACCAAACCTGAGATCCTTCCTCTAACATGAAATGTGAGATCCAACTCCTTCCCTTTCCAAACCTAAGAGCCTATCTATAGCATGAGATGTGATATCCAAGTCCTTCACATTCCAACCCTTAGACCCTTCCTACAGCATGCAATATGATATCTCAATGATTCTAATAACAAACCTGAGACCCGTCCTATAACATGAGATGGGATATCCAACTCCTTCCCATTCCAATCCTGAGACACTTCCGATAGCAGAGATGTGATATCTCAATGTTTATACCAAACCTGAGACCCTTCCTATAACATGAGATGTGATATCCAACTCCTTCCCGTTCCAAACCTGAGACCCTTCCTTTAGCATGAGATGTGATATCCAGCTCCTTCCCATTCCAATCCTGAGACCCTTCCTATAGCATGAGATGTGATATCTCAATGCTTCTACCAAACCTGAGACCCTTCCTTTAGCATGAGATGTAATATCCAACTCCTTCCCATTCCAATCCTGAGACCCTTCCTATAGCATGAGATGTGATATCTCAATACTTCTAATACCAAACCTGAGATCCATCCTATAACATGAGATGTGATATCCAACTCCTTCCCTTTCCAAACCTGAGACCCTTCCTATAGCATGAGATGTGATATCTCAATGCTTCTAATATCAAAACTGAGACCCTCCCTATAGCATGATATGTGATATCTAAGTCCTTCCCATTCCAATCCTGAGACCCTTCCTATAGCATGAGATGTGATATCTCAATGCTTCTACCAAACCTGAGACCCTTCCTTTAGCATGAGATGTAATATCCAACTCCTTCCCATTCCAATCCTGAGACCCTTCCTATAGCATGAGATGTGATATCTCAATACTTCTAATACCAAACCTGAGATCCATCCTATAACATGAGATGTGATATCCAACTCCTTCCCTTTCCAAACCTGAGAGCCGTTCTATAGCATGAGATGTGATATCCAGGTCCTTCCCATTCCAATCCTTAGACCCTTCCTACAGCATGCAATATGATATCTCAATGATTCTAATTACAAACCTGAGACCTGTCCTATAGCATGAGATATGATATCCAAGTCCTTCCCATTCCAATCCTGAGACCCTTCCTATAACATGAAATGTGATATCCAACTCCTTCCCATTCCAACCTGAGACCCTTCCTATAGCATGAGATGGGATATCCAACTTCTTCCAAATCCAATACTGATACCCTTCCGATAGCATGAGATGTGATATCCCAATGCTTCTACCAAACCTGAGACCCATACTATGGCATGAGATGTGATATCAAACTCCTTCCCATTCCAATCCTGAGACCCTTCCTATAGCTTGAGGTGTGATATCCAACTCCTTCCCATTCCAATTCTGAGACCCTTCTTATACCATGAGACTTGATATCTCAATGCTTCTAATATTAAACCTGAGACCCGTCCTATAACATGAGATGTGATATCCAAATCCTTCCCCTTCCAAACCTTAGACCCTTCCTTTATCATGAGATGTGATATCCAACTCCTTCCCATTCCAATCCTGAGACCCTTCCGATATCATGAGATTTGTTATCTCAATGCTTCTAATATCAAACTTGAGACCCTCCCTATAGTATGAGATGTGACATCCAAGTCCTTCCCATTCCAATCCTGAGACCCTTCCTATAGCATGAGATGTGATATTTCTATGCTTCTAATACCAAACATGAGACCCTTCCTATAACATGAGATGGGATATCCAACTCCTTCCCATTCCAATCCTGAGACCTTTCCGATAGCAGAGATGTGATATCTCAATGCTTATACCAAACCTGAGAACCTTCCTATGGCCTGAGATGTCATATACAACTCCTTCCCATTCCAATCCTGAGACCCTTCCTTTAGCATGAGATGTGATATCTCAATGCTTATACCAAATCTGAGACCCTTCCTATAGCATGAGATGTGATATCCAATTCCTTCCCATTCCAATCCTGAGACCCTTCCTATAGCATGAGATGTGATATCTCAATGCTTATACCAAACCTGAGAGCCTACCTATAACATGAGATGTGATATCCAAGTCCATCCCATTCCAATCCTTAGACCCTTCCTACAGCATGCGATGTGATATCTCAATGATTCTAATACCAAACCAGAGACTCTTCCTATAACATGAGATGGGATATCCAACTCCTTCCCATTCCAATCCTGAGCCGCTTCCGATAGCAGAGATGTGATATCTCAATGCTTATACCAAACCTGAGACCCTTCCTATAACATGAGATGTGATATCCAACTCCTTCCCGTTCCAAACCTGAGACACTAACTATAGCATATGTGATATCCAACTCCTTCCCATTTAAAACATGAGACCCTTCCTATAGCAAGAAAGTAATATCCAACTCCTACCCATTCCAATCCTGAGACCCTTCCTATAGCAAGAGATGTGATATCCAAATCCTTCCCATTCCAATCCTGAGACCCTTCCTATAACATGAGATGTGATATCCAACTCCTTCCCATTCCAATCCTGAGACACTTCCTATAGCATGAGATGTGATATCTCAATGCTTCTAATACCAAACCTGAGACTCTTCCTATAACATGAGATGGGATATCCAACTCCTTCCCATTCCAATCCTGAGACCCTTTTGATAGCAGAGATGTGATATCTCAATGTTTATACCAAACCTGAGACCCTTCCTACGGCATGAGATGTCATATTCAACTCCTTCCCATTCCAATCCTGAGACGCTTCCTATAGCATGAGATTTGATATCCAACTCCTTCCCATTCCAATCCTGAGACCCTTCCTATAGCATGAGATGTGATATCTCAATGCTTATACCAAACCTGAGACCCTTCCTATAGCATGAGATGTGATATCCAACTCCTTCCCATTCCAATCCTGAGACCCTTCCTATAGCATGAGATGTGATATCTCAATGCTTCTAATACCAAACCTGAGATCCTTCCTCTAACATGAAATGTGAGATCCAACTCCTTCCCTTTCCAAACCTAAGAGCCTATCTATAGCATGAGATGTGATATCCAAGTCCTTCACATTCCAACCCTTAGACCCTTCCTACAGCATGCAATATGATATCTCAATGATTCTAATAACAAACCTGAGACCCGTCCTATAACATGAGATGGGATATCCAACTCCTTCCCATTCCAATCTAGAGACACTTCCGATAGCAGAGATGTGATATCTCAATGTTTATACCAAACCTGAGACCCTTCCTATAACATGAGATGTGATATCCAACTCCTTCCCGTTCCAAACCTGACACCCTTCCTTTAGCATGAGATGTGATATCCAGCTCCTTCCCATTCCAATCCTGAGACACTTCCGATAGCATGAGATGTGATATCTCAATGCTTCTAATATCAAAACTGAGACCCTCCCTATAGCATGATATGTGATATCTAAGTCCTTCCCATTCCAATCCTGAGACCCTTCCTATAGCATGAGATGTGATATCTCAATGCTTCTACCAAACCTGAGACCCTTCCTTTAGCATGAGATGTGATATCCAACTCCTTCCCATTCCAATCCTGAAACCCTTCCTATAGCATGAGTTGTGATATCTCAATACTTCTAATACCAAACCTGAGATCCTTCCGATAACATGAGATGTGATATCTCAATACTTCTAATACCAAACCTGAGATCCATCCTATAACATGAGATGTGATATCCAACTCCTTCCCTTTCCAAACCTGAGAGCCGTTCTATAGCATGATATGTGATATCCAGGTCCTTCCCATTCCAATCCTTAACCCTTCCTACAGCATGCAATATGATATCTCAATGATTCTAATAACAAACCTGAGACCCGTCCTATAGCATGAGATATGATATCCAAGTCCTTCCCATTCCAATCCTGAGACCCTTCCTATAACATGAAATGTGATATCCAACTCCTTCCCATTCCAACCTGAGACCCTTCCTATAGCATGAGATGGGATATCCAACTTCTTCCAAATCCAATACTGATACCCTTCCGATAGCATGAGATGTGATATCCCAATGCTTCTACCAAACCTGAGACCCATACTATGGCATGAGATGTGATATCAAACTCCTTCCCATTCCAATCCTGAGACCCTTGCTATAGCTTGAGGTGTGATATCCAACTCCTTCCCATTCCAATTCTGAGACCCTTCTTATACCATGAGACTTGATATCTCAATGCTTCTAATATTAAACCTGAGACCCGTCCTATAACATGAGATGTGATATCCAAATCCTTCCCCTTCCAAACCTTAGACCCTTCCTTTATCATGAGATGTGATATCCAACTCCTTCCCATTCCAATCCTGAGACCCTTCCGATATCATGAGATTTGTTATCTCAATGCTTCTAATATCAAACTTGAGACCCTCCCTATAGCATGAGATGTGACATCCAAGTCCTT
This sequence comes from Ambystoma mexicanum, assembly GCF_040938575.1. NCBI lineage: Eukaryota > Metazoa > Chordata > Amphibia > Caudata > Ambystomatidae > Ambystoma > Ambystoma mexicanum. The sequence goes on from NW_027182447.1 coordinate 279,694, forward strand.
CCCATTCCAATCCTGAGACCCTTCCTATAGCATGAGATGTGATATCTCTATGCTTCTAATACCAAACCTGAGACCCTTCCTATAACATGAGATGGGATATCCAACTCCTTCCCATTCCAATCCTGAGACCTTTCCGATACCAGAGATGTGATATCTCAATGCTTATACCAAACCTGAGAACCTTCCTATGGCCTGAGATGTCATATACAACTCCTTCCCATTCCAATCCTGAGACCCTTCCTTTTGCATGAGATGTGATATCTCAATGCTTATACCAAATCTGAGACCCTTCCTATAGCATGAGATGTGATATCCAATTCCTTCCCATTCCAATCCTGAGACCCTTCCTATAGCATGAGATGTGATATCTCAATGCTTATACCAAACCTGAGAGCCTACCTATAACATGAGATGTGATATCCAAGTCTATCCCATTCCAATCATTAGACCCTTCCTACAGCATGCGATGTGATATCTCAATAATTCTAATACCAAACCAGAGACTCTTCCTATAACATGAGATGGGATATCCAACTCCTTCCCATTCCAATCCTGAGCCGCTTCCGATAGCAGAGATGTGATATCTCAATGCTTATACCAAACCTGAGACCCTTCCTATAACATGAGATGTGATATCCAACTCCTTCCCGTTCCAAACCTGAGACACTAACTATAGCATATGTGATATCCAACTCCTTCCCATTCCAAACATGAGACCCTTCCTATAGCAAGAAAGTAATATCCAACTCCTACCCATTCCAATCCTGAGACCCTTCCTATAGCAAGAGATGTGATATCCAAATCCTTCCCATTCCAATCCTGAGACCCTTCCTATAACATGAGATGTGATATCCAACTCCTTCCCATTCCAACCTGAGACACTTCCTATAGCATGAGAAGGGATATCCAACTCCTTCCCAATCCAATCCTGAGACCCTTCCGATAGCAGAGATGTGATATCTCAATGCTTATACCAAACCTGAGACCCTTCCTATGGCATGAGATGTGATATCCAACTCCTTGCCATTCAAATCCTGAGACCCTTCCTATAGCATGAGAAGGGATATCCAACTCCTTCCCAATCCAATCCTGAGACCCTTCCGATAGCAGCGACGTGATATCTCAGTGCTTCTACCAAACCTGAGACCCTTCCTTTAGCATGAGATGTGATATCCAAATCCTTCACATTCCAATCCTGAGACCCTTCCTATAGCATGAGATGTGATATCTCAATGCTTCTAATACCAAACCTGAGATCCTTCCTATAACATGAGATGTGATATCCAATTCCTTCCCATTCCAAACCTGAGACCCTTCCTATTGGATGAGATGTGATATCCAACTCCTTCCCATTCCAACCTTGAGACCCTTCCTATAGCATGAGATGTGATATCTCAAGGCTTATACCAAACCTGAGACCCTTCCTATAGCATGAGATGTGATATCCAACTGCTTCCCATTCCAATCCTGAGACCCTTCCTATAGCATGCAATATGATATCTCAATGATTCTAATAACAAACCTGAGACCCGTCCTATAGCATGAGATATGATATCCAAGTCCTTCGCATTCCAATCCTGAGACCCTTCCTATAACATGAAATGTGATATCCAACTCCTTCCCATTCCAACCTGAGACCATTCCTATAGCATGAGATGGGATATCCAACTTCTTCCAAATCCAATACTGATACCCTTCCGATAGCATGAGATGTGATATCCCAATGCTTCTACCAAACCTGAGACCCATACTATGGCATGAGATGTGATATCAAACTCCTTCCCATTCCAATCCTGAGACCCTTCCTATAGCTTGAGGTGTGATATCCAACTCCTTCCCATTCCAATTCTGAGACCCTTCTTATACCATGAGACTTGATATCTCAATACTTCTAATATTAAACCTGAGACCCGTCCTATAACATGAGATGTGATATCCAAATCCTTCCCCTTCCAAACCTTAGACCCTTCCTTTATCATGAGATGTGATATCCAACTCCTTCCCATTCCAATCCTGAGACCCTTCCGATATCATGAGATTTGTTATCTCAATGCTTCTAATATCAAACTTGAGACCCTCCCTATAGCATGAGATGTGACATCCAAGTCCTTCCCATTCCAATCCTGAGACCCTTCCTATAGCATGAGATGTGATATCTCTATGCTTCTAATACCAAACCTGAGACCCTTCCTATAACATGAGATGGGATATCCAACTCCTTCCCATTCCAATCCTGAGACCTTTCCGATAGCAGAGATGTGATATCTCAATGCTTATACCAAACCTGAGAACCTTCCTATGGCCTGAGATGTCATATACAACTCCTTCCCATTCCAATCCTGAGACCCTTCCTTTAGCATGAGATGTGATATCTCAATGCTTATACCAAATCTGAGACCCTTCCTATAGCATGAGATGTGATATCCAATTCCTTCCCATTCCAATCCTGAGACCCTTCCTATAGCATGAGATGTGATATCTCAATGCTTATACCAAACCTGAGAGCCTACCTATAACATGAGATGTGATATCCAAGTCTATCCCATTCCAATCCTTAGACCCTTCCTACAGCATGCGATGTGATATCTCAATAATTCTAATACCAAACCAGAGACTCTTCCTATAACATGAGATGGGATATCCAACTCCTTCCCATTCCAATCCTGAGCCGCTTCCGATAGCAGAGATGTGATATCTCAATGCTTATACCAAACCTGAGACCCTTCCTATAACATGAGATGTGATATCCAACTCCTTCCCGTTCCAAACCTGAGACACTAACTATAGCATATGTGATATCCAACTCCTTCCCATTCCAAACATGAGACCCTTCCTATAGCAAGAAAGTAATATCCAACTCCTACCCATTCCAATCCTGCGACCCTTCCTATAGCAAGAGATGTGATATCCAAATCCTTCCCATTCCAATCCTGAGACCCTTCCTATAACATGAGATGTGATATCCAACTCCTTCCCATTCCAACCTGAGACACTTCCTATAGCATGAGAAGGGATATCCAACTCCTTCCCAATCCAATCCTGAGACCCTTCCGATAGCAGAGATGTGATATCTCAATGCTTATACCAAACCTGAGTCCCTTCCTATGGCATGAGATGTGATATCCAACTCCTTGCCATTCAAATCCTGAGACCCTTCCTATAGCATGAGAAGGGATATCCAACTCCTTCCCAATCCAATCCTGAGACCCTTCCGATAGCAGCGACGTGATATCTCAATGCTTCAACAAAACCTGAGACCCTTCCTTTAGCATGAGATGTGATATCCAAATCCTTCACATTCCAATCCTGAGACCCTTCCTATAGCATGAGATGTGATATCTCAATGCTTCTAATACCAAACCTGAGATCCTTCCTATAACATGAGATGTGATATCCAATTCCTTCCCATTCCAAACCTGAGACCCTTCCTATTGGATGAGATGTGATATTCAACTCCTTCCCATTCCAACCTTGAGACCCTTCCTATAGCATGAGATGTGATGTCTCAATGCTTCTAATACCAAACCTGAGATCCTTCCTATAACATGAGATGTGATATCCAACTCCTTCCATTCCAATCCTGAGACCCGTCCTATAGCATGAGATGTGATATCTCGAGGCTTATACCAAACCTGAGACCCTTCCTATAGCATGAGATGTGATATCCAACTGCTTCCCATTCCAATCCTGAAACCCTTCCTATAGCATGAGATGTGATATCTCAATGCTTCTAATACCAAACCTGAGATCCTTCCTCTAACATGAAATGTGATATCCAACTCCTTCCCTTTCCAAACCTAAGAGCCTATCTATAGCATGAGATGTGATATCCAAGTCCTTCACATTCCAACCCTTAGACCCTTCCTACAGCATGCAATATGATATCTCAATGATTCTAATAACAAACCTGAGACCCGTCCTATAACATGAGATGGGATATCCAACTCCTTCCCATTCCAATCCTGAGACACTTCCGATAGCAGAGATGTGATATCTCAATGCTTATACCAAACCTGAGACCCTTCCTATAACATGAGATGTGATATCCAAATCCTTCCCGTTCCAAACCTGAGACCCTTCCTTTAGCATGAGATGTGATATCCAGCTCCTTCCCATTCCAATCCTGAGACACTTCCGATAGCATGAGATGTGATATCTCAATGCTTCTAATATCAAAACTGAGACCCTCCCTATAGCATGATATGTGATATCTAAGTCCTTCCCATTCCAATCCTGAGACCCTCCCTATAGCATGAGATGTGATATCCAACTCCTTCCCATTCCAATCCTGAGACCCTTCCTATAGCATGAGATATGATATCTCAATACTTCTAATACCAAACGTGAGATCCTTCCGATAACATGAGATGTGATATCCAAATCCTTCCCCTTCCAAACCTGAGACCCTCCCTTTAGCATGAAATGTGATATCCAACTCCTTCCTATTCCAATCCTGAGACTCTTCTGATAGCATGAGATGTGATATCTCAATGCTTCTAATACCAAACCTGAGATCCTTCCGATAGCATGAGATGTGATATCTCAATGCTTCTAATACCAAACCTGAGATCCTTCCTATAACATGAGATGTGATATCCAAATCCTTCCCCTTCCAAACCTGAGACCCTCCCTTTAGCATGAGATGTGATATCTAACTCCTTCCCATTCCATTCCTGAGACCCTTCTGATAGCATGAGATGTGATATCTCAATGCCTCTAATACCAAACCGGAGATCCTACCTCTAACATGAAATGAGATATCCAACTCTTTCCCCTTCCAAACCTGAGAGCCTTCCTATAGCATGAGATGTGATATCCAAGTCCTTCCCATTCCAATACTGAGACCCTTCCTATAGCTTGAGATGTGATATCCAACTCCTTCCCATTCCAATTCTGAGACCCTTCCTATAGCATGAGATGTGATATCTCAATGCTTATACCAAACCTGAGAGCCTACCTATAACATGAGATGTGATATCCAAGTCCATCCCATTCCAATCCTTAGACCCTTCCTATTGGATGAGATGTGATATCCAACTCCTTCCCATTCCAACCTTGAGACCCTTCCTATAGCATGAGATGTGATGTCTCAATGCTTCTAATACCAAACCTGAGATCCTTCCTATAACATGAGAGGTGATATCCAACTCCTTCCATTCCAATCCTGAGACCCGTCCTATAGCATGAGATGTGATATCTCAAGGCTTATACCAAACCTGAGACCCTTCCTATAGCATGAGATGTGATATCCAACTGCTTCCCATTCCAATCCTGAGACCCTTCCTATAGCATGAGATGTGATATCTCAATGCTTCTAATACCAAACCTGAGATCCTTCCTCTAACATGAAATGTGATATCCAACTCCTTCCCTTTCCAAACCTAAGAGCCTATCTATAGCATGAGATGTGATATCCAAGTCCTTCACATTCCAACCCTTAGACCCTTCCTACAGCATGCAATATGATATCTCAATGATTCTAATACCAAACCTGAGACCCGTCCTATAACATGAGATGGGATATCCAACTCCTTCCCATTCCAATCCTGAGACACTTCCGATAGCAGAGATGTGATATCTCAATGCTTATACCAAACCTGAGACCCTTCCTATAACATGAGATGTGATATCCAAATCCTTCCCGTTCCAAACCTGAGACCCTTCCTTTAGCATGAGATGTGATATCCAGCTCCTTCCCATTCCAATCCTGAGACACTTCCGATTGCATGAGATGTGATATCTCAATGCTTCTAATATCAAAACTGAGACCCTCCCTATAGCATGATATGTGATATCTAAGTCCTTCCCATTCCAATCCTGAGACCCTCCCTATAGCATGAGATGTGATATCCAACTCCTTCCCATTCCAATCCTGAGACCCTTCCTATAGCATGAGATATGATATCTCAATACTTCTAATACCAAACGTGAGATCCTTCCGATAACATGAGATGTGATATCCAAATCCTTCCCCTTCCAAACCTGAGACCCTCCCTTTAGCATGAAATGTGATATCCAACTCCTTCCTATTCCAATCCTGAGACTCTTCTGATAGCATGAGATGTGATATCTCAATGCTTCTAATACCAAACCTGAGATCCTTCCGATAGCATGAGATGTGATATCTCAATGCTTCTAATACCAAACCTGAGATCCTTCCTATAACATGAGATGTGATATCCAAATCCTTCCCCTTCCAAACCTGAGACCCTCCCTTTAGCATGAGATGTGATATCTAACTCCTTCCCATTCCATTCCTGAGACCCTTCTGATAGCATGAGATGTGATATCTCAATGCCTCTAATACCAAACCTGAGATCCTACCTCTAACATGAAATGAGATATCCAACTCTTTCCCCTTCCAAACCTGAGAGCCTTCCTATAGCATGAGATGTGATATCCAAGTCCTTCCCATTCCAATACTGAGACCCTTCCTATAGCTTGAGATGTGATATCCAACTCCTTCCCATTCCAATTCTGAGACCCTTCCTATAGCATGAGATGTGATATCTCAATGCTTATACCAAACCTGAGAGCCTACCTATAACATGAGATGTGATATCCAAGTCCATCCCATTCCAATCCTTAGACCCTTCCTACAGCATGCAATGTGATATCTCAATGATTCTAATACCAAACCAGAGACTCTTCCTATAACATGAGATGGGATATCCAACTCCTTCCCATTCCAATTCTGAGACCCTTCCTATACTATGAGACTTGATATCTCAATGCTTCTAATACCAAACCTGAGACCCGTAATATAACATGAGATGTGATATCCAAATCCTTCCCCTTCCAAACCTTAGACCCTTCCTTTATCATGAGATGTGATATCCAACTCCTTCCCATTCCAATCCTGAGACCCTTCCGATATCATGAGATGTGATATCTCAAAGCTTCTAATATCAAACTTGAGACCCTCCCTATAGCATGAGATGTGATATCCAAGTCCTTCCCATTCCAATCCTGAGACCCTTCCTATAGCATGAGATGTGATATCTCAATGCTTCTAATACCAAACCTGAGACCCTTCCTATAACATGAGATGGGAATATCCAACTCCTTCCCATTCCAATCTTGAGACCCTTCCGATAGCAGAGATGTGATATCTCAATGCTTATACCAAACCTGAGATCCTTCCTATAACATGAGATGTGATATCCAACTCCTTCCCATTCCAATCCTGAGACACTTCTTATAGCATGAGATGTGATATCTCACTGCTTATACCAAACCTGAGACCCTTCCCATAGCAGGAGATGTGATATCCAACTCCTTCCCATTCCAATCCTCAGACCCTTCCTATAGCATGAGATGTGATATCTCAATGCTTCTAATGTCAAACTTGAGACCCTACCTATAGCATGAGATGTGATATACAAGTCCTTCCCATTCCAATCCTGAGACACTTCCTATAGCATGAGATGTGATATCTCAATGCTTCTAATACCAAACTTGAGACTCTTCCTATAACATGAGATGGGATATCCAACTCCTTCCCATTCCAATCCTGAGACCCTTTTGATAGCAGAGATGTGATATCTCAATGTTTATACCAAACCTGAGACCCTTCCTACGGCATGAGATGTCATATTCAACTCCTTCCCATTCCAATCCTGAGACCCTTCCTATAGCATGAGATTTGATATCCAACTCCTTCCCATTCCAATCCTGAGACCCTTCCTATAGCATGAGATGTGATGTCTCAATGCTTCTAATACCAAACCTGAGATCCTTCCTATAACATGAGATCTGATATCCAACTCCTTCCATTCCAATCCTGAGACCCTTCCTATAGCATGAGATGTGATATCTCAATGCTTATACCAAACCTGAGACCCTTCCTATAGCATGAGATGTGATATCCAACTCCTTCCCATTCTAATCCTGAGACCCTTCCTATAGCATGAGATGTGATATCTCAATGCTTCTAATACCAAACCTGAGATCCTTCCTCTAACATGAAATGTGAGATCCAACTCCTTCCCTTTCCAAACCTAAGAGCCTATCTATAGCATGAGATGTGATATCCAAGTCCTTCACATTCCAACCCTTAGACCCTTCCTACAGCATGCAATATGATATCTCAATGATTCCAATAACAAACCTGAGACCCATCCTATAACATGAGATGGGATATCCAACTCCTTCCCATTCCAATCCTGAGACACTTCCGATAGCAGAGATGTGATATCTCAATGTTTATACCAAACCTGAGACCCTTCCTATAACATGAGATGTGATATCCAACTCCTTCCCGTTCCAAACCTGAGACCCTTCCTTTAGCATGAGATGTGATATCCAGCTCCTTCCCATTCCAATCCTGAGACACTTCTGATAGCATGAGATGTGATATCTCAATGCTTCTAATATCAAAACTGAGACCCTCCCTATAGCATGATATGTGATATCTAAGTCCTTCCCATTCCAATCCTGAGACCCTTCCTATAGCATGAGATGTGATATCTCAATGCTTCTACCAAACCTGAGACCCTTCCTTTAGCATGAGATGTGATATCCAACTCCTTCCCATTCCAATCCTGAGACCCTTCCTATAGCATGAGATGTGATATCTCAATACTTCTAATACCAAACCTGAGATCCTTCCGATAACATGAGATGTGATATCTCAATACTTCTAATACCAAACCTGAGATCCATCCTATAACATGAGATGTGATATCCAACTCCTTCCCTTTCCAAACCTGAGAGCCGTTCTATAGCATGAGATGTGATAACCAGGTCCTTCCCATTCCAATCCTTAGACCCTTCCTACAGCATGCAATATGATATCTCAATGATTCTAATAACAAACCTGAGACCCGTCCTATAGCATGAGATATGATATCCAAGTCCTTCCCATTCCAATCCTGAGACCCTTCCTATAACACGAAATGTGATATCCAACTCCTTCCCATTCCAACCTGAGACCCTTCCTATAGCATGAGATGGGATATCCAACTTCTTCCAAATCCAATACTGATACCCTTCCGATAGCATGAGATGTGATATCCCAATGCTTCTACCAAACCTGAGACCCATACTATGGCATGAGATGTGATATCAAACTCCTTCCCATTCCAATCCTGAGACCCTTCCTATAGCTTGAGGTGTGATATCCAACTCCTTCCCATTCCAATTCTGAGACCCTTCTTATACCATGAGACTTGATATCTCAATGCTTCTAATATTAAACCTGAGACCCGTCCTATAACATGAGATGTGATATCCAAATCCTTCCCCTTCCAAACCTTAGACCCTTCCTTTATCATGAGATGTGATATCCAACTCCTTCCCATTCCAATCCTGAGACCCTTCCGATATCATGAGATTTGTTATCTCAATGCTTCTAATATCAAACTTGAGACCCTACCTATAGCATGAGATGTGACATCCAAGTCCTTCCCATTCCAATCCTGAGACCCTTCCTATAGCATGAGATGTGATATCTCTATGCTTCTAATACCAAACCTGAGACCCTTCCTATAACATGAGATGGGATATCCAACTCCTTCCCATTCCAATCCTGAGACCTTTCCGATAGCAGAGATGTGATATCTCAATGCTTATACCAAACCTGAGAACCTTCCTATGGCCTGAGATGTCATATACAACTCCTTCCCATTCCAATCCTGAGACCCTTCCTTTAGCATGAGATGTGATATCTCAATGCTTATACCAAATCTGAGACCCTTCCTATAGCATGAGATGTGATAGCCAATTCCTTCCCATTCCAATCCTGTGACCCTTCCTATAGCATGAGATGTGATATCTCAATGCTTATAGCAAACCTGAGAGCCTACCTATAACATGAGATGTGATATCCAAGTCCATCCCATTCCAATCCTTAGACCCTTCCTACAGCATGCTATGTGATATCTCAATGATTCTAATACCAAACCAGAGACTCTTCCTATAACATGAGATGGGATATCCAACTCCTTCCCATTCCAATCCTGAGCCGCTTCCGATAGCAGAGATGTGATATCTCAATGCTTATACCAAACCTGAGACCCTTCCTATAACATGAGATGTGATATCCAACTCCTTCCCGTACCAAACCTGAGACACTAACTATAGCATATGTGATATCCAACTCCTTCCCATTCCAAATATGAGACCCTTCCTATAGCAAGAAAGTTATATCCAACTCCTACCCATTCCAATCCTGAGACCCTTCCTATAGCAAGAGATGTGATATCCAAATCCTTTCCATTCCAATCCTGAGACCCTTCCTATAACATGAGATGTGATATCCAACTCCTTCCCATTCCAACCTGAGACACTTCCTATAGCATGAGAAGGGATATCCAACTTCTTCCCAATCCAATCCTGAGACCCTTCCGATAGCAGAGATGTGATATCTCAATGCTTATACCAAACCTGAGACCCTTCCTATGGCATGAGATGTGATATCCAACTCCTTGCCATTCAAATCCTGAGACCCTTCCTATAGCATGAGAAGGGATATCCAACTCTTTCCCAATCCAATCCTGAGACCCTTCCGATAGCAGCGACGTGATATCTCAATGCTTCTACCAAACCTGAGACCCTTCCTTTAGCATGAGATGTGATATCCAAATCCTTCACATTCCAATCCTGAGACCCTTCCTATAGCATGAGATGTGATATCTCAATGCTTCTAATACCAAACCTGAGATCCTTCCTATAACATGAGATGTGATATCCAATTCCTTCCCATTCCAAACCTGAGACCCTTCCTATTGGATGAGATGTGATATCCAACTCCTTCCCATTCCAACCCTGAGACCCTTCCTATAGCATGAGATGTGATGTCTCAATGCTTCTAATACCAAACCTGATATCCTTCCTATAACATGAGATGTGATATCCAACTCCTTCCATTCAAATCCTGAGACCCGTCCTATAGCATGAGATGTGATATCTCAATGCTTATACCAAACCTGAGACCCTTCCTATAGCATGAGATGTGATATCCAACTGCTTCCCATTCCAATCCTGAGACCCTTCCTATAGCATGAGATGTGATATCTCAATGCTTCTAATACCAAACCTGAGATCCTTCCTCTAACATGAAATGTGATATCCAACTCCTTCCCTTTCCAAACCTAAGAGCCTATCTATAGCATGAGATGTGATATCCAAGTCCTTCACATTCCAACCCTTAGACCCTTCCTACAGCATGCAATATGATATCTCAATGATTCTAATAACAAACCTGAGACCCGTCCTATAACATGAGATGGGATATCCAACTCCTTCCCATTCCAATCCTGAGACACTTCCGATAGCAGAGATGTGATATCTCAATGCTTATACCAAACCTGAGACCCTTCCTATAACATGAGATGTGATATCCAAATCCTTCCCGTTCCAAACCTGAGACCCTTCCTTTAGCATGAGATGTGATATCCAGCTCCTTCCCATTCCAATCCTGAGACACTTCCGATAGCATGAGATGTGATATCTCAATGCTTCTAATATCAAAACTGAGACCCTTCCTATAGCATGATATGTGATATCTAAGTCCTTCCCATTCCAATCCTGAGACCCTCCCTATAGCATGAGATGTGATATCCAACTCCTTCCCATTCCAATCCTGAGACCCTTCCTATAGCATGAGATGTGATATCTCAATGCTTCTAATACCAAACCTGAGACCCTTCCTATAACATGAGATGGGAATATCCAACTCCTTCCCATTCCAATCTTGAGACCCTTCCGATAGCAGAGATGTGATATCTCAATGCTTATACCAAACCTGAGATCCTTCCTATAACATGAGATGTGATATCCAACTCCTTCCCATTCCAATCCTGAGACACTTCTTATAGCATGAGATGTGATATCTCACTGCTTATACCAAACCTGAGACCCTTCCCATAGCAGGAGATGTGATATCCAACTCCTTCCCATTCCAATCCTCAGACCCTTCCTATAGCATGAGATGTGATATCTCAATGCTTCTAATGTCAAACTTGAGACCCTACCTATAGCATGAGATGTGATATCCAAGTCCTTCCCATTCCAATCCTGAGACACTTCCTATAGCATGAGATGTGATATCTCACTGCTTCTAATACCAAACTTGAGACTCTTCCTATAACATGAGATGGGATATCCAACTCCTTCCCATTCCAATCCTGAGACCCTTTTGATAGCAGAGATGTGATATCTCAATGTTTATACCAAACCTGAGACCCTTCCTACGGCATGAGATGTCATATTCAACTCCTTCCCATTCCAATCCTGAGACCCTTCCTATAGCATGAGATTTGATATCCAACTCCTTCCCATTCCAATCCTGAGACCCTTCCTATAGCATGAGATGTGATGTCTCAATGCTTCTAATACCAAACCTGAGATCCTTCCTATAACATGAGATCTGATATCCAACTCCTTCCATTCCAATCCTGAGACCCTTCCTATAGCATGAGATGTGATATCTCAATGCTTATACCAAACCTGAGACCCTTCCTATAGCATGAGATGTGATATCCAACTCCTTCCCATTCTAATCCTGAGACCCTTCCTATAGCATGAGATGTGATATCTCAATGCTTCTAATACCAAACCTGAGATCCTTCCTCTAACATGAAATGTGAGATCCAACTCCTTCCCTTTCCAAACCTAAGAGCCTATCTATAGCATGAGATGTGATATCCAAGTCCTTCACATTCCAACCCTTAGACCCTTCCTACAGCATGCAATATGATATCTCAATGATTCCAATAACAAACCTGAGACCCATCCTATAACATGAGATGGGATATCCAACTCCTTCCCATTCCAATCCTGAGACACTTCCGATAGCAGAGATGTGATATCTCAATGTTTATACCAAACCTGAGACCCTTCCTATAACATGAGATGTGATATCCAACTCCTTCCCGTTCCAAACCTGAGACCCTTCCTTTAGCATGAGATGTGATATCCAGCTCCTTCCCATTCCAATCCTGAGACACTTCTGATAGCATGAGATGTGATATCTCAATGCTTCTAATATCAAAACTGAGACCCTCCCTATAGCATGATATGTGATATCTAAGTCCTTCCCATTCCAATCCTGAGACCCTTCCTATAGCATGAGATGTGATATCTCAATGCTTCTACCAAACCTGAGACCCTTCCTTTAGCATGAGATGTGATATCCAACTCCTTCCCATTCCAATCCTGAGACCCTTCCTATAGCATGAGATGTGATATCTCAATACTTCTAATACCAAACCTGAGATCCTTCCGATAACATGAGATGTGATATCTCAATACTTCTAATACCAAACCTGAGATCCATCCTATAACATGAGATGTGATATCCAACTCCTTCCCTTTCCAAACCTGAGAGCCGTTCTATAGCATGAGATGTGATAACCAGGTCCTTCCCATTCCAATCCTTAGACCCTTCCTACAGCATGCAATATGATATCTCAATGATTCTAATAACAAACCTGAGACCCATCCTATAGCATGAGATATGATATCCAAGTCCTTCCCATTCCAATCCTGAGACCCTTCCTATAACACGAAATGTGATATCCAACTCCTTCCCATTCCAACCTGAGACCCTTCCTATAGCATGAGATGGGATATCCAACTTCTTCCAAATTCAATACTGATACCCTTCCGATAGCATGAGATGTGATATCCCAATGCTTCTACCAAACCTGAGACCCATACTATGGCATGAGATGTGATATCAAACTCCTTCCCATTCCAATCCTGAGACCCTTCCTATAGCTTGAGGTGTGATATCCAACTCCTTCCCATTCCAATTCTGAGACCCTTCTTATACCATGAGACTTGATATCTCAATGCTTCTAATATTAAACCTGAGACCCGTCCTATAACATGAGATGTGATATCCAAATCCTTCCCCTTCCAAACCTTAGACCCTTCCTTTATCATGAGATGTGATATCCAACTCCTTCCCATTCCAATCCTGAGACCCTTCCGATATCATGAGATTTGTTATCTCAATGCTTCTAATATCAAACTTGAGACCCTACCTATAGCATGAGATGTGACATCCAAGTCCTTCCCATTCCAATCCTGAGACCCTTCCTATAGCATGAGATGTGATATCTCTATGCTTCTAATACCAAACCTGAGACCCTTCCTATAACATGAGATGGGATATCCAACTCCTTCCCATTCCAATCCTGAGACCTTTCCGATAGCAGAGATGTGATATCTCAATGCTTATACCAAACCTGAGAACCTTCCTATGGCCTGAGATGTCATATACAACTCCTTCCCATTCCAATCCTGAGACCCTTCCTTTAGCATGAGATGTGATATCTCAATGCTTATACCAAATCTGAGACCCTTCCTATAGCATGAGATGTGATATCCAATTCCTTCCCATTCCAATCCTGTGACCCTTCCTATAGCATGAGATGTGATATCTCAATGCTTATAGCAAACCTGAGAGCCTACCTATAACATGAGATGTGATATCCAAGTCCATCCCATTCCAATCCTTAGACCCTTCCTACAGCATGCTATGTGATATCTCAATGATTCTAATACCAAACCAGAGACTCTTCCTATAACATGAGATGGGATATCCAACTCCTTCCCATTCCAATCCTGAGCCGCTTCCGATAGCAGAGATGTGATATCTCAATGCTTATACCAAACCTGAGACCCTTCCTATAACATGAGATGTGATATCCAACTCCTTCCCGTACCAAACCTGAGACACTAACTATAGCATATGTGATATCCAACTCCTTCCCATTCCAAACATGAGACCCTTCCTATAGCAAGAAAGTTATATCCAACTCCTACCCATTCCAATCCTGAGACCCTTCCTATAGCAAGAGATGTGATATCCAAATCCTTTCCATTCCAATCCTGAGACCCTTCCTATAACATGAGATGTGATATCCAACTCCTTCCCATTCCAACCTGAGACACTTCCTATAGCATGAGAAGGGATATCCAACTTCTTCCCAATCCAATCCTGAGACCCTTCCGATAGCAGAGATGTGATATCTCAATGCTTATACCAAACCTGAGACCCTTCCTATGGCATGAGATGTGATATCCAACTCCTTGCCATTCAAATCCTGAGACCCTTCCTATAGCATGAGAAGGGATATCCAACTCCTTCCCAATCCAATCCTGAGACCCTTCCGATAGCAGCGACGTGATATCTCAATGCTTCTACCAAACCTGAGACCCTTCCTTTAGCATGAGATGTGATATCCAAATCCTTCACATTCCAATCCTGAGACCCTTCCTATAGCATGAGATGTGATATCTCAATGCTTCTAATACCAAACCTGAGATCCTTCCTATAACATGAGATGTGATATCCAATTCCTTCCCATTCCAAACCTGAGACCCTTCCTATTGGATGAGATGTGATATCCAACTCCTTCCCATTCCAACCCTGAGACCCTTCCTATAGCATGAGATGTGATGTCTCAATGCTTCTAATACCAAACCTGAGATCCTTCCTATAACATGAGATGTGATATCCAACTCCTTCCATTCAAATCCTGAGACCCGTCCTATAGCATGAGATGTGATATCTCAATGCTTATACCAAACCTGAGACCCTTCCTATAGCATGAGATGTGATATCCAACTGCTTCCCATTCCAATCCTGAGACCCTTCCTATAGCATGAGATGTGATATCTCAATGCTTCTAATACCAAACCTGAGATCCTTCCTCTAACATGAAATGTGATATCCAACTCCTTCCCTTTCCAAACCTAAGAGCCTATCTATAGCATGAGATGTGATATCCAAGTCCTTCACATTCCAACCCTTAGACCCTTCCTACAGCATGCGATGTGATATCTCAATGATTCTAATACCAAACCAGAGACTCTTCCTATAACATGAGATGGGATATCCAACTCCTTCCCATTCCAATTCTGAGACCCTTCCTATACTATGAGACTTGATATCTCAATGCTTCTAATACCAAACCTGAGACCCGTAATATAACATGAGATGTGATATCCAAATCCTTCCCCTTCCAAACCTTAGACCCTTCCTTTATCATGAGATGTGATATCCAACTCCTTCCCATTCCAATCCTGAGACCCTTCCGATATCATGAGATGTGATATCTCAAAGCTTCTAATATCAAACTTGAGACCCTCCCTATAGCATGAGATGTGATATCCAAGTCCTTCCCATTCCAATCCTGAGACCCTTCCTATAGCATGAGATGTGATATCTCAATGCTTCTAATACCAAACCTGAGACCCTTCCTATAACATGAGATGGGAATATCCAACTCCTTCCCATTCCAATCTTGAGACCCTTCCGATAGCAGAGATGTGATATCTCAATGCTTATACCAAACCTGAGATCCTTCCTATAACATGAGATGTGATATCCAACTCCTTCCCATTCCAATCCTGAGACACTTCTTATAGCATGAGATGTGATATCTCACTGCTTATACCAAACCTGAGACCCTTCCCATAGCAGGAGATGTGATATCCAACTCCTTCCCATTCCAATCCTCAGACCCTTCCTATAGCATGAGATGTGATATCTCAATGCTTCTAATGTCAAACTTGAGACCCTACCTATAGCATGAGATGTGATATCCAAGTCCTTCCCATTCCAATCCTGAGACACTTCCTATAGCATGAGATGTGATATCTCAATGCTTCTAATACCAAACCTGAGACTCTTCCTATAACATGAGATGGGATATCCAACTCCTTCCCATTCCAATCCTGAGACCCTTTTGATACCAGAGATGTGATATCTCAATGTTTATACCAAACCTGAGACCCTTCCTACGGCATGAGATGTCATATTCAACTCCTTCCCATTCCAATCCTGAGACCCTTCCTATAGCATGAGATTTGATATCCAACTCCTTCCCATTCCAATCCTGAGACCCTTCCTATAGCATGAGATGTGATGTCTCAATGCTTCTAATACCAAACCTGAGATCCTTCCTATAACATGAGATCTGATATCCAACTCCTTCCATTCCAATCCTGAGACCCTTCCTATAGCATGAGATGTGATATCTCAATGCTTATACCAAACCTGAGACCCTTCCTATAGCATGAGATGTGATATCCAACTCCTTCCCATTCTAATCCTGAGACCCTTCCTATAGCATGAGATGTGATATCTCAATGCTTCTAATACCAAACCTGAGATCCTTCCTCTAACATGAAATGTGAGATCCAACTCCTTCCCTTTCCAAACCTAAGAGCCTATCTATAGCATGAGATGTGATATCCAAGTCCTTCACATTCCAACCCTTAGACCCTTCCTACAGCATGCAATATGATATCTCAATGATTCTAATAACAAACCTGAGACACGTCCTATAACATGAGATGGGATATCCAACTCCTTCCCATTCCAATCCTGAGACACTTCCGATAGCAGAGATGTGATATCTCAATGCTTATACCAAACCTGAGACCCTTCCTATAACATGAGATGTGATATCCAAATCCTTCCCGTTCCAAACCTGAGACCCTTCCTTTAGCATGAGATGTGATATCCAGCTCCTTCCCATTCCAATCCTGAGACACTTCCGATAGCATGAGATGTGATATCTCAATGCTTCTAATATCAAAACTGAGACCCTTCCTATAGCATGATATGTGATATCTAAGTCCTTCCCATTCCAATCCTGAGACCCTCCCTATAGCATGAGATGTGATATCCAACTCCTTCCCATTCCAATCCTGAGACCCTTCCTATAGCATGAGATATGATATCTCAATACTTCTAATACCAAACGTGAGATCCTTCCGATAACATGAGATGTGATATCCAAATCCTTCCCCTTCCAAACCTGAGACCCTCCCTTTAGCATGAAATGTGATATCCAACTCCTTCCTATTCCAATCCTGAGACTCTTCTGATAGCATGAGATGTGATATCTTAATGCTTCTAATACCAAACCTGAGATCCTTCCGATAGCATGAGATGTGATATCTCAATGCTTCTAATACCAAACCTGAGATCCTTCCTATAACATGAGATGTGATATCCAAATCCTTCCCCTTCCAAACCTGAGACCCTCCCTTTAGCATGAGATGTGATATCTAACTCCTTCCCATTCCATTCCTGAGACCCTTCTGATAGCATGAGATGTGATATCTCAATGCCTCTAATACCAAACCTGAGATCCTACCTCTAACATGAAATGAGATATCCAACTCTTTCCCCTTCCAAACCTGAGAGCCTTCCTATAGCATGAGATGTGATATCCAAGTCCTTCCCATTCCAATACTGAGACCCTTCCTATAGCTTGAGATGTGATATCCAACTCCTTCCCATTCCAATTCTGAGACCCTTCCTATAGCATGAGATGTGATATCTCAATGCTTATACCAAACCTGAGAGCCTACCTATAGCATGAGATGTGATATCCAAGTCCATCCCATTCCAATCCTTAGACCCTTCCTACAGCATGCGATATGATATCTCAATGATTCTAATACCAAACCAGAGACTCTTCCTATAACATGAGATGGGATATCCAACTCCTTCCCATTCCAATTCTGAGACCCTTCCTATACTATGAGACTTGATATCTCAATGCTTCTAATACCAAACCTGAGACCCGTAATATAACATGAGATGTGATATCCAAATCCTTCC
This sequence comes from Ambystoma mexicanum, assembly GCF_040938575.1. Lineage (NCBI taxonomy): Eukaryota > Metazoa > Chordata > Amphibia > Caudata > Ambystomatidae > Ambystoma > Ambystoma mexicanum. Next base: position 298,286 of record NW_027182447.1, read on the forward strand.
CCTTCCAAACCTTAGACCCTTCCTTTATCATGAGATGTGATATCCAACTCCTTCCCATTCCAATCCTGAGACCCTTCCGATATCATGAGATGTGATATCTCAAAGCTTCTAATATCAAACTTGAGACCCTCCCTATAGCATGAGATGTGATATCCAAGTCCTTCCCATTCCAATCCTGAGACCCTTCCTATAGCATGAGATGTGATATCTCAATGCTTCTAATACCAAACCTGAGACCCTTCCTATAACATGAGATGGGAATATCCAACTCCTTCCCATTCCAATCTTCAGACCCTTCCGATAGCAGAGATGTGATATCTCAATGCTTATACCACACCTGAGATCCTTCCTATAACATGAGATGTGATATCCAACTCCTTCCCATTCCAATCCTGAGACACTTCCTATAGCATGAGATGTGATATCTCACTGCTTATACCAAACCTGAGACCCTTCCCATAGCAGATGTGATATCCAACTCCTTCCCATTCCAATCCTCAGACCCTTCCTATAGCATGAGATGTGATATCTCAATGCTTCTAATGTCAAACTTGAGACCCTACCTATAGCATGAGATGTGATATCCAAGTCCTTCCCATTCCAATCCTGAGACACTTCCTATAGCATGAGATGTGATATCTCAATGCTTCTAATACCAAACCTGAGACTCTTCCTATAACATGAGATGGGATATCCAACTCCTTCCAATTCCAATCCTGAGACCCTTTTGATAGCAGAGATGTGATATCTCAATGTTTATACCAAACCTGAGACCCTTCCTACGGCATGAGATGTCATATTCAACTCCTTCCCATTCCAATCCTGAGACCCTTCCTATAGCATGAGATTTGATATCCAACTCCTTCCCATTCCAATCCTGAGACCCTTCCTATAGCATGAGATGTGATGTCTCAATGCTTCTAATACCAAACCTGAGATCCTTCCTATAACATGAGATGTGATATCCAACTCCTTCCATTCCAATCCTGAGACCCTTCCTATAGCATGAGATGTGATATATCAATGCTTATACCAAACCTGAGACCCTTCCTATAGCAAGAGATGTGATATCCAACTCCTTCCCATTCCAATCCTGAGACCCTTCCTATAGCCTGAGATGTGATATCCAATTCCTTCCCATTCCAATCCTGAGACCCTTCCTATAGCATGAGATGTGATATCTCAATGCTTATACCAAACCTGAGAGCCTACCTATAACATGAGATGTGATATCCAAGTCCATCCCATTCCAATCCTTAGACCCTTCCTACAGCATGCGATGTGATATCTCAATGATTCTAATACCAAACCAGAGACTCTTCCTATAACATGAGATGGGATATCCAACTCCTTCCCATTCCAATCCTGAGCCGCTTCCGATAGCAGAGATGTGATATCTCAATGCTTATACCAAACCTGAGACCCTTCCTATAACATGAGATGTGATATCCAACTCCTTCCCGTTCCAAACCTGAGACACTAACTATAGCATATGTGATATCCAACTCCTTCCCATTCCAAACATGAGACCCTTCCTATAGCAAGAAAGTAATATCCAACTCCTACCCATTCCAATCCTGAGACCCTTCCTATAGCAAGAGATGTGATATCCAAATCCTTCCCATTCCAATCCTGAGACCCTTCCTATAACATGAGATGTGATATCCAACTCCTTCCCATTCCAACCTGAGACACTTCCGATAGCAGAGATGTGATATCTCAATGCTTATACCAAACCTGAGACCCTTCCTATGGCATGAGATGTGATATCCAACTCCTTGCCATTCAAATCCTGAGACCCTTCCTATAGCATGAGAAGGGATATCCAACTCCTTCCCAATCCAATCCTGAGACCCTTCCGATAGCAGCGACGTGATATCTCAATGCTTCTACCAAACCTGAGACCCTTCCTTTAGCATGAGATGTGATATCCAAATCCTTCACATTCCAATCCTGAGACCCTTCCTATAGCATGAGATGTGATATCTCAATGCTTCTAATACCAAACCTGAGATCCTTCCTATAACATGAGATGTGATATCCAATTCCTTCCCATTCCAAACCTGAGACCCTTCCTATTGGATGAGATGTGATATCCAACTCCTTCCCATTCCAACCCTGAGACCCTTCCTATAGCATGAGATGTGATGTCTCAATGCTTCTAATACCAAACCTGAGATCCTTCCTATAACATGAGATGTGATATCCAACTCCTTCCATTCGAATCCTGAGACCCGTCCTATAGCATGAGATGTGATATCTCAATGCTTATACCAAACCTGAGACCCTTCCTATAGCATGAGATGTGATATCCAACTGCTTCCCATTCCAATCCTGAGACCCTTCCTATAGCATGAGATGTGATATCTCAATGCTTCTAATACCAAACCTGAGATCCTTCCTCTAACATGAAATGTGATATCCAACTCCTTCCCTTTCCAAACCTAAGAGCCTATCTATAGCATGAGATGTGATATCCAAGTCCTTCACATTCCAACCCTTAGACCCTTCCTACAGCATGCAATATGATATCTCAATGATTCTAATAACAAACCTGAGACCCGTCCTATAACATGAGATGGGATATCCAACTCCTTCCCATTCCAATCCTGAGACACTTCCGATAGCAGAGATGTGATATCTCAATGCTTATACCAAACCTGAGACCCTTCCTATAACATGAGATGTGATATCCAAATCCTTCTCGTTCCAAACCTGAGACCCTTCCTTTAGCATGAGATGTGATATCCAGCTCCTTCCCATTCCAATCCTGAGACACTTCCGATAGCATGAGATGTGATATCTCAATGCTTCTAATATCAAAACTGAGACCCTCCCTATAGCATGATATGTGATATCTAAGTCCTTCCCATTCCAATCCTGAGACCCTCCCTATATCATGAGATGTGATATCCAACTCCTTCCCATTCCAACCCTGAGACCCTTCCTATAGCATGAGATGTGATGTCTCAATGCTTCTAATACCAAACCTGAGATCCTTCCTATAACATGAGATGTGATATCCAACTCCTTCCATTCGAATCCTGAGACCCGTCCTATAGCATGAGATGTGATATCTCAATGCTTATACCAAACCTGAGACCCTTCCTATAGCATGAGATGTGATATCCAACTGCTTCCCATTCCAATCCTGAGACCCTTCCTATAGCATGAGATGTGATATCTCAATGCTTCTAATACCAAACCTGAGATCCTTCCTCTAACATGAAATGTGATATCCAACTCCTTCCCTTTCCAAACCTAAGAGCCTATCTATAGCATGAGATGTGATATCCAAGTCCTTCACATTCCAACCCTTAGACCCTTCCTACAGCATGCAATATGATATCTCAATGATTCTAATAACAAACCTGAGACCCGTCCTATAACATGAGATGGGATATCCAACTCCTTCCCATTCCAATCCTGAGACACTTCCGATAGCAGAGATGTGATATCTCAATGCTTATACCAAACCTGAGACCCTTCCTATAACATGAGATGTGATATCCAAATCCTTCTCGTTCCAAACCTGAGACCCTTCCTTTAGCATGAGATGTGATATCCAGCTCCTTCCCATTCCAATCCTGAGACACTTCCGATAGCATGAGATGTGATATCTCAATGCTTCTAATATCAAAACTGAGACCCTCCCTATAGCATGATATGTGATATCTAAGTCCTTCCCATTCCAATCCTGAGACCCTTCCTATAGCATGAGATATGATATCTCAATACTTCTAATACCAAACGTGAGATCCTTCCGATAACATGAGATGTGATATCCAAATCCTTCCCCTTCCAAACCTGAGACCCTCCCTTTAGCATGAAATGTGATATCCAACTCCTTCCTATTCCAATCCTGAGACTCTTCTGATAGCATGAGATGTGATATCTCAATGCTTCTAATACCAAACCTGAGATCCTTCCGATAGCATGAGATGTGATATCTCAATGCTTCTAATACCAAACCTGAGATCCTTCCTATAACATGAGATGTGATATCCAAATCCTTCCCATTCCATTCCTGAGACCCTTCTGATAGCATGAGATGTGATATCTCAATGCCTCTAATACCAAACCTGAGATCCTACCTCTAACATGAAATGAGATATCCAACTCTTTCCCCTTCCAAACCTGAGAGCCTTCCTATAGCATGAGATGTGATATCCAAGTCCTTCCCATTCCAATACTGAGACCCTTCCTATAGCTTGAGATGTGATATCCAACTCCTTCCCATTCCAATTCTGAGACCCTTCCTATAGCATGAGATGTGATATCTCAATGCTTATACCAAAACTGAGAGCCTACCTATAGCATGAGATGTGATATCCAAGTCCATCCCATTCCAATCCTTAGACCCTTCCTACAGCATGCGATGTGAATATCTCAATGATTCTATTACCAAACCAGAGACTCTTCCTATAACATGAGATGGGATATCCAACTCCTTCCCATTCCAATTCTGAGATCCTTCCTATACTATGAGACTTGATATCTCAATGCTTCTAATACCAAACCTGAGACCCGTAATATAACATGAGATGTGATATCCAAATCCTTCCCCTTCCAAACCTTAGACCCGTTCTTTATCATGAGATGTGATATCCAACTCCTTCCCATTCCAATCCTGAGACCCTTCCGATATCATGAGATGTGATATCTCAAAGCTTCTAATATCAAACTTGAGACCCTCCCTATAGCATGAGATGTGATATCCAAGTCCTTCCCATTCCAATCCTGAGACCCTTCCTATAGCATGAGATGTGATATATCAATGCTTCTAATACCAAACCTGAGACCCTTCCTATAACATGAGATGGGAATATCCAACTCCTTCCCATTCCAATCTTCAGACCCTTCCGATAGCAGAGATGTGATATCTCAATGCTTATACCACACCTGAGATCCTTCCTATAACATGAGATGTGATATCCAACTCCTTCCCATTCCAATCCTGAGACACTTCCTATAGCATGAGATGTGATATCTCACTGCTTATACCAAACCTGAGACCCTTCCCATAGCAGGAGATGTGATATCCAACTCCTTCCCATTCCAATCCTCAGACCCTTCCTATAGCATGAGATGTGATATCTCAATGCTTCTAATGTCAAACTTGAGACCCTACCTATAGCATGAGATGTGATATCCAAGTCCTTCCCATTCCAATCCTCAGACCCTCCCTTTAGCATGAAATGTGATATCCAACTCCTTCCTATTCCAATCCTGAGACTCTTCTGATAGCATGAGATGTGATATCTCAATGCTTCTAATACCAAACCTGAGATCCTTCCGATAGCATGAGATGTGATATCTCAATGCTTCTAATACCAAACCTGAGATCCTTCCTATAACATGAGATGTGATATCCAAATCCTTCCCCTTCCAAACCTGAGACCCTCCCTTTAGCATGAGATGTGATATCTAACTCCTTCCCATTCCATTCCTGAGACCCTTCTGATAGCATGAGATGTGATATCTCAATGCCTCTAATACCAAACCTGAGATCCTACCTCTAACATGAAATGAGATATCCAACTCTTTCCCCTTCCAAACCTGAGAGCCTTCCTATAGCATGAGATGTGATATCCAAGTCCTTCCCATTCCAATACTGAGACCCTTCCTATAGCTTGAGATGTGATATCCAACTCCTTCCCATTCCAATTCTGAGACCCTTCCTATAGCATGAGATGTGATATCTCAATGCTTATACCAAACCTGAGAGCCTACCTATAGCATGAGATGTGATATCCAAGTCCATCCCATTCCAATCCTTAGACCCTTCCTACAGCATGCGATATGATATCTCAATGATTCTAATACCAAACCAGAGACTCTTCCTATAACATGAGATGGGATATCCAACTCCTTCCCATTCCAATTCTGAGACCCTTCCTATACTATGAGACTTGATATCTCAATGCTTCTAATACCAAACCTGAGACCCGTAATATAACATGAGATGTGATATCCAAATCCTTCCCCTTCCAAACCTTAGACCCTTCCTTTATCATGAGATGTGATATCCAACTCCTTCCCATTCCAATCCTGAGACCCTTCCGATATCATGAGATGTGATATCTCAAAGCTTCTAATATCAAACTTGAGACCCTCCCTATAGCATGAGATGTGATATCCAAGTCCTTCCCATTCCAATCCTGAGACCCTTCCTATAGCATGAGATGTGATATCTCAATGCTTCTAATACCAAACCTGAGACCCTTCCTATAACATGAGATGGGAATATCCAACTCCTTCCCATTCCAATCTTCAGACCCTTCCGATAGCAGAGATGTGATATCTCAATGCTTATACCACACCTGAGATCCTTCCTATAACATGAGATGTGATATCCAACTCCTTCCCATTCCAATCCTGAGACACTTCCTATAGCATGAGATGTGATATCTCACTGCTTATACCAAACCTGAGACCCTTCCCATAGCAGATGTGATATCCAACTCCTTCCCATTCCAATCCTCAGACCCTTCCTATAGCATGAGATGTGATATCTCAATGCTTCTAATGTCAAACTTGAGACCCTACCTATAGCATGAGATGTGATATCCAAGTCCTTCCCATTCCAATCCTGAGACACTTCCTATAGCATGAGATGTGATATCTCAATGCTTCTAATACCAAACCTGAGACTCTTCCTATAACATGAGATGGGATATCCAACTCCTTCCAATTCCAATCCTGAGACCCTTTTGATAGCAGAGATGTGATATCTCAATGTTTATACCAAACCTGAGACCCTTCCTACGGCATGAGATGTCATATTCAACTCCTTCCCATTCCAATCCTGAGACCCTTCCTATAGCATGAGATTTGATATCCAACTCCTTCCCATTCCAATCCTGAGACCCTTCCTATAGCATGAGATGTGATGTCTCAATGCTTCTAATACCAAACCTGAGATCCTTCCTATAACATGAGATGTGATATCCAACTCCTTCCATTCCAATCCTGAGACCCTTCCTATAGCATGAGATGTGATATATCAATGCTTATACCAAACCTGAGACCCTTCCTATAGCATGAGATGTGATATCCAACTCCTTCCCATTCCAATCCTGAGACCCTTCCTATAGCCTGAGATGTGATATCCAATTCCTTCCCATTCCAATCCTGAGACCCTTCCTATAGCATGAGATGTGATATCTCAATGCTTATACCAAACCTGAGAGCCTACCTATAACATGAGATGTGATATCCAAGTCCATCCCATTCCAATCCTTAGACCCTTCCTACAGCATGCGATGTGATATCTCAATGAGTCTAATACCAAACCAGAGACTCTTCCTATAACATGAGATGGGATATCCAACTCCTTCCCATTCCAATCCTGAGCCGCTTCCGATAGCAGAGATGTGATATCTCAATGCTTATACCAAACCTGAGACCCTTCCTATAACATGAGATGTGATATCCAACTCCTTCCCGTTCCAAACCTGAGACACTAACTATAGCATATGTGATATCCAACTCCTTCCCATTCCAAACATGAGACCCTTCCTATAGCAAGAAAGTAATATCCAACTCCTACCCATTCCAATCCTGAGACCCTTCCTATAGCAAGAGATGTGATATCCAAATCCTTCCCATTCCAATCCTGAGACCCTTCCTATAACATGAGATGTGATATCCAACTCCTTCCCATTCCAACCTGAGACACTTCCGATAGCAGAGATGTGATATCTCAATGCTTATACCAAACCTGAGACCCTTCCTATGGCATGAGATGTGATATCCAACTCCTTGCCATTCAAATCCTGAGACCCTTCCTATAGCATGAGAAGGGATATCCAACTCCTTCCCAATCCAATCCTGAGACCCTTCCGATAGCAGCGACGTGATATCTCAATGCTTCTACCAAACCTGAGACCCTTCCTTTAGCATGAGATGTGATATCCAAATCCTTCACATTGCAATCCTGAGACCCTTCCTATAGCATGAGATGTGATATCTCAATGCTTCTAATACCAAACCTGAGATCCTTCCTATAACATGAGATGTGATATCCAATTCCTTCCCATTCCAAACCTGAGACCCTTCCTATTGGATGAGATGTGATATCCAACTCCTTCCCATTCCAACCCTGAGACCCTTCCTATAGCATGAGATGTGATGTCTCAATGCTTCTAATACCAAACCTGAGATCCTTCCTATAACATGAGATGTGATATCCAACTCCTTCCATTCGAATCCTGAGACCCGTCCTATAGCATGAGATGTGATATCTCAATGCTTATACCAAACCTGAGACCCTTCCTATAGCATGAGATGTGATATCCAACTGCTTCCCATTCCAATCCTGAGACCCTTCCTATAGCATGAGATGTGATATCTCAATGCTTCTAATACCAAACCTGAGATCCTTCCTCTAACATGAAATGTGATATCCAACTCCTTCCCTTTCCAAACCTAAGAGCCTATCTATAGCATGAGATGTGATATCCAAGTCCTTCACATTCCAACCCTTAGACCCTTCCTACAGCATGCAATATGATATCTCAATGATTCTAATAACAAACCTGAGACCCGTCCTATAACATGAGATGGGATATCCAACTCCTTCCCATTCCAATCCTGAGACACTTCCGATAGCAGAGATGTGATATCTCAATGCTTATACCAAACCTGAGACCCTTCCTATAACATGAGATGTGATATCCAAATCCTTCTCGTTCCAAACCTGAGACCCTTCCTTTAGCATGAGATGTGATATCCAGCTCCTTCCCATTCCAATCCTGAGACACTTCCGATAGCATGAGATGTGATATCTCAATGCTTCTAATATCAAAACTGAGACCCTCCCTATAGCATGATATGTGATATCTAAGTCCTTCCCATTCCAATCCTGAGACCCTCCCTATATCATGAGATGTGATATCCAACTCCTTCCCATTCCAACCCTGAGACCCTTCCTATAGCATGAGATGTGATGTCTCAATGCTTCTAATACCAAACCTGAGATCCTTCCTATAACATGAGATGTGATATCCAACTCCTTCCATTCGAATCCTGAGACCCGTCCTATAGCATGAGATGTGATATCTCAATGCTTATACCAAACCTGAGACCCTTCCTATAGCATGAGATGTGATATCCAACTGCTTCCCATTCCAATCCTGAGACCCTTCCTATAGCATGAGATGTGATATCTCAATGCTTCTAATACCAAACCTGAGATCCTTCCTCTAACATGAAATGTGATATCCAACTCCTTCCCTTTCCAAACCTAAGAGCCTATCTATAGCATGAGATGTGATATCCAAGTCCTTCACATTCCAACCCTTAGACCCTTCCTACAGCATGCAATATGATATCTCAATGATTCTAATAACAAACCTGAGACCCGTCCTATAACATGAGATGGGATATCCAACTCCTTCCCATTCCAATCCTGAGACACTTCCGATAGCAGAGATGTGATATCTCAATGCTTATACCAAACCTGAGACCCTTCCTATAACATGAGTTGTGATATCCAAATCCTTCTCGTTCCAAACCTGAGACCCTTCCTTTAGCATGAGATGTGATATCCAGCTCCTTCCCATTCCAATCCTGAGACACTTCCGATAGCATGAGATGTGATATCTCAATGCTTCTAATATCAAAACTGAGACCCTCCCTATAGCATGATATGTGATATCTAAGTCCTTCCCATTCCAATCCTGAGACCCTTCCTATAGCATGAGATATGATATCTCAATACTTCTAATACCAAACGTGAGATCCTTCCGATAACATGAGATGTGATATCCAAATCCTTCCCCTTCCAAACCTGAGACCCTCCCTTTAGCATGAAATGTGATATCCAACTCCTTCCTATTCCAATCCTGAGACTCTTCTGATAGCATGAGATGTGATATCTCAATGCTTCTAATACCAAACCTGAGATCCTTCCGATAGCATGAGATGTGATATCTCAATGCTTCTAATACCAAACCTGAGATCCTTCCTATAACATGAGATGTGATATCCAAATCCTTCCCATTCCATTCCTGAGACCCTTCTGATAGCATGAGATGTGATATCTCAATGCCTCTAATACCAAACCTGAGATCCTACCTCTAACATGAAATGAGATATCCAACTCTTTCCCCTTCCAAACCTGAGAGCCTTCCTATAGCATGAGATGTGATATCCAAGTCCTTCCCATTCCAATACTGAGACCCTTCCTATAGCTTGAGATGTGATATCCAACTCCTTCCCATTCCAATTCTGAGACCCTTCCTATAGCATGAGATGTGATATCTCAATGCTTATACCAAAACTGAGAGCCTACCTATAGCATGAGATGTGATATCCAAGTCCATCCCATTCCAATCCTTAGACCCTTCCTACAGCATGCGATGTGAATATCTCAATGATTCTATTACCAAACCAGAGACTCTTCCTATAACATGAGATGGGATATCCAACTCCTTCCCATTCCAATTCTGAGACCCTTCCTATACTATGAGACTTGATATCTCAATGCTTCTAATACCAAACCTGAGACCCGTAATATAACATGAGATGTGATATCCAAATCCTTCCCCTTCCAAACCTTAGACCCGTTCTTTATCATGAGATGTGATATCCAACTCCTTCCCATTCCAATCCTGAGACCCTTCCGATATCATGAGATGTGATATCTCAAAGCTTCTAATATCAAACTTGAGACCCTCCCTATAGCATGAGATGTGATATCCAAGTCCTTCCCATTCCAATCCTGAGACCCTTCCTATAGCATGAGATGTGATATCTCAATGCTTCTAATACCAAACCTGAGACCCTTCCTATAACATGAGATGGGAATATCCAACCCCTTCCCATTCCAATCTTGAGACCCTTCCGATAGCAGAGATGTGATATCTCAATGCTTATACCACACCTGAGACCCTTCCCATAGCAGGAGATGTGATATCCAACTCCTTCCCATTCCAATCCTCAGACCCTTCCTATAGCATGAGATGTGATATCTCAATGCTTCTAATGTCAAACTTGAGACGTGATATCCAAGTCCTTCCCATTCCAATCCTGAGACACTTCCTATAGCATGAGATGTGATATCTCAATGCTTCTAATACCAAACCTGAGACTCTTCCTATAACATGAGATGGGATATCCAACTCCTTCCAATTCCAATCCTGAGACCCTTTTGATAGCAGAGATGTGATATCTCAATGTTTATACCAAACCTGAGACCCTTCCTACGGCATGAGATGTCATATTCAACTCCTTCCCATTCCAATCCTGAGACCCTTCCTATAGCATGAGATTTGATATCCAACTCCTTCCCATTCCAATCCTGAGACCCTTCCTATAGCATGAGATGTGATGTCTCAATGCTTCTAATACCAAACCTGAGATCCTTCCTATAACATGAGATGTGATATCCAACTCCTTCCATTCCAATCCTGAGACCCTTCCTATAGCATGAGATGTGATATCTCAATGCTTATACCAAGCCTGAGACCCTTCCTATAGCATGAGATGTGATATCCAACTCCTTCCCATTCCAATCCTGAGACCCTTCCAATAGCCTGAGATGTGATATCCAATTCCTTCCCATTCCAATCCTGAGACCCTTCCTATAGCATGAGATGTGATATCTCAATGCTTATACCAAACCTGAGAGCCTACCTATAACATGAGATGTGATATCCAAGTCCATCCCATTCCAATCCTTAGACCCTTCCTACAGCATGCGATGTGATATCTCAATGATTCTAATACCAAACCAGAGACTCTTCCTATAACATGAGATGGGATATCCAACTCCTTCCCATTCTAATCCTGAGCCGCTTCCGATAGCAGAGATGTGATATCTCAATGCTTATACCAAACCTGAGACCCTTCCTATAACATGAGATGTGATATCCAACTCCTTCCCGTTCTAAACCTGAGACACTAACTATAGCATATGTGATATCCAACTCCTTCCCATTCCAAACATGAGACCCTTCCTATAGCAAGAAAGTAATATCCAACTCCTACCCATTCCAATCCTGAGACCCTTCCTATAGCAAGAGATGTGATATCCAAATCCTTCCCATTCCAATCCTGAGACCCTTCCTATAACATGAGATGTGATATCCAACTCCTTCCCATTCCAACCTGAGACACTTCCTATAGCATGAGAAGGGATATCCAACTCCTTCCCAATCCAATCCTGAGACCCTTCCGATAGCAGAGATGTGATATCTCAATGCTTATACCAAACCTGAGACCCTTCCTATGGCATGAGATGTGATATCCAACTCCTTGCCATTCAAATCCTGAGACCCTTCCTATAGCATGAGAAGGGATATCCAACTCCTTCCCAATCCAATCCTGAGACCCTTCCGATAGCAGCGACGTGATATCTCAATGCTTCTACCAAACCTGAGACCCTTCCTTTAGCATGAGATGTGATATCCAAATCCTTCACATTCCAATCCTGAGACCCTTCCTATAGCATGAGATGTGATATCTCAATGCTTCTAATACCAAACCTGAGATCCTTCCTATAACATGAGATGTGATATCCAATTCCTTCCCATTCCAAACCTGAGACCATTCCTATTGGATGAGATGTGATATCCAACTCCTTCCCATTCCAACCCTGAGACCCTTCCTATAGCATGAGATGTGATGTCTCAATGCTTCTAATACCAAACCTGAGATCCTTCCTATAACATGAGATGTGATATCCAACTCCTTCCATTCCAATCCTGAGACCCGTCCTATAGCATGAGATGTGATATCTCAATGCTTATACCAAACCTGAGACCCTTCCTATAGCATGAGATGTCATATCCAACTGCTTCCCATTCCAATCCTGAGACCCTTCCTATAGCATGAGATGTGATATCTCAATACTTCTAATACCAAACCTGAGATCCTTCCTCTAACATGAAATCTGATATCCAACTCCTTCCCTTTCCAAACCTAAGAGCCTATCTATAGCATGAGATGTGATATCCAAGTCCTTCACATTCCAACCCTTAGACCCTTCCTACAGCATGCAATATGATATCTCAATGATTCTAATAACAAACCTGAGACCCGTCCTATAACATGAGATGGGATATCCAACTCCTTCCCATTCCAATCCTGAGACACTTCCGATAGCAGAGATGTGATATCTCAATGCTTATACCAAACCTGAGACCCTTCCTATAACATGAGATGTGATATCCAAATCCTTCTCGTTCCAAACCTGAGACCCTTCCTTTAGCATGAGATGTGATATCCAGCTCCTTCCCATTCCAATCCTGAGACACTTCCGATAGCATGAGATGTGATATCTCAATGCTTCTAATATCAAAACTGAGACCCTCCCTATAGCATGATATGTGATATCTAAGTCCTTCCCATTCCAATCCTGAGACCCTCCCTATAGCATGAGATGTGATATCCAACTCCTTCCCATTCCAATCCTGAGACCCTTCCTATAGCATGAGATATGATATCTCAATACTTCTAATACCAAACGTGAGATCATTCCGATAACATGAGATGTGATATCCAAATCCTTCCCCTTCCAAACCTGAGACCCTCCCTTTAGCATGAAATGTGATATCCAACTCCTTCCTATTCCAATCCTGAGACTCTTCTGATAGCATGAGATGTGATATCTCAATGCTTCTAATACCAAACCTGAGATCCTTCCGATAGCATGAGATGTGATATCTCAATGCTTCTAATACCAAACCTGAGATCCTTCCTATAACATGAGATGTGATATCCAAATCCTTCCCCTTCCAAACCTGAGACCCTCCCTTTAGCATGAGATGTGATATCTAACTCCTTCCCATTCCATTCCTGAGACCCTTCTGATTGCATGAGATGTGATATCTCAATGACTCTAATACCAAACCTGAGATCCTACCTCTAACATGAAATGAGATATCCAACTCTTTCCCCTTCCAAACCTGAGAGCCTTCCTATAGCATGAGATGTGATATCCAAGTCCTTCCCATTCCAATACTGAGACCCTTCCTATAGCTTGAGGTGTGATATCCAACTCCTTCCCATTCCAATTCTGAGACCCTTCCTATAGCATGAGATGTGATATCTCAATGCTTATACCAAACCTGAGAGCCTACCTATAGCATGAGATGTGATATCCAAGTCCATCCCATTCCAATCCCTAGACCCTTCCTACAGCATGCGATGTGAATATCTCAATGATTCTAATACCAAACCAGAGACTCTTCCTATAACATGAGATGGGATATCCAACTCCTTCCCATTCCAATTCTGAGACCCTTCCTATACTATGAGACTTGATATCTCAATGCTTCTAATACCAAACCTGAGACCCATAATATAACATGAGATGTGATATCCAAATCCTTCCCCTTCCAAACCTAGACCCTTCCTTTATCATGAGATGTGATATCCAACTCCTTCCCATTCCAATCCTGAGACCCTTCCAAACCTGAGACCCTTCCTATGGCATGAGATGTGATATCCAACTCCTTGCCATTCAAATCCTGAGACCCTTCCTATAGCATGAGAAGGGATATCCAACTCCTTCCCAATCCAATCCTGAGACCCCTCCGATAGCAGAGACGTGATATCTCAATGCTTCTACCAATCCTGAGACCCTTCCTTTAGCATGAGATGTGATATCCAAATCCTTCACATTCCAATCCTGAGACCCTTCCTATAGCATGAGATGTGATATCTCAATGCTTCTAATACCAAACCTGAGATTCTTCCTATAACATGAGATGTGATATCCAATTCCTTCCCATTCCAAACCTGAGACCCTTCCTATTGGATGAGATGTGATATCCAACTCCTTCCCATTCCAACCCTGAGACCCTTGCTATAGCATGAGATGTGATGTCTCAATGCTTCTAATACCAAACCTGAAATCCTTCCTATAACATGAGATGTGATATCCAACTCCTTCCATTCCAATCCTGAGACCCGTCCTATAGCATGAGATGTGATATCTCAATGCTTATACCAAACCTGAGACCCTTCCTATAGCATGAGATGTGATATCCAACTACTTCCCATTCCAATCCTGAGACCCTTCCTATAGCATGAGATGTGATATCTCAATGCTTCTAATACCAAACCTGAGCTCCTTCCTCTAACATGAAATGTGATATCCAACTCCTTCCCTTTCCAAACCTAAGAGCCTATCTATAGCATGAGATGTGATATCCAAGTCCTTCCCGTTCCAATCCTTAGACCCTTCCTACAGCATGCAATATGATATCTCAATGATTCTAATAACAAACCTGAGACCTGTCCTATAGCATGAGATATGATATCCAAGTCCTTCCCATTCCAATCCTGCGACCCTTCCTATAACATGAAATGTGATATCCAACTCCTTCCCATTCCAACCTGAGACCCTTCCTATAGCATGAGATGGGATATCCAACTTCTTCCAAATCCAATACTGATACCCTTCCGATAGCATGAGATGTGATATCCCAATGCTTCTACCAAACCTGAGACCCATACTATGGCATGAGATGTGATATCAAACTCCTTCCCATTCCAATCCTGAGACCCTTCCTATAGCTTGAGGTGTGATATCCAACTCCTTCCCATTCCAATTCTGAGACCCTTCTTATACCATGAGACTTGATATCTCAATGCTTCTAACACCAAACCTGAGACCCGTCCTATAACATGAGATGTGATATCCAAATCCTTCCCCTTCCAAACCTTAGACCCTTCCTTTATCATGAGATGTGGTATCCAACTCCTTCCCATTCCAATCCTGAGACCCTTCCGATATCATGAGATTTGTTATCTCAATGCTTCTAATATCAAACTTGAGACCCTCCCTATAGCATGAGATGTGACATCCAAGTCCTTCCCATTCCAATCCTGAGACCCTTCCTATAGCATGAGATGTGATATCTCTATGCTTCTAATACCAAACCTGAGACCCTTCCTATAACATGAGATGGGATATCCAACTCCTTCCCATTCCAATCCTGAGACCCTTCCGATAGCAGAGATGTGATATCTCAATGCTTATACCAAACATGAGACCCTTCCTATGGCCTGAGATGTCATATACAACTCATTCCCATTCCAATCCTGAGACCCTTCCTTTAGCATGAGATGTGATATCTCAATGCTTATACCAAATCTGAGACCCTTCCTATAGCATGAGATGTGATATCCAAATCCTTCCCATTCCAATCCTGAGACCCTTCCTATAGCATGAGATGGGATATCCAACTTCTTCCAAATCCAATACTGATACCCTTCCGATAGCATGAGATGTGATATCCCAATGCTTCTACCAAACCTGAGACCCATACTATGGCATGAGATGTGATATCAAACTCCTTCCCATTCCAATCCTGAGACCCTTCCTATAGCTTGAGGTGTGATATCCAACTCCTTCCCATTCCAATTCTGAGACCCTTCTTATACCATGAGACTTGATATCTCAATGCTTCTAATACCAAACCTGAGACCCGTCCTATAACATGAGATGTGATATCCAAATCCTTCCCCTTCCAAACCTTAGACCCTTCCTTTATCATGAGATGTGGTATCCAACTCCTTCCCATTCCAATCCTGAGACCCTTCCGATATCATGAGATTTGTTATCTCAATGCTTCTAATATCAAACTTGAGACCCTCCCTATAGCATGAGATGTGACATCCAAGTCCTTCCCATTCCAATCCTGAGACCCTTCCTATAGCATGAGATGTGATATCTCTATGCTTCTAATACCAAACCTGAGACCCTTCCTATAACATGAGATGGGATATCCAACTCCTTCCCATTCCAATCCTGAGACCCTTCCGATAGCAGAGATGTGATATCTCAATGCTTATACCAAACATGAGACCCTTCCTATGGCCTGAGATGTCATATACAACTCCTTCCCATTCCAATCCTGAGACCCTCCCTTTAGCATGAGATGTGATATCTCAATGCTTATACCAAATCTGAGACCCTTCCTATAGCATGAGATGTGATATCCAAATCCTTCCCATTCCAATCCTGAGACCCTTCCTATAGCATGAGATGTGATATCTCAATGCTTATATCAAACCTGAGAGCCTACCTATAGCATGAGATGTGATATCCAAGTCCATCCCATTCCAATCCTTAGACCCTTCCTACAGCATGCGATGTGATATCTCAATGATTCTAATACCAAACCAGAGACTCTTACTATAACATGAGATGGGATATCCAACTCCTTCCCATTCCAATCCTGAGCCGCTTCCGATAGCAGAGATGTGATATCTCAATGCTTATAACAAACCTGAGACCCTTCCTATAACATGAGATGTGATATCCAACTCCTTCCCGTTCCAAACCTGAGACACTAACTATAGCATATGTGATATCCAACTCATTCCCATTCCAAACATGAGACCCTTCCTATAGCAAGAAAGTAATATCCAACTCCTACCCATTCCAATCCTGAGACCCTTCCTATAGCAAGAAAGTAATATCCAAATCCTTCCCATTCCAATCCTGAGACCCTTCCTATAACATGAGATGTGATATCCAACTCCTTCCCATTCCAACCTGAGACACTTCCTATAGCATGAGAAGGGATATCCAACTCCTTCCCAATCCAATCCTGAGACCCTTCCGATAGCAGAGATGTGATATCTCAATGCTTATACCAAACCTGAGACCCTTCCTATGGCATGAGATGTGATATCCAACTCCTTGCCATTCAAATCCTGAGACCCTTCCTATAGCATGAGAAGGGATATCCAACTCCTTCCCAATCCAATCCTGAGACCCTTCCGATAGCAGAGACGTGATATCTCAATGCTTCTACCAAACCAGAGACCCTTCCTTTAGCATGAGATGTGATATCCAAATCCTTCACATTCCAATCCTGAGACCCTTCCTATAGCATGAGATGTGATATCTCAATGCTTCTAATACCAAACCTGAGATCCTTCCTATAACATGAGATGTGATATCCAATTCCTTCCCATTCCAAACCTGAGACCCTTCCTATTGGATGAGATGTGATATCCAACTCCTTCCCATTCCAACCCTGAGACCCTTCCTATAGCATGAGATGTGATGTCTCAATGCTTCTAATACCAAACCTGAGATCCTTCCTATAACATGAGATGTGATATCCAACTCCTTCCATTCCAATCCTGAGACCCGTCCTATAGCATGAGATGTGATATCTCAATGCTTATACCAAACCTGAGACACTTCCTATAGCATGAAATGTGATATCCAACTACTTCCCATTCCAATCCTGAGACCCTTCCTATAGCATGAGATGTGATGTCTCAATGCTTCTAATACCAAACCTGAGATCCTTCCTCTAACATGAAATGTGATATCCAACTCCTTCCCTTTCCAAACCTAAGAGCCTATCTATAGCATGAGATGTGATATCCAAGTCCTTCCCATTCCAACCCTTAGACCCTTCCTACAGCATGCAATATGATATCTCAATGATTCTAATAACAAACCTGAGACCCGTCCTATAACATGAGATGGGATATCCAACTCCTTCCCATTCCAATCCTGAGACACTTCCGATAGCAGAGATGTGATATCTCAATGCTTATACCAAACCTGAGACCCTTCCTATAACATGAGATGTGATATCCAAATCCTTCCCGTTCCAAACCTGAGACCCTTCCTTTAGCATGAGATGTGATATCCAGCTCCTTCCCATTCCAATCCTGAGAAACTTCCGATAGCATGAGATGTGATATCTCAATGCTTCTAATATCAAAACTGAGACCCTCCCTATAGCATGATATGTGATATCTAAGTCCTTCCCATTCCAATCCTGAGACCCTTCCTATAGCATGAGATATGATATCTCAATACTTCTAATACCAAACGTGAGATCCTTCCGATAACATGAGATGTGATATCCAAATCCTTCCCCTTCCAAACCTGAGACCCTCCCTTTAGCATGAGATGTGATATCCAACTCCTTCCCATTCCAATCCTGAGACCCTTCTGATAGCATGAGATGTGATATCTCAATGCTTCTAATACAAACCTGAGATCCTTCCGATAGCATGAGATGTGATATCTCAATGGTTCTAATACCAAACCTGAGATCCTTCCTATAACATGAGATGTGATATCCAAATCCTTCCCCTTCCAAACCTGAGACCCTCCCTTTAGCATGAGATGTGATATCCAACTCCTTCCCATTCCAATCCTGAGACCCTTCCTATAGCATGAGATGTGATATCTCAATGCTTCTAATACCAAACCTGAGATCCTTCCTCTAACATGAAATGTGATATCCAACTCCTTCCCTTTCCAAACCTAAGAGCCTATCTATAGCATGAGATGTGATATCCAAGTCCTTCCCATTCCAACCCTTAGACCCTTCCTACAGCATGCAATATGATATCTCAATGATTCTAATAACAAACCTGAGACCCGTCCTATAACATGAGATGGGATATCCAACTCCTTCCCATTCCAATCCTGAGACACTTCCGATAGCAGAGATGTGATATCTCAATGCTTATACCAAACCTGAGACCCTTCCTATAACATGAGATGTGATATCCAAATCCTTCCCGTTCCAAACCTGAGACCCTTCCTTTAGCATGAGATGTGATATCCAGCTCCTTCCCATTCCAATCCTGAGACACTTCCGATAGCATGAGATGTGATATCTCAATGCTTCTAATATCAAAACTGAGACCCTCCCTATAGCATGATATGTGATATCTAAGTCCTTCCCATTCCAATCCTGAGACCCTTCCTATAGCATGAGATATGATATCTCAATACTTCTAATACCAAACGTGAGATCCTTCCGATAACATGAGATGTGATATCCAAATCCTTCCCCTTCCAAACCTGAGACCCTCCCTTTAGCATGAGATGTGATATCCAACTCCTTCCCATTCCAATCCTGAGACCCTTCTGATAGCATGAGATGTGATATCTCAATGCTTCTAATACCAAACCTGAGATCCTTCCGATAGCATGAGATGTGATATCTCAATGGTTCTAATACCAAACCTGAGATCCTTCCTATAACATGAGATGTGATATCCAAATCCTTCCCCTTCCAAACCTGAGACCCTCCCTTTAGCATGAGATGTGATATCCAACTCCTTCCCATTCCATTCATGAGACCCTTCTGATAGCATGAGATGTGATATCTCAATGCCTCTAATACCAAACCTGAGATCCTACCTCTAACATGAAATGTGATATCCAACTCTTTCCCCTTCCAAACCTGAGAGCCTTCCTATAGCATGAGATGTGATATCCAAGTCCTTCCCATTCCAATCCTGAGACCCTTCCTATAGCTTGAGATGTGATATCCAACTCCTTCCCATTCCAATTCTGAGACCCTTCCTATACTCTGAGACTTGATATCTCAATGCTTCTAATACCAAACCTGAGACCCGTAATATAACATGAGATGTGATATCCAAATCCTTCCCCTTCCAAACCTTAGACCCTTCCTTTATCATGAGATGTGATATCCAACTCCTTCCCATTCCAATCCTGAGACCCTTCCGATATCATGAGATGTGATATCTCAAAGCTTCTAATATCAAACTTGAGACCCTCCCTATAGCATGAGATGTGATATCCAAGTCCTTCCCATTCCAATCCTGAGACCCTTCCTATAGCATGAGATGTGATATCTCAATGCTTCTAATACCAAACCTGAGACCCTTCCTATAACATGAGATGGGAATATCCAACTCCTTCCCATTCCAATCCTGAGACCCTTCCGATAGCAGAGATGTGATATCTCAATGCTTATACCAAACCTGAGACCCTGCCTATGGCATGAGATGTGATATCCAACTCCTTGCCATTCAAATCCTGAGACCCTTCCTATAGCATGAGAAGGGATATCCAACTCCTTCCCAATCCAATCCTGAGACCCCTCCGATAGCAGAGACGTGATATCTCAATGCTTCTACCAATCCTGAGACCCTTCCTTTAGCATGAGATGTGATATCCAAATCCTTCACATTCCAATCCTGAGACCCTTCCTATAGCATGAGATGTGATATCTCAATGCTTCTAATACCAAACCTGAGATCCTTCCTATAACATGAGATGTGATATCCAATTCCTTCCCATTCCAAACCTGAGACCCTTCCTATTGGATGAGATGTGATATCCAACTCCTTCCCATTCCAACCCTGAGACCCTTCCTATAGCATGAGATGTGATGTCTCAATGCTTCTAATACCAAACCTGAGATCCTTCCTATAACATGAGATGTGATATCCAACTCCTTCCATTCCAATCCTGAGACCCGTCCTATAGCATGAGATGTGATATCTCAATGCTTATACCAAACCTGAGACCCTTCCTATAGCATGAGATGTGATATCCAACTACTTCCCATTCCAATCCTGAGACCCTTCCTATAGCATGAGATGTGATATCTCAATGCTTCTAATACCAAACCTGAGATCCTTCCTCTAACATGAAATGTGATATCCAACTCCTTCCCTTTCCAAACCTAAGAGCCTATCTATAGCATGAGATGTGATATCCAAGTCCTTCCCGTTCCAATCCTTAGACCCTTCCTACAGCATGCAATATGATATCTCCATGATTCTAATAACAAACCTGAGACCTGTCCTATAGCATGAGATATGATATCCAAGTCCTTCCCATTCCAATCCTGAGACCCTTCCTATAACATGAAATGTGATATCCAACTCCTTCCCATTCCAACCTGAGACCCTTCCTATAGCATGAGATGGGATATCCAACTTCTTCCAAATCCAATACTGATACCCTTCCGATAGCATGAGATGTGATATCCCAATGCTTCTACCAAACCTGAGACCCATACTATGGCATGAGATGTGATATCAAACTCCTTCCCATTCCAATCCTGAGACCCTTCCTATAGCTTGAGGTGTGATATCCAACTCCTTCCCATTCCAATTCTGAGACCCTTCTTATACCATGAGACTTGATATCTCAATGCTTCTAATACCAAACCTGAGACCCGTCCTATAACATGAGATGTGATATCCAAATCCTTCCCCTTCCAAACCTTAGACCCTTCCTTTATCATGAGATGTGGTATCCAACTCCTTCCCATTCCAATCCTGAGACCCTTCCGATATCATGAGATTTGTTATCTCAATGCTTCTAATATCAAACTTGAGACCCTCCCTATAGCATGAGATGTGACATCCAAGTCCTTCCCATTCCAATCCTGAGACCCTTCCTATAGCATGAGATGTGATATCTCTATGCCTCTAATACCAAACCTGAGACCCTTCATATAACATGAGATGGGATATCCAACTCCTTCCCATTCCAATCCTGAGACCCTTCCGATAGCAGAGATGTGATATCTCAATGCTTATACCAAACATGAGACCCTTCCTATGGCCTGAGATGTCATATACAACTCCTTCCCATTCCAATCCTGAGACCCTTCCTTTAGCATGAGATGTGATATCTCAATGCTTATACCAAATCTGAGACCCTTCCTATAGCATGAGATGTGATATCCAAATCCTTCCCATTCCAATCCTGAGACCCTTCCTATAGCATGAGATGTGATATCTCAATGCTTATATCAAACCTGAGAGCCTACCTATAGCATGAGATGTGATATCCAAGTCCATCCCATTCCAATCCTTAGACCCTTCCTACAGCATGCGATGTGATATCTCAATGATTCTAATACCAAACCAGAGACTCTTACTATAACATGAGATGGGATATCCAACTCCTTCCCATTCCAATCCTGAGCCGCTTCCGATAGCAGAGATGTGATATCTCAATGCTTATACCAAACATGAGACCCTTCCTATAACATGAGATGTGATATCCAACTCCTTCCCGTTCCAAACCGGAGACACTAACTATAGCATATTGATATCCAACTCCTTCCCATTCCAAACATGAGACCCTTCCTATAGCAAGAAAGTAATATCCAAATCCTTCCCATTCCAATCCTGAGACCCTTCCTATAACATGAGATGTGATATCCAACTCCTTCCCATTCAAATCCTGAGACCCTTCCTATAGCATGAGAAGGGATATCCAACTCCTTCCCAATCCAATCCTGAGACCCTTCCGATAGAAGAGATCTGATATCTCAATGCTTCTACCAAACCAGAGACCCTTCCTTTAGCATGAGATGTGATATCCAAATCCTTCACATTCCAATCCTGAGACCCTTCCTATAGCATGAGATGTGATATCTCAATGCTTCTAATACCAAACCTGAGATCCTTCCTATAACATGAGATGTGATATCCAATTCCTTCCCATTCCAAACCTGAGACCCTTCCTATTGGATGAGATGCGATATCCAACTCCTTCCCATTCCAACCCTGAGACCCTTCCTATAGCATGAGATGTGATGTCTCAATGCTTCTAATACCAAACCTGAGATCCTTCCTATAACATGAGATGTGATATCCAACTCCTTCCATTCCAATCCTGAGACCCGTCCTATAGCATGAGATGTGATATCTCAATGCTTATACCAAACCTGAGACCCTTCCTATAGCATGAGATGTGATATCCAACTACTTCCCATTCCAATCCTGAGACCCTTCCTATAGCATGAGATGTGATATCTCAATGCTTCTAATACCAAACCTGAGATCCTTCCTCTAACATGAAATGTGATATCCAACTCCTTCCCTTTCCAAACCTTAGACCCTTCCTACAGCATGCAATATGATATCTCAATGATTCTAATAACAAACCTGAGACCCGTCCTATAGCATGAGATATGATATCCAAGTCCTTCCCATTCCAATCCTGAGACCCTTCCTATAACATGAAATGTGATATCCAACTCCTTCCCATTCCAACCTGAGACCCTTCCTATAGCATGAGATGGGATATCCAACTTCTGCCAAATCCAATACTGATACCCTTCCGATAGCATGAGATGTGATGTCCCAATGCTTCTACCAAACCTGAGACCCATACTATGGCATGAGATGTGATATCAAACTCCTTCCCATTCCAATCCTGAGACCCTTCCTATAGCTTGAGGTGTGATATCCAACTCCTTCCCATTCCAATTCTGAGACCCTTCTTATACCATGAGACTTGATATCTCAATGCTTCTAATACCAAACCTGAGACCCGTCCTATAACATGAGATGTGATATCCAAATCCTTCCCCTTCCAAACCTTAGACCCTTCCTTTATCATGAGATGTGGTATCCAACTCCTTCCCATTCCAATCCTGAGACCCTTCCGATATCATGAGATTTGTTATCTCAATGCTTCTAATATCAAACTTGAGACCCTCCCTATAGCATGAGATGTGACATCCAAGTCCTTCCCATTCCAATCCTGAGACCCTTCCTATAGCATGAGATGTGATATCTCTATACTTCTAATACCAAACCTGAGACCCTTCCTATAACATGAGATGGGATATCCAACTCCTTCCCATTCCAATCCTGAGACCCTTCCGATAGCAGAGATGTGATATCTCAATGCTTATACCAAACCTGAGACCCTTCCTATGGCCTGAGATGTCATATACAACTCCTTCCCATTCCAATCCTGAGACCCTTCCTTTAGCATAAGGTGTGATATCTCAATGCTTATACCAAATCTGAGACCCTTCCTATAGCATGAGATGTGATATCCAAATCCTTCCCATTCCAATCCTGAGACCCTTCCTATAGCATGAGATGTGATATCTCAATGTTTATACCAAACCTGAGAGCCTACAATCCTGAGACCCTTCCTTTAGCATGAAATGTGATATCTCAATGCTTATACCAAATCTGAGACCCTTCCTATAGCATGAGATGTGATATCCAAGTCCATCCCATTCCAATCCTTAGACCCTTCCTACAGCATGCGATGTGATATCTCAATGATTCTAATACCAAACCAGAGACTCTTACTATAACATGAGATGGGATATCCAACTCCTTCCCATTCCAATCCTGAGCCGCTTCCGATAGCAGAGATGTGATATCTCAATGCTTATACCAAACCTGAGACCCTTCCTATAACATGAGATGTGATATCCAACTCCTTCCCGTTCCAAACCTGAGACACTAACTATAGCATATGTGATATCCAAATCCTTCCCATTCCAAACATGAGACCCTTCCTATAGCAAGAAAGTAATATCCAACTCCTACCCATTCCAATCCTGAGACCCTTCCTATAGCAAGAGATGTGATATCCAAATCCTTCCCATTCCAATCCTGAGACCCTTCCTATAACATGAGATGTGATATCCAACTCCTTCCCATTCCAACCTGAGACACTTCCTATAGCATGAGAAGGGATATCCAACTCCTTCCCAATCCAATCCTGAGACCCTTCCGATAGCAGAGATGTGATATCTCAATGCTTATACCAAACCTGAGACCCTTCCTATGGCATGAGATGTGATATCCAACTCCTTGCCATTCAAATCCTGAGACCCTTCCTATAGCATGAGAAGGGATATCCAACTCCTTCCCAATCCAATCCTGAGACCCTTCCGATAGCAGAGACGTGATATCTCAATGCTTCTACCAAACCTGAGACCCTTCCTTTAGCATGAGATGTAATATCCAAATCCTTCACATTCCAATCCTGAGACCCTTCCTATAGCATGAGATGTGATATCTCAATGCTTCTAATACCAAACCTGAGACCCTTCCTATAACATGAGATGGGATATCCAACTCCTTCCCATTCCAATCCTGAGACCCTTCCGATAGCAGAGATGTGATATTTCAATGCTTATACCAAACCTGACAACCTTCCTATGGCCTGAGATGTCATATACAACTCCTTCCCATTCCAATCCTGAGACCCTTCCTTTAGCATGAGATGTGATATCTCAATGCTTATACCAAATCTGAGACCCTTCCTATAGCATGAGATGTGATATCCAAGTCCATCCCATTCCAAACCTGAGACACTAACTATAGCATATGTGATATCCAACTCCTTCCCATTCCAAACATGAGACCCTTCCTATAGCAAGTAAGTAATATCCAACTACTACCCATTCCAATCCTGAGACCCTTCCTATAGCAAGAGATGTGATATCCAAATCCTTCCCATTCCAATCCTGAGACCCTTCCTATAACATGAGATGTGATATCCAACTCCTTCCCATTCCAACCTGAGACACTTCCTATAGCATGAGAAGGGATATCCAACTCCTTCCCAATCCAATCCTGAGACCCTTCCGATAGCAGAGATGTGATATCTCAATGCTTATACCAAACCTGAGACCCTTCCTATGGCATGAGATGTGATATCCAACTCCTTGCCATTCAAATCCTGAGACCCTTCCTATAGCATGAGAAGGGATATCCAACTCCTTCCCAATCCAATCCTGAGACCCTTCCGATAGCAGAGACGTGATATCTCAATGCTTCTAATACCAAACCTGAGACCCTTCCTATAACATGAGATGGGATATCCAACTCCTTCCCATTCCAATCCTGAGACCCTTCCGATAGCAGAGATGTGATATTTCAATGCTTATACCAAACCTGAGAACCTTCCTATGGCCTGAGATGTCATATACAACTCCTTCCCATTCCAATCCTGAGACCCTTCCTATAGCATGAGATGTGATATCCAAGTCCATACCATTCCAAACCTGAGACACTAACTATAGCATATGTGATATCCAACTCCTTCCCATTCCAAACATGAGACCCTTCCTATAGCAAGTAAGTAATATCCAACTACTACCCATTCCAATCCTGAGACCCTTCCTATAACATGAGATGTGATATCCAACTCCTTCCCATTCCAACCTGAGACACTTCCTATAGCATGAGAAGGGATATCCAACTCCTTCCCAATCCAATCCTTAGACCCTTCCGATAGCAGAGATGTGATATCTCAATGCTTATACCAAACCTGAGACCCTTCCTATGGCATGAGATGTGATATCCAACTCCTTGCCATTCAAATCCTGAGACCCTTCCTATAGCATGAGATGTGATATCTCTATGCTTCTAATACCAAACCTGAGACCCTTCCTATAACATGAGATGGGATATCCAACTCCTTCCCATTCCAATCCTGAGACCCTTCCGATAGCAGAGATGTGATATCTCAATGCTTATACCAAACCTGAGAACCTTCCTATGGCCTGAGATGTCATATACAACTCCTTCCCATTCCAATCCTGAGACCCTTCCTTTAGCATGAGATGTGATATCTCAATGCTTATACCAAATCTGAGACCCTTCCTATAGCATGAGATGTGATATCCAATTCCTTCCCATTCCAATCCTGAGACCCTTCCTATAGCATGAGATGTGATATCTCAATGCTTATACCAAACCTGAGAGCCTACCTATAGCATGAGATGTGATATCCAAGTCCATTCCATTCCAATCCTTAGACCCTTCCTACAGCATGCGATGTGATATCTCAATGATTCTAATACCAAACCAGAGACTCTTCCTATAACATGAGATGGGATATCCAACTCCTTCCCATTCCAATCCTGAGCCGCTTCTGATAGCAGAGATGTGATATCTCAATGCTTATACCAAACCTGAGACCCTTCCTATAACATGAGATGTGATATCCAACTCCTTCCCGTTCCAAACCTGAGACACTAACTATAGCATATGTGATATCCAACTCCTTCCCATTCCAAACATGAGACCCTTCCTATAGCAAGAAAGTAATATCCAACTCCTACCCATTCCAATCCTGAGACCCTTCCTATAGCAAGAGATGTGATATCCAAATCCTTCCCATTCCAATCCTGAGACCCTTCCTATAACATGAGATGTGATATCCAACTCCTTCCCATTCCAACCTGAGACACTTCCTATAGCATGAGAAGGGATATCCAACTCCTTCCCAATCCAATCCTGAGACCCTTCCGATAGCAGAGATGTGATATCTCAATGCTTATACCAAACCTGAGACCCTTCCTATGGCATGAGATGTGATATCCAACTCCTTGCCATTCAAATCCTGAGACCCTTCCTATAGCATGAGATGTGATATCTCTATGCTTCTAATACCAAACCTGAGACCCTTCCTATAACATGAGATGGGATATCCAACTCCTTCCCATTCCAATCCTGAGACCCTTCCGATAGCAGAGATGTGATATCTCAATGCTTATACCAAACCTGAGAACCTTCCTATGGCCTGAGATGTCATATACAACTCCTTCCCATTCCAATCCTGAGACCCTTCCTATAGCATGAGATGTGATATCTCAATGCTTATACCAAACCACCTGAGAGCCTACCTATAGCATGAGATGTGATATCCAAGTCCATCCCATTCCAATCCTTAGACCCTTCCTACAGCATGCGATGTGATATCTCAATGATTCTAATACCAAACCAGAGACTCTTCCTATAACATGAGATGGGATATCCAACTCCTTCCCATTCCAATCCTGAGCCGCTTCCGATAGCAGAGATGTGATATCTCAATGCTTATACCAAACCTGAGACCCTTCCTATAACATGAGATGTGATATCCAACTCCTTCCCGTTGCAAACCTGAGACACTAACTATAGCATATGTGATATCCAACTCCTTCCCATTCCAAACATGAGACCCCTCCTATAGCAAGAAAGTAATATCCAACTCCTACCCATTCCAATCCTGAGACCCTTCCTATAGCAAGAGATGTGATATCCAAATCCTTCCCATTCCAATCCTGAGACCCTTCCTATAACATGAATGAGATGTGATATCCAACTCCTTCCCATTCCAACCTGAGACACTTCCTATAGCATGAGAAGGGATATCCAACTCCTTCCCAATCCAAACCTGAGACCCTTCCGATAGCAGAGATGTGATATCTCAATGCTTATACCAAACCTGAGACCCTTCCTATGGCATGAGATGTGATATCCAACTCCTTCCCAATCCAATCCTGAGACCCTTCCGATAGCAGAGGCGTGATATCTCAATGCTTCTACCAAACCTGAGACCCTTCCTTTAGCATGAGATGTGATATCCAAATCCTTCACATTCCAATCCTGAGACCCTTCCTATAGCATGAGATGTGATATCTCAATGCTTCTAATACCAAACCTGAGATCCTTCCTATAACATGAGATGTGATATCCAATTCCTTCCCATTCCAAACCTGAGGCCCTTCCTATTGGATGAGATGTGATATCCAACTCCTTCCCATTCCAACCCTGAGACCCTTCCTATAGCATGAGATGTGATGTCTCAATGCTTCTAATACCAAACCTGAAATCCTTCCTATAACATGAGATGTGATATCCAACTCCTTCCATTCCAATCCTGAGACCCGTCCTATAGCATGAGATGTGATATCTCAATGCTTATACCAAACCTGAGACCCTTCCTATAGCATGAGATGTGATATCCAATTGCTTCCCATTCCAATCCTGAGACCCTTCCTATAGCATGAGATGTGATATCTCAATGCTTCTAATACCAAACCTGAGATCCTTCCTCTAACATGAAATGTGATATCCAACTCCTTCCCTTTCCAAACCTAAGAGCCTATCTATAGCATGAGATGTGATATCCAAGTCCTTCCCATTCCAACCCTTAGACCCTTCCAACAGCATGCAATATGATATCTCAATGATTCTAATAACAAACCTGAGACCCGTCCTATAACATGAGATGGGATATCCAACTCCTTCCCATTCCAATCCTGAGACACTTCCGATAGCAGAGATGTGATATCTCAATGTTTATACCAAACCTGAGACCCTTCCTATAACATGAGATGTGATATCCAATTCCTTCCCATTCCAAACCTGAGGCCCTTCCTATTGGATGAGATGTGATATCCAACTCCTTCCCATTCCAATCCTGAGACACTTCCGATAGCAGAGATGTGATATCTCAATGCTTATACCAAACCTGAGAACCTTCCTATGGCCTGAGATGTCATATACAACTCCTTCCCATTCCAATCCTGAGACCCTTCCTTTAGCATGAGATGTGATATCTCAATGCTTATACCAAATCTGAGACCCTTCCTATAGCATGATGTGATATCCAATTCCTTCCCATTCCAATCCTGAGACCCTTCCTATAGCATGAGATGTGATATCTCAATGCTTATACCAAACCTGAGAGCCTACCTATAGCATGAGATGTGATATCCAAGTCCATCCCATTCCAATCCTTAGACCCTTCCTACAGCATGCGATGTGATATCTCAATGATTCTAATACCAAACCAGAGACTCTTCCTATAACATTAGATGGGATATCCAACTCCTTCCCATTCCAATCCTGAGCCGCTTCCGATAGCAGAGATGTGATATCTCAATGCTTATACCAAACCTGAGACCCTTCCTATAACATGAGATGTGATATCCAACTCCTTCCCGTTCCAAACCTGAGACACTAACTATAGCATATGTGATATCCAACTCCTTCCTATTCCAAACATGAGACCCTTCCAATAGCAAGAAAGTAATATCCAACTCCTACCCATTCCAATCCTGAGACCCTTCCTATAGCAAGGGATGTGATATCCAAATCCTTCCCATTCCAATCCTGAGACCCTTCCTATAACATGAGATGTGATATCCAACTCCTTCCCATTCCAACCTGAGATACTTCCTATAGCATGAGAAGGGATATCCAACTCCTTCCCAATCCAATCCTGAGACCCTTCTGATAGCAGAGATGTGATATCTCAATGCTTATAACAAACCTGAGACCCTTCCTATGGCATGAGATGTGATATCCAACTCCTTGCCATTCAAATCCTGAGACTCTTCCTATAGCATGAGAAGGGATATCCAACTCCTTCCCAATCCAATCCTGAGACCCTTCCGATAGCAGAGACGTGATATCTCAATGCTTCTACCAAACCTGAGACCCTTCCTTTAGCATGAGATGTGATATCCAAATCCTTCACATTCCAATCCTGAGACCCTTCCTATAGCATGAGATGTGATATCTCAATGCTTCTTATACCAAACCTGAGATCCTTCCTATAACATGAGATGTGATATCCAATTCCTTCCCATTCCAAACCTGAGACCCTTCCTATTGGATGAGATGTGATATCCAACTCCTTCCCATTCCAATCCTGAGACCCTTCCGATAGCATGAGATGTGATGTCTCAATGCTTCTAATACCAAACCTGAGATCCTTCCTTATAACATGAGATGTGATATCCAACTCCTTCCATTCCAATCCTGAGACCCGTCCTATAGCATGAGATGTGATATCTCAATGCTTATACCAAACCTGAGACCCTTCCTATAGCATGAGATGTGATATCCAACTGCTTCCCATTCCAATCCTGAGACCCTTCCTATAGCATGAGATGTGATATCTCAATGCTTCTAATACCAAACCTGAGATCCTTCCTCTAACATGAAATGTGATATCCAATTCCTTCCCTTTCCAAACCTAAGAGCCTATCTATAGCATGAGATGTGATATCCAAGTCCTTCACATTCCAACCCTTAGACCCTTCCTACAGCATGCAATATGATATCTCAATGATTCTAATAACAAACCTGAGACCCGTCCTATAACATGAGATGGGATATCCAACTCCTTCCCATTCCAATCCTGAGACACTTCCGATAGCAGAGATGTGATATCTCAATGCTTATACCAAACCTGAGACCCTTCCTATAACATGAGATGTGATATCCAAATCCTTCCCGTTCCAAACCTGAGACCCTTCCTTTAGCATGAGATGTGATATCCAGCTCCTTCCCATTCCAATCCTGAGACACTTCCTATAGCATGAGATATGATATCTCAATACTTCTAATACCAAACGTGAGATCCTTCCGATAACATGAGATGTGATATCCAAATCCTTCCCCTTCCAAACCTGAGACCCTCCCTTTAGCATGAGATGTGATATCCAACTCCTTCCTATTCCAATCCTGAGACTCTTCTGATAGCATGAGATGTGATATCTCAATGCTTCTAATACCAAACCTGAGATCCTTCCGATAGCATGAGATGTGATATCTCAATGCTTCTAATACCAAACCTGAGATCCTTCCTATAACATGAGATGTGATATCCAAATCCTTCCCCTTCCAAACCTGAGACCCTCCCTTTAGCATGAGATGTGATATCCAACTCCTTCCCATTCCAATCCTGAGACCCTTCCGATATCATGAGATGTGATATCTCAATGCTTCTAATATCAAAACTGAGACCCTCCCTATAGCATGATATGTGATATCTAAGTCCTTCCCATTCCAATCCTGAGACCCTCCCTATAGCATGAGATGTGATATCCAACTCCTTCCCATTCCAATCCTGAGACCCTTCCTATAGCATGAGATATGATATCTCAATACTTCTAATACCAAACGTGAGATCCTTCCGATAACATGAGATGTGATATCCAAATCCTTCCCCTTCCAAACCTGAGACCCTCCCTTTAGCATGAGATGTGATATCCAACTCCTTCCTATTCCAATCCTGAGACTCTTCTGATAGCATGAGATGTGATATCTCAATGCTTCTAATACCAAACCTGAGATCCTTCCGATAGCATGAGATGTGATATCTCAATGCTTCTAATACCAAACCTGAGATCCTTCCTATAACATGAGATGTGATATCCAAATCCTTCCCCTTCCAAACCTGAGATCCTCCCTTTAGCATGAGATGTGATATCCAACTCCTTCCCATTCCAATCCTGAGACCCTTCCGATATCATGAGATGTGATATCTCAAAGCTTCTAATATCAAACTTGAGACCCTCCCTATAGCGTGAGATGTGATATCCAAGTCCTTCCCATTCCAATCCTGAGACCCTTCCTATAGCATGAGATGTGATATCTCAATGCTTCTAATACCAAACCTGAGACCCTTCCTATAACATGAGATGGGAATATCCAACTCCTTCCCATTCCAATCCTGAGACCCTTCCGATAGCAGAGATGTGATATCTCAATGCTTATACCAAACCTGAGATCCTTCCTATAACATGAGATGTCCTGAGACACTTCCTATAGCATGAGATGTGATATCTCACTGCTTATACCAAACCTGAGACCCTTCCCATAGCATGAGATGTGATATCCAAGTCCTTCCCATTCCAATCCTGAGACACTTCCTATAGCATGAGATGTGATATCTCAATGCTTCTAATACCAAACCTGAGACTCTTCCTATAACATGAGATGGGGAATCCAACTCGTTCCCATTCCAATCCTGAGACCCTTTTGATAGCAGAGATGTGATATCTCAATGTTTATACCAAACCTGAGACCCTTCCTACGGCATGAGTTGTCATATTCAACTCCTTCCCATTCCAATCCTGAGACCCTTCCTATAGCATGAGATGTGATATCCAACTCCTTCCCATTCCAATCCTGAGACCCTTCCTATAGCATGAGATGTGATGTCTCAATGCTTCTAATACCAAACCTGATATCCTTCCTATAACATGAGATGTGATATCCAACTCCTTCCATTCCAATCCTGAGACCCTTCCTATAGCATGAGATTTGATATCTCAATGGTTCTACCAAACCTGAGACCCTTCCTATAGCATGAGATGTGATATCCAACTCCTTCCCATTCCAATCCTGAGACCCTTCCTATAGCCTGAGATGTGATATCTCAATGCCCCTAATACCAAACCTGAGATCCTTCCTCTAACATGAAATGTGATATCCAACTCCTTCACTTTCCAAACCTGAGAGCCTATCTATAGCATGAGATGTGAGATCTAAGTCCTTCCCATTCCAATCCTTAGACCCTTCCTACATCATGCAATATGATATCTCAATGATTCTAATAAAAAACCTGAGACCCGTCCTATAACATGAGATGGGATATTCAACTCCTTCCCATTCCAATCCTGAGACACTTCCGATAGAAGAGATGTGATATCTCAATGTTTATACCAAACCTGAGACCCTTCCTATAACATGAGATGTGATATCCAACTCCTTCCCGTTCCAAACCTGAGACCCTTCCTTTAGCATGAGATGTTATATCCAGCTCCTTCCCATTCCAATCCTGAGACACTTCCGATAGCATGAGATGTGATATCTCAATGCTTCTAATATCAAAACCGAGACCCTCCCTATAGCATGATATGTGATATCTAAGTCCTTCCCATTCCAATCCTGAGAGCCTTCCTATAGCATGAGATGTGATACCTCAATGCTTCTACCAAACCTGAGACCCTTTCTTTAGCATGAGATGTGATATCCAACTCCTTCCCATTCCAATCCTGAGACCCTTCCTATAGCATGAGATGTGATATCTCAATACTTCTAATACCAAACCTGAGATCCTTCCGATAACATGAGATGTGATATCTCAATACTTCTAATACCAAACCCGAGATCCATCCTATAACATGAGATGTGATATCCAAATCCTTCCCCTTCCAAACCTGAGACCCTCCCTTTAGCATGAGATGTGATATCCAACTCCTTCCCATTCCAATCCTGAGACCCTTCTGATAGCATAAGATATATCTCAATGCTTCTATACCAAACCTGAGATCCTTCCGATAGCATGAGATGTGATATCTCAATACTTCTAATACCAAACCTGAGATCCTTCCTATAACATGAGATGTGATATCCAAATCCTTATCTTCCAAACCTGAGACCCTTCCTTTACCATGAGATGTGATATCCAACTCCTTCCCATTCCAATCCTGAGACTCTTCTGATAGCATAAGATATGATATCTCAATGCTTCTATACCAAACCTGAGATCCTTCTGATAGCATGAGATGTGATATCTCAATACTTCTAATACCAAACCTGAGATCCTACCTCTAACATGAAATGTGATATCCAACTCTTTCCCCTTGCAAACCTGAGAGCCTTCCTATAGCATGAGATGTGATATCCAAGTCCTTCCCATTCCAATCCTGAGACCCGTTCTATAACATGAGATGTGATATCCAACTCCTTCCCATTCCAACCTGAGACCCTTCCTATAGCATGAGATGGGATATCCAACTCCTTCCAAATCCAATCCTGATAACCTTCCGATAGCATGAGATGTGATATCCCAATGCTTCTACCAAACCTGAGACCCATACTATGGCATGAGATGTGATATCAAACTCCTTCCCATTCTAATCCTGAGACCCTTCCTATAGCTTGAGATGTGATATCCAACTCCTTCCCATTCCAATTCTGAGACCCTTCCTATACCATGAGACTTGATATCTCAATGCTTCTAATACCAAACCTGAGACCCGTCCTATAACATGAGATGTGATATCCAAATCCTTCCCCTTCCAAACCATAGACCCTTCCTTTATCATGAGATGTGATATCCAACTCCTTCCCATTCCAATCTTGAGACCCTTCCGATATCATGAAATGTGATATCTCAATGCTTCTAATATCAAACTTGAGACCCTCCTTATAGCATGAGATGTGATATCCAAGTCCTTCCCATTCCAATCCTGAGACCCTTCCTAAAGCATGAGATGTGATATCTCAATGCTTCTAATACCAAACCTGAGATCCTTCCTATAACATGAGATGGGAATATCCAATGTGATATCCAACTCCTTCCCATTCCAATCCTGAGACCCTTCCTATAGCATGAGATGTGATATCCAACTCCTTCCCATTCCAATCCTGAGACCCTTCCTATAGCCTGAGATGTGATATCTCAATGTTTATACCAAACCTGAGACCCTTCCTATAACATGAGATGTGATATCCAACTCCTTCCCGTTCCAAACCTGAGACCCTTCCTTTAGCATGAGATGTGATATCCAGCTCCTTCCCATTCCAATCCTGAGACACTTCCGATAGCATGAGATGTGATATCTCAATGCTTCTAATATCTAAACTGAGACCCTCCCTATAGCATGATATGTGATATCTAAGTCCTTCCCATTCCAATCCTGAGACCCTTCCTATAGCATGAGATGTGATATCTCAATGCTTAGCCTTGATTCCTGTAGTAAATTGATTTCCTTTGCAGGCCGACTCCTGTCACGAATGCCTTGTCTGCATGCATTCTCTCCTGGCCATTCTCTCACCGTGGCTATTTGCCTACCCCCTTCCTCTCTCAGTGGATGGACTTCTCCGTCCTAGCCTCCTACCACTCAACTCCGCCTACTTGGAGAATTCAACATGAACCTGTATGCTTCCTGACCTGGACTTTTACGAGATCTGCAACACTTCATGTCGCTGGCCCTACACACTGCAGGGAATACTCAGGATTTTCTGATCTCAGACCTCCCCCTCTGTAACCCTCTCAACAATCCTCTCCCGTGGTGATCAAGTTCTCATCTTCAAAGAAGGCTAACTGCCAGCTGTTCCTCCTCAGAGGAGTTCTCCCTTTCTGTCCCTGCTCCCTGCACCGTTTCGCGTTGCAAACACTCGCTTCCCTGCTCTCTTGTTTAGACGCTTTTCCTTCTCAGAGGCCTTCTTGCTTTCTGCCCTTTTCGCGTTGCAAGTACTCGCTTCCCAGCTCTCTGGTTTAGACGCGTGTTCCCTGCCTTCTCTCCTCTTCCCGCTGCCTTCAAATCAAAAAATGAGCTCCAAAAGATACACAGTGCTCAGAATGCTCTATAACACCCATTATTAAACATATAGCCGTAACCCGCTAGACGTATTGATACGTGCTGTAAACTAGCAAAAACAGCTAGAAAATGTACTTTCCTCGCGTTTTTGTAAATGCTAATTCTGATGGGTTCCCATGTATACTGTCCGTGCGTTTGTTGTCGAATGCTGAAGTTTTTAACCACTGTTCTCCCATACAAGGGGGGGGGGGGGTCAACGTCTACTGCTGTTCATAGGCTGAATGTATACGGCTGAAATCTTCAAGGCATTATCAGCTTTCCTGACTGTTTTGGAACGTGTATTTGCCATCTGTTAATGCAGTCGCCCTGTGTTCATAGTCCCTTCTACTTTACAGGCTGCACTCCCCTGGTGATCACATTCTCCTCTCCAGAGCAGGCTGACTACCAGCTGCTCCTCCTCATAGGCGTTCATCCTTTCTGTCCCTGCTCCCTGCACCGTTTCGCGTTGCATGTACTCGCTTCCCAGCTCTCTGGTTTAGATGCGTGTTCCCTGCCTTCTCTCCTCTTCCTACAGCCTTCCAATGAGCTCCACAAGATACAGTGTTCAGAATGCTTTATAACACCCATTATTCAACATATAGCTGTAACCCGCTAGACGTATTGAAACGTGCTAAAAACGAGCAGAAACAGCTAGAACATGTACTTTCCTCGCGTTTTGGTAAATGCGAATTCTGGTGGATTCCCATTTTGTACTCTGTTCGTGCGTTTGTTCAGTCGAATCCTGGTCTTTTGAACCACTCTTCTCCCATACAAGGGAGGGTCAAAATGTGTTGTTCACAGGCTGAATTTATACTGCTGAAATGCTCGCTTCCCTGCTCTCTGGTTTAGACGTGTGTTTGGAATGGGAAGGAGTTGGATATCACATCTCATGATAAAGGAAGGGTCTAAGGTTTGGAAGGGGAAGGATTTGGATATCACATCTCATGTTATAGGACGGGTCTCAGGTTTGGTATTAGAAGCATTGAGATATCAAGTCTCATGGTATAGGAAGGGTCTCAGAATTGGAATGGGAAGGAGTTGGATATCACATTTCAAGCTATAGGAAGGGTCTCAGGATTAGAATGGGAAGGAGTTTGATATCACATCTCATGCCATAATATGGGTCTCAGGTTTGGTAGAAGCATTGGGTTATCACATCTCATGCTATCGGAAGGGTATCGGGATTGGATTTGGAAGGAGTTGGATATCCCATCTCATGCTATAGGAAGGGTCTCAGGTTGGAATGGGAAGGAGTTGGATATCACATCTCATGTTATAGGAAGGGTCTCAGGATTGGAATGGGAAGGACTTGGATATCACATCTCATGCTATAGGAAGGCTCTCAGGTTTGCAAGGGGAAAGAGTTGGATATCACATTTCATGTTAGAGGTAGGATCTCAGGTTTGGTATTAGAAGCATTGAGATATCACATCTCATGCTATCAGAAGGATCTCAGGTTTGGTATAGAAGCATTGAGATATCATATCTTATGCTATCAGAAGAGTCTCAGGATTGGAATGGGAAGGAGTTGGATATCACATCTCATGGTAAAGGGAGGGTCTCAGGTTTGGAAGATAAGGATTTGGATATCACATCTCATGTTATAGGAAGGATCTCAGGTTTGGTATTAGAAGTATTGAGATATCACATCTCATGCTATCGGAAGGATCTCAGGTTTGGTATAGAAGCATTGAGATATCATATCTTATGCTATCAGAAGGGTCTCAGGATTGGAATGGGAAGGAGTTGGATATCACATCTCATGCTATAGGGAGGGTCTCAAGTTTGATAGAAGCATTGAGATATCACATTTCATGATATCGGAAGGGTCTCAAGATTGGAATGGGAAGGAGTTGGATATCACATCTCATGATAAAGGAAGGGTCTAAGGTTTGGAAGGGGAAGGATTTGGATATCACATCTCATGTTATAGGACGGGTCTCAGGTTTGGTATTAGAAGCATTGAGATATCAAGTCTCATGGTATAGGAAGGGTCTCAGAATTGGAATGGGAAGGAGTTGGATATCACATTTCAAGCTATAGGAAGGGTCTCAGGATTAGAATGGGAAGGAGTTTGATATCACATCTCATGCCATAATATGGGTCTCAGGTTTGGTAGAAGCATTGGGTTATCACATCTCATGCTATCGGAAGGGTATCGGGATTGGATTTGGAAGGAGTTAGATATCCCATCTCATGCTATAGGAAGGGTCTCAGGTTGGAATGGGAAGGAGTTGGATATCACATCTCATGTTATAGGAAGGGTCTCAGGATTGGAATGGGAAGGACTTGGATATCACATCTCATGCTATAGGAAGGCTCTCAGGTTTGCAAGGGGAAAGAGTTGGATATCACATTTCATGTTAGAGGTAGGATCTCAGGTTTGGTATTAGAAGCATTGAGATATCACATCTCATGCTATCAGAAGGATCTCAGGTTTGGTATAGAAGCATTGAGATATCATATCTTATGCTATCAGAAGAGTCTCAGGATTGGAATGGGAAGGAGTTGGATATCACATCTCATGGTAAAGGGAGGGTCTCAGGTTTGGAAGATAAGGATTTGGATATCACATCTCATGTTATAGGAAGGATCTCAGGTTTGGTATTAGAAGTATTGAGATATCACATCTCATGCTATCGGAAGGATCTCAGGTTTGGTATAGAAGCATTGAGATATCATATCTTATGCTATCAGAAGGGTCTCAGGATTGGAATGGGAAGGAGTTGGATATCACATCTCATGCTAATGGGAGGGTCTCAGGTTTGGAAGGGGAAGGATTTGGATATCACATCTCATGTTATAGGATGGATCTCAGGTTTGGTATTAGAAGTATTGAGATATCACATCTCATGTTATCGGAAGGATCTCAGGTTTGGTATTAGAAGTATTTAGATATCACATCTCATGCTATAGGAAGGGTCTCAGGATTGGAATGTGAATGATTTGGATATCACATCTCATGCTAAAGGAAGGGTCTCAGGTTTGGTAGAAGCATTGAGATATCACGTCGCTGCTATCGGAAGGGTCTCAGGA
The DNA here is from genome assembly GCF_040938575.1 of Ambystoma mexicanum. Taxonomy (NCBI): domain Eukaryota; kingdom Metazoa; phylum Chordata; class Amphibia; order Caudata; family Ambystomatidae; genus Ambystoma; species Ambystoma mexicanum. The sequence continues at coordinate 337,738 of NW_027182447.1, forward strand.
TTGGAATGGGAAGGAGCTGGATATCACATCTCATGCTAAAGGAAGGGTCTCAGGTTTGGAACGGGAAGGAGTTGGATATCACATCTCATGTTATAGGAAGGGTCTCAGGTTTGGTATAAACATTGAGATATCACATCCCAGGCTATAGGAAGGGTCTCAGGATTGGAATGGGAAGGAGTTGGATATCACATCTCATGCTATAGGAAGGGTCTCAGGATTGGAATGGGAAGGAGTTGGATATCACATTGGATATTCCCATCTCATGTTATAGGAAGGATCTCAGGTTTGGTATTAGAAGCATTGAGATATCACATCTCATGCTATAGGAAGGGTCTCAGGATTGGAATGGGAAGGACTTGGATATCACATCTCATGCTATAAGGAGGGTCTCAAGTTTGATATTAGAAGCATTGAGATATCACATTTCATGATATCGGAAGGGTCTCAAGATTGGAATGGGAAGGAGTTGGATATCACATCTCATGATAAAGGAAGGGTCTAAGGTTTGGAAGGGGAAGGATTTGGATATCACATCTCATGTTATAGGACGGGTCTCAGGTTTGGTATTAGAAGCATTGAGATATCAAGTCTCATGGTATAGGAAGGGTCTCAGAATTGGAATGGGAAGGAGTTGGCTATCACATCTCAAGCTATAGGAAGGGTCTCAGGATTAGAATGGGAAGGAGTTTGATATCACATCTCATGCCATAGTATGGGTCTCAGGTTTGGTAGAAGCATTGGGATATCACATCTCATGCTATCGGAAGGTTATCAGGATTGGATTTGGAAGGAGTTGGATATCCCATCTCATGCTATAGGAAGGGTCTCAGGTTGGAATGGGAAGGAGTTGGATATCACATCTCATGTTATAGGACGGGTCTCAGGATTGGAATGGGAAGGACTTGGATATCACATCTCATGCTATAGGAAGGCTCTCAGGTTTGCAAGGGGAAAGAGTTGGATATCACATTTCATGTTAGAGGTAGGATCTCAGGTTTGGTATTAGAAGTATTTAGATATCACATCTCATGCTATCAGAAGGATCTCAGGTTTGGTATAGAAGCATTGAGATATCATATCTTATGCTATCAGAAGAGTCTCAGGATTGGAATGGGAAGGAGTTGGATATCACATCTCATGGTAAAGGAAGGGTCTAAGGTTTGGAAGATAAGGATTTGGATATCACATCTCATGTTATAGGAAGGATCTCAGGTTTGGTATTAGAAGTATTGAGATATCACATCTCATGCTATCGGAAGGATCTCAGGTTTGGTATAGAAGCATTGAGATATATCTTATGCTATCAGAAGGGTCTCAGGATTGGAATGGGAAGGAGTTGGATATCACATCTCATGCTAAAGGGAGGGTCTCAGGTTTGGAAGGGGAAGGATTTGGATATCACATCTCATGTTATAGGATGGATCTCAGGTTTGGTATTAGAAGTATTGAGATATCACATCTCATGTTATCGGAAGGATCTCAGGTTTGGTATTAGAAGTATTGAGATATCACATCTCATGCTATAGGAAGGGTCTCAGGATTGGAATGGGAAGGTTTTGGATATCACATCTCATGCTAAAGGAAGGGTCTCAGGTTTGGTAGAAGCATTGAGGTATCACATCTCATGCTATAGGAAGGCTCTCAGGATTGGAATGGGAAGGACTTAGATATCACATATCATGCTATAGGGAGGGTCTCGGTTTTGATATTAGAAGCATTGAGATATCACATCTCATGCTATCGGAAGTGTCTCAGGATTGGAATGGGAAGGAGCTGGATATAACATCTCATGCTAAAGGAAGGGTCTCAGGTTTGGAACGGGAAGGAGTTGGATATCACATCTCATGTTATAGGAAGGGTCTCAGGTTTGGTATAAACATTGAGATATCACATCTCTGCTATCGGAAGTGTCTCAGATTGGAATGGGAAGGAGTTGAATATCCCATCTCATGTTATAGGATGGGTCTCAGGTTTTTTATTAGAATCATTGAGATATCATATTGCATGATGTAGGAAGGGTCTAAGGATTGGAATGGGAAGGACTTAGATCTCACATCTCATGCTATAGATAGGCTCTCAGGTTTGGAAAGTGAAGGAGTTGGATATCACATTTCATGTTAGAGGAAGGATCTCAGGTTTGGTATTAGGGGCATTGAGATATCACATCTCAGGCTATAGGAAGGGTCTCAGGATTGGAATGGGAAGGAGTTGGATATCACATCTCATGCTATAGGAAGGGTCTCAGGTTTGGTAGAACCATTGAGATATCACATCTCATGCTATAGGAAGGGTCTCAGGATTGGAATGGAAGGAGTTGGATATCACATCTCATGTTATAGGAAGGATATCAGGTTTGGTATTAGAAGCATTGAGACATCACATCTCATGCTATAGGAAGGGTCTCAGGATTGGAATGGGAAGGAGTTGGATATCACATCTCATGCTATAGGAAGGGTCTCAGGATTGGAATGGGAAGGAGTTGAATATGACAACTCATGCCGTAGGAAGGGTCTCAGGTTTGGTATAAACATTGAGATATCACATCTCTGCTATCAAAAGGGTCTCAGGATTGGAATGGGAAGGAGTTGGATTCCCCATCTCATGTTATAGGAAGAGTCTCAGGTTTGGTATTAGAAGCATTGAGATATCACATCTCATGCTATAGGAAGTGTCTCAGGATTGGAATGGGAAGGACTTGGATATCACATCTCATGCTATGGGAAGGGTCTCAGGTTTGGTATAAGCAGTGAGATATCACATCTCATGCTATAGGAAGTGTCTCAGGACATCTCATGTTATAGGAAGGATCTCAGGTTTGGTATAAGCATTGAGATATCACATCTCTGCTATCGGAAGGGTCTCAGGATTGGAATGGGAAGGAGTTGGATATTCCCATCTCATGTTATAGGAAGGGTCTCAGGTTTGGTATTAGAAGCATTGAGATATCACATCTCATGCTATAGGAAGGGTCTCAGGATTGGAATGGGAAGGACTTGGATATCACATCTCACGCTATAGGGAGGGTCTCAAGTTTGATATTAGAAGCTTTGAGATATCACATCTCATGATATCGGAAGGGTCTCAGGATTGGAATGGGAAGGAGTTGGATATCACATCTCATGCTAAAGGGAGGGTCTCAGGTTTGGAAGGGGAAGGATTTGGATATCACATCTCATGTTATAGGAAGGATCTCAGGTTTGGTATTAGAAGCATTGAGATATCACATCTCATGCTATCGGAAGGATCTCAGGTTTGGTATTAGAAGCATTGAGATATCACATCTCATGCTATCAGAAGAGTTTCAGGATTGGAATAGGAAGGAGTTGGATATCACATCTCATGCTAAAGGGAGGGTCTCAGGTTTGGAAGGGGAAGGATTTGGATATCACATCTCATGTTATCGGAAGGATCTCACGTTTGGTATTAGAAGTATTGAGATATCATATCTCATGCTATAGGAAGGGTCTCAGGATTGGAATGGGAAGGAGTTGGATATCACATCTCATGCTATAGGGAGGGTCTCAGGATTGGAATGGGAAGGACTTAGATATCACATATCATGCTATAGGGAGGGTCTCAGTTTTGATATTAGAAGCATTGAGATATCACATCTCATGCTATCGGAAGTGTCTCAGGATTGGAATGGGAAGGAGCTGGATATCACATCTCATGCTAAAGGAAGGGTCTCAGGTTTGGAACGGGAAGGATTTGGATATCACATCTCATGTTATAGGAAGGGTCTCAGGTTTGGTATAAGCATTGAGATATCACATCTCTGCTATCGGAAGTGTCTCAGGATTGGAATGGGAAGGAGTTGGATATCCCATCTCATGTTATAGGAAAGATCTCAGGTTTGGTATTAGAAGCATTGAGATATCACATCTCATGCTATAGGAAGGGTCTCAGGATTGGAATGGGAAGCAGTTGGATATCACATCTCATGCTATAGGAAGGGTCTCAGGTTTGGTATAAGCATTGAGATATCACATCTCATGCTATAGGACGGGTCTCAGGATTGGAATGGAAGGAGTTGGATATCACATCTCATGTTATAAGGAAGGATCTCAGGTTTGGTATTAGAAGCATTGAGACATCACATCTCATGCTATAGGAAGGGTCTCAGGGTTGGAATGGGAAGGAGTTGGATATCACATCTCATCCAATAGGAAGGGTCTCAGGTTTGGAATGGGAAGGAATTGGATATCACATCTCATGTTATAGGAAGGATCTCAGGTTTGGTATTAGAAGCATTGAGATATCACATCTCATGCTATAGGAAGGGTCTCAGGATTGGAATGTGAAGGATTTGGATATCACATCTCATGCTAAAGGAAGGGTCTCAGGTTTGGTAGAAGCATTGAGATATCACGTCTCTGCTATCGGAAGGGTCTCAGGATTGGATTGGGAAGGAGTTGGATATCCCTTCTCATGCTATAGGAAGAGTCTCAGGATTTGAATGGCAAGGAGTTGGATATCACATCTCATGCCATAGGAAGGGTCTCAGGTTTGTTATAAGCATTGAGATATCACATCTCTGCTATCGGAAGGGTCTCAGGATTGGATTGGGAAGGAGTTGGATATCCCTTCTCATGCTATAGGAAGTGTCTCAGGTTGGAATGGGAAGGAGTTGGATATCACATCTCACGTTATAGGAAGGGTCTCAGGATTGGAATGGGAAGGATTTGGATATCACATCCCTTGCTATAGGAAGGGTCTCAGGATTGGAATGGGTAGGAGTTGGATATTACTTTCTTGCTATTGGAAGGGTCTCATGTTTGGAATGGGAAGGAGTTGGATATCACATATGCTATAGTTAGTGTCTCAGGTTTGGAACGGGAAGGAGTTGGATATCACATCTCATGTTATAGGAAGGGTCTCAGGTTTGGTATAAGCATTGAGATATCACATCTCTGCTATCGGAAGCGGCTCAGGATTGGAATGGGAAGGAGTTGGATATCCCATCTAATGTTATAGGAAGAGTCTCTGGTTTGGTATTAGAATCATTGAGATATCACATCGCATGCTGTAGGAAGGATCTAAGGATTGGAATGGGATGGACTTGGATATCACATCTCATGCTATAGGTAGGCTCTCAGGTTTGGTATAAGCATTGAGATATCACATCTCATGCTATAGGAAGGGTCTCAGGATTGGAATGGGAAGGAATTGGATATCACATCATGCTATAGGAAGGGTCTCAGATTTGGTATAAGCATTGAGATATCACATCTCATGCTAAAGGAAGGGTCTCAGGATTGGAATGGGAAGGAGTTGTATATGACATCTCAGGCCATAGGAAGGTTCTCAGGTTTGGTATAAGCATTGAGATATCACATCTCTGCTATCGGAAGTGTCTCAGGATTGGAATGGGAAGGAGTTGGATATCCCATCTCATGTTATAGGACGGGTCTCAGGTTTGTTATTAGAATCATTGAGATATCATATTGCATGCTGTTGGAAGGGTCTAAGGGTTGGAATGGGAAGGACTTGGATATCACATCTCATGCTATAGATAGGCTCTTAGGTTTGGAAAGGGAAGGAGTTGGATATCACATTTCATGTTAGAGGAAGGATCTCAGGTTTGGTATTAGAAGCATTGAGATATCACATCTCATGCTATAGGAAGGGTCTCAGGATTGGAATGGGAAGCAATTGGATATCACATCTCATGCTATAGGAAGGGTCTCAGGTTTGGTATAAGCATTGAGATATCACATCTCATGCTATAGGACGGGTCTCAGGATTGGAATGGAAGGAGTTGGATATCACATCTCATGTTATAGGAAGGATCTCAGGTTTGGTATTAGAAGCATTGAGACATCACATCTCATGCTATAGGAAGGGTCTCAGGGTTGGAATGGGAAGGAGTTGGATATCACATCTCATCCAATAGGAAGGGCCTCAGGTTTGGAATGGGAAGGAATTGGATATCACATCTCATGTTATAGGAAGGATCTCAGGTTTGGTATTAGAAGCATTGAGATATCACATCTCATGCTATAGGAAGGGTCTCAGGATTGGAATGTGAAGGATTTGGATATCACATCTCATGCTAAAGGAAGGGTCTCAGGTTTGGTAGAAGCATTGAGATATCACGCCTCTTCTATCGGAAGGGTCTCAGGATTGGATTGGGAAGGAGTTGGATATCACATCTCATGCCATAGGAAGGGTCTCAGGTTTGGTATAAGCATTGAGATATCACATCTCTGCTATCGGAAGGGTCTCAGGTTTGGATTGGGAAGGAGTTGGATATCCCTTCTCATGCTATAGGAAGTGTCTCAGGTTGGAATGGGAAGGAGTTGGATATCACATCTCATTCATGTTATAGGAAGGGTCTCAGGATTGGAATGGGAAGGATTTGGATATCACATCTCTTGCTATAGGAAGGGTCTCAGGATTGGAATGGGTAGGAGTTGGATATTACTTTCTTGCTATAGGAGGGGTCTCATGTTTGGAATGGGAAGGAGTTGGATATCACATATGCTATAGTTAGTGTCTCAGGTTTGCAACGGGAAGGAGTTGGATATCACATCTCATGTTATAGGAAGGGTCTCAGGTTTGGTATAAGCATTGAGATATCACATCTCTGCTATCGGAAGCGGCTCAGGATTGGAATGGGAAGGAGTTGGATATCCCATCTCATGTTATAGGAAGAGTCTCTGGTTTGGTATTAGAATCATTGAGATATCACATCGCATGCTGTAGGAAGGGTCTAAGGATTGGAATGGGATGGACTTGGATATCACATCTCATGCTATAGGTAGGCTCTCAGGTGGTTTGGTATAAGCATTGAGATATCACATCTCATGCTATAGGAAGGGTCTCAGGATTGGAATGGGAAGGAATTGGATATCACATCTCATGCTATAGGAAGGGTCTCAGATTTGGTATAAGCATTGAGATATCACATCTCATGCTAAAGGAAGGGTCTCAGGATTGGAATGGGAAGGAGTTGTATATGACATCTCAGGCCATAGGAAGGTTCTCAGGTTTGGTATAAGCATTGAGATATCACATCTCTGCTATCGGAAGGGTCTCAGGATTGGAATGGGAAGGAGTTGGATATCCCATCTCATGTTATAGGAAGGGTCTCAGGTTTGGTATTAGAAGCATAGAGATATCACATCTCATGCTATAGGAAGGGTCTCAGGATTTGAATGGCAAGGAGTTGGATATCACATCTCATGCCATAGGAAGGGTCTCAGGTTTGGTATAAGCATTGAGATATCACATCTCTGCTATCGGAAGGGTCTCAGGATTGGATTGGGAAGGAGTTGGATATCCCTTCTCATGCTATAGGAAGTGTCTCAGGTTGGAATGGGAAGGAGTTGGATATCACATCTCATGTTATAGGAAGGGTCTCAGGATTGGAATGGGAAGGATTTGGATATCACATCTCTTGCTATAGGAAGGGTCTCAGGATTGGAATGGGTAGGAGTTGGATATTACTTTCTTGCTATAGGAAGGGTCTCATGTTTGGAATGGGAAGGAGTTGGATATCACATATGCTATAGTTAGTGTCTCAGGTTTGGAACGGGAAGGAGTTGGATATCACATCTCATGTTATAGGAAGGGTCTCGGGTTTGGTATAAGCATTGAGATATCACATCTCTGCTATCAGAAGCGGCTCAGGATTGGAATGGGAAGGAGTTGGATATCCCATCTCATGTTATAGGAAGAGTCTCTGGTTTGGTATTAGAATCATTGAGATATCACATCACATGCTGTAGGAAGGGTCTAAGGATTGGAATGGGATGGACTTGGATATCACATCTCATGCTATAGGTAGGCTCTCAGGTTTGGTATAAGCATTGAGATATCACATCTCATGCTATAGGAAGGGTCTCAGGATTGGAATGGGAAGGAATTGGATATCACATCTCATGCTATAGGAAGGGTCTCAGATTTGGTATAAGCATTGAGATATCACATCTCATGCTAAAGGAAGGGTCTCAGGATTGGAATGGGAAGGAGTTGTATATGACATCTCAGGCCATAGGAAGGTTCTCAGGTTTGGTATAAGCATTGAGATATCACATCTCTGCTATCGGAAGGGTCTCAGGATTGGAATGGGAAGGAGTTGGATATCCCATCTCATGTTATAGGAAGGGTCTCAGGTTTGGTATTAGAAGCATAGAGATATCACATCTCATGCTATAGGAAGGGTCTCAGGTTTGGTATTAGAAGCATTGAGATATCAAGTCTCATAGTATAGGAAGGGTCTCAGGTTTGGTATAAGCATTGAGATATCACATCTCTGCTATCGGAAGGGTCTCAGGATTGGATTGGGAAGGAGTTGGATATCCCTTCTCATGCTATAGGAAGTGTCTCAGGTTGGAATGGGAAGGAGTTGGATATCACATCTCTTGTTATAGGAAGGGTCTCAGGATTGGAATGGGAAGGATTTGGATATCACATCTCTTGCTATAGGAAGGGTCTCAGGATTGGAATGGGTAGGAGTTGGATATTACTTTCTTGCTATAGGAAGGGTCTCATGTTTGGAATGGGAAGGAGTTGGATATCACATATGCTATAGTTAGTGTCTCAGGTTTGGAATGGGATGGACTTGGATATCACATCTCATGCTATAGGAAGGGTCTCAGATTTGGTATAAGCATTGAGATATCACATCTCATGCTAAAGGAAGGGTCTCAGGATTGGAATGGGAAGGAGTTGTATATGACATCTCAGGCCATAGGAAGGTTCTCAGGTTTGGTATAAGCATTGAGATATCACATCTCTGCTATCGGAAGGGTCTCAGGATTGGAATGGGAAGGAGTTGGATATCCCATCTCATGTTATAGGAAGGGTCTCAGGTTTGGTATTAGAAGCATTGAGATATCACATCTCATGCTATAGGAAGGGTCTCAGGATTGGAATGTGAAGGATTTGGATATTACATCTCATGCTAAAGGAAGGGTCTCAGGTTTGGTAGAAGCATTGAGATATCACGTCTCTGCTATCGGAAGGGTCTCAGGATTGGATTGGGAAGGAGTTGGATATCCCTTCTCATGCTATAGGAAGGGTCTCAGGATTTGAATGGCAAGGAGTTGGATATCACATCTCATGCCATAGGAAGGGTCTCAGGTTTGGTATAAGCATTGAGATATCACATCTCTGCTATCGGAAGGGTCTCAGGATTGGATTGGGAAGGAGTTGGATATCCCTTCTCATGCTATAGGAAGTGTCTCAGGTTGGAATGGGAAGGAGTTGGATATCACATCTCATGTTATAGGAAGGGTCTCAGGATTGGAATGGGAAGGATTTGGATATCACATCTCTTGCTATAGGAAGGGTCTCAGGATTGGAATGGGTAGGAGTTGGATATTACTTTCTTGCTATAGGAAGGGTCTCATGTTTGGAATGGGAAGGATTTGGATATCACATATGCTATAGTTAGTGTCGCAGGTTTGGAACGGGAAGGAGTTGGATATCACATCTCATGTTATAGGAAGGGTCTCAGGTTTGGTATAAGCATTGAGATATCACATCTCTGCTATCGGAAGCGGCTCAGGATTGGAATGGGAAGGAGTTGGATATCCCATCTCATGTTATAGTAAGAGTCTCTGGTTTGGTATTAGAATCATTGAGATATCACATCGCATGCTGTAGGAAGGGTCTAAGGATTGGAATGGGATGGACTTGGATATCACATCTCATGCTATAGGAAGGGTCTCAGATTTGGTATAAGCATTGAGATATCACATTTCATGCTAAAGGAAGGGTCTCAGGATTGTATGCTCTCAGGTTTGGTATAAGCATTGAGATATCACATCTCATGCTATAGGAAGGGTCTCAGGATTGGAATGGGAAGGATTTGGATATCACATCTCATGCTATAGGAAGGGTCTCAGATTTGGTATAAGCATTGAGATATCACATCTCATGCTAAAGGAAGGGTCTCAGGATTGGAATGGGAAGGAGTTGTATATGACATCTCATGCCATAGGAAGGGTCTCAGGTTTGGTATAAGCATTGAGATATCACATCTCTGCTATCGGAAGGGTCTCAGGATTGGAATGGGAAGGAGTTGGATATCCCATCTCATGTTATAGGAAGGGTCTCAGGTTTGGTATTAGAAGTATAGAGATATCACATCTCATGCTATAGGAAGGGTCTCAGGATTGGAATGGGAAGGACTTGGATGTCACATCTCATGCTATAGGGAGGGTCTCAAGTTTGATATTAGAAGCATTGAGATAACAAATCTCATGATATCGGAAGGGTCTCAGGATTGGAATGGGAAGGAGTTGGATACCACATCTCATGATAAAGGAAGGGTCTAAGGTTTGGAAGGGGAAGGATTTGGATATCACATCTCATGTTATAGGACGGGTCTCAGGTTTGGTATTAGAAGCATTGAGATATCAAGTCTCATGGTATAAGAAGGGTCTCAGAATTGGAATGGGAAGGAGTTGGATATCACACCTCAAGCTATAGGAAGGGTCTCAGGATTGGAATGGGAAGGAGTTTGATATCACATCTCATGCCATAGTATGGGTCTCAGGTTTGGTACAAGCATTGGGACATCACATCTCATGCTATCGGAAGGGTATCAGTATTGGATTTGGAAGAAGTTGGATATCCCATCTCATGCTATAGGAAGGGTCTCAGGTTGGAATGGGAAGGAGTTGGATATCACATTTCATGTTATAGGAAGGGTCTCAGGATTGGAATGGGAAGGACTTGGATATCATATCTCATGCTATAGGACGGGTCTCAGGTTTGTTATTAGAATCATTGAGATATCATATTGCATGCTGTAGGAAGGGTCTAAGGTTTGGAAAGGGAAGGAGTTGGATATCACATTTCATGTTAGAGGAAGGATCTCAGGTTTGGTATTAGAAGCATTGAGATATCACATCTCATGCTATAGGAAGGGTCTCAGGATTGGAATGGGAAGTAGTTGGATATCACATCTCATGCTATAGGAAGGGTCTCAGGTTTGGTATAAGCATTGAGATATCACATCTCATGCTATAGGACGGGTCTCAGGATTGGAATGGAAGGAGTTGGATATCACATCTCATGTTATAGGAAGGATCTCAGGTTTGGTATTAGAAGCATTGAGACATCACATCTCATGCTATAGGAAGGGTCTCAGGGTTGGAATGGGAAGGAGTTGGATATCGCATTTCATCCAATAGGAAGGGTCTCAGGTTTGGAATGGGAAGGAATTGGATATCACATCTCATGTTATAGGAAGGATCTCAGGTTTGGTATTAGAAGCATTGAGATATCACATCTCATGCTATAGGAAGGGTCTCAGGATTGGAATGTGAAGGATTTGGATATCACATCTCATGCTAAAGGAAGGGTCTCAGGTTTGGTAGAAGCATTGAGATATCAGATCTCTGCTATCGGAAGGGTCTCAGGATTGGATTGGGAAGGAGTTGGATATCCCTTCTCATGCTATAGGAAGGGTCTCAGGATTTGAATGGGAAGGAGTTGGATATCACATCTCATGTTATAGGAAGGGTCTCAGGATTGGAATGGGAAGGATTTGGATATTACTTTCTTGCTATAGGAAGGGTCTCATGTTTGGAATGGGAAGGAGTTGGATATCACATATGCTATAGTTAGTGTCTCAGGTTTGGAACGGAAAGGAGTTGGATATCACATCTCATGTTATAGGAAGGGTCTCATGTTTGGTATAAGCATTGAGATATCACATCTCTGCTATCGGAAGCGGCTAAGGATTGGAATGGGAAGGAGTTGGATATCCCATCTCATGTTATAGTAAGAGTCTCTGGTTTGGTATTAGAATCATTGAGATATCACATCGCATGCTGTAGGAAGGGTCTAAGGATTGGAATGGGATGGACTTGGATATCACATCTCATGCTATAGGCAGGCTCTCAGGTTTGATATAAGCATTGAGATATCACATCTCATGCTATAGGAAGGGTCTCAGGATTGGAATGGGAAGGATTTGGATATCACATCTCATGCTATAGGAAGGGTCTCAGATTTGGTATAAGCATTGAGATATCACATCTCATGCTAAAGGAAGGGTCTCAGGATTGGAATGGGAAGGAGTTGTGTATGACATCTCAGGCCATAGGAAGGGTCTCATGTTTGGTATAAGCATTGAGATATCACATCTCTGCTATCGGAAGGGTCTCAGGATTGGAATGGGAAGGAGTTGGATATCCCATCTCATGTTATAGGAAGGGTCTCAGGTTTGGTATTAGAAGCATAGAGATATCACATCTCATGCTATAGGAAGGGTCTCAGGATTGGAATGGGAAGGACTTGGATGTCACATCTCATGCTATAGGGAGGGTCTCAAGTTTGATATTAGAAGCATTGAGATAACAAATCTCATGATATCGGAAGGGTCTCAGGATTGGAATGGGAAGGAGTTGGATACCACATCTCATGATAAAGGAAGGGTCTAAGGTTTGGAAGGGGAAGGATTTGGATATCACATCTCATGTTATAGGACGGGTCTCAGGTTTGGTATTAGAAGCATTGAGATATCAAGTCTCATGGTATAAGAAGGGTCTCAGAATTGGAATGGGAAGGAGTTGGATATCACACCTCAAGCTATAGGAAGGGTCTCAGGATTGGAATGGGAAGGAGTTTGATATCACATCTCATGCCATAGTATGGGTCTCAGGTTTGGTAGAAGCATTGGGATATCACATCTCATGCTATCGGAAGGGTATCAGTATTGGATTTGGAAGAAGTTGGATATCCCATCTCATGCTATAGGAAGGGTCTCAGGTTGGAATGGGAAGGAGTTGGATATCACATTTCATGTTATAGGAAGGGTCTCAGGATTGGAATGGGAAGGACTTGGATATCATATCTCATGCTATAGGACAGGTCTCAGGTTTGTTATTAGAATCATTGAGATATCATATTGCATGCTGTAGGAAGGGTCTAAGGATTGGAACGGGAAGGACTTGGATATCACATCTCATGCTATAGATAGGCTCTTAGGTTTGGAAAGGGAAGGAGTTGGATATCACATTTCATGTTAGAGGAAGGATCTCAGGTTTGGTATTAGAAGCATTGAGATATCACATCTCATGCTATAGGAAGGGTCTCAGGATTGGAATGGGAAGTAGTTGGATATCACATCTCATGCTATAGGAAGGGTCTCAGGTTTGGTATAAGCATTGAGATATCACATCTCATGCTATAGGACGGGTCTCAGGATTGGAATGGAAGGAGTTGGATATCACATCTCATGTTATAGGAAGGATCTCAGGTTTGGTATTAGAAGCATTGAGACATCACATCTCATGCTATAGGAAGGGTCTCAGGGTTGGAATGGGAAGGAGTTGGATATCACATCTCATCCAATAGGAAGGGTCTCAGGTTTGGAATGGGAAGGAATTGGATATCACATCTCATGTTATAGGAAGGATCTCAGGTTTGGTATTAGAAGCATTGAGATATCACATCTAATGCTATAGGAAGGGTCTCAGGATTGGAATGTGAAGGATTTGGATATCACATCTCATGCTAAAGGAAGGGTCTCAGGATTGGTAGAAGCATTGAGATATCACGTCTCTGCTATCGGAGGGGTCTCAGGATTGGATTGGGAAGGAGTTGGATATCCCTTCTCATGCTATAGGAAGGGTCTCAGGATTTGAATGGCAAGGAGTTGGATATCACATCTCATGCCATAGGAAGGGTCTCAGGTTTGGTATAAGCATTGAGATATCACATCTCTGCTATCGGAAGGGTCTCAGGATTGGAATGGGAAGGAGTTGGATATTCCCATCTCATGTTATAGGAAGGGTCTCAGGTTTGGTATTAGAAGCATTGAGATATCACATCTCATGCTATAGGAAGGGTCTCAGGATTGGAATGGGAAGGACTTGGATATCACATCTCATGCTATAGGGAGGGTCTCAAGTTTGATATTAGAAGCTTTGAGATATCACATCTCATGATATCGGAAGGGTCTCAGGATTGGAATGGGAAGGAGTTGGATATCACATCTCATGATAAAGGAAGGGTCTAAGGTTTGGAAGGGGAAGGATTTGGATATCACATCTCATGTTATATTACGGGTCTCAGGTTTGGTATTAGAAGCATTGAGATATCAAGTCTCAGAGTATAGGAAGGGTCTCAGAATTGGAATGGGAAGGAGTTGGATATCACATCTCAAGCTATAGGAAGGGTCTCAGGATTGGAATGGGAAGGACTTGGATATCACATCTCATGCTATAGGAAGGCTCTCAGGTTTGGAAGGGGAAAGAGTTGGATATCACATTTCATGTTAGAGGTAGGATCTCAGGTTTGGTATTAGAGGCATTGAGATATCACATCTCATGCTATAGGAAGGGTCTCAGGATTGGAATGTGAAGGATTTGGATATCACATCTCATGCTAAAGGAAGGGTCTCAGGTTTGGTAGAAGCATTGAGATATCAGATCTCTGCTATCGGAAGGGTCTCAGGATTGGATTGGGAAGGAGTTGGATATCCCTTCTCATGCTATAGGAAGGGTCTCAGGATTTGAATGGGAAGGAGTTGGATATCACATCTCATGTTATAGGAAGGGTCTCAGGATTGGAATGGGAAGGATTTGGATATTACTTTCTTGTTATAGGAAGGGTCTCATGTTTGGAATGGGAAGGAGTTGGATATCACATATGCTATAGTTAGTGTCTCAGGTTTGGAACGGGAAGGAGTTGGATATCACATCTCATGTTATAGGAAGGGTCTCATGTTTGGTATAAGCATTGAGATATCACATCTCTGCTATCGGAAGCGGCTCAGGATTGGAATGGGAAGGAGTTGGATATCCCATCTCATGTTATAGTAAGAGTCTCTGGTTTGGTATTAGAATCATTGAGATATCACATCGCATGCTGTAGGAAGGGTCTAAGGATTGGAATGGGATGGACTTGGATATCACATCTCATGCTATAGGTAGGCTCTCAGGTTTGATATAAGCATTGAGATATCACATCTCATGCTATAGGAAGGGTCTCAGGATTGGAATGGGAAGGATTTGGATATCACATCTCATGCTATAGGAAGGGTCTCAGATTTGGTATAAGCATTGAGATATCACATCTCATGCTAAAGGAAGGGTCTCAGGATTGGAATGGGAAGGAGTTGTATATGACATCTCAGGCCATAGGAAGGGTCTCATGTTTGGTATAAGCATTGAGATATCACATCTCTGCTATCGGAAGGGTCTCAGGATTGGAATGGGAAGGAGTTGGATATCCCATCTCATGTTATAGGAAGGGTCTCAGGTTTGGTATTAGAAGCATAGAGATATCACATCTCATGCTATAGGAAGGGTCTCAGGATTGGAATGGGAAGGACTTGGATGTCACATCTCATGCTATAGGGAGGGTCTCAAGTTTGATATTAGAAGCATTGAGATAACAAATCTCATGATATCGGAAGGGTCTCAGGATTGGAATGGGAAGGAGTTGGATACCACATCTCATGATAAAGGAAGGGTCTAAGGTTTGGAAGGGGAAGGATTTGGATATCACATCTCATGTTATAGGACGGGTCTCAGGTTTGGTATTAGAAGCATTGAGATATCAAGTCTCATGGTATAAGAAGGGTCTCAGAATTGGAATGGGAAGGAGTTGGATATCACACCTCAAGCTATAGGAAGGGTCTCAGGATTGGA
This sequence comes from Ambystoma mexicanum, assembly GCF_040938575.1. Lineage (NCBI taxonomy): Eukaryota > Metazoa > Chordata > Amphibia > Caudata > Ambystomatidae > Ambystoma > Ambystoma mexicanum. The sequence goes on from NW_027182447.1 coordinate 353,355, forward strand.
ATGGGAAGGAGTTTGATATCACATCTCATGCCATAGTATGGGTCTCAGGTTTGGTAGAAGCATTGGGATATCACATCTCATGCTATCGGAAGGGTATCAGTATTGGATTTGGAAGAAGTTGGATATCCCATCTCATGCTATAGGAAGGGTCTCAGGTTGGAATGGGAAGGAGTTGGATATCACATTTCATGTTATAGGAAGGGTCTCAGGATTGGAATGGGAAGGACTTGGATATCATATCTCATGCTACAGGACAGGTCTCAGGTTTGTTATTAGAATCATTGAGATATCATATTGCATGCTGTAGGAAGGGTCTAAGGATTGGAACGGGAAGGACTTGGATATCACATCTCATGCTATAGATAGGCTCTTAGGTTTGGAAAGGGAAGGAGTTGGATATCACATTTCATGTTAGAGGAAGGATCTCAGGTTTGGTATTAGAAGCATTGAGATATCACATCTCATGCTATAGGAAGGGTCTCAGGATTGGAATGGGAAGTAGTTGGATATCACATCTCATGCTATAGGAAGGGTCTCAGGTTTGGTATAAGCATTGAGATATCACATCTCATGCTATAGGACGGGTCTCAGTATTGGAATGGAAGGAGTTGGATATCACATCTCATGTTATAGGAAGGATCTCAGGTTTGGTATTAGAAGCATTGAGACATCACATCTCATGCTATAGGAAGGGTCTCAGGGTTGGAATGGGAAGGAGTTGGATATCACATCTCATCCAATAGGAAGGGTCTCAGGTTTGGAATGGGAAGGAATTGGATATCACATCTCATGTTATAGGAAGGATCTCAGGTTTGGTATTAGAAGCATTGAGATATCACATCTCATGCTATAGGAAGGGTCTCAGGATTGGAATGTGAAGGATTTGGATATCACATCTCATGCTAAAGGAAGGGTCTCAGGATTGGTAGAAGCATTGAGATATCACGTCTCTGCTATCGGAGGGGTCTCAGGATTGGATTGGGAAGGAGTTGGATATCCCTTCTCATGCTATAGGAAGGGTCTCAGGATTTGAATGGCAAGGAGTTGGATATCACATCTCATGCCATAGGAAGGGTCTCAGGTTTCGTATAAGCATTGAGATATCACATCTCTGCTATCGGAAGGGTCTCAGGATTGGAATGGGAAGGAGTTGGATATTCCCATCTCATGTTATAGGAAGGGTCTCAGGTTTGGTATTAGAAGCATTGAGATATCACATCTCATGCTATAGGAAGGGTCTCAGGATTGGAATGGGAAGGACTTGGATATCACATCTCATGCTATAGGGAGGGTCTCAAGTTTGATATTAGAAGCTTTGAGATATCACATCTCATGATATCGGAAGGGTCTCAGGATTGGAATGGGAAGGAGTTGGATATCACATCTCATGATAAAGGAAGGGTCTAAGGTTTGGAAGGGGAAGGATTTGGATATCACATCTCATGTTATATTACGGGTCTCAGGTTTGGTATTAGAAGCATTGAGATATCAAGTCTCAGAGTATAGGAAGGGTCTCAGAATTGGAATGGGAAGGAGTTGGATATCACATCTCAAGCTATAGGAAGGGTCTCAGGATTGGAATGGGAAGGACTTGGATATCACATCTCATGCTATAGGAAGGCTCTCAGGTTTGGAAGGGGAAAGAGTTGGATATCACATTTCATGTTAGAGGTAGGATCTCAGGTTTGGTATTAGAGGCATTGAGATATCACATCTCATGCTATCAGAAGGGTCTCAGGAATGGAATGGGAAGGAGTTGGATATCACATCTCATGCTAAAGGGAGGGTCTCAGGTTTGGAAGGGGAAGGATTTGGATATCACATCTCATGTTATAGGAAGGATCTCAGGTTTGGTATTAGAACCATTGAGATATCACATCTCATGCTATCGGAAGGATCTCAGGTTTGGTATTAGAAGCATTGAGATATCACATCTCATGCTATCAGAAGGGTCTCAGGATTGGAATGGGAAGGAGTTGGATATCACATCTCATGCTAAAGGGAGGGTCTCAGGTTTGGAAGGGGAAGGATTTGGATATCACATCTCATGTTATCGGAAGGATCTCACGTTTGGTATTAGAAGTATTGAGATATCATATCTCATGCTATAGGAAGGGTCTCAGGATTGGAATGGGAAGGACTTAGATATCACATATCATGCTAGAGGGAGGGTCTCAGTTTTGATATTAGAAGCATTGAGATATCACATCTCATGCTATCGGAAGTGTCTCAGGATTGGAATGGGAAGGAGCTGGATATCACATCTCATGCTAAAGGAAGGGTCTCAGGTTTGGAACGGGAAGGATTTGGATATCACATCTCATGTTATAGGAAGGGTCTCAGGTTTGGTATAAGCATTGAGATATCACATCTCTGCTATCGGAAGTGTCTCAGGATTGGAATGGGAAGGAGTTGGATATCCCATCTCATGTTATAGGACGGGTCTCAGGTTTGTTATTAGAATCATTGAGATATCATATTGCATGCTGTAGGAAGGGTCTAAGGGTTGGAATGGGAAGGACTTGGATATCACATCTCATGCTATAGATAGGCTCTTAGGTTTGGAAAGGGAAGGAGTTGGATATCACATTTCATGTTAGAGGAAGGATCTCAGGTTTGGTATTAGAAGCATTGAGATATCACATCTCATGCTATAGGAAGGGTCTCAGGATTGGAATGGGAAGGAGTTGGATATCACATCTCATGCTAAAGGGAGGGTCTCAGGTTTGGAAGGGGAAGGATTTGGATATCACATCTCATGTTATAGGAAGGATCTCAGGTTTGGTATTAGAACCATTGAGATATCACATCTCATGCTATCGGAAGGATCTCAGGTTTGGTATTAGAAGCATTGAGATATCACATCTCATGCTATCAGAAGGGTCTGAGGATTGGAATGGGAAGGAGTTGGATATCACATCTCATGCTAAAGGGAGGGTCTCAGGTTTGGAAGGGGAAGGATTTGGATATCACATCTCATGTTATCGGAAGGATCTCACGTTTGGTATTAGAAGTATTGAGATATCATATCTCATGCTATAGGAAGGGTCTCAGGATTGGAATGGGAAGGACTTAGATATCACATATCATGCTATAGGGAGGGTCTCAGTTTTGATATTAGAAGCATTGAGATATCACATCTCATGCTATCGGAAGTGTCTCAGGATTGGAATGGGAAGGAGCTGGATATCACATCTCATGCTAAAGGAAGGGTCTCAGGTTTGGAACGGGAAGGATTTGGATATCACATCTCATGTTATAGGAAGGGTCTCAGGTTTGGTATAAGCATTGAGATATCACATCTCTGCTATCGGAAGTGTCTCAGGATTGGAATGGGAAGGAGTTGGATATCCCATCTCATGTTATAGGACGGGTCTCAGGTTTGTTATTAGAATCATTGAGATATCATATTGCATGCTGTAGGAAGGGTCTAAGGGTTGGAATGGGAAGGACTTGGATATCACATCTCATGCTATAGATAGGCTCTTAGGTTTGGAAAGGGAAGGAGTTGGATATCACATTTCATGTTAGAGGAAGGATCTCAGGTTTGGTATTAGAAGCATTGAGACATCACATCTCATGCTATAGGAAGGGTCTCAGGATTGGAATGGGAAGTAGTTGGATATCTCATCTCATGCTATAGGAAGTGTCTCAGGTTTGGTATAAGCATTGAGATATCACATCTCATGCTATAGGACGGGTCTCAGGATTGGAATGGAAGGAGTTGGATATCACATCTCATGTTATAGGAAGGATCTCAGGTTTGGTATTAGAAGCATTGAGACATCACATCTCATGCTATAGGAAGGGTCTCAGGGTTGGAATGGGAAGGAGTTGGATATCACATCTCATCCAATAGGAAGGGTCTCAGGTTTGGAATGGGAAGGAATTGGATATCACATCTCATGTTATAGGAAGGATCTCAGGTTTGGTATTAGAAGCATTGAGATATCACATCTCATGCTATAGGAAGGGTCTCAGGATTGGAATGTGAAGGATTTGGATATCACATCTCATGCTAAAGGAAGGGTCTCAGGTTTGGTAGAAGCATTGAGATATCACGTCTCTGCTATCGGAAGGGTCTCAGGATTGGATTGGGAAGGAGTTGGATATCCCTTCTCATGCTATAGGAAGGGTCTCAGGATTTGAATGGCAAGGAGTTGGATATCACATCTCATGCCATAGGAAGGGTCTCAGGTTTGGTATAAGCATTGAGATATCACATCTCTGCTATTGGAAGGGTCTCAGGATTGGATTGGGAAGGAGTTGGATATCCCTTCTCATGCTATAGGAAGTGTCTCAGGTTGGAATGGGAAGGAGTTGGATATCACATCTCATGTTATAGGAAGGGTCTCAGGATTGGAATGGGAAGGATTTGGATATCACATCTCTTGCTATAGGAAGGGTCTCAGGATTGGAATGGGTAGGAGTTGGATATTACTTTCTTGCTATAGGAAGGGTCTCATGTTTGGAATGGGAATGAGTTGGATATCACATATGCTATAGTTAGTGTCTCAGGTTTGGAACGGGAAGGAGTTGGATATCACATCTCATGTTATAGGAAGGGTCTCAGGTTTGTTATAAGCATTGAGATATCACATCTCTGCTATCGGAAGCGGCTCAGGATTGGAATGGGAAGGAGTTGGATATCCCATCTCATGTTATAGTAAGAGTCTCTGGTTTGGTATTAGAATCATTGAGATATCACATTGCATGCTGTAGGAAGGGTCTAAGGATTGGAATGGGATGGACTTGGATATCACATCTCATGCTATAGGTAGGCTCTCAGGTTTGATATAAGCATTGAGATATCACATCTCATGCTATAGGAAGGGTCTCAGGATTGGAATGGGAAGGATTTGGATATCACATCTCATGCTATAGGAAGGGTCTCAGATTTGGTATAAGCATTGAGATATCACATCTCATGCTAAAGGAAGGGTCTCAGGATTGGAATGGGAAGGAGTTGTATATGACATCTCAGGCCATAGGAAGGGTCTCATGTTTGGTATAAGCATTGAGATATCACATCTCTGCTATCGGAAGGGTCTCAGGATTGGAATGGGAAGGAGTTGGATATCCCATCTCATGTTATAGGAAGGGTCTCAGGTTTGGTATTAGAAGCATAGAGATATCACATCTCATGCTATAGGAAGGGTCTCAGGATTGGAATGGGAAGGACTTGGATGTCACATCTCATGCTATAGGGAGGGTCTCAAGTTTGATATTAGAAGCATTGAGATAACAAATCTCTTGATATCGGAAGGGTCTCAGGATTGGAATGGGAAGGAGTTGGATACCACATCTCATGATAAAGGAAGGGTCTAAGGTTTGGAAGGGGAAGGATTTGGATATCACATCTCATGTTATAGGACGGGTCTCAGGTTTGGTATTAGAAGCATTGAGATATCAAGTCTCATGGTATAAGAAGGGTCTCAGAATTGGAATGGGAAGGAGTTGGATATCACACCTCAAGCTATAGGAAGGGTCTCAGGATTGGAATGGGAAAGAGTTTGATATCACATCTCATGCCATAGTATGGGTCTCAGGTTTGGTAGAAGCATTGGGATATCACATCTCATGCTATCGGAAGGGTATCAGTATTGGATTTGGAAGAAGTTGGATATCCCATCTCATGCTATAGGAAGGGTCTCAGGTTGGAATGGGAAGGAGTTGGATATCACATTTCATGTTATAGGAAGGGTCTCAGGATTGGAATGGGAAGGACTTGGATATCATATCTCATGCTATAGGACAGGTCTCAGGTTTGTTATTAGAATCATTGAGATATCATATTGCATGCTGTAGGAAGGGTCTAAGGATTGGAACGGGAAGGACTTGGATATCACATCTCATGCTATAGATAGGCTCTTAGGTTTGGAAAGGGAAGGAGTTGGATATCACATTTCATGTTAGAGGAAGGAGCTCAGGTTTGGTATTAGAAGCATTGAGATATCACATCTCATGCTATAGGAAGGGTCTCAGGATTGGAATGGGAAGTAGTTGGATATCACATCTCATGCTATAGGAAGGGTCTCAGGTTTGGTATAAGCATTGAGATATCACATCTCATGCTATAGGACGGGTCTCAGGATTGGAATGGAAGGAGTTGGATATCACATCTCATGTTATAGGAAGGATCTCAGGTTTGGTATTAGAAGCATTGAGACATCACATCTCATGCTATAGGAAGGGTCTCAGGGTTGGAATGGGAAGGAGTTGGATATCACATCTCATCCAATAGGAAGGGTCTCAGGTTTGGAATGGGAAGGAATTGGATATCACATCTCATGTTATAGGAAGGATCTCAGGTTTGGTATTAGAAGCATTGAGATATCACATCTCATGCTATAGGAAGGGTCTGAGGATTGGAATGTGAAGGATTTGGATATCACATCTCATGCTAAAGGAAGGGTCTCAGGATTGGTAGAAGCATTGAGATATCACGTCTCTGCTATCGGAGGGGTCTCAGGATTGGATTGGGAAGGAGTTGGATATCACATCTCATGCCATAGGAAGGGTCTCAGGTTTGGAAGGGTCTCAGGATTTGAATGGCAAGGAGTTGGATATCATATCTCATGCTATAGGAAGGGTCTCAGGATTGGAATGGGGAGGACTTGGATGTCACATCTCATGCTATAGGGAGGGTCTCAAGTTTGATATTAGAAGCATTGAGATAACAAATCTCATGATATCGGAAGGGTCTCAGGATTGGAATGGGAAGGAGTTGGATATCATATCTCATGATAATGGAAGGGTCTAAGGTTTGGAAGGGGAAAGATTTGGATATCACATCTCATGTTATAGGACGGGTCTCAGGTTTGGTATTAGAAGCATTGAGATATCAAGTCTCATGGCATAGGTAGGGTCTCAGAATTGGAATGGCAAGGAGTTGGATATCACATCTCAAGCTATAGGAAGAGTCTCAGGATTGGAATGGGAATGAGTTTGATATCACATCTCATGCCATAGTATGGGTCTCAGGTTTGGTAGAAGCATTGGGATATCACATCACATGCTATTGGAAGGGTATCAGTATTGGATTTGGAAGGAGTTGAATATCCCATCTCATGCTATAGTATGGGTCTCAGGTTTGGTAGAAGCATTGGGATATCACATCTCATGCTATTGGAAGGGTATCAGTATTGGATTTGGAAGGAGTTGGATATCCCATCTCATGCTATAGGAAGGGTCTCAGATTTGGTATAAGCATTGAGATATCACATCTCATGCTATAGGAAGGGTCTCAGGATTGGATTGGGAAGGAGTTGTATATGACATCTCAGGCCATAGGAAGGGTCTCAGGATTGGTATAAGCATTGAGATATCACATCTCTGCTATCGGAAGGGTCTCAGGATTGGAATGGGAAGGAGTTGGATATCCCATCTCATGTTATAGGAAGAGTCTCAGGTTTGGTATTAGAAGCATTGAGATATCACATCTCATGCTATAGGAAGGGTCTCAGGATTGGAATGGGGAGGACTTGGATGTCAAATCTCATGCTATAGGGAGGGTCTCAAGTTTGATATTAGAAGCATTGAGATAACAAATCTCATGATATCGGAAGGGTCTCAGGATTGGAATGGGAAGGAGTTGGATATCACATCTCATGATAAAGGAAGGGTCTAAGGTTTGGAAGGGGAAAGATTTGGATATCACATCTCATGTTATAGGACGGGTCTCAGGTTTGGTATTAGAAGCATTGAGATATCAAGTCTCATGGCATAAGAAGGGTCTCAGAATTGGAATGGGAAGGAGTTGGATATCACATCTCAAGCTATAGGAAGAGTCTCAGGATTGGAATGGGAAGGAGTTTGATATCACATCTCATGCCATAGTATGGGTCTCAGGTTTGGTAGAAGCATTGGGATATCACATCTCATGCTATTGGAAGGGTATCAGTATTGGATTTGGAAGGAGTTGGATATCCCATCTCATGCTATAGGAAGGGTCTCAGGTTGGAATGGGAAGGAGTTGGATATCACATTTCATGTTATAGGAAGGGTCTCAGGATTGGAATGGGAAGGACTTGGATATCATATCTCATGCTATAGGAAGGCTCTCAGGTTTGGAAGGGGAAGGAGTTGGATATCACATCTCAAGCTTTAGGAAGGGTCTCAGGTTTGGTATAAGCATTGATATAGCACATCTCATGCTATAGGAAGGGTTTCAGGATTGGAATGGGAAGGAGTTGGATATCACATTTCATGTTAGAGGAAGGATCTCAGGTTTGGTATTAGAGGCCTTGAGATATCACATCTCATGCTATAGGAAGGGTCTCAGGATTGGAATGGGAAGGAGTTGGATATCACATCTCAAGCTTTAGGAAGGGTCTCAGGTTTGGTATAAGCATTGAGATAGCACATCTCATGCTATAGGAAGGGTTTCAGGATTGGAATGGGAAGGAGTTGGATATCACATCTCATGTTATAGGAAAGATCTCCGGTTTGGTATTAGAAGCATTGAGACATCACATCTCATGTTATAGGAAGGGTCTCAGGATTGGAATGGGAAGAAGTTGGATATCACATCTCATGCTATAGGAAGGGTCTCAGGTTTGGAAGGGGAAGGAGTTGGATATCCAATCTCATGTTATAGGACTGGTCTCAGGTTTGGTATTAGAAGCATTGAGATATCACATTGCATGCTGTAGGAAGGTTCTCAGGTTTGGTATTAGAAGCATTGAGACATCACATCTCATGCTATAGGAAGGGTCTCAGGATTGGAATGGGAAGGAGTTGGATATCACATCTCATGTTATAGGAAGGATCTCAGGTTTGGTATTAGAAGCATTGAGACATCACATCTCATGCTATAGGAAGGGTCTCAGGATTGGAATGGGAAGGAGTTGGATATTACATCTCATGCTATAGGAAGGGTCTCAGATTTGGTATAAGCATTGAGATATCACATCTCATGCTATAGGAAGGGTCTCAGGATTGGATTGGGAAGGAGTTGTATATGACATCTCAGGCCATAGGAAGGGTCTCAGGATTGGTATAAGCATTGAGATATCACATCTCTGCTATCGGAAGGGTCTCAGGATTGGAATGGGAAGGAGTTGGATATCCCATCTCATGTTATAGGAAGGGTCTCAGGTTTGGTATTAGAAGCATTGAGATATCACATCTCATGCTATAGGAAGGGTCTCAGGATTGGAATGGGGAGGACTTGGATGTCACATCTCATGCTATAGGGAGTTTCTCAAGTTTGATATTAGAAGCATTGAGATAACAAATCTCATGATATCGGAAGGGTCTCAGGATTGGAATGGGAAGGAGTTGGATATCACATCTCATGATAAAGGAAGGGTCTAAGTTTTGGAAGGGAAAAGATTTGGATATCACATCTCATGTTATAGGACGGGTCTCAGGTTTGGTATTAGAAGCATTGAGATATCAAGTCTCATGGCATAGGAAGGGTCTCAGAATTGGAATGGGAAGGAGTTGGATATCACATCTCAAGCTATAGGAAGAGTCTCAAGATTGGAATGGGAAGGAGTTTGATATCACATCTCATGCCATAGTATGGGTCTCAGGTTTGGTAGAAGCATTGGGATATCACATCTCATGCTATTGGAAGGGTATCAGTATTGGATTTGGAAGGAGTTGGATATCCCATCTCATGCTATAGGAAGGGTCTCAGGTTGGAATGGGAAGGAGTTGGATATCACATTTCATGTTATAGGAAGGGTCTCAGGATTGGAATGGGAAGGACTTGGGTATCATATCTCATGATATAGGAAGGCTCTCAGGTTTGGAAGGGGAAGGAGTTGGATATCACATTTCATGTCAGAGGAAGGATCTCAGGTTTGGTATTAGAGGCCTTGAGATATCACATATCATGCTATAGGAAGGGTCTCAGGATTGGAATGGGAAGGAGTTGGATATCACATCTCAAGCTTTAGGAAGGGTCTCAGGTTTGGTATAAGCATTGAGATAGCACATCCCATGCTATAGGAAGGGTCTCAGGATTGGAATGGGAAGGAGTTGGATATTACATCTGATGTTATAGGAAAGATCTCAGGTTTGGTATTAGAAGCATTGAAACATCACATCTCATGTTATAGGAACGGTCTCAGGATTGGAATGGGAAGAAGTTGGATATCACATCTCATGCTATAGGAAGGGTCTCAGGTTTGGAAGGGGAAGGAGTTGGATATCCAATCTCATGTTATAGGACTGGTCTCAGGTTTGGTATTGGAAGCATTGAGATATCACATCGCATGCTCTAGGAAGGTTCTCAGGTTTGGTATTAGAAGCATTGAGACATCACATCTCATGCTATAGGAAGGGTCTCAGGATTGGAATGGGAAGGAGTTGGATATCACATCTCATGTTATAGGAAGGATCTCAGGTTTGGTATTAGAAGCATTGAGACATCACATCTCATGTTATAGGAAGGGTCTCAGGATTGGAATGGGAAGGAGTTGGATATCACATCTCATGCTATAGGAAGGGTCTCAGATTTGGTATAAGCATTGAGATATCACATCTCATGCTATAGGAAGGGTCTCAGGATTGGATTGGGAAGGAGTTGTATATGACATCTCAGGCCATAGGAAGGGTCTCAGGATTGGTATAAGCATTGAGATATCACATCTCTGCTATCGGAAGGGTCTCAGGATTGGAATGGGAAGGAGTTGGATATCCCATCTCATGATAAAGGAAGGGTCTAAGTTTTGGAAGGGAAAAGATTTGGATATCACATCTCATGTTATAGGACGGGTCTCAGGTTTGGTATTAGAAGCATTGAGATATCAAGTCTCATGGCATAGGAAGGGTCTCAGAATTGGAATGGGAAGGAGTTGGATATCACATCTCAAGCTATAGGAAGAGTCTCAAGATTGGAATGGGAAGGAGTTTGATATCACATCTCATGCCATAGTATGGGTCTCAGGTTTGGTAGAAGCATTGGGATATCACATCTCATGCTATTGGAAGGGTATCAGTATTGGATTTGGAAGGAGTTGGATATCCCATCTCATGCTATAGGAAGGGTCTCAGGTTGGAATGGGAAGGAGTTGGATATCACATTTCATGTTATAGGAAGGGTCTCAGGATTGGAATGGGAAGGACTTGGGTATCATATCTCATGATATAGGAAGGCTCTCAGGTTTGGAAGGGGAAGGAGTTGGATATCACATTTCATGTCAGAGGAAGGATCTCAGGTTTGGTATTAGAGGCCTTGAGATATCACATATCATGCTATAGGAAGGGTCTCAGGATTGGAATGGGAAGGAGTTGGATATCACATCTCAAGCTTTAGGAAGGGTCTCAGGTTTGGTATAAGCATTGAGATAGCACATCCCATGCTATAGGAAGGGTCTCAGGATTGGAATGGGAAGGAGTTGGATATTACATCTGATGTTATAGGAAAGATCTCAGGTTTGGTATTAGAAGCATTGAAACATCACATCTCATGTTATAGGAACGGTCTCAGGATTGGAATGGGAAGAAGTTGGATATCACATCTCATGCTATAGGAAGGGTCTCAGGTTTGGAAGGGGAAGGAGTTGGATATCCAATCTCATGTTATAGGACTGGTCTCAGGTTTGGTATTGGAAGCATTGAGATATCACATCGCATGCTCTAGGAAGGTTCTCAGGTTTGGTATTAGAAGCATTGAGACATCACATCTCATGCTATAGGAAGGGTCTCAGGATTGGAATGGGAAGGAGTTGGATATCACATCTCATGTTATAGGAAGGATCTCAGGTTTGGTATTAGAAGCATTGAGACATCACATCTCATGTTATAGGAAGGGTCTCAGGATTGGAATGGGAAGGAGTTGGATATCACATCTCATGCTATAGGAAGGGTCTCAGATTTGGTATAAGCATTGAGATATCACATCTCATGCTATAGGAAGGGTCTCAGGATTGGATTGGGAAGGAGTTGTATATGACATCTCAGGCCATAGGAAGGGTCTCAGGATTGGTATAAGCATTGAGATATCACATCTCTGCTATCGGAAGGGTCTCAGGATTGGAATGGGAAGGAGTTGGATATCCCATCTCATGATAAAGGAAGGGTCTAAGGTTTGGAAGGGGAAAGATTTGGATATCACATCTCATGTTATAGGACGGGTCTCAATTTTGATATTAGAAGCATTGAGATAACAAATCTCATGATATCGGAAGGGTCTCAGGATTGGAATGGGAAGGAGTTGGATATCACATCTCATGATAAAGGAAGGGTCTAAGGTTTGGAAGGGGAAAGATTTGGATATCACATCTCATGTTATAGGACGGGTCTCAGGTTTGGTATTAGAAGCATTGAGATATCAAGTCTCATGGTATAGGAAGGGTCTCAGAATTGGAATGGGAAGGATTTTGGATATCACATCTCAAGCTATAGGAAGAGTCTCAGGATTGGAATGGGAAGGAGTTTGATATCACATCTCATGCCATAGTATGGTTCTCAGGTTTGGTAGAAGCATTGGGATATCACATCTCATGCTATTGGAAGGGTATCAGTATTGGATTTGGAAGGAGTTGGATATCCCATCTCATGCTATAGGAAGGGTCTCAGGTTGGAATGGGAAGGAGTTGGATATCACATTTGATGTTATAGGAAGGGTCTCAGGATTGGAATGGGAAGGAGTTGGATATCACATCTCAAGCTTTAGGAAGGGTCTCAGGTTTGGTATAAGCATTGAGATAGCACATCTCATGCTATAGGAAGGGTCTCAGGATTGGAATGGGAAGGAGTTGGAAATCACATCTCATGTTATAGGAAAGATCTCAGGTTTGGTATTAGAAGCATTGAGACATCACATCTCATGCTATAGGAAGGGTCTCAGGTTTGGAAGGGGAAGGAGTTGGATATCCAATCTCATGTTATAGGACTGGTCTCAGGTTTGGTATTAGAAGCATTGAGATATCACATCGCATGCTGTAGGAAGGTTCTCAGGTTTGGTATTAGAAGCATTGAGACATCACATCTCATGCTATAGGAAGGGTCTCAGGATTGGAATGGGAAGGAGTTGGATATCACATCTCATGTTATAGGAAGGATCTCAGGTTTGGTATTAGAAGCATTGAGACATCACATCTCATGCTATAGGAAGGGTCTCAGGATTGGAATTTGAAGGAGTTGGATATCACATCTCATGCTATAGGAAGGGTCTCAGATTTGGTATAAGCATTGAGATATCACATCTCATGATATAGGAAGGGTCTCAGGATTGGATTGGGAAGGAGTTGTATATGACATCTCAGGCCATAGGAAGGGTCTCAGGATTGGTATAAGCATTGAGATATCAAGTCTCATGGTATAGGAAGGGTCTCAGAATTGGAATGGGAAGGATTTGGATATCACATCTCAAGCTATAGGAAGAGTCTCAGGATTGGAATGGGAAGGAGTTTGATATCACATCTCATGCCATAGTATGGTTCTCAGGTTTGGTAGAAGCATTGGGATATCACATCTCATGCTATTGGAAGGGTATCAGTATTGGATTTGGAAGGAGTTTGATATCCCATCTCATGCTAAAGGAAGGGTCTCAGGTTTGGTAGAAGCATTGAGATATCACGTCTCTGCTATCGGAAGGGTCTCAGGATGGATTGGATTGGGAAGGAGTTGGATATCCCTTCTCATGCTATAGGAAGGGTCTCAGGTTTGGTATAAGCATTGAGATATCACATCTCTGCTATCGGAAGGGTCTCAGGATTGGATTGGGAAGGAGTTGGATATCCCTTCTCATGCTATAGGAAGTGTCTCAGGTTGGAATGGGAAGGAGTTGGATATCACATCTCATGTTATAGGAAGGGTCTCAGGATTGGAATGGGAAGGATTTGGATATCACATCTCTTGCTATAGGAAGGGTCTCAGGATTGGAATGGGTAGGAGTTGGATATTACTTTCTTGCTATAGGAAGGGTCTCATGTTTGGAATGGGAAGGAGTTGGATATCACATATGCTATAGTTAGTGTCTCAGGTTTGGAACGGGAAGGAGTTGGATATCACATCTCATGTTATAGGAAGGGTCTCAGATTTGGTATAAGCATTGAGATATCACATCTCTGCTATCGGAAGTGGCTTAGGATTGGAATGGGAAGGAGTTGGATATCCCATCTCATGTTATAGGACGAGTCTCTGGTTTGGTATTAGAATCATTGAGATATCACATCGCATGCTGTAGGAAGGGTCTAAGGATTGGAATGGGATGGACTTGGATATCACATCTCATGCTATAGGTAGGCTCTCAGGTTTGGTAAAAGCATTGAGATATCACATCTCATGCTATAGGAAGGGTCTCAGGATTGGAATGGGAAGGAATTGGATGTCACATCTCATGCTATAGGAAGGGTCTCAGATTTGGTATAGGCATTGAGATATCACATCTCATGCTATAGGAAGGGTCTCAGGATTGGAATGGGAAGGAGTTGTATATGACATCCCAGGCCATAGGAAGGGTCTCAGGTTTGGTATAAGCATTGAGATATCACATCTCTGCTATCGGAAGGGTCTCAGGATTGGAATGGGAACGAGTTGGATATCCCATCTCATGTTATAGGAAGGGTCTCAGGTTTGGTATTAGAAGCATAGAGATATCACATCTCATGCTATAGGAAGGGTCTCAGGATTGGAATGGGAAGGACTTGGATGTCACATCTCATGCTATAGGGAGGGTCTCAAGTTTGATATTAAAAGCATTGAGATAACAAATCTCATGATATCGGAAGGGTCTCAGGATTGGAATGGGAAGGAGTTGGATATCACATCTCATGATAAAGGAAGGGTCTGAGGTTTGGAAGGGGAAGGATTTGGATATCACATCTCATGTTATAGGACGGGTCTCAGGTTTGGTATTAGAAGCATTGAGATATCAAGTCTCATGGTATAAGAAGGGTCTCAGAATTGGAATGGGAAGGAGTTGGATATCACACCTCAAGCTATAGGAAGGGCCTCAGGATTGGAATGGGAAGGAGTTTGATATCACATCTCATGCCATAGTATGGGTCTCAGGTTTGGTAGAAGCATTGGGATATCACATCTCATGCTATCGGAAGGGTATCAGTATTGGATTTGGAAGGAGTTGGATATCCCATCTCATGCTATAGGAAGGGTCTCAGGTTGCAATGGGAAGGAGTTGGATATCACATTTCATGTTATAGAAAGGGTCTCAGGATTGGAATGGGAAGGACTTGGATATCATATCTCATGCTATAGGAAAGCTCTCAGGTTTGGAAGGGGAAGGAGTTGGATATCACATTTCATGTTAGAGGAAGGATCTCAGGTTTGGTATTAGAGGCCTTGAGATATCACATCTCATGCTATAGGAAGGGTCTCTGGATTGGAATGGGAAGAAGTTGGATATCACATCTCAAGCTATAGGAAGGGTCTCAGGTTTGGTATAAGCATTGAGATATCACATCTCATGCTATAGGAAGCGTCTCAGGATTGGAATGGGAAGGAGTTGGATATCACATCTCATATTATAGGAAATATCTCAGGTTTGGTATTAGAAGCATTGAGACATCACATCTCATGTTATAGGAAGGGTCTCAGGATTGGAATGGGAAGAAGTTGGATATCACATCTCATGCTATAGGAAGGGTCTCAGGGTTGGTATATGCATTGAGATATCACATCTCATGCTATAGGAAGGGTCTCAGGATTGGAATGGGAAGGAGTTGTATATGACATCTCATGCCATAGGAAGGGTCTCAGGTTTGGTATAAGCATTGAGATATCACATCACATGCTATAGAAAGGGTCTCAGGATTGGAATGGGAAGGACTTGGATATCACATCTCATGCTATAGGCAGGGTCTCAGGTTTGGAAAGGGAAGGAGATGGATATCACATTTCATGTTAGAGATAAGATCTCAGGTTTGGTATTAGAGGCATTGAGATATCACATCTCATGCTATCAGAAGGGTCTCAGGATTGGAATGTGAAGGAGTTGTATATCACATCTCATGCTAAAGGGAGGGTCTCAGGTTTGGAAGGGGAAGGATTTGGAAATCACATCTCATGTTATAGGAAGGGTCTCAGGTTTGGTATTAGAAGCATTGAGATATCACATCTCATGCTATAGGAAGGGTCTCAGGATTGGAATGGGAAGGAGTTGGATATCACATCTCATATTATAGGAAATATCTCAGGTTTGGTATTGCATTGAGACATCACATCTCATGTTATAGGAAGGGTCTCAGGATTGGAATGGGAAGAAGTTGGATATCACATCTCATGCTATAGGAAGGGTCTCAGGGTTGGTATATGCATTGAGATATCACATCTCATGCTATAGGAAGGGTCTCAGGATTGGAATGGGAAGGAGTTGTATATGACATCTCATGCCATAGGAAGGGTCTCAGGTTTGGTATAAGCATTGAGATATCACATCACATGCTATAGAAAGGGTCTCAGGATTGGAATGGGAAGGACTTGGATATCACATCTCATGCTATAGGCAGGGTCTCAGGTTTGGAAAGGGACGGAGATGGATATCACATTTCATGTTAGAGATAAGATCTCAGGTTTGGTATTAGAGGCATTGAGATATCACATCTCATGCTATCAGAAGGGTCTCAGGATTGGAATTGGAAGGAGTTGGATATCACATCTCATGATAATGGAAGGGTCTAAGGTTTGGAAGGGGAAAGATTTGGATATCACATCTCATGTTATAGGACGGGTCTCAGGTTTGGTATTAGAAGCATTGAGATATCAAGTCTCATGGCATAGGTAGGGTCTCAGAATTGGAATTGGAAGGAGTTGGATATCACATCTCAAGCTATAGGAAGAATCTCAGGATTGGAATGGGAATGAGTTTGATATCACATCTCATGCCATAGTATGGGTCTCAGGTTTGGTAGAAGCATTGGGATATCACATCACATGCTATTGGAAGGGTATCAGTATTGGATTTGGAAGGAGTTGAATATCCCATCTCATGCTATAGTATGGGTCTCAGGTTTGGTAGAAGCATTGGGATATCACATCTCATGCTATTGGAAGGGTATCAGTATTGGATTTGGAAGGAGTTGGATATCCCATCTCATGCTATAGGAAGGGTCTCAGATTTGGTATAAGCATTGGGATATCACATCTCATGCTATAGGAAGGGTCTCAGGATTGGATTGGGAAGGAGTTGTATATGACATCTCAGGCCATAGGAAGGGTCTCAGGATTGGTATAAGCATTGAGATATCACATCTCTGCTATCGGAAGGGTCTCAGGATTGGAATGGGAAGGAGTTGGATATCCCATCTCATGTTATAGGAAGAGTCTCAGGTTTGGTTTTAGAAGCATTGAGATATCACATCTCATGCTATAGGAAGGGTCTCAGGATTGGAATGGGGAGGACTTGGATGTCACATCTCATGCTATAGGGAGGGTCTCAAGTTTGATATTAGAAGCATTGAGATAACAAATCTCATGATATCGGAAGGGTCTCAGGATTGGAATGGGAAGGAGTTGGATATCACATCTCATGATAAAGGAAGGGTCTAAGGTTTGGAAGGGGAAATATTTGGATATCACATCTCATGTTATAGGACGGGTCTCAGGTTTGGTATTAGAAGCATTGAGATATCAAGTCTCATGGCATAGGAAGGGTCTCAGAATTGGAATGGGAAGGAGTTGGATATCACATCTCAAGCTATAGGAAGAGTCTCAGGATTGGAATGGGAAGGAGTTTGATATCACATCTCATGCCATAGTATGGGTCTCAGGTTTGGTAGAAGCATTGGGATATCACATCTCATGCTATTGGAAGGGTATCAGTATTGGATTTGGAAGGAGTTGGATATCCCATCTCATGCTATAGGAAGGGTCTCAGGTTAGAATGGGAAGGAGTAGGATATCACATTTCATGTTATAGGAAGGGTCTCAGGATTGGAATGGGAAGGACTTGGATATCATATCTCATGCTATAGGAAGGCTCTCAGGTTTGGAAGGGGAAGGAGTTGGATATCACATTTCATGTTAGAGGAAGGATCTCAGGTTTGGTATTAGAGGCCTTGAGATATCACATCTCATGCTATAGGAAGGGTCTCAGGATTGGAATGGGAAGGAGTTGGATATCACATCTCAAGCTTTAGGAAGGGTCTCATGTTTGGTATAAGCATTGAGATAGCACATCTCATGCTATAGGAAGGGTTTCAGGATTGGAATGGGAAGGAGTTGGATATCACATCTCATGTTATAGGAAAGATCTCCGGTTTGGTATTAGAAGCATTGAGACATCACATCTCATGTTATAGGAAGGGTCTCAGGATTGGAATGGGAAAAAGTTGGATATCACATCTCATGCTATAGGAAGGGTCTCAGGTTTGGAAGGGGAAGGAGTTGGATATCCAATCTCATGTTATAGGACTGGTCTCAGGTTTGGTATTAGAAGCATTGAGATATCACATTGCATGCTTTAGGAAGGTTCTCAGGATTGGAATGGGAAGGAGTTGGATATCACATCTCATATTATAGGAAATATCTCAGGTTTGGTATTAGAAGCATTGAGACATCACATATCATGTTATAGGAAGGGTCTCAGGATTGGAATGGGAAGAAGTTGGATATCACATCTCATGCTATAGGAAGGGTCTCAGGGTTGGTATATGCATTGAGATATAACATCTCATGCTATAGGAAGGGTCTCAGGATTGGAATGGGAAGGAGTTGTATATGACATCTCATGCCATAGGAAGGGTCTCAGGTTTGGTATAAGCATTGAGATATCACATCACATGCTATAGAAAGGGTCTCAGGATTGGAATGGGAAGGACTTAGATATCACATCACATGCTATAGGCAGGGTCTCAGGTTTGGAAAGGGAAGGAGATGGATATCACATTTCATGTTAGAGATAAGATCTCAGGTTTGGTATTAGAGGCATTGAGATATCACATCTCATGCTATCAGAAGGGTCTCAGGATTGGAATGTGAAGGAGTTGTATATCACATCTCATGCTAAAGGGAGGGTCTCAGGTTTGGAAGGGGAAGGATTTGGAAATCACATCTCATGTTATAGGAAGGGTCTCAGGTTTGGTATTAGAAGCATTGAGATATCACATCTCATGCTATAGGAAGGGTCTCAGGATTGGAATGGGAAGGAGTTGGATATCACATCTCATATTATAGGAAATATCTCAGGTTTGGTATTGCATTGAGACATCACATCTCATGTTATAGGAAGGGTCTCAGGATTGGAATGGGAAGAAGTTGGATATCACATCTCATGCTATAGGAAGGGTCTCAGGGTTGGTATATGCATTGAGATATCACATCTCATGCTATAGGAAGGGTCTCAGGATTGGAATGGGAAGGAGTTGTATATGACATCTCATGCCATAGGAAGGGTCTCAGGTTTGGTATAAGCATTGAGATATCACATCACATGCTATAGAAAGGGTCTCAGGATTGGAATGGGAAGGACTTGGATATCACATCTCATGCTATAGGCAGGGTCTCAGGTTTGGAAAGGGAAGGAGATGGATATCACATTTCATGTTAGAGATAAGATCTCAGGTTTGGTATTAGAGGCATTGAGATATCACATCTCATGCTATCAGAAGGGTCTCAGGATTGGAATGGGAAGGAGTTGGATATCACATCTCATGATAATGGAAGGGTCTAAGGTTTGGAAGGGGAAAGATTTGGATATCACATCTCATGTTATAGGACGGGTCTCAGGTTTGGTATTAGAAGCATTGAGATATCAAGTATCATGGCATAGGTAGGGTCTCAGAATTGGAATTGGAAGGAGTTGGATATCACATCTCAAGCTATAGGAAGAATCTCAGGATTGGAATGGGAATGAGTTTGATATCACATCTCATGCCATAGTATGGGTCTCAGGTTTGGTAGAAGCATTGGGATATCACATCACATGCTATTGGAAGGGTATCAGTATTGGATTTGGAAGGAGTTGAATATCCCATCTCATGCTATAGTATGGGTCTCAGGTTTGGTAGAAGCATTGGGATATCACATCTCATGCTATTGGAAGGGTATCAGTATTGGATTTGGAAGGAGTTGGATATCCCATCTCATGCTATAGGAAGGGTCTCAGATTTGGTATAAGCATTGGGATATCACATCTCATGCTATAGGAAGGGTCTCAGGATTGGATTGGGAAGGAGTTGTATATGACATCTCAGGCCATAGGAAGGGTCTCAGGATTGGTATAAGCATTGAGATATCACATCTCTGCTATCGGAAGGGTCTCAGGATTGGAATGGGAAGGAGTTGGATATCCCATCTCATGTTATAGGAAGAGTCTCAGGTTTGGTATTAGAAGCATTGAGATATCACATCTCATGCTATAGGAAGGGTCTCAGGATTGGAATGGGGAGGACTTGGATGTCACATCTCATGCTATAGGGAGGGTCTCAAGTTTGATATTAGAAGCATTGAGATAACAAATCTCATGATATCGGAAGGGTCTCAGGATTGGAATGGGAAGGAGTTGGATATCACATCTCAAGCTATAGGAAGAGTCTCAGGATTGGAATGGGAAGGAGTTTGATATCACATCTCATGCCATAGTATGGGTCTCAGGTTTGGTAGAAGCATTGGGATATCACATCTCATGCTATTGGAAGGGTATCAGTATAGGATTTGGAAGGAGTTGGATATCCCATCTCATGCTATAGGAAGGGTCTCAGGTTAGAATGGGAAGGAGTTGGATATCACATTTCATGTTATAGGAAGGGTCTCAGGATTGGAATGGGAAGGAGTTGGATATCACATTTCATGTTAGAGGAAGGATCTCAGGTTTGGTATTAGAGGCCTTGAGATATCACATCTCATGCTATAGGAAGGGTCTCAGGATTGGAATGGGAAGGAGTTGGATATCACATCTCAAGCTTTAGGAAGGGTCTCATGTTTGGTATAAGCATTGAGATAGCACATCTCATGCTATAGGAAGGGTTTCAGGATTGGAATGGGAAGGAGTTGGATATCACATCTCATGTTATAGGAAAGATCTCCGGTTTGGTATTAGAAGCATTGAGACATCACATCTCATGTTATAGGAAGGGTCTCAGGATTGGAATGGGAAGAAGTTGGATATCACATCTCATGCTATAGGAAGGGTCTCAGGTGTGGAAGGGGAAGGAGTTGGATATCCAATCTCATGTTATAGGACTGGTCTCAGGTTTGGTATTAGAAGCATTGAGACATCACATCTCATGCTATAGGAAGGGTCTCAGGATTGGAATGGGAAGGAGTTGGATATCACATCTCATGCTATAGGAAGGGTCTCAGATTTGGTATAAGCATTGAGATATCACATCTCATGCTATCGGAAGGGTCTCAGGATTGGATTGGGAAGGAGTTGTATATGACATCTCAGGCCATAGGAAGGGTCTCAGGATTGGTATAAGCATTGAGATATCACATCTCTGCTATCGGAAGGGTCTCAGGATTGGAATGGGAAGGAGTTGGATATCCCATCTCATGTTATAGGAAGGGTCTCAGGTTTGGTATTAGAAGCATTGAGATATCACATCTCATGCTATAGGAAGGGTCTCAGGATTGGAATGGGGAGGACTTGGATGTCACATCTCATGCTATAGGGAGGGTCTCAAGTTTGATATTAGAAGCATTGAGATAACAAATCTCATGATATCGGAAGGGTCTCACGATTGGAATGGGAAGGAGTTGGATATCACATCTCATGATAAAGGAAGGGTCTAAGGTTTGGAAGGGGAAAGATTTGGATATCACATCTCATGTTATAGGACGGGTCTCGGGTTTGGTATTAGAAGCATTGAGATATCAAGTCTCATGGCATAGGAACGGTCTCAGAATTGGAATGGGAGGGAGTTGGATATCACATCTCAAGCTATAGGAAGAGTCTCAAGATTGGAATGGGAAGGAGTTTGATATCACATCTCATGCCATAGTATGGGTCTCAGGTTTGGTAGAAGCATTGGGATATCACATCTCATGCTATTGGAAGGGTATCAGTATTGGATTTGGAAGGAGTTGGATATCCCATCTCATGCTATAGGAAGGGTCTCAGGTTGGAATGGGAAGGAGTTGGATATCACATTTCATGTTATAGGAAGGGTCTCAGGATTGGAATGGGAAGGATTTGGATATCATATCTCATGCTATAGGAAGGCTCTCAGGTTTGGAAGGGGAAGGAGTTGGATATCACATTTCATGTTAGAGGAAGGATCTCAGGTTTGGTATTAGAGGCCTTGGGATATCACATATCATGCTATAGGAAGGGTCTCAGGATTGGAATGGGAAGGAGTTGGATATCACATCTCAAGCTTTAGGAAGGGTCTCAGGTTTGGTATAAGCATTGAGATAGCACATCTCATGCTATAGGAAGGGTCTCAGGATTGGAATGGGAAGGAGTTGGATATTACATCTCATGTTATAGGAAGGTTCTCAGGTTTGGTATTAGAAGCATTGAGACATCACATCTCATGTTATAGGAACGGTCTCAGGATTGGAATGGGAAGAAGTTGGATATCACATCTCATGCTATAGGAAGGGTCTCAGGTTTGGAAGGGGAAGGAGTTGGATATCCAATCTCATGTTATAGGACTGGTCTCAGGTTTGGTATTAGAAGCATTGAGATATCACATCGCATGCTGTAGGAAGGTTCTCAGGTTTGGTATTAGAAGCATTGAGACATCACATCTCATGCTATAGGATGGGTCTCAGGATTGGAATGGGAAGGAGTTGGATATCACATCTCATGTTATAGGAACGGTCTCAGGTTTGGTATTAGAAGCATTGAGACATCACATCTCATGCTATAGGAAGGGTCTCAGGATTGGAATGGGAAGAAGTTGGATATCACATCTCATGCTATAGGAAGGGTCTCAGGTTTGGAAGGGGAAGGAGTTGGATATCCAATCTCATGTTATAGGACTGGTCTCAGGTTTGGTATTAGAAGCATTGAGATATCACATCGCATGCTGTAGGAAGGTTCTCAGGTTTGGTATTAGAAGCATTGAGACATCACATCTCATGCTATAGGATGGGTCTCAGGATTGGAATGGGAAGGAGTTGGATATCACATCTCATGTTATAGGAACGGTCTCAGGTTTGGTATAAGCATTGTGATATCACATCTCATGCTATAGGAAGGGTCTCAGGATTGGAATGGGAAGAAGTTGGATATCACATCTCATGTTATAGGAAGGGTCTCAGGTTTGGTATAAGCATTGAGATATCACATCTCATGCTATAGGAAGGGTCTCAGGATTGGAATGGGAAGGAGTTGTATATGACATCTCATGCCATAGGAAGGGTCTCAGGTTTGGTATAAGCATTGAGATATCACATCACATGCTATAGGAAGGGTCTCAGGATTGTAATGGGAAGGACTTGGATATCACAGCTCATGCTATAAGCAGGGTCTCAGGTTTGGAAAGGGAAGGAGATGGATATCACATTTCATGTTAGAGGTAGGATCTCAGGTTTGGTATTAGAGGCACTGAAATATCACATCTCATGCTATCAGAAGGGTCTCAGGGTTGGAATGGGAAGGAGTTGGATATCACATCTCATGCTAAAGGGAGGGACTCAGGTTTGGAATGGGAAGGATTTGGAAATCACATCTCATGTTATAGGAAGGATCTCAGGTTTGGTATTAGAAGCATTGAGATATCACATCTCATGCTATCGGAAGTATCTCAGGTTTGGTATTAGAGGCATTGAGATATCACATCTCATGCTATCATAAGGGTCTCAGGATTGGAATGGGAAGGAGTTGGATATCACATCTCATGTTATAGGAAGGATCTCAGGTTTGGTATTAGAAGCATTGAGACATCGCATCTCATGCTATAGGAAGGGTCTCAGGATTGGAATGGGAAGGAGTTGGATATCACATCTCATGCTATAGGAAGGGTCTCAGATTTGGTATAAGCATTGAGATATCACATCTCATGCTATAGGAACGGTCTCAGGATTGGAATGGGAAGGAGTTGTATATGACATCTCAGGCCATAGGAAGGGTCTCAGGTTTGGTATAAGCATTGAGATATCACATCTCTACTATCGGAAGGGTCTCAGGATTGGAATGGGAAGGAGTTGGATATCCCATCTCATGTTATAGGAAGGGTCTCATGTTTGGTATTAGAAGCATTGAGACATCACATCTCATGTTATAGGAAGAGTCTCAGGATTGGAATGGGAAGAAGTTGGATATC
Organism: Ambystoma mexicanum; assembly: GCF_040938575.1. Taxonomy (NCBI): domain Eukaryota; kingdom Metazoa; phylum Chordata; class Amphibia; order Caudata; family Ambystomatidae; genus Ambystoma; species Ambystoma mexicanum. Next base: position 377,486 of record NW_027182447.1, read on the forward strand.
ACATCTCATGCTATAGGAAGGGTCTCAGGTTTGGTATAAGCATTGAGATATCACATCTCATGCTATAGGAAGGGTCTCAGGATTGGAATGGGAAGGAGTTGTATATGACATCTCATGCCATAGGAAGGGTCTCAGGTTTGGTATAAGCATTGAGATATCACATCACATGCTATAGGAAGGGTCTCAGGATTGGAATGGGAAGGACTTTTGATATCACATCTCATGCTATAGGCAGGGTCTCAGGTTTGGAAAGGGAAGGAGATGGATATCACATTTCATGTTAGAGGTAGGATCTCAGGTTTGGTATTAGAGGCATTGAAATATCACATCTCATGCTATCAGAAGGGTCTCAGGATTGGAATGGGAAGGAGTTGGATATCACATCTCATGCTAAAGGGAGGGTCTCAGGTTTGGAAGTGGAAGGATTTGGAAATCACATCTGATGTTATAGGAAGGATCTCAGGTTTGGTACTAGAAGCATTGAGATATCACATCTCATGCTATCAGAAGTATCTCAGGTTTGGTATTAGAGGCATTGAGATATCACATCTCATGCTATCATAAGGGTCTCAGGATTGCAATGGGAAGGGGTTGGATATCACATCTCATGTTATAGGAAGGATCTCAGGTTTGGTATTAGAAGCATTGAGACATCACATCTCATGCTATAGGAAGGGTCTCAGGATTGGAATGGGAAGGAGTTGGATATCACATCTCATGCTATAGGAAGGGTCTCGGATTTGGTATAAGCATTGAGATATCACATCTTATGCTATAGGAAGGGTCTCAGGATTGGAATGGGAAGGAGTTGTATATGACAAATCAGGCCATAGGAAGGGTCTCAGGTTTGGTATAAGCATTGAGATATCACATCTCTGCTATCGGAAGGGTCTCAGGATTGGAATGGGAAGGAGTTGGATATCCCATCTCATGTTATAGGAAGGGTCTCAGGTTTGGTATTAGAAGCATTGAGATATCACATCTCATGCTATAGGAAGAGTCTCAGGATTGGAATGGGGAGGACTTGGATGTCACATCTCATGCTATAGGGAGGGTCTCAAGTTTGATATTAGAAGTATTGAGATAACAAATCTCATGATATCGGAAGGGTCTCAGGATTGGAATGGGAAGGAATTGGATATCACATCTCATGATAAAGGAAGGGTCTAAGGTTTGGAAGGGGAAGGATTTGGATATCACATCTCATGTTATAGGACGGGTCTCAGGTTTTGTATTAGAAGCATTGAGATATCAAGTCTCATGGTATAGGAAGGGTCTCAGAATTGGAATGGGAAGGAGTTGGATATCACATCTCAAGCTATAGGTAGGGTCTCAGGATTGGAATGGGAAGGGGTTTGATATCACATCTCATGCCATAGTATGGGTCTCAGGTTTGGTAGAAGCATTGGGATATCACATCTCATGCTATCGGAAGGGTATCAGTATTGGATTTGGAAGGAGTTGGATATCCCATCTCATGCTATAGTAAGGGTCTCAGGTTGGAATGGGAAGGAGTTGGATATCACATTTCATGTTATAGGAAGGGTCTCAGGATTGGATGGGAAGGACTTGGATATCATATCTCATGCTATAGGAAGGCTCTCAGGTTTGGAAGGGGAAGGAGTTGGATATCACATTTCATGTTAGAGGAAGGATCTCAGGTTTGGTATTAGAGGCCTTGAGATATCACATCTCATGCTATAGGAAGGGTCTCAGGATTGGAATGGGAAGGAGTTGGATATCACATCTCAAGCTATAGGAAGGGTCTCAGGTTTGGTATACGCATTGAGATATCACATCTCATGCTATAGGAAGGGTCTCAGGATTGGAATGGGAAGGAGTTGGATATTACATCTCATGTTATAGGAAAGATCTCAGGTTTGGTATTAGAAGCATTGAGACATCACATCTCATGTTATAGGAAGGGTCTCAGGTTTGTTATAAGCATTGAGATATCACATCTCTGCTATCGGAAGTGTCTCAGGATTGGAATGGGAAGGTGTTGGATATCCCATCTCATGTTATAGGACGAGTCTCAGGTTTGTTATTAGAATCATTGAGATATCATATTGCATGCTGTAGGAAGGGTCTAAGGATTGGAATGGGAAGGACTTGGATATCACATCTCATGCTATAGGTAGGCTCTCAGGTTTGGAAAGGGAAGGAGTTCGATATCACATTTCATGTTAGAGGAAGGATCTCAGGTTTGGTATTAGAGGCATTGAGATATCACATATCATGCTATAGGAAGGGTCTCAGGATTGGAATGGGAAGGAGTTGGATATCACATCTCAAGCTTTAGGAAGTGTCTCAGGTTTGGTATAAGCATTGCGATAGCACATCTCATGCTATAGGAAGGGTCTCAGGATTGGAATGGGAAGGAGTTGGATATAACATCTCATGTTATAGGAAAGATCTCAGGTTTGGTATTAGAAGCATTGAGACATCACATCTCATGTTATAGGAAGGGTCTCAGGATTGGAATGGGAAGAAGTTGGATATCACATCTCATGCTATAGGAAGGGTCTCAGGTTTGGAAGGGGAAGGAGTTGGATATCCAATCTCATGTTATAGGACTGGTCTCAGGTTTGGTATTAGAAGCATTGAGATATCACATCGCATGCTGTAGGAAGGTTCTCAGGTTTGGTATTAGAAGCATTGAGACATCACATCTCATGCTATAGGAAGGGTCTCAGGATTGGAATGGGAAGGAGTTGGATATCACATCTCATGTTATAGGAAGGATCTCAGGATTGGATTGGGAAGGAGTTGTATATCACATCTCATGTTATAGGAAGGGTCTCAGGATTGGATTGGGAAGGAGTTGTATATGACATCTCAGGCCATAGGAAGGGTCTCAGGATTGGTATAAGCATTGAGATATCACATCTCTGCTATCGGAAGGGTCTCAGGATTGGAATGGAAAGGAGTTGGATATCCCATCTCATGATAAAGGAAGGGTCTAAGGTTTGGAAGGGGAAAGATTTGGATATCACATCTCATGTTATAGGACGGGTCTCAATTTTGATATTAGAAGCATTGAGATAACAAATCTCATGATATCGGAAGGGTCTCAGGATTGGAATGGGAAGGAGTTGGATATCACATCTCATGATAAAGGAAGGGTCTAAGGTTTGGAAGGGGAAAGATTTGGATATCACATCTCATGTTATAGGATGGGTCTCAGGTTTGGTATTAGAAGCATTGAGATATCAAGTCTCATGGTATAGGAAGGGTCTCAGAATTGGAATGGGAAGGATTTGGATATCACATCTCAAGCTATAGGAAGAGTCTCAGGATTGGAATGGGAAGGAGTTTGATATCACATCTCATGCCATAGTATGGTTCTCAGGTTTGGTAGAAGCATTGGGATATCACATCTCATGCTATTGGAAGGGTATCAGTATTGGATTTGGAAGGAGTTGGATATCCCATCTCATGCTATAGGAAGGGTCTCAGGTTGGAATGGGAAGGAGTTGGATATCACATTTCATGTTATAGGAAGGGTCTCAGGATTGGAATGGGAAGGAGTTGGATATCACATCTCAAGCTTTAGGAAGGGTCTCAGGTTTGGTATAAGCATTGAGATAGCACATCTCATGCTATAGGAAGGGTCTCAGGATTGGAATGAGAAGGAGTTGGATATCACATCTCATGTTATAGGAAAGATCTCAGGTTTGGTATTAGAAGCATTGAGACATCACATCTCATGTTATAGGAAGGGTCTCAGGATTGGAATGGGAAGAAGTTGTATATGACATCTCATGCTATAGACAGGGTCTCAGGTTTGGAAAGGGAAGGAGATGGATATCACATTTCATGTTAGAGGTAGGATCTCAGGTTTGGTATTAGAGGCATTGAGATATCACATCTCATGCTATCAGAAGGGTCTCAGGATTGGAATGGGAAGGAGTTGGATATCACATCTCATGCTAAAGGGGGGGTCTCAGGTTTGGAAGGGGAAGGATTTGGAAATCACATCTCATGTTATAGGAAGGATCTCAGGTTTGGTATTAGAAGCATTGAGACATCACATCTCATGCTATAGGAAGGGTCTCAGGATTGGAATGGGAAGGAGTTGGATATCACATCTCATGCTATAGGAAGGGTCTCAGATTTGGTATAAGCATTGAGATATCACATCTCATGCTATAGGAAGGGTCTCAGGATTGGAATGGGAAGCAGTTGGATATCACATCTCAGGCCATAGGAAGGGTCTCAGGTTTGGTATAAGCATTGAGATATCACATCTCTGTTATCGGAAGGGTCTCAGGATTGGAATGGGAAGGAGTTGGATATCCCATCTCATGTTATAGGAAGAGTCTCAGGTTTGGTATTAGAAGCATTGAGATATCCCATCTCATGCTATAGGAAGGGTCTCAGGTTGGAATGGGAAGGAGTTGGATATCACATTTCATGTTATAGGAAGGGTCTCAGGATTGGAATTGGAAGGACTTGGCTATCATATCTCATGCTATAGGAAGGCTCTCAGGTTTGGAAGGGGAAGGAGTTGGATATCACATTTCATGTTAGAGGAACGATCTCAGGTTTGGTATTAGAGGCCTTGAGATATCACATCTCATGCTATAGGAAGGGTCTCAGGATTGGAATGGGAAGGAGTTGTATATGACATCTCAGGCCTTAGGAAGGGTCTCAGGTTTGGTATAAGCATTGAGATATCACATCTCATGCTATAGGAGGGTCTCAGGATTGGAATGGGAAGGAGTTGGATATCACATCTCATGTTATAGGAAAGATCTCAGGTTTGGTATTAGAAGCATTGAGACATCACATCTCATGTTATAGGAAGGGTCTCAGGATTGGAATGGGAAGAAGTTGGATATCACATCTCATGCTATAGGAAGGGTCTCAGATTTGGTATAAGCATTGAGATATCACATCTCATGCTATAGGAAGGGTCTCAGGATTGGAATGGGAAGCAGTTGGATATCACATCTCAGGCCATAGGAAGGGTCTCAGGTTTGGTATAAGCATTGAGATATCACATCTCTGCTATCGGAAGGGTCTCAGGATTGGAATGGGAAGGAGTTGGATATCCCATCTCATGTTATAGGAAGAGTCTCAGGTTTGGTATTAGAAGCATTGAGATATCCCATCTCATGCTATAGGAGGGGTCTCAGGTTGGAATGGGAAGGAGTTGGATATCACATTTCATGTTATAGGAAGGGTCTCAGGATTGGAATTGGAAGGACTTGGCTATCATATCTCATGCTATAGGAAGGCTCTCGGGTTTGGAAGGGGAAGGAGTTGGATATCACATTTCATGTTAGAGGAACGATCTCAGGTTTGGTATTAGAGGCCTTGAGATATCACATATCATGCTATAGGAAGGGTCTCAGGATTGGAATGGGAAGGAGTTGGATATCACATCTCAAGCTATAGGAACGGTCTCAGGTTTGGTATAAGCATTGTGATATCACATCTCATGCTATAGGAAGGGTCTCAGGATTGGAATGGGAAGGAGTTGGATATCACATCTCATGTTATAGGAAAGATCTCAGGTTTGGTATTAGAAGCATTGAGACATCACATCTCATGTTATAGGAAGGGTCTCAGGATTGGAATGGGAAGAAGTTGGATATCACATCTCATGCTATAGGAAGGGTCTCAGGTTTGGTATAAGCATTGAGATATCACATCTCATGCTATAGGAAGGGTCTCAGGATTGGAATGGGAAGGAGTTGTATATGACATCTCATGCCATAGGAAGGGTCTCAGGTTTGGTATAAGCATTGAGATATCACATCACATGCTATAGGAAGGGTCTCAGGATTGTAATGGGAAGGACTTGGATATCACATCTCATGCTGTAAGCAGGGTCTCAGGTTTGGAAAGGGAAGGAGATGGATATCACATTTCATGTTAGAGGTAGGATCTCAGGTTTGGTATTAGAGGCACTGAAATATCACATCTCATGCTATCAGAAGGGTCTCAGGATTGGAATGGGAAGGAGTTGGATATCACATCTCATGCTAAAGGGAGGGTCTCAGGTTTGGTATAAGCATTGCGATAGCACATCTCATGCTATAGGAAGGGTCTCAGGATTGGAATGGGAAGGAGTTGGATATTACATCTCATGTTATAGGAAAGATCTCAGGTTTGGTATTAGAAGCATTGAGACATCACATCTCATGTTATAGGAAGGGTCTCAGGATTGGAATGGGAAGAAGTTGGATATCACATCTCATGCTATAGGAAGGGTCTCAGGTTTGGAAGGGGAAGGAGTTGGATATCCAATCTCATGTTATAGGACTGGTCTCAGGTTTGGTATTAGAAGCATTGAGATATCACATTGCATGCTGTAGGAAGGTTCTCAGGTTTGGTATTAGAAGCATTGAGACATCACATCTCATGCTATAGGAAGGGTCTCAGGATTGGAATGGGAAGCAGTTGGATATCACATCTCAGGCCATAGGAAGGGTCTCAGGTTTGGTATAAGCATTGAGATATCACATCTCTGCTATCGGAAGGGTCTCAGGATTGGAATGGGAAGGAGTTGGATATCACATCTCATGTTATAGGAAGGATCTCAGGTTTGGTATTAGAAGCATTGAGACATCACATCTCATGCTATAGGAAGGGTCTCAGGATTGGAATTTGAAGGAGTTGGATATCACATCTCATGCTATAGGAAGGGTCTCAGATTTGGTATAAGCATTGAGATATCACATCTCATGATATAGGAAGGGTCTCAGGATTGGATTGGGAAGGAGTTGTATATGACATCTCAGGCCATAGGAAGGGTCTCAGGATTGGTATAAGCATTGAGATATCACATCTCTGCTATCGGAAGGGTCTCAGGATTGGAATGGAAAGGAGTTGGATATCCCATCTCATGATAAAGGAAGGGTCTAAGGTTTGGAAGGGGAAAGATTTGGATATCACATCTCATGTTATAGGACGGGTCTCAATTTTGATATTAGAAGCATTGAGATAACAAATCTCATGATATCGGAAGGGTCTCAGGATTGGAATGGGAAGGAGTTGGATATCACATCTCATGATAAAGGAAGGGTCTAAGGTTTGGAAGGGGAAAGATTTGGATATCACATCTCATGTTATAGGACGGGTCTCAGGTTTGGCATTAGAAGAATTGAGATATCAAGTCTCATGGTATAGGAAGGGTCTCAGAATTGGAATGGGAAGGATTTGGATATCACATCTCAAGCTATAGGAAGAGTCTCAGGATTGGAATGGGAAGGAGTTTGATATCACATCTCATGCCATAGTATGGTTCTCAGGTTTGGTAGAAGCATTGGGATATCACATCTCATGCTATAGGAAGGGTCTCAGGTTGGAATGGGAAGGAGTTGGATATCACATTTCATGTTATAGGAAGGGTCTCAGGATTGGAATGGGAAGGAGTTGGATATCACATCTCAAGCTTTAGGAAGGGTCTCAGGTTTGGTATAAGCATTGAGATAGCACATCTCATGCTATAGGAAGGGTCTCAGGATTGGAATGGGAAGGAGTTGGATATCACATCTCATGTTATAGGAAAGATCTCAGGTTTGGTATTAGAAGCATTGAGACATCACATCTCATGTTATAGGAAGGGTCTCAGGATTGGAATGGGAAGAAGTTGGATATCACATCTCATGCTATAGGAAGGGTCTCAGGTTTGGAAGGGGAAGGAGTTGGATATCCAATCTCATGTTATAGGACTGGTCTCAGGTTTGGTATTAGAAGCATTGAGATATCACATCGCATGCTGTAGGAAGGTTCTAAGGTTTGGAATGGGGAGGAATTGGATATCACATCTCATGTCATAGGAAGGATCTCAGGTTTGGTATTACAAGCATTGAGATATCACATCTCATGCTATAGGAATGGTCTCAGGATTGGAATTAGAAGGAGTTGGATATTACATTCTTGCTATAGAAAGGGTCTCATGTTTGGAATGGGAAGGAGTTGGATATCACATATGCTATAGGAAGGGTCTCAGGTTTGAAACGGGAAGGAGTTGGTTATCACATCTCATGTTATAGGAAGGGTCTCAGGTTTGGTATTAGAAGCATTGAGACATCACATCTCATGTTATAGGAAGGGTCTCAGGATTGGAATGGGAAGAAGTTGGATATCACATCTCATGCTATAGGAAGGGTCTCAGGTTTGGTATAAGCATTGAGATATCACATCTCTGCTATCGGAAGTGTCTCAAGATTGGAATGGGAAGGACTTGGATATCACATCTCATGCTATAGATAGGCTCTCAGGTTTGGAAGGGGAAGGAGTTGGATATCACATTTCATGTTAGAGGAAGGATCTCAGGTTTGGTATTAGAGGCATTGAGATATCACATCTCAGGCTAAAGGAAGGGTCTCAGGTTTGGAACGGGAAGGAGTTGGATATCACATCTCATGTTATAGGAAGGGTCTCAGGTTTGGTATAAGCATTGAGATATCACATCTCTGCTATCGGAAGTGTCTCAAGATTGGAATGGGAAGGACTTGGATATCACATCTCATGCTATAGATAGGCTCTCAGGTTTGGAAGGGGAAGGAGTTGGATATCACATTTCATGTTAGAGGAAGGATCTCAGGTTTGGTATTAGAGGCATTGAGATATCACATCTCAGGCTATAGGAAGGGTCTCAGGATTGGAATGGGAAGGAGTTGGATATCACATCTCATGCTATAGGCAGGGTCTCAGGATTGGAATGGGAAGGAGTTGGATATCACATCTCATGCTATAGGAAGGGTCTCAGGTTTGGTATAAGCATTGAGATATCACATCTCGTGCTATAGGAAGGGTCTCAGGATTGGAATGGGAAGGAGTTGTATATGACATCTCATGCTATAGACAGGGTCTCAGGTTTGGAAAGGGAAGGAGATGGATATCACATTTCATGTTAGAGGTAGGATCTCAGGTTTGGTATTAGAGGCATTGAGATATCACATCTCATGCTATCAGAAGGGTCTCAGGATTGGAATGGGAAGGAGTTGGATATCACATCTCATGCTAAAGGGAGGGTCTCAGGTTTGGAAGGGGAAGGATTTGGAAATCACATCTCATGTTATAGGAAGGATCTCAGGTTTGGTATTAGAAGCATTGAGACATCACATCTCATGCTATAGGAAGGGTCTCAGGATTGGAATGGGAAGGAGTTGGATATCACATCTCATGCTATAGGAAGGGTCTCAGATTTGGTATAAGCATTGAGATATCACATCTCATGCTATAGGAAGGGTCTCAGGATTGGAATGGGAAGCAGTTGGATATCACATCTCAGGCCATAGGAAGGGTCTCAGGTTTGGTATAAGCATTGAGATATCACATCTCTGCTATCGGAAGGGTCTCAGGATTGGAATGGGAAGGAGTTGGATATCCCATCTCATGTTATAGGAAGAGTCTCAGGTTTGGTATTAGAAGCAGTGAGATATCCCATCTCATGCTATAGGAAGGGTCTCAGGTTGGAATGGGAAGGAGTTGGATATCACATTTCATGTTATAGGAAGGGTCTCAGGATTGGAATTGGAAGGACTTGGCTATCATATCTCATGCTATAGGAAGGCTCTCAGGTTTGGAAGGGGAAGGAGTTGGATATCACATTTCATGTTAGAGGAACGATCTCAGGTTTGGTATTAGAGGCCTTGAGATATCACATCTCATGCTATAGGAAGGGTCTCAGGATTGGAATGGGAAGGAGTTGTATATGACATCTCAGGCCTTAGGAAGGGTCTCAGGTTTGGTATAAGCATTGAGATATCACATCTCATGCTATAGGAAGGGTCTCAGGATTGGAATGGGAAGGAGTTGGATATCACATCTCATGTTATAGGAAAGATCTCAGGTTTGGTATTAGAAGCATTGAGACATCACATCTCATGTTATAGGAAGGGTCTCAGGATTGGAATGGGAAGAAGTTGGATATCACATCTCATGCTATAGGAAGGGTCTCAGATTTGGTATAAGCATTGAGATATCACATCTCATGCTATAGGAAGGGTCTCAGGATTGGAATGGGAAGCAGTTGGATATCACATCTCAGGCCATAGGAACGGTCTCAGGTTTGGTATAAGCATTGAGATATCACATCTCTGCTATCGGAAGGGTCTCAGGATTGGAATGGGAAGGAGTTGGATATCCCATCTCATGTTATAGGAAGAGTCTCAGGTTTGGTATTAGAAGCATTGTGATATCCCATCTCATGCTATAGGAAGGGTCTCAGGTTGAAATGGGAATGAGTTGGATATCACATTTCATGTTATAGGAAGGGTCTCAGGATTGGAATTGGAAGGACTTGGCTATCATATCTCATGCTATAGGAAGGCTCTCAGGTTTGGAAGGGGAAGGAGTTGGATATCACATTTCATGTTAGAGGAACGATCTCAGGTTTGGTATTAGAGGCCTTGAGATATCACATCTCATGCTATAGGAAGGGTCTCAGGATTGGAATGGGAAGGAGTTGGATATCACATCTCAAGCTATAGGAACGGTCTCAGGTTTGGTATAAGCATTGTGATATCACATCTCATGCTATAGGAAGGGTCTCAGGATTGGAATTGGAAGGAGTTGGATATCACATCTCATGTTATAGGAAAGATCTCAGGTTTGGTATTAGAAGCATTGAGACATCACATCTCATGTTATAGGAAGGGTCTCAGGATTGGAATGGGAAGAAGATGGATATCACATCTCATGCTATAGGAAGGGTCTCAGGTTTGGTATAAGCATTGAGATATCACATCTCATGCTATAGGAAGGGTCTCAGGATTGGAATGGGAAGGAGTTGTATATGACATCTCATGCCATAGGAAGGGTCTCAGGTTTGGTATAAGCATTGAGATATCACATCACATGCTATAGGAAGGGTCTCAGGATTGTAATGGGAAGGACTTGGATATCACATCTCATGCTGTAAGCAGGGTCTCAGGTTTGGAAAGGGAAGGAGATGGATATCACATTTCATGTTAGAGGTAGGATCTCAGGTTTGGTATTAGAGGCACTGAAATATCACATCTCATGCTATCAGAAGGGTCTCAGGATTGGAATGGGAAGGAGTTGGATATCACATCTCATGCTAAAGGGAGGGTCTCAGGTTTGGAAGGGGAAGGATTTGGAAATCACATCTCATGTTATAGGAAGGATCTCAGGTTTGGTATTAGAAGCATTGAGATATCACATCTCATGCTATCGGAAGTATCTCAGGTTTGGTATTAGAGGCATTGAGATATCACATCTCATGCTATCATAAGGGTCTCAGGATTGGAATGGGAAGGGGTTGGATATCACATCTCATGTTATAGGAAGGATCTCAGGTTTGGTATTAGAAGCATTGAGACATCGCATCTCATGCTATAGGAAGGGTCTCAGGATTGGAATGGGAAGGAGTTGGATATCACATCTCATGCTATAGGAAGGGTCTCAGATTTGGTATAAGCATTGAGATATCACATCTCATGCTATAGGAACGGTCTCAGGATTGGAATGGGAAGGAGTTGTATATGACATCTCAGGCCATAGGAAGGGTCTCAGGTTTGGTATAAGCATTGAGATATCACATCTCTACTATCGGAAGGGTCTCAGGATTGGAATGGGAAGGAGTTGGATATCCCATCTCATGTTATAGGAAGGGTCTCAGGTTTGGTATTAGAAGCATTGAGACATCACATCTCATGTTATAGGAAGGGTCTCAGGATTGGAATGGGAAGAAGTTGGATATCACATCTCATGCTATAGGAAGGGTCTCAGGTTTGGTATAAGCATTGAGATATCACATCTCATGCTATAGGAAGGGTCTCAGGATTGGAATGGGAAGGAGTTGTATATGACATCTCATGCCATAGGAAGGGTCTCAGGTTTGGTATAAGCATTGAGATATCACATCACATGCTATAGGAAGGGTCTCAGGATTGGAATGGGAAGGACTTTTGATATCACATCTCATGCTATAGGCAGGGTCTCATGTTTGGAAAGGGAAGGAGATGGATATCACATTTCATGTTAGAGGTAGGATCTCAGGTTTGGTATTAGAGGCATTGAAATATCACATCTCATGCTATCAGAAGGGTCTCAGGATTGGAATTGGAAGGAGTTGGATATCACATCTCATGCTAAAGGGAGGGTCTCAGGTTTGGAAGTGGAAGGATTTGAAAAATCACATCTCATGTTATAGGAAGGATCTCAGGTTTGGTACTAGAAGCATTGAGATATCACATCTCATGCTATCAGAAGTATCTCAGGTTTGGTATTAGAGGCATTGAGATATCACATCTCATGCTATCATAAGGGTCTCAGGATTGGAATGGGAAGGGGTTGGATATCACATCTCATATTATAGGAAGGATCTCAGGTTTGGTATTAGAAGCATTGAGACATCACATCTCATGCTATAGGAAGGGTCTCAGGATTGGAATGGGAAGGAGTTGGATATCACATCTCATGCTATAGGAAGGGTCTCGGATTTGGTATAAGCATTGAGATATCACATCTCATGCTATAGGAAGGGTCTCAGGGTTGGAATGGGAAGGAGTTGTATATGACAAATCAGGCCATAGGAAGGGTCTCAGGTTTGGTATAAGCATTGAGATATCACATCTCTGCTATCGGAAGGGTCTCTCAGGATTGGAATGGGAAGGAGTTGGATATCCCATCTCATGTTATAGGAAGGGTCTCAGGTTTGGTATTAGAAGCATTGAGATATCACATCTCATGCTATAGGAAGAGTCTCAGGATTTGAATGGGGAGGACTTGGATGTCACATCTCATGCTATAGGGAGGGTCTCAAGTTTGATATTAGAAGTATTGAGATAACAAATCTCATGATATCGGAAGGGTGTCAGGATTGGAATGGGAAGGAATTGGATATCACATCTCATGATAAAGGAAGGGTCTAAGGTTTGGAAGGGGAAGGATTTGGATATCACATCTCATGTTATAGGACGGGTCTCAGGTTTTGTATTAGAAGCATTGAGATATCAAGTTTCATGGTATAGGAAGGGTCTCAGAATTGGAATGGGAAGGAGTTGGATATCACATCTCAAGCTATAGGTAGGGTCTCAGGATTGGAATGGGAAGGAGTTTGATATCACATCTCATGCCATAGTATGGGTCTCAGGTTTGGTAGAAGCATTGGGATATCACATCTCATGCTATCGGAAGGGTATCAGCATTGGATTTGGAAGGAGTTGGATATCCCATCTCATGCTATAGTAAGGGTCTCAGGTTGGAATGGGAAGGAGTTGGATATCACATTTCATGTTATAGGAAGGGTCTCAGGATTGGATGGGAAGGACTTGGATATCATATCTCATGCTATAGGAAGGCTCTCAGGTTTGGAAGGGGAAGGAGTTGGATATCACATTTCATGTTAGAGGAAGGATCTCAGGTTTGGTATTAGAGGCCTTGAGATATCACATCTCATGCTATAGGAAGGGTCTCAGGATTGGAATGGGAAGGAGTTGGATATCACATCTCACGCTATAGGAAGGGTCTCAGGTTTGGTATAAGCATTGAGATATCACATCTCATGCTATAGGAAGGGTCTTAGGATTGGAATGGGAAGGAGTTGGATATCACATCTCATGTTATAGGAAAGATCTCAGGTTTGGTATTAGAAGCATTGAGACATCGCATCTCATGTTATAGGAAGGGTCTCAGGAATGGAATGGGAAGAAGTTGGATATCACATCTCATGCTATAGGAAGGGTCTCAGGTTTGGAAGGGGAAGGAGTTGGATATCCAATCTCATGTTATAGGACTGGTCTCGGGTTTGGTATTAGAAGCATTCAGATATCACATCGCATGCTGTAGGAAGGTTCTCAGGTTTGGAATGGGGAGGAATTGGATATCACATCTCATGTCATAGGAAGGATCTCAGGTTTGGTATTAGAAGCATTGAGATATCACATCTCATGCTATAGGAATGGTCTCAGGATTGGAATGGGAAGGAGTTGGATATTACATTCTTGCTATAGGAAGGGTCTCATGTTTGGAATGGGAAGGAGTTGGATATCACATATGCTATAGTAAGGGTCTCAGGTTGGGACCAGGAAGGAGTTGGATATCACATCTCATGTTATAGGAAGGGTCTCAGGTTTGGTATAAGCATTGAGATATCACATCTCTGCTATCGGAAGTGTCTCAGGATTGGAATGGGAAGGAGTTTGATATCCCATCTCATGTTATAGGATGGGTCTCAGGTTTGTTATTAGAATCATTGAGATATCCTATTGCATGCTGTAGGAAGGGTCTAAGGATTGGAATGGGAAGGACTTGGATATCACATCTCATGCTATAGGTAGGCTCTCATGTTTGGAAAGGGAAGGAGTTGGATATCACATTTCATGTTAGAGGAAGGATCTCAGGTTTGGTATTAGAGGCATTGAGATATCACATCTCATGCTATAGGAAGGGTCTCAGGATTGGAATGGGAAGGAGTTGGATATCACATCTCATGCTATAGGAAGGGTCTCATGTTTGGTATAAACATCGAGATATCACATCTCATGCTATAGGAAGGGTCCCGGGATTGGAATGGGAAGGAGTTGGATATCACATCTCATGTTATAGGAAGGATCTCAGGTTTGGTATTAGAAGCATTGAGACATCACATCTCATGCTATAGGAAGTGTCTCAGGATTGGAATGGGAAGGACTTGGGTATCACATCTCATGCTATAGGGAGGGTCTCAAGTTTGATATTAGAAGCATTGAGATATCACATCTCATGCTATAGGAAGGGTCTCAGGATTGGAATGGGAAGGAGTTGGATATCACATCTCAAGCTTTAGGAAGGGTATCAGGTTTGGTATAAGCATTGAGATAGCACATCTCATGCTATAGGAAGGGTCTCAGGATTGGAATGGGAAGGAGTTGGATATTACATCTCATGTTATAGGAAAGATCTCAGGTTTGGTATTAGAAGCATTGAGACATCACATCTCATGTTATAGGAAGGGTCTCAGGATTGGAATGGGAAGAAGTTGGATATCACATCTCATGCTATAGGAAGGGTCTCAGGTTTGGAAGGGGAAGGAGTTGGATATCCAATCTCATGTTATAGGACTGGTCTCAGGTTTGGTATTAGAAGCATTGAGATATCACATCGCATGCTGTAGGAAGGTTCTCAGGTTTGGTATTAGAAGCATTGAGACATCACATCTCATGCTATAGGAAGGGTCTCAGGATTGGAATGGGAAGGAGTTGGATATCACATCTCATGTTATACGAAGGATCTCAGGTTTGGTATTAGAAGCATTGAGACATCACATCTCATGCTATAGGAAGGGTCTCAGGATTGGAATGGGAAGGAGTTGGATATCACATCTCATGCTATAGGAAGGGTCTCAGATTTGGTATAAGCATTGAGATATCACATCTCATGCTAAAGGAAGGGTCTCAGGATTGGATTGGGAAGGAGTTGTATATGACATCTCAGGCCATAGGAAGGGTCTCAGGATTGGTATATTCATTGAGATATCACATCTCTGCTATCGGAAGGGTCTCAGGATTGGAATGGGAAGGAGTTGGATATCCCATCTCATGATAAAGGAAGGGTCTAAGGTTTGGAAGGGGAAAGATTTGGATATCACATCTCATGTTATAGGCGGGTCTCAATTTTGATATAAGAAGCATTGAGATAACAAATCTCATGATATCGGAAGGGTCTCAGGATCGGAATGGGAAGGAGTTGGATATCACATCTCATGATAAAGGAAGGGTCTAAGGTTTGGAAGGGGAAAGATTTGGATATCATATCTCATGTTATAGGACGGGTCTCAGGTTTGGTATTAGAAGCATTGAGATATCAAGTCTCATCGTATAGGAAGGGTCTCAGAATTGGAATGGGAAGGATTTCGGATATCACATCTCAAGCTATAGGAAGAGTCTCAGGATTGGAATGGGAAGGAGTTTGATATCACATCTCATGCCATAGTATGGTTCTCAGGTTTGGTAGAAGCATTGGGATATCACATCTCATGCTATTGGAAGGGTATCAGTATTGGATTTGGAAGGAGTTGGATATCCCATCTCATGCTATAGGAAGGGTCTCAGGTTGGAATGGGAAGGAGTTGGATATCACATTTCATGTTATAGGAAGGGTCTCAGGATTGGAATGGGAAGGAGTTGGATATCACATCTCAAGCTTTAGGAAGGGTCTCAGGTTTGGTATAAGCATTGAGATAGCACATCTCATGCTATAGGAAGGGTCTCAGGATTGGAATGGGAAGGAGTTGGATATCACATCTCATGTTATAGGAAAGATCTCAGGTTTGGTATTAGAAGCATTGAGACATCACATCTCATGTTATAGGAAGGGTCTCAGGATTGGAATGGGAAGAAGTTGGATATCACATCTCATGCTATAGGAAGGGTCTCAGGTTTGGAAGGGGAAGGAGTTGGATATCCAATCTCATGTTATAGGACTGGTCTCAGGTTTGGTATTAGAAGCATTGAGATATCACATCGCATGCTGTAGGAAGGTTCTCAGGTTTGGAATGGGGAGGAATTGGATATCACATCTCATGTCATAGGAAGGATCTCAGGTTTGGTATTAGAAGCATTGAGATATCACATCTCATGCTATAGGAATGGTCTCAGGATTGGAATGGGAAGGAGTTGGATATTACATTCTTGCTATAGGAAGGGTCTCATGTTTGGAATGGGAAGGAGTTGGATATCACATATGCTATAGGAAGGGTCTCAGGTTTGAAACGGGAAGGAGTTGGATATCACATCTCATGTTATAGGAAGGGTCTCAGGTTTGAAACGGGAAGGAGTTGGATATCACATCTCATGTTATAGGACGGGTCTCAGGTTTGGTAGAAGAAGCATTGAGATATCACATCGCATGCTGTAGGAAGGTTCTCAGGTTTGGTATTAGAAGCATTGAGACATCACATCTCATGCTATAGGAAGGGTCTCAGGATTGGAATGGGAAGGAGTTGGATATCACATCTCATGTTATAGGAAGGATCTCAGGTTTGGTATTAGAAGCATTGAGACATCACATCTCATGCTATAGGAAGGAGTTGGATATCACATCTCATGCTATAGGAAGGGTCTCAGATTTGGTATATGCATCGAGATATCACATCTCATGCTATAGGAAGGGTCTCGGGATTGGAATGGGAAGGAGTTGGATATCACATCTCATGCCATAGGAAGGGTCTTAGGTTTGGTATAAGCATTGAGATATCACATCTCTGCTATTGGAAGGGTCTCAGGATTGGAATGGGAAGGAGTTGGATATCACATCTCATGTTATAGGAAGGATCTCAGGTTTGGTATTAGAAGCATTGAGACATCACATCTCATGCTATAGGAAGGGTCTCAGGATTGGAATGGGAAGGAGTTGGATATCACATCTCATGCTATAGGAAGGGTCTCAGGTTTGGTATAAGCATTGAGATATCACATCTCATGCTATAGGAAGTGTCTCAGGATTGGAATGGGAAGGACTTGGGTGTCACATCTCATGCTATAGGGAGGGTCTCAAGTTTGATATTAGAAGCATTGAGATATCACATCTCATGCTATAGGAAGGGTCTCAGGATTGGAATGGGAAGGAGTTGGATATCACATCTCAAGCTTTAGGAAGGGTCTCAGGTTTGGTATAAGCATTGAGATAGCACATCTCATGCTATAGGAAGGGTCTCAGGATTGGAATGGGAAGGAGTTGGATATTACATCTCATGTTATAGGAAAGATCTCAGGTTTGGTATTAGAAGCATTGAGACATCACATCTCATGTTATAGGAAGGGTCTCAGGATTGGAATGGGAAGAAGTTGGATATCACATCTCATGCTATAGGAAGGGTCTCAGGTTTGGAAGGGGAAGGAGTTGGATATCCAATCTCATGTTATAGGACTGGTCTCAGGTTTGGTATTAGAAGCATTGAGATATCACATCGCATGCTGTAGGAAGGTTCTCAGGTTTGGTATTAGAAGCATTGAGACATCACATCTCATGCTATAGGAAGGGTCTCAGGATTGGAATGGGAAGGAGTTGGATATCACATCTCATGTTATAGGAAGGATCTCAGGTTTGGTATTAGAAGCATTGAGATATCACATCTCATGCTATAGGAGTGGTCTCAGGATTGGAATGGGAAGGAGTTGGATATTACATTCTTGCTATAGGAAGGGTCTCATGTTTGGAATGGGAAGGAGTTGGATATCACATATGCTATAGTAAGGGTCTCAGGTTTGGACCGGGAAGGAGTTGGATATCACATCTCATGTTATAGGAAGGGTCTCAGGTTTGGTATAAGCATTGAGATATCACACTTCTGCTATCAGAAGTGTCTCAGGATTGGAATGGGAAGGAGTTGGATATCCCATCTCATGTTATAGGATGGGTCTCAGGTTTGTTATTAGAATCATTGAGATATCATATTGCATGCTGTAGGAAGGGTCTAAGGATTGGAATGGGAAGGACTTGGATATCACATCTCACTATAGGTAGGCTCTCATGTTTGGAAAGGGAAGGAGTTGGATATCACATTTCATGTTAGAGGAAGGATCTCAGGTTTGGTATTAGAGGCCTTGAGATATCACATCTCATGCTATAGGAAGGGTCTCAGGATTGGAATGGGAAGGAGTTGGATATCACATCTCAAGCTATAGGAAGGGTCTCAGGTTTGGTATAAGCATTGAGATATCACATCTCATGCTATAGGAAGGGTCTCAGGATTGGAATGGGAAGGAGTTGGATATCACATCTCATGTTATAGGAAAGATCTCAGGTTTGGTATTAGAAGCATTGAGACATCGCATCTCATGTTATAGGAAGGGTCTCAGGAATGGAATGGGAAGAAGTTGGATATCACATCTCATGCTATAGGAAGGGTCTCAGGTTTGTTATTAGAATCATTGAGATATCATATTGCATGCTGTAGGAAGGGTCTAAGGATTGGAATGGGAAGGACTTGGATATCACATCTCACTATAGGTAGGCTCTCATGTTTGGAAAGGGAAGGAGTTGGATATCACATTTCATGTTAGAGGAAGGATCTCAGGTTTGGTATTAGAGGCCTTGAGATATCACATCTCATGCTATAGGAAGGGTCTCAGGATTGGAATGGGAAGGAGTTGGATATCACATCTCAAGCTATAGGAAGGGTCTCAGGTTTGTTATAAGCATTGAGATATCACATCTCATGCTATAGGAAGGGTCTCAGGATTGGAATGGGAAGGAGTTGGATATCACATCTCATGTTATAGGAAAGATCTCAGGTTTGGTATTAGAAGCATTGAGACATCGCATCTCATGTTATAGGAAGGGTCTCTGGAATGGAATGGGAAGAAGTTGGATATCACATCTCATGCTATAGGAAGGGTCTCAGGTTTGGAAGGGGAAGGAGTTGGATATCCAATCTCATGTTATAGGACTGGTCTCGGGTTTGGTATTAGAAGCATTGAGATATCACATCGCATGCTGTAGGAAGGTTCTCAGGTTTGGAATGGGGAGGAATTGGATATCACATCTCATGTCATAGGAAGGATCTCAGGTTTGGTATTAGAAGCATTGAGATATCACATCTCATGCTATAGGAATGGTCTCAGGATTGGAATGGGAAGGAGTTGGATATTACATTCTTGCTATAGGAAGGGTCTCATGTTTGGAATGGGAAGGAGTTGGATATCACATATGCTATAGTAAGGGTCTCAGGTTGGGACCAGGAAGGAGTTGGATATCACATCTCATGTTATAGGAAGGGTCTCAGGTTTGGTATAAGCATTGAGATATCACATCTCTGCTATCGGAAGTGTCTCAGGATTGGAATGGGAAGGAGTTTGATATCCCATCTCATGTTATAGGATGGGTCTCAGGTTTGTTATTAGAATCATTGAGATATCATATTGCATGCTGTAGGAAGGGTCTAAGGATTGGAATGGGAAGGACTTGGATATCACATCTCATGCTATAGGTAGGCTCTCATGTTTGGAAAGAGAAGGAGTTGGATATCACATTTCATGTTAGAGGAAGGATCTCAGGTTTGGTATTAGAGGCATTGAGATATCACATCTCATGCTATAGGAAGGGTCTCAGGATTGGAATGGGAAGGAGTTGGATATCACATCTCATGCTATAGGAAGGGTCTCAGGTTTGGTATAAACATCGAGATATCACATCTCATGCTATAGGAAGGGTCCCGGGATTGGAATGGGAAGGAGTTGGATATCACATCTCATGTTATAGGAAGGATCTCAGGTTTGGTATTAGAAGCATTGAGACATCACATCTCATGCTATAGGAAGTGTCTCAGGATTGGAATGGGAAGGACTTGGGTATCACATCTCATGCTATAGGGAGGGTCTCAAGTTTGATATTAGAAGCATTGAGATATCACATCTCATGCTATAGGAAGGGTCTCAGGATTGGAATGGGAAGGAGTTGGATATCACATCTCAAGCTTTAGGAAGGGTCTCAGTTTTGGTATAAGCATTGAGATAGCACATCTCATGCTATAGGAAGGGTCTCAGGATTGGAATGGGAAGGAGTTGGATATTATATCTCATGTTATAGGAAAGATCTCAGGTTTGGTATTAGAAGCATTGAGACATCACATCTCATGTTATAGGAAGGGTCTCAGGATTGGAATGGGAAGAAGTTGGATATCACATCTCATGCTATAGGAAGGGTCTCAGGTTTGGAAGGGGAAGGAGTTGGATATCCAATCTCATGTTATAGGACTGGTCTCAGGTTTGGTATTAGAAGCATTGAGATATCACATCGCATGCTGTAGGAAGGTTCTCAGGTTTGGTATTAGAAGCATTGAGACATCACATCTCATGCTATAGGAAGGGTCTCAGGATTGGAATGGGAAGGAGTTGGATATCACATCTCATGTTATAGGAAGGATCTCAGGTTTGGTATTAGAAGCATTGAGATATCACATCTCATGCTATAGGAAGGGTCTCAGGATTGGAATGGGAAGGAGTTGGATATCACATCTCATGCTATAGGAAGGGTCTCAGATTTGGTATAAGCATTGAGATATCACATCTCATGCTATAGGAAGAGTCTCAGGATTGGAATGGGAAGGAGTTTGATATCACATCTCATGCCATAGTATGGTTGTCAGGTTTGGTAGAAGCATTGGGATATCACATCTCATGCTATTGGAAGGGTATCAGTATTGGATTTGGAAGGAGTTGGATATCCCATCTCATGCTATAGGAAGGGTCTCAGGTTGGAATGGGAAGGAGTTGGATATCACATTTCATGTTATAGGAAGGGTCTCAGGATTGGAATGGGAAGGAGTTGGATATCACATCTCAAGCTTTAGGAAGGGTCTCAGGTTTGGTATAAGCATTGAGATAGCACATCTCATGCTATAGGAAGGGTCTCAGGATTGGAATGGGAAGGAGTCGGATATCACATCTCATGTTATAGGAAAGATCTCAGGTTTGGTATTAGAAGCATTGAGACATCACATCTCATGTTATAGGAAGGGTCTCAGGATTGGAATGGAAAGAAGTTGGATATCACATCTCATGGTATAGGAAGGGTCTCAGGTTTGGAAGGGGAAGGAGTTGGATATCCAATCTCATGTTATAGGACTGGTCTCAGGTTTGGTATTAGAAGCATTGAGATATCACATCGCATGCTGTAGGAAGGTTCTCAGGTTTGGAATTAGGAGGAATTGGATATCACATCTCATGTCATAGGAAGGATCTCAGGTTTGGTATTAGAAGCATTGAGATATCACATCTCATGCTATAGGAATGGTCTCAGGATTGGAATGGGAAGGAGTTGGATATTACATTCTTGCTATAGGAAGGGTCTCATGTTTGGAATGGGAAGGAGTTGGATATCACATATGCTATAGGAAGGGTCTCAGGTTTGAAACGGGAAGGAGTTGGATATCACATCTCATGTTATAGGAAGGGTCTCAGGTTTGAAACGGGAAGGAGTTGGATATCACATCTCATGTTATAGGACGGGTCTCAGGTTTGGTATTAGAAGCATTGAGATATCACATCGCATGCTGTAGGAAGGTTCTCAGGTTTGGTATTAGAAGCATTGAGACATCACATCTCATGTTATAGGAAGGGTCTCAGGATTGGAATGGGAAGAAGTTGGATATCACATCTCATGCTATAGGAAGGGTCTCAGGTTTGGAAGGGGAAGGAGTTGGATATCCAATCTCATGTTATAGGACTGGTCTCAGGTTTGGTATTAGAAGCATTGAGATATCACATTCCATGCTGTAGGAAGGTTCACAGGTTTGGTATTAGAAGCATTGAGACATCACATCTCATGCTATAGGAAGGGTCTCAGGATTGGAATGGGAAGGAGTTGGATATCACATCTCATGTTATAGGAAGGATCTCAGGTTTGGTATTAGAAGCATTGAGACATCACATCTCATGCTATAGGAAGGGTCTCAGGATTGGAATGGGAAGGAGTTGGATATCACATCTCATGCTATAGGAAGGGTCTCAGATTTGGTATAAGCATTGAGATATCACATCTCATGCTATAGGAAGGGTCTCAGGATTGGATTGGGAAGGAGTTGTATATGACATCTCAGGCCATAGGAAGGGTCTCAGGATTGGTATAAGCATTGAGATATCACATCTCTGCTATCGGAAGGGTCTCAGGATTGGAATGGGAAGGAGTTGGATATCCCATCTCATGATAAAGGAAGGGTCTAAGGTTTGGAAGGGGAAAGATTTGGATATCACATCTCATGTTATAGGCGGGTCTCAATTTTGATATAAGAAGCATTGAGATAACAAATCTCATGATATCGGAAGGGTCTCAGGATCGGAATGGGAAGGAGTTGGATATCACATCTCATGATAAAGGAAGGGTCTAAGGTTTGGAAGGGGAAAGATTTGGATATCACATCTCATGTTATAGGACGGGTCTCAGGTTTGGTATTAGAAGCATTGAGATATCAAGTCTCATCGTATAGGAAGGGTCTCAGAATTGGAATGGGAAGGATTTCGGATATCACATCTCAAGCTATAGGAAGAGTCTCAGGATTGGAATGGGAAGGAGTTTGATATCACATCTCATGCCATAGTATGGTTCTCAGGTTTGGTAGAAGCATTGGGATATCACATCTCATGCTATTGGAAGGGTATCAGTATTGGATTTGGAAGGAGTTGGATATCCCATCTCATGCTATAGGAAGGGTCTCAGGTTGGAATGGGAAGGAGTTGGATATCACATTTCATGTTATAGGAAGGGTCTCAGGATTGGAATGGGAAGGAGTTGGATATCACATCTCAAGCTTTAGGAAGGGTCTCAGGTTTGGTATAAGCATTGAGATAGCACATCTCATGCTATAGGAAGGGTCTCAGGATTGGAATGGGAAGGCGTCGGATATCACATCTCATGTTATAGGAAAGATCTCAGGTTTGGTATTAGAAGCATTGAGACATCACATCTCATGTTATAGGAAGGGTCTCAGGATTGGAATGGGAAGAAGTTGGATATCACATCTCATGCTATAGGAAGGGTCTCAGGTTTGGAAGGGGAAGGAGTTGGATATCCAATCTCATGTTATAGGACTGGCAGGTTTGGTATTAGAAGCATTGAGATATCACATCGCATGCTGTAGGAAGGTTCTCAGGTTTGGAATGGGGAGGAATTGGATATCACATCTCATGTCATAGGAAGGATCTCAGGTTTGGTATTAGAAGCATTGAGATATCACATCTCATGCTATAGGAATGGTCTCAGGATTGGAATGGGAAGGAGTTGGATATTACATTCTTGCTATAGGAAGGGTCTCATGTTTGGAATGGGAAGGAGTTGGATATCACATATGCTATAGGAATGGTCTCAGGTTTGAAACGGGAAGGAGTTGGATATCACATCTCATGTTATAGGACGGGTCTCAGGTTTGGTATTAGAAGCATTGAGATATCACATCGCATGCTGTAGGAAGGTTCTCAGGTTTGGTATTAGAAGCATTGAGACATCACATCTCATGCTATAGGAAGGGTCTCAGGATTGGAATGGGAAGGAGTTGGATATCACATCTCATGTTATAGGAAGGATCTCAGGTTTGGTATTAGAAGCATTGAGACATCACATATCATGCTATAGGAAGGGCCTCAGGATTGGAATGGGAAGGAGTTGGATATCACATCTCATGCTATAGGAAGGGTCTCAGATTTGGTATATGCATCGAGATATCACATCTCATGCTATAGGAAGGGTCTCGGGATTGGAATGGGAAGGAGTTGGATATCACATCTCATGCCATAGGAAGGGTCTTAGGTTTGGTATAAGCATTGAGATATCACATCTCTGCTATTGGAAGGGTCTCAGGATTGGAATGGGAAGGAGTTGGATATCACATCTCATGTTATAGGAAGGATCTCAGGTTTGGTATTAGAAGCATTGAGACATCACATCTCATGCTATAGGAAGGGTCTCAGGATTGGAATGGGAAGGAGTTGGATATCACATCTCATGCTATAGGAAGGGTCTCAGGTTTGGTATAAGCATTGAGATATCACATCTCATGCTATAGGAAGTGTCTCAGGATTGGAATGGGAAGGACTTGGGTGTCACATCTCATGCTATAGGGAGGGTCTCAAGTTTGATATTAGAAGCATTGAGATATCACATCTCATGCTATAGGAAGGGTCTCAGGATTGGAATGGGAAGGAGTTGGATATCACATCTCAAGCTTTAGGAAGGGTCTCAGGTTTGGTATAAGCATTGAGATAGCACATCTCATGCTATAGGAAGGGTCTCAGGATTGGAATGGGAAGGAGTTGGATATTACATCTCATGTTATAGGAAAGATCTCAGGTTTGGTATTAGAAGCATTGAGGCATCACATCTCATGTTATAGGAAGGGTCTCAGGATTGGAATGGGAAGAAGTTGGATATCACATCTCATGCTATAGGAAGGGTCTCAGGTTTGGAAGGGGAAGGAGTTGGATATCCAATCTCATGTTATAGGACTGGTCTCAGGTTTGGTATTAGAAGCATTGAGATATCACATCGCATGCTGTAGGAAGGTTCATAGGTTTGGTATTAGAAGCATTGAGACATCACATCTCATGCTATAGGAAGGGTCTCAGGATTGGAATGGGAAGGAGTTGGATATCACATCTCATGTTATAGGAAGGATCTCAGGTTTGGTATTAGAAGCATTGAGATATCACATCTCATGCTATAGGATGGTCTCAGGATTGGAATGGGAAGGAGTTGGATATTACATTCTTGCTATAGGAAGGGTCTCATGTTTGGAATGGGAAGGAGTTGGATATCACATATGCTATAGTAAGGGTCTCAGGTTTGGACCGGGAAGGAGTTGGATATCACATCTCATGTTATAGGAAGGGTCTCAGGTTTGGTATAAGCATTGAGATATCACATCTCTGCTATCGGAAGTGTCTCAGGATTGGAATGGGAAGGAGTTGGATATCCCATCTCATGTTATAGGATGGGTCTCAGGTTTGTTATTAGAATCATTGAGATATCATATTGCATGCTGTAGGAAGGGTCTAAGGATTGGAATGGGAAGGACTTGGATATCACATCTCATGCTATAGGTAGGCTCTCATGTTTGGAAAGGGAAGGAGTTGGATATCACATTTCATGTTAGAGGAAGGATCTCAGGTTTGGTATTAGAGGCATTGAGATATCACATCTCATGCTATAGGAAGGGTCTCAGGATTGGAATGGGAAGGAGTTGGATATCACATCTCAAGCTTTAGGAAGGGTCTCAGGTTTGGTATAAGCATTGAGATAGCACATCTCATGCTATAGGAAGGGTCTCAGGATTGGAATGGGAAGGAGTTGGATATCACATCTCATGTTATAGGAAAGATCTCAGGTTTGGTATTAGAAGCATTGAGACATCACATCTCATGTTATAGGAAGGGTCTCAGGATTGGAATGGGAAGAAGTTGGATATCACATCTCATGCTATAGGAAGGGTCTCAGGTTTGGAAGGGGAAGGAGTTGGATATCCAATCTCATGTTATAGGACTGGTCTCAGGTTTGGTATTAGAAGCATTGAGATATCACATCGCATGCTGTAGGAAGGTTCTCAGGTTTGGAATGGGGAGGAATTGGATATCACATCTCATGTCATAGGAAGGATCTCAGGTTTGGTATTAGAAGCATTGAGATATCACATCTCATGCTATAGGAATGGTCTCAGGATTGGAATGGGAAGGAATTGGATATTACATTCTTGCTATAGGAAGGGTCTCATGTTTAGAATGGGAAGGAGTTGGATATCACATATGCTATAGGAAGGGTCTCAGGTTTGAAACGGGAAGGAGTTGGATATCACATCTCATGTTATAGGAAGGGTCTCAGGTTTGAAACGGGAAGGAGTTGGATATCACATCTCATGTTATAGGACGGGTCTCAGGTTTGGTATTAGAAGCATTGAGATATCACATCGCATGCTGTAGGAAGGTTCTCAGGTTTGGTATAAGAAGCATTGAGACATCACATCTCATGCTATAGGAAGGGTCTCAGGATTGGAATGGGAAGGAGTTGGATATCACATCTCATGTTATAGGAAGGATCTCAGGTTTGGTATTAGAAGCATTGAGACATCACATCTCATGCTATAGGAAGGGCCTCAGGATTGGAATGGGAAGGAGTTGGATATCACATCTCATGCTATAGGAAGGGTCTCAGGTTTGGAAGGGGAAGGAGTTGGATATCCAATCTCATGTTATAGGACTGGTCTCAGGTTTGGTATTAGAAGCATTGAGATATCACATCTCATGCTATAGGAAGGGTCTCAGGATTGGAATGGGAAGGAGTTGGATATCACATCTCATGTTATAGGAAGGATCTCAGGTTTGGTATTAGAGGCATTGAGATATCACATCTCATGCTATAGGAAGGGTCTCAGGATTGGAATGGGAAGGAGTTGGATATCACATCTCAAGCTTTAGGAAGGGTCTCAGGTTTGGTATAAGCATTGAGATAGCACATCTCATGCTATAGGAAGGGTCTCAGGATTGGAATGGGAAGGAGTTGGATATCACATCTCATGTTATAGGAAAGATCTCAGGTTTGGTATTAGAAGCATTGAGACATCACATCTCATGTTATAGGAAGGGTCTCAGGATTGGAATGGGAAGAAGTTGGATATCACATCTCATGCTATAGGAAGGGTCTCAGGTTTGGAAGGGGAAGGAGTTGGATATCCAATCTCATGTTATAGGACTGGTCTCAGGTTTGGTATTAGAAGCATTGAGATATCACATCGCATGCTGTAGGAAGGTTCTCAGGTTTGGAATGGGGAGGAATTGGATATCACATCTCATGTCATAGGAAGGATCTCAGGTTTGGTATTAGAAGCATTGAGATATCACATCTCATGCTATAGGAATGGTCTCAGGATTGGAATGGGAAGGAGTTGGATATTACATTCTTGCTATAGGAAGGGTCTCATGTTTAGAATGGGAAGGAGTTGGATATCACATATGCTATAGGAAGGGTCTCAGGTTTGAAACGGGAAGGAATTGGATATCACATCTCATGTTATAGGAAGGGTCTCAGGTTTGAAACGGGAAGGAGTTGGATATCACATCTCATGTTATAGGACGGGTCTCAGGTTTGGTATTAGAAGCATTGAGATATCACATCGCATGCTGTAGGAAGGTTCTCAGGTTTGGTATTAGAAGCATTGAGACATCACATCTCATGCTATAGGAAGGGTCTCAGGATTGGAATGGGAAGGAGTTGGATATCACATCTCATGTTATAGGAAGGATCTCAGGTTTGGTATTAGAAGCATTGAGACATCACATCTCATGCTATAGGAAGGGCCTCAGTATTGGAATGGGAAGGAGTTGGATATCACATTTCATGCTATAGGAAGGGTCTCAGATTTGGTATAAGCATCGAGATATCACATCTCATGCTATAGGAAGGGTCTCGGGATTGGAATGGGAAGGAGTTGGATATCACATCTCATGCCATAGGAAGGGTCTTAGGTTTGGTATAAGCATTGAGATATCACATCTCTGCTATTGGAAGGGTCTCAGGATTGGAATGGGAAGGAGTTGGATATCACATCTCATGTTATAGGAAGGATCTCAGGTTTGGTATTAGAAGCATTGAGACATCACATCTCATGCTATAGGAAGGGTCTCAGGATTGGAATGGGAAGGAGTTGGATATCACATCTCATGCTATAGGAAGGGTCTCAGGTTTGGAAGGGGAAGGAGTTGGATATCCAATCTCATGTTATAGGACTGGCAGGTTTGGTATTAGAAGCATTGAGATATCACATCGCATGCTGTAGGAAGGTTCTCAGGTTTGGAATGGGGAGGAATTGGATATCACATCTCATGTCATAGGAAGGATCTCAGGTTTGGTATTAGAAGCATTGAGATATCACATCTCATGCTATAGGAATGGTCTCAGGATTGGAATGGGAAGGAGTTGGATATTACATTCTTGCTATAGGAAGGGTCTCATGTTTGGAATGGGAAGGAGTTGGATATCACATATGCTATAGGAATGGTCTCAGGTTTGAAACGGGAAGGAGTTGGATATCACATCTCATGTTATAGGACGGGTCTCAGGTTTGGTATTAGAAGCATTGAGATATCACATCGCATGCTGTAGGAAGGTTCTCAGGTTTGGTATTAGAAGCATTGAGACATCACATCTCATGCTATAGGAAGGGTCTCAGGATTGGAATGGGAAGGAGTTGGATATCACATCTCATGTTATAGGAAGGATCTCAGGTTTGGTATTAGAAGCATTGAGACATCACATATCATGCTATAGGAAGGGCCTCAGGATTGGAATGGGAAGGAGTTGGATATCACATCTCATGCTATAGGAAGGGTCTCAGATTTGGTATATGCATCGAGATATCACATCTCATGCTATAGGAAGGGTCTCGGGATTGGAATGGGAAGGAGTTGGATATCACATCTCATGCCATAGGAAGGGTCTTAGGTTTGGTATAAGCATTGAGATATCACATCTCTGCTATTGGAAGGGTCTCAGGATTGGAATGGGAAGGAGTTGGATATCACATCTCATGTTATAGGAAGGATCTCAGGTTTGGTATTAGAAGCATTGAGACATCACATCTCATGCTATAGGAAGGGTCTCAGGATTGGAATGGGAAGGAGTTGGATATCACATCTCATGCTATAGGAAGGGTCTCAGGTTTGGTATAAGCATTGAGATATCACATCTCATGCTATAGGAAGTGTCTCAGGATTGGAATGGGAAGGACTTGGGTGTCACATCTCATGCTATAGGGAGGGTCTCAAGTTTGATATTAGAAGCATTGAGATATCACATCTCATGCTATAGGAAGGGTCTCAGGATTGGAATGGGAAGGAGTTGGATATCACATCTCAAGCTTTAGGAAGGGTCTCAGGTTTGGTATAAGCATTGAGATAGCACATCTCATGCTATAGGAAGGGTCTCAGGATTGGAATGGGAAGGAGTTGGATATTACATCTCATGTTATAGGAAAGATCTCAGGTTTGGTATTAGAAGCATTGAGGCATCACATCTCATGTTATAGGAAGGGTCTCAGGATTGGAATGGGAAGAAGTTGGATATCACATCTCATGCTATAGGAAGGGTCTCAGGTTTGGAAGGGGAAGGAGTTGGATATCCAATCTCATGTTATAGGACTGGTCTCAGGTTTGGTATTAGAAGCATTGAGATATCACATCGCATGCTGTAGGAAGGTTCATAGGTTTGGTATTAGAAGCATTGAGACATCACATCTCATGCTATAGGAAGGGTCTCAGGATTGGAATGGGAAGGAGTTGGATATCACATCTCATGTTATAGGAAGGATCTCAGGTTTGGTATTAGAAGCATTGAGATATCACATCTCATGCTATAGGATGGTCTCAGGATTGGAATGGGAAGGAGTTGGATATTACATTCTTGCTATAGGAAGGGTCTCATGTTTGGAATGGGAAGGAGTTGGATATCACATATGCTATAGTAAGGGTCTCAGGTTTGGACCGGGAAGGAGTTGGATATCACATCTCATGTTATAGGAAGGGTCTCAGGTTTGGTATAAGCATTGAGATATCACATCTCTGCTATCGGAAGTGTCTCAGGATTGGAATGGGAAGGAGTTGGATATCCCATCTCATGTTATAGGATGGGTCTCAGGTTTGTTATTAGAATCATTGAGATATCATATTGCATGCTGTAGGAAGGGTCTAAGGATTGGAATGGGAAGGACTTGGATATCACATCTCATGCTATAGGTAGGCTCTCATGTTTGGAAAGGGAAGGAGTTGGATATCACATTTCATGTTAGAGGAAGGATCTCAGGTTTGGTATTAGAGGCATTGAGATATCACATCTCATGCTATAGGAAGGGTCTCAGGATTGGAATGGGAAGGAGTTGGATATCACATCTCAAGCTTTAGGAAGGGTCTCAGGTTTGGTATAAGCATTGAGATAGCACATCTCATGCTATAGGAAGGGTCTCAGGATTGGAATGGGAAGGAGTTGGATATCACATCTCATGTTATAGGAAAGATCTCAGGTTTGGTATTAGAAGCATTGAGACATCACATCTCATGTTATAGGAAGGGTCTCAGGATTGGAATGGGAAGAAGTTGGATATCACATCTCATGCTATAGGAAGGGTCTCAGGTTTGGAAGGGGAAGGAGTTGGATATCCAATCTCATGTTATAGGACTGGTCTCAGGTTTGGTATTAGAAGCATTGAGATATCACATCGCATGCTGTAGGAAGGTTCTCAGGTTTGGAATGGGGAGGAATTGGATATCACATCTCATGTCATAGGAAGGATCTCAGGTTTGGTATTAGAAGCATTGAGATATCACATCTCATGCTATAGGAATGGTCTCAGGATTGGAATGGGAAGGAATTGGATATTACATTCTTGCTATAGGAAGGGTCTCATGTTTAGAATGGGAAGGAGTTGGATATCACATATGCTATAGGAAGGGTCTCAGGTTTGAAACGGGAAGGAGTTGGATATCACATCTCATGTTATAGGAAGGGTCT
This sequence comes from Ambystoma mexicanum, assembly GCF_040938575.1. Taxonomy (NCBI): domain Eukaryota; kingdom Metazoa; phylum Chordata; class Amphibia; order Caudata; family Ambystomatidae; genus Ambystoma; species Ambystoma mexicanum. The sequence goes on from NW_027182447.1 coordinate 408,437, forward strand.
CAGGTTTGAAACGGGAAGGAGTTGGATATCACATCTCATGTTATAGGACGGGTCTCAGGTTTGGTATTAGAAGCATTGAGATATCACATCGCATGCTGTAGGAAGGTTCTCAGGTTTGGTATAAGAAGCATTGAGACATCACATCTCATGCTATAGGAAGGGTCTCAGGATTGGAATGGGAAGGAGTTGGATATCACATCTCATGTTATAGGAAGGATCTCAGGTTTGGTATTAGAAGCATTGAGACATCACATCTCATGCTATAGGAAGGGCCTCAGGATTGGAATGGGAAGGAGTTGGATATCACATCTCATGCTATAGGAAGGGTCTCAGGTTTGGAAGGGGAAGGAGTTGGATATCCAATCTCATGTTATAGGACTGGTCTCAGGTTTGGTATTAGAAGCATTGAGATATCACATCTCATGCTATAGGAAGGGTCTCAGGATTGGAATGGGAAGGAGTTGGATATCACATCTCATGTTATAGGAAGGATCTCAGGTTTGGTATTAGAGGCATTGAGATATCACATCTCATGCTATAGGAAGGGTCTCAGGATTGGAATGGGAAGGAGTTGGATATCACATCTCAAGCTTTAGGAAGGGTCTCAGGTTTGGTATAAGCATTGAGATAGCACATCTCATGCTATAGGAAGGGTCTCAGGATTGGAATGGGAAGGAGTTGGATATCACATCTCATGTTATAGGAAAGATCTCAGGTTTGGTATTAGAAGCATTGAGACATCACATCTCATGTTATAGGAAGGGTCTCAGGATTGGAATGGGAAGAAGTTGGATATCACATCTCATGCTATAGGAAGGGTCTCAGGTTTGGAAGGGGAAGGAGTTGGATATCCAATCTCATGTTATAGGACTGGTCTCAGGTTTGGTATTAGAAGCATTGAGATATCACATCGCATGCTGTAGGAAGGTTCTCAGGTTTGGAATGGGGAGGAATTGGATATCACATCTCATGTCATAGGAAGGATCTCAGGTTTGGTATTAGAAGCATTGAGATATCACATCTCATGCTATAGGAATGGTCTCAGGATTGGAATGGGAAGGAGTTGGATATTACATTCTTGCTATAGGAAGGGTCTCATGTTTAGAATGGGAAGGAGTTGGATATCACATATGCTATAGGAAGGGTCTCAGGTTTGAAACGGGAAGGAATTGGATATCACATCTCATGTTATAGGAAGGGTCTCAGGTTTGAAACGGGAAGGAGTTGGATATCACATCTCATGTTATAGGACGGGTCTCAGGTTTGGTATTAGAAGCATTGAGATATCACATCGCATGCTGTAGGAAGGTTCTCAGGTTTGGTATTAGAAGCATTGAGACATCACATCTCATGCTATAGGAAGGGTCTCAGGATTGGAATGGGAAGGAGTTGGATATCACATCTCATGTTATAGGAAGGATCTCAGGTTTGGTATTAGAAGCATTGAGACATCACATCTCATGCTATAGGAAGGGCCTCAGTATTGGAATGGGAAGGAGTTGGATATCACATTTCATGCTATAGGAAGGGTCTCAGATTTGGTATAAGCATCGAGATATCACATCTCATGCTATAGGAAGGGTCTCGGGATTGGAATGGGAAGGAGTTGGATATCACATCTCATGCCATAGGAAGGGTCTTAGGTTTGGTATAAGCATTGAGATATCACATCTCTGCTATTGGAAGGGTCTCAGGATTGGAATGGGAAGGAGTTGGATATCACATCTCATGTTATAGGAAGGATCTCAGGTTTGGTATTAGAAGCATTGAGACATCACATCTCATGCTATAGGAAGGGTCTCAGGATTGGAATGGGAAGGAGTTGGATATCACATCTCATGCTATAGGAAGGGTCTCAGGTTTGGTATAAGCATTGAGATATCACATCTCATGCTATAGGAAGTGTCTCAGGATTGGAATGGGAAGGACTTGGGTGTCACATCTCATGCTATAGGGAGGGTCTCAAGTTTGATATTAGAAGCATTGAGATATCACATCTCATGCTATAGGAAGGGTCTCAGGATTGGAATGGGAAGGAGTTGGATATTACATCTCATGTTATAGGAAAGATCTCAGGTTTGGTATTAGAAGCATTGAAACATCACATCTCATGTTATAGGAAGGGTCTCAGGATTGGAATGGGAAGAAGTTGGATATCACATCTCATGCTATAGGAAGGGTCTCAGGTTTGGAAGGGGAAGGAGTTGGATATCCAATCTCATGTTATAGGACTGGTCTCAGGTTTGGTATTAGAAGCATTGAGATATCACATCGCATGCTGTAGGAAGGTTCTCAGGTTTGGTATTAGAAGCATTGAGACATCACATCTCATGCTATAGGAAGGGTCTCAGGATTGGAATGGGAAGGAGTTGGATATCACATCTCATGTTATAGGAAGGATCTCAGGTTTGGTATTAGAAGCATTGAGATATCACATCTCATGCTATAGGAATGGTCTCAGGATTGGAATGGGAAGGAGTTGGATATTACATTCTTGCTATAGGAAGGGTCTCATGTTTGGAATGGGAAGGAGTTGGTTATCACATATGCTATACTAAGGGTCTCAGGTTTGGACCGGGAAGGAGTTGGATATCACATCTCATGTTATAGGAAGGGTCTCAGGTTTGGTATAAGCATTGAGATATCACATCTCTGCTATCGGAAGTGTCTCAGGATTGGAATGGGAAGGAGTTGGATATCCCATCTCATGTTATAGGATGGGTCTCAGGTTTGTTATTAGAATCATTGAGATATCATATTGCATGCTGTAGGAAGGGTCTAAGGATTGGAATGGGAAGGACTTGGATATCACATCTCATGCTATAGGTAGGCTCTCATGTTTGGAAAGGGAAGGAGTTGGATATCACATTTCATGTTAGAGGAAGGATCTCAGGTTTGGTATTAGAGGCATTGAGATATCACATCTCATGCTATAGGAAGGGTCTCAGGATTGGAATGGGAAGGAGTTGGATATCACATCTCATGCTATAGGAAGGGTCTCAGGTTTGGTATAAACATCGAGATATCACATCTCATGCTATAGGAAGGGTCCCGGGATTGGAATGGGAAGGAGTTGGATATCACATCTCATGTTATAGGAAGGATCTCAGGTTTGGTATTAGAAGCATTGATACATCACATCTCATGCTATAGGAAGTGTCTCAGGATTGGAATGGGAAGGACTTGGGTATCACATCTCATGCTATAGGGAGGGTCTCAAGTTTGATATTAGAAGCATTGAGATATCACATCTCATGCTATAGGAAGGGTCTCAGGATTGGAATGGGAAGGAGTTGGATATCACATCTCAAGCTTTAGGAAGGGTCTCAGGTTTGGTATAAGCATTGAGATAGCACATCCCATGCTATAGGAAGTGTCTCAGGATTGGAATGGGAAGGAGTTGGATATTACATCTCATGTTATAGGAAAGATCTCAGGTTTGGTATTAGAAGCATTGAGACATCACATCTCATGTTATAGGAAGGGTCTCAGGATTGGAATGGGAAGAAGTTGGATATCACATCTCATACTATAGGAAGGGTCTCAGGTTTGAAACGGGAAGGAGTTGGATATCACATCTCATGTTATAGGACGGGTCTCATGTTTGTTATTAGAATCATTGAGATATCATATTGCATGCTGTAGGAAGGGTCTAAGGATTGGAATGGGAAGGACTTGGATATCACATCTCATGCTATAGGTAGGCTCTCAGGTTTGGAAAGGGAAGGAGTTCGATATCACATTTCATGTTAGAGGAAGGATCTCAGGTTTGGTATTAGAGGCATTGAGATATCACATATCATGCTATAGGAAGGGTCTCAGGATTGGAATGGGAAGGAGTTGGATATCACATCTCAAGCTTTATGAAGGGTCTCAGGTTTGGTATAAGCATTGAGATAGCACATCTCATGCTATAGGAAGGGTCTCAGGATTGGAATGGGATGGAGTTGGATATTACATCTCATGTTATAGGAAAGATCTCAGGTTTGGTATTAGAAGCATTGAGACATCACATCTCATGTTATAGGAAGGGTCTCAGGATTGGAATGGGAAGAAGTTGGATATCACATCTCATGTTATAGGACTGGTCTCAGGTTTGGTATTAGAAGCATTGAGATATCACATCGCATGCTGTAGGAAGGTTCTCAGGTTTGGTATTAGAAGCATTGAGACATCACATCTCATGCTATAGGAAGGGTCTCAGGATTGGAATGGGAAGGAGTTGGATATCACATCTCATGTTATAGGAAGGATCTCAGGTTTGGTATTAGAAGCATTGAGACATCACATCTCATGCTATAGGAAGGGCCTCAGGATTGGAATGGGAAGGAGTTGGATATCACATCTCATGCTATAGGAAGGGTCTCAGATTTGGTATAAGCATCGAGATATCACATCTCATGCTATAGGAAGGGTCTCGGGATTGGAATGGGAAGGAGTTGGATATCACATCTCATGCCATAGGAAGGGTCTTAGGTTTGGTATAAGCATTGAGATATCACATCTCTGCTATTGGAAGGGTCTCAGGATTGGAATGGGAAGGAGTTGGATATCCCATCTCATGTTATAGGAAGAGTCTCAGGTTTGGTATTAGAAGCATTGAGATATCACATCTCATGCTATAGGAAGTGTCTCAGGATTGGAATGGCTAAGGACTTGGGTATCACATCTCATGCTATAGGGAGGGTCTCAAGTTTGATATTAGAAGCATTGAGATATCACATCTCATGCTATAGGAAGGGTCTCAGGATTGGAATGGGAAGGAGTTGGATATCACATCTCATTCTGTAGGAAGGGTCTCAGGTTTGGTATAAGCAGTGAGATATCACATCTCATGCTATAGGAAGTGTCTCAGGATTGGAATGGGAAGGAGTTGGATATCACATCTCATGTTATAGGAAGGATCTCAGGTTTGGTATAAGCATTGAGATATCACATCTCTGCTATCGGAAGGGTCTCAGGATTGGAATGGGAAGGAGTTGGATATTCCCATCTCATGTTATAGGAAGGGTCTCAGGTTTGGTATTAGAAGCATTGAGATATCCCATCTCATGATATAGGAAGGGTCTCAGGATTGGAATGGGAAGGACTTGGATATCATATCTCATGCTATAGGAAGGCTCTCAGGTTTGGAAGGGGAAGGAGTTGGATATCACATTTCATATTAGAGGAAGGATCTCAGGTTTGGTATTAGAGGCCTTGAGATATCACATCTCATGCTATAGGAAGGGTCTCAGGATTGGAATGGGAAGGAGTTGGATATCACATCTCAAGCTATAGGAACGGTCTCAGGTTTGGTATTAGAAGCATTGAGACATCACATCTCATGTTATAGGAAGGGTCTCAGGATTGGAATGGGAAGAAGTTGGATATCACATCTCATGCTATAGGAAGGGTCTCAGGTTTGGTATAAGCATTGAGATATCACATCTCATGCTATAGGAAGGGTCTCAGGATTGGAATGGGAAGGAGTTGTATATGACATCTCATGCCATAGGAAGGGTCTCAGGTTTGGTATAAGCATTGAGATATCACATCACATGCTATAGGAAGGGTCTCAGGATTGGAATGGGAAGGACTTGGATATCACATCTCATGCTAAAGGCAGGGTCTCAGGTTTGGAAAGGGAAGGAGATGGATATCACATTTCATGTTAGAGGTAGGATCTCAGGTTTGGAATTAGAGGCATTGAGATATCACATCTCATGCTATCAGAAGGGTCTCAGGATTGGAATGGGAAGGAGTTGGATATCACATCTCATGCTAAAGGGAGGGTCTCAGGTTTGGAAGCGGGAGGATTTGGAAATCACATCTCATGTTATAGGAAGGATCTCAGGTTTGGTATTCGAAGCATTGAGATATCACATCTCATGCTATCGGAAGTATCTCAGGTTTGGTATTAGAGGCATTGAGATATCACATCTCATGCTATCATAAGGGTCTCAGGATTGGAATGGGAAGGAGTTGGATATCACATCTCATGTTATAGGAAGGATCTCAGGTTTGGTATTAGAAGCATTGAGACATCACATCTCATGCTATAGGAAGGGTCTCAGGATTGGAATGGGAAGGAGTTGGATATCACATCTCATGCTATAGGAAGGGTCTCAGATTTGGTATAAGCATTGAGATATCACATCTCATGCTATAGGAAGGGTCTCAGGATTGGAATGGGAAGGAGTTGTATATGACATCTCAGGCCATAGGAAGGGTCTCAGGTTTGGTATAAGCATTGAGATATCACATCTCTGCTATCGGAAGGGTCTCAGGATTGGAATGGGAATGAGTTGGATATCCCATCTCATGTTATAGGAAGAGTCTCAGGTTTGTTATTAGAAGCATTGAGATATCCCATCTCATGCTATAGGAAGGGTCTCAGGTTGGAATGGGAAGGAGTTGGATATCACATTTCATGTTATAGGAAGGGCCTCAGGATTGGAATTGGAAGGACTTGGCTATCATATCTCATGCTATAGGAAGGCTCTCAGGTTTGGAAGGGGAAGGAGTTGGATATCACATTTCATGTTAGAGGAACAATCTCAGGTTTGGTATTAGAGGCCTTGAGATATCACATCTCATGCTATAGGAAGGGTCTCAGGATTGGAATGGGAAGGAGTTGGATATCACATCTCAAGCTATAGGAACGATCTCATGTTTGGTATAAGCATTGTGATATCACATCTCATGCTATAGGAAGGGTCTCAGGATTGGAATGGGAAGGAGTTGGATATCACATCTCATGTTATAGGAAAGATCTCAGGTTTGGTATTAGAAGCATTGCGACATCACATCTCATGTTATAGGAAGGGTCTCAGGATTGGAATGGGAAGAAGTTGGATATCACATCTCATGCTATAGGAAGGGTCTCAGGTTTGGTATAAGCATTGAGATATCACATCTCATGCTATAGGAAGGGTCTCAGGTTTGGAATGGGAAGGAGTTGTATATGACATCTCATGCCATAGGAAGGGTCTCAGGTTTGGTATAAGCATTGAGATATCACATCACATGCTATAGGAAGGGTCTCAGGATTGGAATGGAAAGGACTTGGATATCACATCTCATGCTATAGGCAGGGTCTCAGGTTTGGAAAGGGAAGGAGATGGATATCACATTTCATGTTAGAGGTAGGATCTCAGGTTTGGTATTTGAGGCATTGAAATATCACATCTCATGCTATCAGAAGGGTCTCAGGATTGGAATGGGAAGGAGTTGGATATCACATCTCATGCTAAAGGGAGGGTCTCAGGTTTGGAAGGGGAAGGATTTGGAAATCACATCTCATGTTATAGGAAGGATCTCAGGTTTGGTATTAGAAGCATTGAGATATCACATCTCATGCTATCGGAAGTATCTCAGGTTTGGTATTAGAGGCATTGAGATATCACATCTCATGCTATCATAAGGGTCTCAGGATTGGAATGGGAAGAAGTTGGATATCACATCTCATGTTATAGGAAGGCTCTCAGGTTTGGAAGGGGAAGGAGTTGGATATCACATTTCATGTTAGAGGAACGATCTCAGGTTTGGTATTAGAGGCCTTGCGATATCACATCTCATGCTATAGGAAGGGTCTCAGGATTGGAATGGGAAGGAGTTGGATATCACATCTCAAGCTATAGGAACGGTCTCAGGTTTGGTATAAGCATTGTGATATCACATCTCATGCTATAGGAAGGGTCTCAGGATTGGAATGGGAAGGAGTTGGATATCACATCTCATGTTATAGGAAAGATCTCAGGTTTGGTATTAGAAGCATTGCGACATCACATCTCATGTTATAGGAAGGGTCTCAGGATTGGAATGGGAAGAAGTTGGATATCACATCTCATGCTATAGGAAGGGTCTCAGGTTTGGTATAAGCATTGAGATATCACATCTCATGCTATAGGAAGGGTCTCAGGATTGGAATGGGAAGGAGTTGTATATGACATCTCATGCCATAGGAAGGGTCTCAGGTTTGGTATAAGAATTGAGATATCACATCACATGCTATAGGAAGGGTCTCAGGATTGGAATGGAAAGGACTTGGATATCACATCTCATGCTATAGGCAGGGTCTCAGGTTTGAAAAGGGAAGGAGATGGATATCACATTTCATGTTAGAGGTAGGATCTCAGGTTTGGTATTAGAGGCATTGAAATATCACATCTCATGCTATCAGATGGGTCTCAGGACTGGAATGGGAAGGAGTTTGATATCACATCTCATGCTAAAGGGAGGGTCTCAGGTTTGGAAGGGGAAGGATTTGGAAATCACATCTCATGTTATAGGAAGGATCTCAGGTTTGGTATTAGAAGCATTGAGATATCACATCTCATGCTATCGAAGTATCTCAGGTTTGGTATTAGAGGCATTGAGATATCACATCTCATGCTATCATAAGGGTCTCAGGATTGGAATGGGAAGGAGTTGGATATCACATCTCATGTTATAGGAAGGATCTCAGGTTTGGTATTAGAAGCATTGAGACATCACATCTCATGCTATAGGAAGGGTCTCAGGATTGGAATGGGAAGGAGTTGGATATCACATCTCATGCTATAGGAAGGGTCTCAGATTTGGTATAAGCATTGAGATATCACATCTCATGCTATAGGAAGGGTCTCAGGATTGGAATGGGAAGGACTTGGGTATCACATCTCATGCTATAGGGAGGGTCTCAAGTTTGATATTAGAAGCAATGAGATATCACATCTCATGCTATAGGAAGGGTCTCAGGATTGGAATGGGAAGGAGTTGGATATCACATCTCAAGCTTTAGGAAGGGTCTCAGGTTTGGTATAAGCATTGAGATAGCACATCTCATGCTATAGGAAGGGTCTCAGGATTGGAATGGGAAGGAGTTGGATATTACATCTCATGTTATAGGAAAGATCTCAGGTTTGGTATTAGAAGCATTGAGACATCACATCTCATGTTATAGGAAGGGTCTCAGGATTGGAATGGGAAGAAGTTGGATATCACATCTCATGCTATAGGAAGGGTCTCAGGTTTGAAACGGGAAGGAGTTGGATATCACATCTCATGTTATAGGACGGGTCTCAGGTTTGTTATTAGAATCATTGAGATATCATATTGCATGCTGTAGGAAGGGTCTAAGGATTGGAATGGGAAGGACTTGGATATCACATCTCATGCTATAGGTAGGCTCTCAGGTTTGGAAAGGGAAGGAGTTCGATATCACATTTCATGTTAGAGGAAGGATCTCAGGTTTGGTACTAGAGGCATTGAGATATCACATATCATGCTATAGGAAGGGTCTCAGGATTGGAATGGGAAGGAGTTGGATATCACATCTCAAGCTTTAGGAAGGGTCTCAGGTTTGGTATAAGCATTGAGATAGCACATCTCATGCTATAGGAAGGGTCTCAGGATTGGAATGGGATGGAGTTGGATATTACATCTCATGTTATAGGAAAGATCTCAGGTTTGGTATTAGAAGCATTGAGACATCACATCTCATGTTATAGGAAGGGTCTCAGGATTGGAATGGGAAGAAGTTGGATATCACATCTCATGCTATAGGAAGGGTCTCAGGTTTGGAAGGGGAAGGAGTTGGATATCCAATCTCATGTTATAGGACTGGTCTCAGGTTTGGTATTAGAAGCATTGAGATATCACATCGCATGCTGTAGGAAGGTTCTCAGGTTTGGTATTAGAAGCATTGAGACATCACATCTCATGCTATAGGAAGGGTCTCAGGATTGGAATGGGAAGGAGTTGGATATCACATCTCATGTTATAGGAAGGATCTCAGGTTTGGTATTAGAAGCATTGAGACATCACATCTCATGCTATAGGAAGGGCCTCAGGATTGGAATGGGAAGGAGTTGGATATCACATCTCATGCTATAGGAAGGGTCTCAGATTTGGTATAAGCATCGAGATATCACATCTCATGCTATAGGAAGGGTCTCGGGATTGGAATGGGAAGGAGTTGGATATCACATCTCATGCCATAGGAAGGGTCTTAGGTTTGGTATAAGCATTGAGATATCACATCTCTGCTATTGGAAGGGTCTCAGGATTGGAATGGGAAGGAGTTGGATATCCCATCTCATGTTATAGGAAGAGTCTCAGGTTTGGTATTAGAAGCATTGAGATATCACATCTCATGCTATAGGAAGTGTCTCAGGATTGGAATGGGAAGGACTTGGGTATCACATCTCATGCTATAGGGAGGGTCTCAAGTTTGATATTAGAAGCATTGAGATATCACATCTCATGCTATAGGAAGGGTCTCAGGATTGGAATGGGAAGGAGTTGGATATCACATCTCATTCTATAGGAAGGGTCTCAGGTTTGGTATAAGCAGTGAGATATCACATCTCATGCTATAGGAAGTGTCTCAGGGTTGGAATGGGAAGGAGTTGGATATCAAATCTCATGTTATAGGAAGGATCTCAGGTTTGGTATAAGCATTGAGATATCACATCTCTGCTATCGGAAGGGTCTCAGGATTGGAATGGGAAGGAGTTGGATATCACATCTCATGTTATAGGAAAGATCTCAGGTTTGGTATTAGAAGCATTGAGACATCACATCTCATGTTATAGGAAGGGTCTCAGGATTGGAATGGGAAGAAGTTGGATATCACATCTCATGCTATAGGAAGGCTCTCAGGTTTGGAAGGGGAAGGAGTTGGATATCACATTTCATATTAGAGGAAGTATCTCAGGTTTGGTATTAGAGGCCTTGAGATATCACATCTCATGCTATAGGAAGGGTCTCAGGATTGGAATGGGAAGGAGTTGGATATCACATCTCAAGCTATAGGAACGGTCTCAGGTTTTGTATAAGCATTGTGATATCACATCTCATACTATAGGAAGGGTCTCAGGATTGGAATGGGAAGGAGTTGGATATCACATCTCATGTTATAGGAAAGATCTCAGGTTTGGTATTAGAAGCATTGAGACATCACATCTCATGTTATAGGAAGGGTCTCAGGATTGGAATGGGAAGAAGTTGGATATCACATCTCATGCTATAGGAAGGGTCTCAGGTTTGGTATAAGCATTGAGATATCACATCTCAAGCTATAGGAACGGTCTCAGGTTTTGTATAAGCATTGTGATATCACATCTCATACTATAGGAAGGGTCTCAGGATTGGAATGGGAAGGAGTTGTATATGACATCTCATGCCATAGGAAGGGTCTCAGGTTTGGTATAAGCATTGAGATATCACATCACATGCTATAGGAAGGGTCTCAGGATTGGAATGGGTAGGACTTGGATATCACATCTCATGCTAAAGGCAGGGTCTCAGGTTTGGAAAGGGAAGGAGATGGATATCACATTTCATGTTAGAGGTAGGATCTCAGGTTTGGAATTAGAGGCATTGAGATATCACATCTCATGCTATCAGAAGGGTCTCAGGATTGGAATGGGAAGGAGTTGGATATCACATCTCATGCTAAAGGGAGGGTCTCAGGTTTGGAAGCGGGAGGATTTGGAAATCACATCTCATGTTATAGGAAGGATCTCAGGTTTGGTATTCGAAGCATTGAGATATCACATCTCATGCTATCGGAAGTATCTCAGGTTTGGTATTAGAGGCATTGAGATATCACATCTCATGCTATCATAAGGGTCTCAGGATTGGAATGGGAAGGAGTTGGATATCACATCTCATGTTATAGGAAGGATCTCAGGTTTGGTATTAGAAGCATTGAGACATCACATCTCATGCTATAGGAAGGGTCTCAGGATTGGAATGGGAAGGAGTTGGATATCACATCTCATGCTATAGGAAGGGTCTCAGATTTGGTATAAGCATTGAGATATCACATCTCATGCTATTGGAAGGGTCTCAGGATTGGAATGGGAAGGAGTTGTATATGACATCTCAGGCCATAGGAAGGGTCTCAGGTTTGGTATAAGCATTGAGATATCACATCTCTGCTATCGGAAGGGTCTCAGGATTGGAATGGGAATGAGTTGGATATCCCATCTCATGTTATAGGAAGAGTCTCAGGTTTGTTATTAGAAGCATTGAGATATCCCATCTCATGCTATAGGAAGGGTCTCAGGTTGGAATGGGAAGGAGTTGGATATCACATTTCATGTTATAGGAAGGGTCTCAGGATTGGAATTGGAAGGACTTGGCTATCATATCTCATGCTATAGGAAGGCTATCAGGTTTGGAAGGGGAAGGAGTTGGATATCACATTTCATGTTAGAGGAACGATCTCAGGTTTGGTATTAGAGGCCTTGAGATATCACATCTCACGCTATAGGAAGGGTCTCAGGATTGGAATGGGAAGGAGTTGGATATCACATCTCAAGCTATAGGAACGGTCTCAGGTTTGGTATAAGCATTGTGATATCACATCTCATGCTATAGGAAGGGTCTCAGGATAGGAATGGGAAGGAGTTGGATATCACATCTCATGTTATAGGAAAGATCTCAGGTTTGTTATTAGAAGGATTGCGACATCACATCTCATGTTATAGGAAGGGTCTCAGGATTGGAATGGGAAGAAATTGGATATCACATCTCATGCTATAGGAAGGGTCTCAGGTTTGGTATAAGCATTGAGATATCACATCTCATGCTATAGGAAGGGTCTCAGGTTTGGAATGGGAAGGAGTTGTATATGACATCTCATGCCATAGGAAGGGTCTCAGGTTTGGTATAAGCATTGAGATATCACATCACATGCTATAGGAAGGGTCTCAGGATTGGAATGGAAAGGACTTGGATATCACATCTCATGCTATAGGCAGGGTCTCAGGTTTGGAAAGGGAAGGAGATGGATATCACATTTCATGTTAGAGGTAGGATCTCAGGTTTGGTATTTGAGGCATTGAAATATCACATCTCATGCTATCAGAAGGGTCTCAGGATTGGAATGGGAAGGAGTTGGATATCACATCTCATGCTAAAGGGAGGGTCTCAGGTTTGGAAGGGGAAGGATTTGGAAATCACATCTCATGTTATAGGAAGGATCTCAGGTTTGGTATTAGAAGCATTGAGATATCACATCTCATGCTATCGGAAGTATCTCAGGTTTGGTATTAGAGGCATTGAGATATCACATCTCATGCTATCATAAGGGTCTCAGGATTGGAATGGGAAGGAGTTGGATATCACATCTCATGTTATAGGAAGGCTCTCAGGTTTGGAAGGGGAAGGAGTTGGATATCACATTTCATGTTAGAGGAACGATCTCAGGTTTGGTATTAGAGGCCTTGCGATATCACATCTCATGCTATAGGAATGGTCTCAGGATTGGAATGGGAAGGAGTTGGATATCACATCTCAAGCTATAGGAACGGTCTCAGGTTTGGTATAAGCTTTGTGATATCACATCTCATGCTATAGGAAGGGTCTCAGGATTGGAATGGGAAGGAGTTGGATATCACATCTCATGTTATAGGAAAGATCTCAGGTTTGGTATTAGAAGCATTGCGACATCACATCTCATGTTATAGGAAGGGTCTCAGGATTGGAATGGGAAGAAGTTGGATATCACATCTCATGCTATAGGAAGGGTCTCAGGTTTGGTATAAGCATTGAGATATCACATCTCATGCTATAGGAAGGGTCTCAGGATTGGAATGGGAAGGAGTTGTATATGACATCTCATGCCATAGGAAGGGTCTCAGGTTTGGTATAAGAATTGAGATATCACATCACATGCTATAGGAAGGGTCTCAGGATTGGAATGGAAAGGACTTGGATATCACATCTCATGCTATAGGCAGGGTCTCAGGTTTGAAAAGGGAAGGAGATGGATATCACATTTCATGTTAGAGGTAGGATCTCAGGTTTGGTATTAGAGGCATTGAAATATCACATCTCATGCTATCAGATGGGTCTCAGGACTGGAATCGGAAGGAGTTTGATATCACATCTCATGCTAAAGGGAGGGTCTCAGGTTTGGAAGGGGAAGGATTTGGAAATCACATCTCATGTTATAGGAAGGATCTCAGGTTTGGTATTAGAAGCATTGAGATATCACATCTCATGCTATCGGAAGTATCTCAGGTTTGGTATTAGAGGCATTGAGATATCACATCTCATGCTATCATAAGGGTCTCAGGATTGGAATGGGAAGGAGTTGGATATCACATCTCATGTTATAGGAAGGATCTCAGGTTTGGTATTAGAAGCATTGAGACATCACATCTCATGCTATAGGAAGGGTCTCAGGATTGGAATGGGAAGGAGTTGGATATCACATCTCATGCTATAGGAAGGGTCTCAGATTTGGTATAAGCATTGAGATATCACATCTCATGCTATAGGAAGGGTCTCAGGATTGGAATGGGAAGGAGTTGTATATGACATCTCAGGCCATAGGAAGGGTCTCAGGCTTGGTAAAAGCATTGAGATATCACATCTCTGCTATCGGAAGGGTCTCAGGATTGGAATGGGAAGGAGTTGGATATCCCATCTCATGTTATAGGAAGGGTCTCAGGTTTGGTATTAGAAGCATTGAGATATCACATCGCATGCTGTAGGAAGGTTCTCAGGTTTGGTATTAGAAGCATTGAGACATCACATCTCATGCTATAGGAAGGGTCTCAGGATTGGAATGGGAAGGAGTTGGATATCACATCTCATGTTATAGGAAGGATCTCAGGTTTGGTATTAGAAGCATTGAGACATTACATCTCATGCTATAGGAAGGGCCTCAGGATTGGAATGGGAAGGAGTTGGATATTACATCTCATGCTATAGGAAGGGTCTCAGATTTGGTATAAGCATCGAGATATCACATCTCATGCTATAGGAAGGGTCTCGGGATTGGAATGGGAAGGAGTTGGATATCACATCTCATGCCATAGGAAGGGTCTTAGGTTTGGTATAAGCATTGAGATATCACATCTCTGCTATTGGAAGGGTCTCAGGATTGGAATGGGAAGGAGTTGGATATCCCATCTCATGTTATAGGAAGAGTCTCAGGTTTGGTATTAGAAGCATTGAGATATCACATCTCATGCTATAGGAAGTGTCTCAGGATTGGAATGGGAAGGACTTGGGTATCACATCTCATGCTATAGGGAGGGTCTCAAGTTTGATATTAGAAGCATTGAGATATCACATCTCATGCTATAGGAAGGGTCTCAGGATTGGAATGGGAAGGAGTTGGATATCACATCTCATTCTAGAGGAAGGGTCTCAGGTTTGGTATAAGCAGTGAGATATCACATCTCATGCTATAGGAAGTGTCTCAGGATTGGAATGGGAAGGAGTTGGATATCACATCTCATGTTATAGGAAGGATCCCAGGTTTGGTATAAGCATTGAGATATCACATCTCTGCTATCGGAAGGGTCTCAGGATTGGAATGGGAAGGAGTTGGATATTCCCATCTCATGTTATAGGAAGGGTCTCAGGTTTGGTATTAGAAGCATTGAGATATCCCATCTCATGATATAGGAAGGGTCTCAGAATTGGAATGGGAAGGACTTGGATATCATATCTCATGCTATAGGAAGGCTCTCAGGTTTGGAAGGGGAAGGAGTTGAATATCACATTTCATGTTAGAGGAAGGATCTCAGGTTTGGTATTAGAGGCCTTGAGATATCACATCTCATGCTATAGGAAGGGTCTCAGGATTGGAATGGGAAGGAGTTGGATATCACATCTCAAGCTATAGGAACGGTCTCAGGTTTGGTATAAGCATTGTGATATCACATCTCATGCTATAGGAAGGGTCTCAGGATTGGAATGGGAAGGAGTTGGATATCACATCTCATGTTATAGGAAAGATCTCAGGTTTGGTATTAGAAGCATTGAGACATCACATCTCATGTTATAGGAAGGGTCTCAGGATTGGAATGGGAAGAAGTTGGATATCACATCTCATGCTATAGGAAGGGTCTCAGGTTTGGTATAAGCATTGAGATATCACATCTCATGCTATAGGAAGGGTCTCAGGATTGGAATGGGAAGGAGTTGTATATGACATCTCATGCCATAGGAAGGGTCTCAGGTTTGGTATAAGCATTGAGATATCACATCACATGCTATAGGAAGGGTCTCAGGATTGGAATGGGAAGGACTTGGATATCACATCTCATGCTATAGGCAGGGTCTCAGGTTTGGAAAGGGAAGGAGATGGATATCACATTTCATGTTAGAGGTAGGATCTCAGGTTTGGAATTAGAGGCATTGAGATATCACATCTCATGCTATCAGAAGGGTCTCAGGATTGGAATGGGAAGGAGTTGGATATCACATCTCATGCTAAAGGGAGGGTCTCAGGTTTGGAAGCGGGAGGATTTGGAAATCACATCTCATGTTATAGGAAGGATCTCAGGTTTGGTATTAGAAGCATTGAGATATCACATCTCATGCTATCGGAAGTATCTCAGGTTTGGTATTAGAGGCATTGAGATATCACATCTCATGCTATCATAAGGGTCTCAGGATTGGAATGGGAAGGAGTTGGATATCACATCTCATGTTATAGGAAGGATCTCAGGTTTGGTATTAGAAGCATTGAGACATCACATCTCATGCTATAGGAAGGGTCTCAGGATTGGAATGGGAAGGAGTTGGATATCACATCTCATGCTATAGGAAGGGTCTCAGATTTGGTATAAGCATTGAGATATCACATCTCATGTTATAGGAAGGGTCTCAGGATTGGAATGGGAAGGAGTTGGATATCCCATCTCATGTTATAGGAAGAGTCTCAGGTTTGTTATTAGAAGCATTGAGATATCCCATCTCATGCTATAGGAAGGGTCTCAGGTTGGAATGGGAAGGAGTTGGATATCACATTTCATTTCATAGGAAGGGTCTCAGGATTGGAATTGGAAGGACTTGGCTATCATATCTCATGCTATAGGAAGGCTCTCAGGTTTGGAAGGGTAAGGAGTTGGATATCACATTTCATGTTAGAGGAACAATCTCAGGTTTGGTATTAGAGGCCTTGAGATATCACATCTCATGCTATAGGAAGGGTCTCAGGATTGGAATGGGAAGGAGTTGGATATCACATCTCAAGCTATAGGAACGGTCTCAGGTTTGGTATAAGCATTGTGATATCACATCTCATGCTATAGGAAGGGTCTCAGGATTGGAATGGGAAGGAGTTGGATATCACATCTCATGTTATAGGAAAGATCTCAGGTTTGGTATTAGAAGCATTGCGACATCACATCTCATGTTATAGGAAGGGTCTCAGGATTGGAATGGGAAGAAGTTGGATATCACATCTCATGCTAAAGGAAGGGTCTCAGGTTTGGTATAAGCATTGAGATATCACATCTCATGCTATAGGAAGGGTCTCAGGTTTGGAATGGGAAGGAGTTGTATATGACATCTCATGCCATAGGAAGGGTCTCAGGTTTGGTATAAGCATTGAGATATCACATCACATGCTATAGGAAGGGTCTCAGGATTGGAATGGAAAGGACTTGGATATCACATCTCATGCTATAGGCAGGGTCTCAGGTTTGGAAAGGGAAGGAGATGGATATCACATTTCATGTTAGAGGTAGGATCTCAGGTTTGGTATTTGAGGCATTGAAATATCACATCTCATGCTATCAGAAGGGTCTCAGGATTGGAATGGGAAGGAGTTGGATATCACATCTCATGCTAAAGGGAGGGTCTCAGGTTTGGAAGGGGAAGGATTTGGAAATCACATCTCATGTTATAGGAAGGATCTCAGGTTTGGTATTAGAAGCATTGAGATATCACATCTCATGCTATCGGAAGTATCTCAGGTTTGGTATTAGAGGCATTGAGATATCACATCTCATGCTATCATAAGGGTCTCAGGATTGGAATGGGAAGGAGTTGGATATCACCTCTCATGTTATAGGAAGGATCTCAGGTTTGGTATTAGAAGCATTGAGACATCACATCTCATGCTATAGGAAGGGTCTACGGATTGGAATGGGAAGGAGTTGGATATCACATCTCATGCTATAGGAAGGGTCTCAGATTTGGTAAAAGCATTGAGATATCACATCTGTGCTATCGGAAGGGTCTCAGGATTGGAATGGGAAGGAGTTGGATATCCCATCTCATGTTATAGGAAGGGTCTCAGGTTTGGTATTAGAAGCATTGAGACATCACATCTCATGTTATAGGAAGGGTCTCAGGATTGGAATGGGAAGAAGTTGGATATCACATCTCATGCTATAGGAAGGGTCTCAGGTTTGGTATAAGCATTGAGAAATCACATCTCATGCTATAGGAAGGGTCTAAGGATTGGAATGGGAAGGAGTTGTATATGACATCTCATGCCATAGGAAGGGTCTCAGGTTTGGTATAAGCATTGAGATATCACATCACATGCTATAGGAAGGGTCTCAGGATTGGAATGGGAAGGACTTGGATATCACATCTCATGCTATAGGCAGGGTCTCAGGTTTGGAAAGGGAAGGAGATGGATATCACATTTCATGTTAGAGGTAGGATCTCAGGTTTGGTATTAGAGGCATTGAAATATCACATCTCATGCTATCAGAAGGGTCTCAGGATTGGAATGGGAAGGAGTTGGATATCACATCTCATGCTAAAGGGAGGGTCTCAGGTTTGGAAGTGGAAGGATTTGGAAATCACATCTCATGTTATAGGAAGGATCTCAGGTTTGGTATTAGAAGCATTGAGATATCACATCTCATGCTATCAGAAGTATCTCAGGTTTGGTATTAGAGGCATTGAGATATCACATCTCATGCTATCATAAGGGTCTCAGGATTGGAATGGGAAGGAGTTGGATATCACATCTCATGTTATAGGAAGGATCTCATGTTTGGTATTAGAAGAATTGAGACATCACATCTCATGCTATAGGAAGGGTCTCAGGATTGGAATGGGAAGAAGTTGGATATCACATCTCATGCTATAGGAAGGGTCTCAGATTTGGTATAAGCATTGAGATATCACATCTAATGCTATAGGAAGGGTCTCAGGATTGGAATGGGAAGGAGTTGCATATGACATCTCAGGCCATAGGAAGGGTCTCAGGTTTGGTATAAGCATTGAGATATCACATCTCTGCTATCGGAAGGGTCTCAGGATTGGAATGGGAAGGAGTTGGATATCCCAAATCATGTTATAGGAAGGGTCTCAGGTTTGGTATTAGAAGCATTGAGATATCACATCTCATGCTATAGGAAGGGTCTCAGGATTGGAATGGGGAGGACTTGGATGTCACATCTCATGTTATAGGAAGGCTCTCAGGTTTGGAAGGGGAAGGAGTTGGATATCACATTTCATGTTAGAGGAACGATCTCAGGTTTGGTATTAGAGGCCTTGAGATATCACATCTCATGCTATAGGAAGGGTCTCACGATTGGAATGGGAAGGAGTTGGATATCACATCTCATGCTATAGGAAGGGTCTCAGGTTTGGTATAAGCATTGAGATATCACATCTCATGCTATAGGAAGGGTCTCAGGATTGGAATGGGAAGGAGTTGTATATGACATCTCATGCCATAGGAAGGGTCTCAGGTTTGGTATAAGCATTGAGATATCACATCACATGCTATAGGAAGGGTCTCAGGATTGGAATGGAAAGGACTTGGATATCACATCTCATGCTATAGGCAGGGTCTCAGGTTTGGAAAGGGAAGGAGATGGATATCACATTTCATGTTAGAGGTAGGATCTCAGGTTTGGTATTAGAGGCATTGAAATATCACATCTCATGCTATCAGATGGGTCTCAGGATTTGAATGGGAAGGAGTTGGATATCACATCTCATGCTAAAGGGAGGGTCTCAGGTTTGGAAGGGGAAGGATTTGGAAATCACATCTCATGTTATAGGAAGGATCTCAGGTTTGGTATTAGAAGCATTGAGATATCACATCTCATGCTATCGGAAGTATCTCAGGTTTGGTATTAGAGGCATTGAGATATCACATCTCATGCTATCATAAGGGTCTCAGGATTGGAATGGGAAGGAGTAGGATATCACATCTCATGTTATAGGAAGAATCTCAGGTTTGGTATTAGAAGCATTGAGACATCACATCTCATGCTATAGGAAGGGTCTCAGGATTGGAATGGGAAGGAGTTGGATATCACATCTCATGCTATAGGAAGGGTCTCAGATTTGGTATAAGCATTGAGATATCACATCACATGCTATAGGAAGGGTTGGAATGGGAAGGACTTGGATATCACATTTCATGCTATAGGCAGGGTCTCAGGTTTGGAAAGGGAAGGAGATGGATATCACATTTCATGTTAGAGGTAGGATCTCAGGTTTGGTATTAGAGGCATTGAAATATCACATCTCATGCTATCAGAAGGGTCTCAGGATTGGAAAGGGAAGGAGTTGGATATCACATCTCATGCTAAAGGGAGGGTCTCAGGTTTGGAAGTGGAAGGATTTGGAAATCACATCTCATGTTATAGGAAGGATCTCAGGTTTGGTATTAGAAGCATTGAGATATCACATCTCATGCTATCAGAAGTATCTCAGGTTTGGAATTAGAGGCATTGAGATATCACATCTCATGCTATCATAAGGGTCTCAGGATTGGAATGGGAAGGAGTTGGATATCACATCTCATGTTATAGGAAGGATCTCAGGTTTGGTATTAGAAGAATTGAGACCTCACATCTCATGCTATAGGAAGGGTCTCAGGATTGGAATGGGAAGAAGTTGGATATCACATCTCATGCTATAGGAAGGGTCTCAGATTTGGTATAAGCATTGAGATATCACATCTAATGCTATAGGAAGGGTCTCAGGATTGGAATGGGAAGGAGTTGCATATGACATCTCAGGCCATAGGAAGGGTCTCAGGTTTGGTATAAGCATTGAGATATCACATCTCTGCTATCGGAAGGGTCTCAGGATTGGAATGGGAAGGAGTTGGATATCCCAAATCATGTTATAGGAAGGGTCTCAGGTTTGGTATTAGAAGCATTGAGATATCACATCTCATGCTATAGGAAGGGTCTCAGGATTGGAATGGGGAGGACTTGGATGTCACATCTCATGTTATAGGGAGGGTCTCAAGTTTGATATTAGAAGCATTGAGATAACAAATCTCATGATATCGGAAGGGTCTCAGGATTGGAATGGGAAGGAATTGGATATCACATCTCATGATAAAGGAAGGGTCTAAGGTTTGGAAGGGGAAGGATTTGGATATCACATCTCATGTTATAGGACGGGTCTCAGGTTTGGTATTAGAAGCATTGAGATATCAAGTCTCATGGAATAGGAAGGGTCTCAGAATTGGAATGGGAAGGAGTTGGATATCACATCTCAAGCTATAGGTAGGGTCTCAGGATTGGAATGGGAAGAAGTTTGATATCACATCTCATGCATAGTATGGGTCTCAGGTTTGGTAGAAGCATTGGGATATCACATCTCATGCTATCGGAAGGGTATCAGTATTGGATTTGGAAGGAGTTGGATATCCCATCTCATGCTATAGGAAGGGTCTCAGGTTGGAATGGGAAGGAATTGGATATCACATTTCATGTTATAGGAAGGCTCTCAGGTTTGGAAGGGGAAGGAGTTGGATATCACATTTCATGTCAGAGGAAGGATCTCAGGTTTGGTATTAGAGGCCTTGAGATATCACATCTCATGCTATAGGAAGGGTCTCAGGATTGGAATGGGAAAGAGTTGGATATCACATCTCAAGCTATAGGAATGGTCTCAGGTTTGGTATAAGCATTGAGATATCACATCTCATGCTATATGAAGTGTCTCAGGATTGGAATGTGAAGGAGTTGGATATCACATCTCATGTTATAGGAAAGATCTCAGGTTTGGTATTAGAAGCATTGAGACATCACATCTCATGTTATAGGAAGGGTCTCAGGATTGGAATGGGAAGAAGGTGGATATCACATCTCATTCTATAGGAAGAGTCTCAGGTCTGGAAGGGGAAGGAGTTGGATATCCAATCTCATGTTATAGGACTGGTCTCGGGTTTGGTATTAGAAGCATTGAGATATCACATCGCATGCTGTGGGAAGGTTCTCAGGTTTGGAATGGGGAGGAATTGGATATCACATCTCATGTTCATAGGAAGGATCTCAGGTTTGGTATTAGAAGCATTGAGATATCACATCTCATGCTATAGGAATGGTCTCAGGATTGGAATGGGAAGGAGTTGGATATTACACTCTTGCTATAGGAAGGGTCTCATGTTTGGAATGGGAAGGAGTTGGATATCACATATGCTATAGGAAGGGTCTCAGGTTTGGACCGGGAAGGAGTTGGATATCACATCTCATGTTATAGGAAGGGTCTCAGGTTTGGTATAAGCATTGAGATATCACATCTCTGCTATCGGAAGTGTCTCAGGATTGGAATGGGAAGGAGTTGGATATCCCATCTCATGTTATAGGACGGGTCTCAGGTTTGTTATTAGAATCATTGAGATATCATATTGCATGCTGTAGGAAGGGTCTAAGGATTGGAATGGGAAGGACTTGGATATCACATCTCATGCTATAGGTAGGCTCTCAGGATTGGAAAGGGAAGGAGTTGGATATCACATTTCACGTTAGAGGAAGGATCTCAGGTTTGGTATTAGAGGCATTGAGATATCACATCTCATGCTATAGGAAGAGTCTCAGGATTGGAATGGGAAGGAGTTGGATATCACATCTCATGCTATAGGAAGGGTCTCAGGTTTGGTATAAGCATTGAGATATCACATCTCATGCTATAGGAAGGGTCTCGGGATTGGAATGGGAAGGAGATGGATATCACATTTCATGTTAGAGGTAGGATCTCAGGTTTGGAATTAGAGGCATTGAGATATCACATCTCATGCTATCAGAAGGGTTTCAGGATTGGAATGGGAAGGAGTTGGATATCACATCTCATGCTAAAGGGAGGGTCTCAGGTTTGGAAGCGGGAGGATTTGGAAATCACATCTCATGTTATAGGAAGGATCTCAGGTTTGGTATTAGAAGCATTGAGATATCACATCTCATGCTATCGGAAGTATCTCAGGTTTGGTATTAGAGGCATTGAGATATCACATCTCATGCTATCATAAGGGTCTCAGGATTGGAATGGGAAGGAGTTGGATATCACATCTCATGTTATAGGAAGGATCTCAGGTTTGGTATTAGAAGCATTGAGACATCACATCTCATGCTATAGGAAGGGTCTCAGGATTGGAATGGGAAGGAGTTGGATATCACATCTCATGCTATAGGAAGGGTCTCAGATTTGGTATAAGCATTGAGATATCACATCTCATGCTATAGGAAGGGTCTCAGGATTGGAATGGGAAGGAGTTGTATATGACATCTCAGGCCATAGGAAGGGTCTCAGGTTTGGTATAAGCATTGAGATATCACATCTCTGCTATCGGAAGGGTCTCAGGATTGGAATGGGAATGAGTTGGATATCCCATCTCATGTTATAGGAAGATCTCATGTTATAGGAAGAGTCTCAGGTTTGGTATTAGAAGCATTGAGATATCCCATCTCATGCTATAGGAAGGGTCTCAGGTTGGAATGAGAAGGAGTTGGATATCACATTTCATGTTATAGGAAGGGTCTCAGGATTGGAATTGGAAGGACTTGGCTATCATATCTCATGCTATAGGAAGGCTCTCAGGTTTGGAAGGGGAAGGAGTTGGATATCACATTTCATGTTAGAGGAACGATCTCAGGTTTGGTATTAGAGGCCTTGAGATATCACATCTCATGCTATAGGAAGGGTCTCAGGATTGGAATGGGAAGGAGTTGGATATCACATCTCAAGCTATAGGAACGGTCTCAGGTTTGGTATAAGCATTGTGATATCACATCTCATGCTATAGGAAGGGTCTCAGGATTGGAATGGGAAGGAGTTGGATATCACATCTCATGCTATAGTAAGGGTCTCAGGTTTGGTATAAGCATTGAGATATCACATCTCATGCTATAGGAAGGGCCTCAGGTTTGGAATGGGAAGGAGTTGTATATGACATCTCATGCCATAGGAAGGGTCTCAGGTTTGGTATAAGCATTGAGATATCACATCACATGCTATAGGAAGGGTCTCAGGATTGGAATGGAAAGGACTTGGATATCACATCTCATGCTATAGGCAGGGTCTCAGGTTTGGAAAGGGAAGGAGATGGATATCACATTTCATGTTAGAGGTAGGATCTCAGGTTTGGTATTAGAGGCATTGAGATATCACATCTCATGCTATCAGAAGGGTTTCAGGATTGGAATGGGAAGGAGTTGGATATCACATCTCATGCTAAAGGGACGGTCTCAGGTTTGGAAGCGGGAGGATTTGGAAATCACATCTCATGTTATAGGAAGGATCTCAGGTTTGGTATTAGAAGCATTGAGATATCACATCTCATGCTATCGGAAGTATCTCAGGTTTGGTATTAGAGGCATTGAGATATCACATCTCATGCTATCATAAGGGTCTCAGGATTGGAATGGGAAGGAGTTGGATATCACATCTCATGTTATAGGAAGGCTCTCAGGTTTGGAAGGGGAAGGAGTTGGATATCACATTTCATGTTAGAGGAACGATCTCAGGTTTGGTATTAGAGGCCTTGAGATATCACATCTCATGCTATAGGAAGGGTCTCAGGATTGGAATGGGAAGGAGTTGGATATCACATCTCAAGCTATAGGAACGGTCTCAGGTTTGCTATAAGCATTGTGATATCACATCTCATGCTATAGGAAGGGTCTCAGGATTGGAATGGGAAGGAGTTGGATATCACATCTCATGTTATAGGAAAGATCTCAGGTTTGGTATTAGAAGCATTGCGACATCACATCTCATGTTATAGGAAGGGTCTCAGGATTGGAATGGGAAGAAGTTGGATATCACATCTCATGCTATAGGAAGGGTCTCAGGTTTGGTATAAGCATTGAGATATCATATCTCATGCTATAGGAAGGGTCTCAGGATTGGAATGGGAAGGAGTTGTATATGACATCTCATGCCATAAGAAGGGTCTCAGGTTTGGTATAAGAATTGAGATATCACATCACATGCTATAGGAAGGGTCTCAGGATTGGAATGGAAAGGACTTGGATATCACATCTCATGCTATAGGCAGGGTCTCAGGTTTGGAAAGGGAAGGAGATGGATATCACAATTCATGTTAGAGGTAGGATCTCAGGTTTGGTATTAGAGGCATTGAAATATCACATCTCATGCTATCAGATGGGTCTCAGGATTGGAATGGGAAGGAGTTTGATATCACATCTCATGCTAAATGGAGGGTCTCAGGTTTGGAAGGGGAAGGATTTGGAAATCACATCTCATGTTATAGGAAGGATCTCAGGTTTGGTATTAGAAGCATTGAGATATCACATCTCATGCTATCGGAAGTATCTCAGGTTTGGTATTAGAGGCATTGAGATATCACATCTCATGCTATCATAAGGGTCTCAGGATTGGAATGGGAAGGAGTTGGATATCACATCTCATGTTATAGGAAGGATCTCAGGTTTGGTATTAGAAGAATAGAGACATCACATCTCATGCTATAGGAAGGGTCTCAGGATTGGAATGGGAAGAAGTTGGATATCACATCTCATGCTATAGGAAGGGTCTCAGATTTGGTATAAGCATTGAGATATCACATTTAATGCTATAGGAAGGGTCTCAGGATTGGAATGGGAAGGAGTTGCATATGACATCTCAGGCCATAGGAAGGGTCTCAGGTTTGGTATAAGCATTGAGATATCACATCTCTGCTATCGGAAGGGTCTCAGGATTGGAATGGGAAGGAGTTGGATATCCCAAATCATGTTATAGGAAGGGTCTCAGGTTTGGTATTAGAAGCATTGAGATATCACATCTCATGCTATCGGAAGTATCTCAGGTTTGGTATTAGAGGCATTGAGATATCACATCTCATGCTATCATAAGGGTCTCAGGATTGGAATGGGAAGGAGTTGGATATCACATCTCATGTTATAGGAAGGCTCTCAGGTTTGGAAGGGGAAGGAGTAGGATATCACATTTCATGTTAGAGGAACGATCTCAGGTTTGGTATTAGAGGCCTTGAGATATCACATCTCATGCTATAGGAAGGGTCTCAGGATTGGAATGGGAAGGAGTTGGATATCACATCTCAAGCTATAGGAACGGTCTCAGGTTTGGTATAAGCATTGTGATATCACATCTCATGCTATAGGAAGGGTCTCAGGATTGGAATGGGAAGGAGTTGGATATCACATCTCATGTTATAGGAAAGATCTCAGGTTTGGTATTAGAAGCATTGCGACATCACATCTCATGTTATAGGAAGGGTCTCAGGATTGGAATGGGAAGAAGTTGGATATCACATCTCATGCTATAGGAAGGGTCTCAGGTTTGGTATAAGCATTGAGATATCATATCTCATGCTATAGGAAGGGTCTCAGGATTGGAATGGGAAGGAGTTGTATATGACATCTCATGCCATAAGAAGGGTCTCAGGTTTGGTATAAGAATTGAGATATCACATCACATGCTATAGGAAGGGTCTCAGGATTGGAATGGAAAGGACTTGGATATCACATCTCATGCTATAGGCAGGGTCTCAGGTTTGGAAAGGGAAGGAGATGGATATCACAATTCATGTTAGAGGTAGGATCTCAGGTTTGGTATTAGAGGCATTGAAATATCACATCTCATGCTATCAGATGGGTCTCAGGATTGGAATGGGAAGGAGTTTGATATCACATCTCATGCTAAATGGAGGGTCTCAGGTTTGGAAGGGGAAGGATTTGGAAATCACATCTCATGTTATAGGAAGGATCTCAGGTTTGGTATTAGAAGCATTGAGATATCACATCTCATGCTATCGGAAGTATCTCAGGTTTGGTATTAGAGGCATTGAGATATCACATCTCATGCTATCATAAGGGTCTCAGGATTGGAATGGGAAGGAGTTGGATATCACATCTCATGTTATAGGAAGGATCTCAGGTTTGGTATTAGAAGAATAGAGACATCACATCTCATGCTATAGGAAGGGTCTCAGGATTGGAATGGGAAGAAGTTGGATATCACATCTCATGCTATAGGAAGGGTCTCAGATTTGGTATAAGCATTGAGATATCACATTTAATGCTATAGGAAGGGTCTCAGGATTGGAATGGGAAGGAGTTGCATATGACATCTCAGGCCATAGGAAGGGTCTCAGGTTTGGTATAAGCATTGAGATATCACATCTCTGCTATCGGAAGGGTCTCAGGATTGGAATGGGAAGGAGTTGGATATCCCAAATCATGTTATAGGAAGGGTCTCAGGTTTGGTATTAGAAGCATTGAGATATCACATCTCATGCTATAGGAAGGGTCTCAGGATTGGAATGGGGAGGACTTGGATGTCACATCTCATGTTATAGGGAGGGTCTCAAGTTTGATATTAGAAGCATTGAGATAACAAATCTCATGATATCGGAAGGGTCTCAGGATTGGAATGGGAAGGAATTGGATATCACATCTCATGATAAAGGAAGGGTCTAAGGTTTGGAAGGGGAAGGATTTGGATATCACATCTCATGTTATAGGACGGGTCTCAGGTTTGGTATTAGAAGCATTGAGATATCAAGTCTCATGGTATAGGAAGGGTCTCAGAATTGGAATGGGAAGGAGTTGGATATCACATCTCAAGCTATAGGTAGGGTCTCAGGATTGGAATGGGAAGAAGTTTGATATCACATCTCATGCCATAGTATGGGTCTCAGGTTTGGTAGAAGCATTGGGATATCACATCTCATGCTATCGGAAGGGTATCAGTATTGGATTTGGAAGGAGTTGGATATCCCATCTCATGCTATAGGAAGGGTCTCAGGTTGGAATGGGAAGGAATTGGATATCACATTTCATGTTATAGGAAGGCTCTCAGGTTTGGAAGGGGAAGGAGTTGGATATCACATTTCATGTCAGAGGAAGGATCTCAGGTTTGGTATTAGAGGCCTTGAGATATCACATCTCATGCTATAGGAAGGGTCTCAGGATTGGAATGGGAAAGAGTTGGATATCACATCTCAAGCTATAGGAAGGGTCTCAGGTTTGGTATAAGCATTGAGATATCACATCTCATGCTATAGGAAGGATCTCAGGATTGGAATGTGAAGGAGTTGGATATCACATCTCATGTTATAGGAATGATCTCAGGTTTGGTATTAGAAGCATTGAGACATCACATCTCATGTTATAGGAAGGGTCTCAGGATTGGAATGGGAAGAAGGTGGATATCACATCTCATGCTATAGGAAGAGTCTCAGGTTTGGAAGGGGAAGGAGTTGGATATCCAATCTCATGTTATAGGACTGGTCTCGGGTTTGGTATTAGAAGCATTGAGATTTCACATCGCATGCTGTAGGAAGGTTCTCAGGTTTGGAATGGGGAGGAATTGGATATCACATCTCATGTTCATAGGAAGGATCTCAGGTTTGGTATTAGAAGCATTGAGATATCACATCTCATGCTATAGGAATGGTCTCAGGATTGGAATGGGAAGGAGTTGGATATTACACTCTTGCTATAGGAAGGGTCTCATGTTTGGAATGGGAAGGAGTTGGATATCACATATGCTATAGGAAGGGTCTCAGGTTTGGACCGGGAAGGAGTTGGATATCACATCTCATGTTATAGGAAGGGTCTCAGGTTTGGTATAAGCATTGAGATATCACATCTCTGCTATCAGAAGTGTCTCAGGATTGGAATGGGAAGGAGTTGGATATCCCATCTCATGTTATAGGACGGGTCTCAGGTTTGTTATTAGAATTATTGAGATATCATATTGCATGCTGTAGGAAGGGTCTAAGGATTGGAATGGGAAGGACTTGGATATCACATCTCATGCTATAGGTAGGCTCTTAGGTTTGGAAAGGGAAGGAGTTGGATATCACATTTCACGTTAGAGGAAGGATCTCAGGTTTGGTATTAGAGGCATTGAGATATCACATCTCATGCTATAGGAAGAGTCTCAGGATTGGAATGGGAAGGAGTTGGATATCACATCTCATGCTATAGGAAGGGTCTCAGGTTTGGTATAAGCATTGAGATATCACATCTCATGCTATAGGAAGGGTCTCGGGATTGGAATGGGAAGGAGATGGATATCACATTTCATGTTAGAGGTAGGATCTCAGGTTTGGAATTAGAGGCATTGAGATATCACATCTCATGCTATCAGAAGGGTTTCAGGATTGGAATGGGAAGGAGTTGGATATCACATCTCATGCTAAAGGGAGGGTCTCAGGTTTGGAAGCGGGAGGATTTGGAAATCACATCTCATGTTATAGGAAGGATCTCAGGTTTGGTATTAGAAGCATTGAGATATCACATCTCATGCTATCGGAAGTATCTCAGGTTTGGTATTAGAGGCATTGAGATATCACATCTCATGCTATCATAAGGGTCTCAGGATTGGAATGGGAAGGAGTTGGATATCACATCTCATGTTATAGGAAGGATCTCAGGTTTGGTATTAGAAGCATTGAGACATCACATCTCATGCTATAGGAAGGGTCTCAGGATTGGAATGGGAAGGAGTTGGATATCACATCTCATGCTATAGGAAGGGTCTCAGATTTGGTATAAGCATTGAGATATCACATGTCATGCTATAGGAAGGGTCTCAGGATTGGAATGGGAAGGAGTTGTCTATGACATCTCAGGCCATAGGAAGGGTCTCAGGTTTGGTATAAGCATTGAGATATCACATCTCTGCTATCGGAAGGGTCTCAGGATTGGAATGGGAATGAGTTGGATATCCCATCTCATGTTATAGGAAGAGTCTCAGGTTTGGTATTAGAAGCATTGAGATATCCCATCTCATGCTATAGGAAGGGTCTCAGGTTGGAATGGGAAGGAGTTGGATATCACATTTCATGTTATAAGAAGGGTCTCAGGATTGGAATTGGAAGGACTTGGCTATCATATCTCATGCTATAGGAAGGCTCTCAGGTTTGGAAGGGGAAGGAGTTGGATATCACATTTCATGTTAGAGGAACGATCTCAGGTTTGGTATTAGAGGCCTTGAGATATCACATCTCATGCTATAGGAAGGGTCTCAGGATTGGAATGGGAAGGAGTTGGATATCACATCTCAAGCTATAGGAACGGTCTCAGGTTTGGTATAAGCATTGTGATATCACATCTCATGCTATAGGAAGGGTCTCAGGATTGGAATGGGAAGGAGTTGGATATCACATCTCATGCTATAGGAAGGGTCTCAGGTTTGGAATGGGAAGGAGTTGTATATGACATCTCATGCCATAGGAAGGGTCTCAGGTTTGGTATAAGCATTGTGATATCACATCTCATGCTATAGGAAGGGTCTCAGGATTGGAATGGGAAGGAGTTGGATATCACATCTCATGTTATAGGAAAGATCTCAGGTTTGGTATTAGAAGCATTGCGACATCACATCTCATGTTATAGGAAGGGTCTCAGGATTGGAATGGGAAGAAGTTGGATATCACATCTCATGTTAGAGGAACGATCTCAGGTTTGGTATTAGAGGCCTTGAGATATCACATCTCATGCTATAGGAAGGGTCTCAGGATTGGAATGGGAAGGAGTTGGATATCACATCTCAAGCTATAGGAACGGTCTCAGGTTTGGTATAAGCATTGTGATATCACATCTCATGCTATAGGAAGGGTCTCAGGATTGGAATGGGAAGGAGTTGGATATCACATCTCATGTTATAGGAAAGATCTCAGGTTTGGTATTAGAAGCATTGCGACATCACATCTCATGTTATAGGAAGGGTCTCAGGATTGGAATGGGAAGAAGTTG
Organism: Ambystoma mexicanum; assembly: GCF_040938575.1. Lineage (NCBI taxonomy): Eukaryota > Metazoa > Chordata > Amphibia > Caudata > Ambystomatidae > Ambystoma > Ambystoma mexicanum. Next base: position 439,120 of record NW_027182447.1, read on the forward strand.
GATATCACATCTCATGCTATAGGAAGGGTCTCAGGTTTGGTATAAGCATTGAGATATCATATCTCATGCTATAGGAAGGGTCTCAGGATTGGAATGGGAAGGAGTTGTATATGACATCTCATGCCATAAGAAGGGTCTCAGGTTTGGTATAAGAATTGAGATATCACATCACATGCTATAGGAAGGGTCTCAGGATTGGAATGGAAAGGACTTGGATATCACATCTCATGCTATAGGCAGGGTCTCAGGTTTGGAAAGGGAAGGAGATGGATATCACAATTCATGTTAGAGGTAGGATCTCAGGTTTGGTATTAGAGGCATTGAAATATCACATCTCATGCTATCAGATGGGTCTCAGGATTGGAATGGGAGGGAGTTTGATATCGCATCTCATGCTAAATGGAGGGTCTCAGGTTTGGAAGGGGAAGGATTTGGAAATCACATCTCATGTTATAGGAAGGATCTCAGGTTTGGTATTAGAAGCATTGAGATATCACATCTCATGCTATCGGAAGTATCTCAGGTTTGGTATTAGAGGCATTGAGATATCACATCTCATGCTATCATAAGGGTCTCAGGATTGGAATGGGAAGGAGTTGGATATCACATCTCATGTTATAGGAAGGATCTCAGGTTTGGTATTAGAAGAATAGAGACATCACATCTCATGCTATAGGAAGGGTCTCAGGATTGGAATGGGAAGAAGTTGGATATCACATCTCATGCTATAGGAAGGGTCTCAGATTTGGTATAAGCATTGAGATATCACATTTAATGCTATAGGAAGGGTCTCAGGATTGGAATGGGAAGGAGTTGCATATGACATCTCAGGCCATAGGAAGGGTCTCAGGTTTGGTATAAGCATTGAGATATCACATCTCTGCTATCGGAAGGGTCTCAGGATTGGAATGGGAAGGAGTTGGATATCCCAAATCATGTTATAGGAAGGGTCTCAGGTTTGGTATTAGAAGCATTGAGATATCACATCTCATGCTATAGGAAGGGTCTCAGGATTGGAATGGGGAGGACTTGGATGTCACATCTCATGTTATAGGGAGGGTCTCAAGTTTGATATTAGAAGCATTGAGATAACAAATCTCATGATATCGGAAGGGTCTCAGGATTGGAATGGGAAGGAATTGGATATCACATCTCATGATAAAGGAAGGGTCTAAGGTTTGGAAGGGGAAGGATTTGGATATCACATCTCATGTTATAGGACGGGTCTCAGGTTTGGTATTAGAAGCATTGAGATATCAAGTCTCATGGTATAGGAAGGGTCTCAGAATTGGAATGGGAAGGAGTTGGATATCACATCTCAAGCTATAGGTAGGGTCTCAGGATTGGAATGGGAAGAAGTTTGATATCACATCTCATGCCATAGTATGGGTCTCAGGTTTGGTAGAAGCATTGGGATATCACATCTCATGCTATCGGAAGGGTATCAGTATTGGATTTGGAAGGAGTTGGATATCCCATCTCATGCTATAGGAAGGGTCTCAGGTTGGAATGGGAAGGAATTGGATATCACATTTCATGTTATAGGAAGGCTCTCAGGTTTGGAAGGGGAAGGAGTTGGATATCACATTTCATGTCAGAGGAAGGATCTCAGGTTTGGTATTAGAGGCCTTGAGATATCACATCTCATGCTATAGGAAGGGTCTCAGGATTGGAATGGGAAAGAGTTGGATATCACATCTCAAGCTATAGGAAGGGTCTCAGGTTTGGTATAAGCATTGAGATATCACATCTCATGCTATAGGAAGGATCTCAGGATTGGAATGTGAAGGAGTTGGATATCACATCTCATGTTATAGGAAAGATCTCAGGTTTGGTATTAGAAGCATTGAGACATCACATCTCATGTTATAGGAAGGGTCTCAGGATTGGAATGGGAAGAAGGTGGATATCACATCTCATGCTATAGGAAGAGTCTCAGGTTTGGAAGGGGAAGGAGTTGGATATCCAATCTCATGTTATAGGACTGGTCTCGGGTTTGGTATTAGAAGCATTGAGATTTCACATCGCATGCTGTAGGAAGGTTCTCAGGTTTGGAATGGGGAGGAATTGGATATCACATCTCATGTTCATAGGAAGGATCTCAGGTTTGGTATTAGAAGCATTGAGATATCACATCTCATGCTATAGGAATGGTCTCAGGATTGGAATGGGAAGGAGTTGGATATTACACTCTTGCTATAGGAAGGGTCTCATGTTTGGAATGGGAAGGAGTTGGATATCACATATGCTATAGGAAGGGTCTCAGGTTTGGACCGGGAAGGAGTTGGATATCACATCTCATGTTATAGGAAGGGTCTCAGGTTTGGTATAAGCATTGAGATATCACATCTCTGCTATCAGAAGTGTCTCAGGATTGGAATGGGAAGGAGTTGGATATCCCATCTCATGTTATAGGACGGGTCTCAGGTTTGTTATTAGAATTATTGAGATATCATATTGCATGCTGTAGGAAGGGTCTAAGGATTGGAATGGGAAGGACTTGGATATCACATCTCATGCTATAGGTAGGCTCTTAGGTTTGGAAAGGGAAGGAGTTGGATATCACATTTCACGTTAGAGGAAGGATCTCAGGTTTGGTATTAGAGGCATTGAGATATCACATCTCATGCTATAGGAAGAGTCTCAGGATTGGAATGGGAAGGAGTTGGATATCACATCTCATGCTATAGGAAGGGTCTCAGGTTTGGTATAAGCATTGAGATATCACATCTCATGCTATAGGAAGGGTCTCGGGATTGGAATGGGAAGGAGATGGATATCACATTTCATGTTAGAGGTAGGATCTCAGGTTTGGAATTAGAGGCATTGAGATATCACATCTCATGCTATCAGAAGGGTTTCAGGATTGGAATGGGAAGGAGTTGGATATCACATCTCATGCTAAAGGGAGGGTCTCAGGTTTGGAAGCGGGAGGATTTGGAAATCACATCTCATGTTATAGGAAGGATCTCAGGTTTGGTATTAGAAGCATTGAGATATCACATCTCATGCTATCGGAAGTATCTCAGGTTTGGTATTAGAGGCATTGAGATATCACATCTCATGCTATCATAAGGGTCTCAGGATTGGAATGGGAAGGAGTTGGATATCACATCTCATGTTATAGGAAGGATCTCAGGTTTGGTATTAGAAGCATTGAGACATCACATCTCATGCTATAGGAAGGGTCTCAGGATTGGAATGGGAAGGAGTTGGATATCACATCTCATGCTATAGGAAGGGTCTCAGATTTGGTATAAGCATTGAGATATCACATGTCATGCTATAGGAAGGGTCTCAGGATTGGAATGGGAAGGAGTTGTCTATGACATCTCAGGCCATAGGAAGGGTCTCAGGTTTGGTATAAGCATTGAGATATCACATCTCTGCTATCGGAAGGGTCTCAGGATTGGAATGGGAATGAGTTGGATATCCCATCTCATGTTATAGGAAGAGTCTCAGGTTTGGTATTAGAAGCATTGAGATATCCCATCTCATGCTATAGGAAGGGTCTCAGGTTGGAATGGGAAGGAGTTGGATATCACATTTCATGTTATAAGAAGGGTCTCAGGATTGGAATTGGAAGGACTTGGCTATCATATCTCATGCTATAGGAAGGCTCTCAGGTTTGGAAGGGGAAGGAGTTGGATATCACATTTCATGTTAGAGGAACGATCTCAGGTTTGGTATTAGAGGCCTTGAGATATCACATCTCATGCTATAGGAAGGGTCTCAGGATTGGAATGGGAAGGAGTTGGATATCACATCTCAAGCTATAGGAACGGTCTCAGGTTTGGTATAAGCATTGTGATATCACATCTCATGCTATAGGAAGGGTCTCAGGATTGGAATGGGAAGGAGTTGGATATCACATCTCATGCTATAGGAAGGGTCTCAGGTTTGGAATGGGAAGGAGTTGTATATGACATCTCATGCCATAGGAAGGGTCTCAGGTTTGGTATAAGCATTGAGATATCACATCTCATGCTATAGGAAGGGTCTCAGGTTTGGTATAAGCATTGAGATATCACATCTCATGCTATAGGACGGGTCTCAGGTTTGGTATTAGAAGCATTGAGATATCAAGTCTCATGGTATAAGAAGGGTCTCAGAATTGGAATGGGAAGGAGTTGGATATCACACCTCAAGCTATAGGAAGGGTCTCAGGATTGGAATGGGAAGGAGTTTGATATCACATCTCATGCCATAGTATGGGTCTCAGGTTTGGTAGAAGCATTGGGATATCACATCTCATGCTATCGGAAGGGTATCAGTATTGGATTTGGAAGAAGTTGGATATCCCATCTCATGCTATAGGAAGGGTCTCAGGTTGGAATGGGAAGGAGTTGGATATCACATTTCATGTTATAGGAAGGGTCTCAGGATTGGAATGGGAAGGACTTGGATATCCTATCTCATGCTATAGGACGGGTCTCAGGTTTGTTATTAGAATCATTGAGATATCATATTGCATGCTGTAGGAAGGGTCTAAGGATTGGAATGGGAAGGACTTGGATATCACATCTCATGCTATAGATAGGCTCTTAGGTTTGGAAAGGGAAGGAGTTGGATATCACATTTCATGTTAGAGGAAGGATCTCAGGTTTGGTATTAGAAGCATTGAGATATCACATCTCATGCTATAGGAAGGGTCTCAGGATTGGAATGGGAAGTAGTTGGATATCACATCTCATGCTATAGGAAGGGTCTCAGGTTTGGTATAAGCATTGAGATATCACATCTCATGCTATAGGACGGGTCTCAGGGTTGGAATGGGAAGGAGTTGGATATCACATCTCATCCAATAGGAAGGGTCTCAGGTTTGGAATGGGAAGGAATTGGATATCACATCTCATGTTATAGGAAGGATCTCAGGTTTGGTATTAGAAGCATTGAGATATCACATCTCATGCTATAGGAAGGGTCTCAGGATTGGAATGTGAAGGATTTGGATATCACATCTCATGCTAAAGGAAGGGTCTCAGGTTTGGTAGAAGCATTGAGATATCACGTCTCTGCTATCGGAAGGGTCTCAGGATTGGATTGGGAAGGAGTTGGATATCCCTTCTCATGCTATAGGAAGGGTCTCAGGATTTGAATGGGAAGGAGTTGGATATCACATCTCATGTTATAGGAAGGGTCTCAGGATTGGAATGGGAAGGATTTGGATATCACATCTCTTGCTATAGGAAGGGTCTCAGGATTGGTATTAGAAGCATTGAGATATCACATCTCATGCTATAGGAAGGGTCTCAGGATTGGAATGGGGAGGACTTGGATGCCACATCTCATGTTATAGGAAGGCTCTCAGGTTTGGAAGGGGAAGGAGTTGGATATCACATTTCATGTTAGAGGAACGATCTCAGGTTTGGTATTAGAGGCCTTGAGATATCACATCTCATGCTATAGGAAGGGTCTCAGGATTAGAATGGGAAGGAGTTGGATATCACATCTCAAGCTATAGGAACGGTCTCAGGTTTGGTATAAGCATTGTGATATCACATCTCATGCTATAGGTAGGCTCTCAGGTTTGGAAAGGGAAGGAGTTGGATATCACATTTCACGTTAGAGGAAGGATCTCAGGTTTGGTATTAGAGGCATTGAGATATCACATCTCATGCTATAGGAAGGGTCTCAGGTTTGGTATAAGCATTGAGATATCACATCTCATGCTATAGGAAGGGTCTCAGGTTTGGAATGGGAAGGAGTTGTATATGACATCTCATGCCATAGGAAGGGTCTCAGGTTTGGTATAAGCATTGCGATATCACATCACATGCTATAGGAAGGGTCTCAGGATTGGAATGGAAAGGACTTGGATATCACATCTCATGCTATAGGCAGGGTCTCAGGTTTGGAAAGGGAAGGAGTTGGATATCACATCTCATGTTATAGGAAAGATCTCAGGTTTGGTATTAGAAGCATTGCGACATCACATCTCATGTTATAGGAAGGGTCTCAGGATTGGAATGGGAAGAAGTTGGATATCACATCTCATGCTATAGGAAGGGTCTCAGGTTTGGTATAAGCATTGAGATATCACATCTCATGCTATAGGAAGGGTCTCAGGATTGGAATGGGAAGGAGTTGGATATCACATCTCATGTTATAGGAAAGATCTCAGGTTTGGTATTAGAAGCATTGCGACATCACATCTCATGTTATAGGAAGGGTCTCAGGATTGGAATGGGAACAAGTTGGATATCACATCTCATGCTATAGGAAGGGTCTCAGGTTTGGTATAAGCATTGAGATATCACATCTCATGCTATAGGAAGGGTCTCAGGATTGGAATGGGAAGGAGTTGTATATGACATCTCATGCCATAGGAAGGGTCTCAGGTTTGGTATAAGAATTGAGATATCACATCACATGCTATAGGAAGGGTCTCAGGATTGGAATGGAAAGGACTTGGATATCACATCTCATGCTATAGGCAGGGTCTCAGGTTTGGAAAGGGAAGGAGATGGATATCACATTTCATGTTAGAGGTAGGATCTCAGGTTTGGTATTAGAGGCATTGAAATATCACATCTCATGCTATCAGATGGGTCTCAGGATTGGAATGGGAAGGAGTTTGATATCACATCTCATGCTAAAGGGAGGGTCTCAGGTTTGGAAGGGGAAGGATTTGGAAATCACATCTCATGTTATAGGAAGGATCTCAGGTTTGATATTAGAAGCATTGAGATATCACATCTCATGCTATCGGAAGTATCTCAGGTTTGGTATAAGAGGCATTGAGATATCACATCTCATGCTATCATAAGGGTCTCAGGATTGGAATGGGAAGGAGTTGGATATCACATCTCATGTTATAGGAAGGATCTCAGGTTTGGTATTAGAAGCAGTGAGACATCACATCTCATGCTATAGGAAGGGTGTCAGGATTGGAATGGGAAGGAGTTGGATATCACATCTCATGCTATAGGAAGGGTCTCAGATTTGGTATAAGCATTGAGATATCACATCTCATGCTATAGGAAGGGTCTCAGGATTGGAATGGGAAGGAGTTGTATATGACATCTCAGGCCATAGGAAGGGTCTCAGGTTTGGTAAAAGCATTGAGATATCACATCTCTGCTATCGGAAGGGTCTCAGGATTGGAATGGGAAGGAGTTGGATATCCCATCTCATGTTATAGGAAGGGTCTCAGGTTTGGTATTAGAAGCATTGAGACATCACATCTCATGTTATAGGAAGGGTCTCAGGATTGGAATGGGAAGAAGTTGGACATCACATCTCATGCTATAGGAAGGGTCTCAGGTTTGGTATAAGCATTGAGATATCACATCTCATGCTATAGGAAGGGTCTCAGGATTGGAATGGGAAGGAGTTGTATATGACATCTCATGCCATAGGAAGGGTCTCAGGTTTGGTATAAGCATTGAGATATCACATCACATGCTATAGGAAGGGTCTCAGGATTGGAATGGGAAGGACTTGGATATCACATCTCATGCTATAGGCAGGGTCTCAGGTTTGGAAAGGGAAGGAGATGGATATGACATCTCAGGCCATAGGAAGGGTCTCAGGTTTGGTATTAGAAGCATTGAGATATCACATCTCATGCTATAGGAAGGGTCTCAGGATTGGAATGGGGAGGACTTGGATGCCACATCTCATGTTATAGGAAGGCTCTCAGGTTTGGAAGGGGAAGGAGTTGGATATCACATTTCATGTTAGAGGAACAATCTCAGGTTTGGTATTAGAGGCCTTGAGATATCACATCTCATGCTATAGGAAGGGTCTCAGGATTGGAATGGGAAGGAGTTGGATATCACATCTCAAGCTATAGGAACGGTCTCAGGTTTGGTATAAGCATTGTGATATCACATCTCATGCTACAGGTAGGCTCTCAGGTTTGGAAAGGGAAGGAGTTGGATATCACATTTCACGTTAGAGGAAGGATCTCAGGTTTGGTATTAGAGGCATTGAGATATCACATCTCATGCTATAGGAAGAGTCTCAGGATTGGAATGGGAAGGAGTTGGATATCACATCTCATGCTATAGGAAGGGTCTCAGGTTTGGTATAAGCATTGAGATATCACATCTCATGCTATAGGAAGGGTCTCGGGATTGGAATGGGAAGGAGATGGATATCACATTTCATGTTAGAGGTAGGATCTCAGGTTTGGAATTAGAGGCATTGAGATATCACATCTCATGCTATCAGAAGGGTTTCAGGATTGGAATGGGAAGGAGTTGGATATCACATCTCATGCTAAAGGGAGGGTCTCAGGTTTGGAAGCGGGAGGATTTGGAAATCACATCTCATGTTATAGGAAGGATCTCAGGTTTGGTATTAGAAGCATTGAGATATCACATCTCATGCTATCGGAAGTATCTCAGGTTTGGTATTAGAGGCATTGAGATATCACATCTCATGCTATCATAAGGGTCTCAGGATTGGAATGGGAAGGAGTTGGATATCACATCTCATGTTATAGGAAGGATCTCAGGTTTGGTATTAGAGGCCTTGAGATATCACATCTCATGCTATAGGAAGGGTCTCAGGATTGGAATGGGAAGGAGTTGGATATCACATCTCAAGCTATAGGAACGGTCTCAGGTTTGGTATAAGCATTGTGATATCACATCTCATGCTATAGGAAGGGTCTCAGGATTGGAATGGGAAGGAGTTGGATATCACATCTCATGTTATAGGAAAGATCTCAGGTTTGGTATTAGAAGCATTGCGACATCACATCTCATGTTATAGGAAGGGTCTCAGGATTGGAATGGGAAGAAGTTGGATATCACATCTCATGCTATAGGAAGGGTCTCAGGTTTGGTATAAGCATTGAGATATCACATCTCATGCTATAGGAAGGGTCTCAGGATTGGAATGGGAAGGAGTTGTATATGACATCTCATGCCATAGGAAGGGTCTCAGGTTTGGTATAAGAATTGAGATATCACATCACATGCTATAGGAAGGGTCTCAGGATTGGAATGGAAAGGACTTGGATATCACATCTCATGCTATAGGCAGGGTCTCAGGTTTGGAAAGGGAAGGAGATGGATATCACATTTCATGTTAGAGGTAGGATCTCAGGTTTGGTATTAGAGGCATTGAAATATCACATCTCATGCTATCAGATGGGTCTCAGGATTGGAATGGGAAGGAGTTTGATATCACATCTCATGCTAAAGGGAGGGTCTCAGGTTTGGAAGGGGAAGGATTTGGAAATCACATCTCATGTTATAGGAAGGATCTCAGGTTTGGTATTAGAAGCATTGAGATATCACATCTCATGCTATCGGAAGTATCTCAGGTTTGGTATAAGAGGCATTGAGATATCACATCTCATGCTATCATAAGGGTCTCAGGATTGGAATGGGAAGGAGTTGGATATCACATCTCATGTTATAGGAAGGATCTCAGGTTTGGTATTAGAAGCAGTGAGACATCACATCTCATGCTATAGGAAGGGTGTCAGGATTGGAATGGGAAGGAGTTGGATATCACATCTCATGCTATAGGAAGGGTCTCAGATTTGGTATAAGCATTGAGATATCACATCTCATGCTATAGGAAGGGTCTCAGGATTGGAATGGGAAGGAGTTGTATATGACATCTCAGGGTCTCAGGTTTGGTAAAAGCATTGAGATATCACATCTCTGCTATCGGAAGGGTCTCAGGATTGGAATGGGAAGGAGTTGGATATCCCATCTCATGTTATAGGAAGGGTCTCAGGTTTGGTATTAGAAGCATTGAGACATCACATCTCATGTTATAGGAAGGGTCTCAGGATTGGAATGGGAAGAAGTTGGACATCACATCTCATGCTATAGGAAGGGTCTCAGGTTTGGTATAAGCATTGAGATATCACATCTCATGCTATAGGAAGGGTCTCAGGATTGGAATGGGAAGGAGTTGTATATGACATCTCATGCCATAGGAAGGGTCTCAGGTTTGGTATAAGCATTGAGATATCACATCACATGCTATAGGAAGGGTCTCAGGATTGGAATGGGAAGGACTTGGATATCACATCTCATGCTATAGGCAGGGTCTCAGGTTTGGAAAGGGAAGTAGATGGATATGACATCTCAGGCCATAGGAAGGGTCTCAGGTTTGGTATTAGAAGCATTGAGATATCACATCTCATGCTATAGGAAGGGTCTCAGGATTGGAATGGGGAGGACTTGGATGCCACATCTCATGTTATAGGAAGGCTCTCAGGTTTGGAAGGGGAAGGAGTTGGATATCACATTTCATGTTAGAGGAACAATCTCAGGTTTGGTATTAGAGGCCTTGAGATATCACATCTCATGCTATAGGAAGGGTCTCAGGATTGGAATGGGAAGGAGTTGGATATCACATCTCAAGCTATAGGAACGGTCTCAGGTTTGGTATAAGCATTGTGATATCACATCTCATGCTACAGGTAGGCTCTCAGGTTTGGAAAGGGAAGGAGTTGGATATCACATTTCACGTTAGAGGAAGGATCTCAGGTTTGGTATTAGAGGCATTGAGATATCACATCTCATGCTATAGGAAGAGTCTCAGGATTGGAATGGGAAGGAGTTGGATATCACATCTCATGCTATAGGAAGGGTCTCAGGTTTGGTATAAGCATTGAGATATCACATCTCATGCTATAGGAAGGGTCTCGGGATTGGAATGGGAAGGAGATGGATATCACATTTCATGTTAGAGGTAGGATCTCAGGTTTGGAATTAGAGGCATTGAGATATCACATCTGATGCTATCAGAAGGGTTTCAGGATTGGAATGGGAAGGAGTTGGATATCACATCTCATGCTAAAGGGAGGGTCTCAGGTTTGGAAGCGGGAGGATTTGGAAATCACATCTCATGTTATAGGAAGGATCTCAGGTTTGGTATTAGAAGCATTGAGATATCACATCTCATGCTATCGGAAGTATCTCAGGTTTGGTATTAGAGGCATTGAGATATCACATCTCATGCTATCATAAGGGTCTCAGGATTGGAATGGGAAGGAGTTGGATATCACATCTCATGTTATAGGAAGGATATCAGGTTTGGTATTAGAAGCATTGAGACATCACATCTCATGCTATAGGAAGGGTCTCAGGATTGGAATGGGAAGGAGTTGGATATCACATCTCATGCTATAGGAAGGGTCTCAGATTTGGTATAAGCATTGAGATATCACATCTCATGCTATAGGAAGGGTCTCAGGATTGGAATGGGAAGGAGTTGTATATGACATCTCAGGCCATAGGAAGGGTCTCAGGTTTGGTATAAGCATTGAGATATCACATCTCTGCTATCGGAAGGGTCTCAGGATTGGAATGGGAATGAGTTGGATATCCCATCTCATGTTATAGGAAGAGTCTCAGGTTTGGTATTAGAAGCAATGAGATATCCCATCTCATGCTATAGGAAGGGTCTCAGGTTGGAATGGGAAGGAGTTGGATATCACATTTCATGCTAAAGGGAGGGTCTCAGGTTTGGAAGGGGAAGGATTTGGAAATCACATCTCATGTTATAGGAAGGATCTCAGGTTTGGTATTAGAAGCATTGAGATATCACATCTCATGCTATCGGAAGTATCTCAGGTTTGGTTTAAGAGGCATTGAGATATCACATCTCATGCTATCATAAGGGTCTCAGGATTGGAATGGGAAGGAGTTGGATATCACATCTCATGTTATAGGAAGGATCTCAGGTTTGGTATTAGAAGCATTGAGACATCACATCTCATGCTATAGGAAGGGTGTCAGGATTGGAATGGGAAGGAGTTGGATATCACATCTCATGCTATAGGAAGGGTCTCAGATTTGGTATAAGCATTGAGATATCACATCTCATGCTATAGGAAGGGTCTCAGGATTGGAATGGGAAGGAGTTGTATATGACATCTCAGGCCATAGGAAGGGTCTCAGGTTTGGTAAAAGCATTGAGATATCACATCTCTGCTATCGGAAGGGTCTCAGGATTGGAATGGGAAGGAGTTGGATATCCCATCTCATGTTATAGGAAGGGTCTCAGGTTTGGTATTAGAAGCATTGAGACATCACATCTCATGTTATAGGAAGGGTCTCAGGATTGGAATGGGAAGAAGTTGGACATCACATCTCATGCTATAGGAAGGGTCTCAGGTTTGGTATAAGCATTGAGATATCACATCTCATGCTATAGGAAGGGTCTCAGGATTGGAATGGGAAGGAGTTGTATATGACATCTCATGCCATAGGAAGGGTCTCAGGTTTGGTATAAGCATTGAGATATCACATCACATGCTATAGGAAGGGTCTCAGGATTGGAATGGGAAGGACTTGGATATCACATCTCATGCTATAGGCAGGGTCTCAGGTTTGGAAAGGGAAGGAGATGGATATCACATTTCATGTTAGAGGTAGGATCTCAGGTTTGGTATTAGAGGCATTGAAATATCACATCTCATGCTATCAGAAGGGTCTCAGGATTGGAATGGGAAGGAGTTGGATATCACATCTCATGCTAAAGGGAGGGTCTCAGGTTTGGAAGTGGAAGGATTTGGAAATCACATCTCATGTTATAGGAAGGATCTCAGGTTTGGTATTAGAAGCATTGAGATATCACATCTCATGCTATCAGAAGTATCTCAGGTTTGGTATTAGAGGCATTGAGATATCACATCTCATGCTATCATAAGGGTCTCAGGATTGGAATGGGAAGGAGTTGGATATCACATCTCATGTTATAGGAAGGATCTCAGGTTTGATATTAGAAGAATTGAGACATCACATCTCATGCTATAGGAAGGGTCTCAGGATTGGAATGGGAAGAAGTTGGATATCACATCTCATGCTATAGGAAGGGTCTCAGATTTGGTATAAGCATTGAGATATCACATCTAATGCTATAGGAAGGGTCTCAGGATTGGAATGGGAAGGAGTTGCATATGACATCTCAGGCCATAGGAAGGGTCTCAGGTTTGGTATAAGCATTGAGATATCACATCTCTGCTATCGGAAGGGTCTCAGGATTGGAATGGGAAGGAGTTGGATATCCCAAATCATGTTATAGGAAGGGTCTCAGGTTTGGTATTAGAAGCATTGAGATATCACATCTCATGCTATAGGAAGGGTCTCAGGATTGGAATGGGGAGGACTTGGATGCCACATCTCATGTTATAGGAAGGCTCTCAGGTTTGGAAGGGGAAGGAGTTGGATATCACATTTCATGTTAGAGGAACAATCTCAGGTTTGGTATTAGAGGCCTTGAGATATCACATCTCATGCTATAGGAAGGGTCTCAGGATTGGAATGGGAAGGAGTTGGATATCACATCTCAAGCTATAGGAACGGTCTCAGGTTTGGTATAAGCATTGTGATATCACATCTCATGCTACAGGTAGGCTCTCAGGTTTGGAAAGGGAAGGAGTTGGATATCACATTTCACGTTAGAGGAAGGATCTCAGGTTTGGTATTAGAGGCATTGAGATATCACATCTCATGCTATAGGAAGAGTCTCAGGATTGGAATGGGAAGGAGTTGGATATCACATCTCATGCTATAGGAAGGGTCTCAGGTTTGGTATAAGCATTGAGATATCACATCTCATGCTATAGGAAGGGTCTCGGGATTGGAATGGGAAGGAGATGGATATCACATTTCATGTTAGAGGTAGGATCTCAGGTTTGGAATTAGAGGCATTGAGATATCACATCTCATGCTATCAGAAGGGTTTCAGGATTGGAATGGGAAGGAGTTTGATATCACATCTCATGCTAAAGGGAGGGTCTCAGGTTTGGAAGGGGAAGGATTTGGAAATCACATCTCATGTTATAGGAAGGATCTCAGGTTTGGTATTAGAAGCATTGAGATATCACATGAGATGTGATATCCAGGTCCTTTCCATTCCAATCCTGAGACCCTTCCTATAGCATGTGATGTGATATCTCAATGCTTATACCAAACCTGAGACCCTTCCTATGGCATGAGATGTCATATACAACTCCTTCCCATTCCAAACCTGAGACCCTTCCTATAGCATGAGATGTGATATCTCAATGCTTATACCAAACCTGAGACCCTTCCTATAGCATGAGATGTGATATCCAACTCCTCCCCATTCCAATCCTGAGACCCTTCCTATAGCATGAGATGTGATATCACAATGCTTATACCAAACCTGAGACCGTTCCTATAGCTTGAGATGTGATATCCAAATCCTTCCCATTCCAATCCTGAGACCCTTCCTATAGCATGAGATGTGATAGCCAAGTCCTTCTAATTCCAATCCTGAGACCCTTCCTATAACATGAAATGTGATATCCAACTCCTTCCCATTCCAACCTGAGACCCTTCCTATAGCATGAGATGGGATATCTCATTGCTTCTAATACCAAACCTGAGACTCTTCCTATAACATGAGATGGGATATCCAACTCATTCCCATTCCAATCCTGAGACCCTTCCGATAGCAGAGATGTGATATCTCAATGCTTATACCAAACCTGAGACCCTTCCTATGGCCTGAGATGTCATATACAACTCCTTCCCATTCCAATCCTGAGACCCTTCCTATAGCATGAGATGTGATATCTCAATGCTTATACCAAATCTGAGACCCTTCCTATAGCATGAGATGTGATATCCAACTCCTTCCCATTCCAATCCTGAGACCCTTCCTATAGCATGAGATGTGATGTCTCAATGCTTCTAATACCAAACCTGATATCCTTCCTATAACATGAGATGTGATATCCAACTCCTTCCCATTCCAATCCTGAGACCCTTATGATAGCATGAGATGTGATATCTCAATGCCTCTAATACCAAACCTGAGATACTTCCGATAGCATGAGATGTGATATCTCAATGCTTCTAATACCAAACCTGAGATCCTTCCTATAACATGAGATGTGATTTCCAAATCCTCCCGCTTCCAAACCTGAGACCCTCCCTTTAGCATGAGATGTGATATCCAACTCCTTCCCATTCCAATCCTGAAACCCTTCTGATAGCATGAGATGTGATATCTCAATGCCTCTAATTCCAAACCTGAGATCCTACCTCTAACATGAAATGTGATATCCATCTCCTTCCCATTCCAATCCCGAGACCCTTCCTATAGCATGAGATGTGATATCTCAATGCTTATACCAAACCTGAGACCCTTCCTATAGCATGAGATGTGATATCCAACTCCTTCCCATTCCAATCCTGAGACTCTTCCTATAGCATGAGATGTGATATCTCAATGCCTCTAATACCAAACCTGAGATCCTTCCTCTAACGTGAAATGTGATATCCAACTCCTTTCCTTTCCAAACCTGAGAGCCTACCTGTAGCATGAGATGTGATATCACAATGCTTATACCAAACCTGAGACCGTTCCTATAGCTTGAGATGTGATATCCAACTCCTTCCCATTCCAATCCTGAGACCCTTCCTATAGCATGAGATGTGATATCTCAAGGCCTCTAATACCAAACCTGAGATTGTTCCTCTAACATGAAATGTGATATCCAACTCCTTCCCCTTCCAAACCTGAGAGCCTTCCTATAACATGAGATGTGGCATCCAAGTCCTCCCCATTCCAATCCTGAGACCCTTCCTATAGCATGAGATGTGATATCTCAATGCTTCTAATACCAAACCTGAGACCCTTCCTATAACATGATTTGGGATATCCAACTCCTTCCCATTCCAATCCTGAGACCCTTCCGATAGCAGAGATGTGATATCTCAATGCTTATACCAAACCTGAGACCCTTCCTATGGCCTGAGATGTCATATGCAACTCCTTCCCATTCCAATCCTGAGACCCTTCCTATAGCATTAGATGTGATATCTCAATGCTTATACCAAATCTGAGACCCTTCCTATAGCATGAGATGTGATATCCAACTTCTTCCCATTCCAATCCTGAGACCCTTCCTATAGCATGAGATGTGATGTCTCAATTCTTCTAATACCAAACCTGAGATCCTTCCTATAACATGAGATGTGATATCCAACTCCTTCCCATTCCAATCCTGAGACCCTTATGATAGCATGAGATGTGATATCTCAATGCCTCTAATACCAAACCTGAGATACTTCTGATAGCATGAGATGTGATATCTCAATGCTTCTAATACCAAACCTGAGATCCTTCCTATAACATGAGATGTGATTTCCAAATCCTTCCACTTCCAAACCTGAGACCCTCCCTTTAGCATGAGATGTGATATCCAACTCCTTCCCATTCCAATCCTGAGACCCTTCTGATAGCATGAGATGTGATATTTCAATGCCTCTAATACCAAACCTGAGATCCTACCTCTAACATGAAATGTGATATCCATCTCCTTCCCTTTCCAAACCTGAGACCCTGCCTATAGCATGAGATGTGATATCCAAGTCCTTCCCATTCCAATCCTGAGACCCTTCCTATAGCATGTGATGTGATATCTCAATGCTTATACCAAACCTGAGACCCTTCCTATGGCATGAGATGTCATATACAACTCCTTCCCATTCCAATCCTGAGACCCTTCCTATAGCATGAGATGTGATATCTCAATGCTTATACCAAACCTGAGACCCTTCCTATAGCATGAGATGTGATGTCCAACTTCTTCCCATTCCAATCCTGAGACCCTTCCTATAACATGAGATGTGATGTCTCAATGCTTCTAATACCAAACCTGAGACCCTTCCTATAACATGAGATGGGATATCCAACTCCTTCCCATTCCAATCCTGAGACCCTTCCGATAGCAGAGATGTGATATCTCAATGCTTTTACCAAACCTGAGACCCTTCCTATGGCCTGAGATGTCATATACAACTCCTTCCCATTCCAATCCTGAGACCCTTCCTATAGCATGAGATGTGATATCTCAATGCTTATACCAAATCTGAGACCCTTCCTATAGCATGAGATGTGATATCCAACTCCTTCCCATTCCAATCCTGACACCCTTCCTATAGCATGAGATGTGATGTCTCAATGCTTCTAATACCAAACCTGAGATCCTTCCTATAACATGAGATGTGATATCCAACTCCTTCCCATTCCAATCCTGAGACCGTTATGATAGCATGAGATGTGATATCTCAATGCCTCTTATACCAAACCTGAGATACTTCCGATAGCATGAGATGTGATATCTCAATGCTTCTAATACCAAACCTGAGATCCTTCCTATAACATGAGATGTGATTTCCAAATCCTTCCCCTTCCAAACCTGAGACCCTCCCTTTAGCATGAAATGTGATATCCAACTCCTTCCCATTCCAACCTGAGACCCTTCCTATAGCATGAGATGGGATATCTCATTGCTTCTAATACCAAACCTGAGACTCTTCCTATAACATGAGATGGGATATCCAACTCATTCCCATTCCAATCCTGAGACCCTTCCGATAGCAGAGATGTGATATCTCAATGCTTATACCAAACCTGAGACCCTTCCTATGGCCTGAGATGTCATATACAACTCCTTCCTATTCCAATCCTGAGACCCTTCCTATAGCATGAGATGTGATATCTCAATGCTTCTAATACCAAACCTGATATCCTTCCTATAACATGAGATGTGATTTCCAAATCCTCCCGCTTCCAAACCTGAGACCCTCCCTTTAGCATGAGATGTGATATCCAACTCCTTCCCATTCCAATCCTGAAACCCTTCTGATAGCATGAGATGTGATATCTCAATGCCTCTAATTCCAAACCTGAGATCCTACCTCTAACATGAAATGTGATATCCATCTCCTTCCCATTCCAATCCCGAGACCCTTCCTATAGCATGAGATGTGATATCTCAATGCTTATACCAAACCTGAGACCCTTCCTATAGCATGAGATGTGATATCCAACTCCTTCCCATTCCAATCCTGAGACTCTTCCTTTAGCATGAGATGTGATATCTCAATGCATCTAATACCAAACCTGAGATCCTTCCTCTAACGTGAAATGTGATATCCAACTCCTTCCCTTTCCAAACCTGAGAGCCTACCTGTAGCATGAGATGTGATATCACAATGCTTATACCAAACCTGAGACCGTTCCTATAGCTTGAGATGTGATATCCAACTCCTTCCCATTCCAATCCTGAGACCCTTCCTATAGCATGAGATGTGATATCTCAAGGCCTCTAATACCAAACCTGAGATTGTTCCTCTAACATGAAATGTGATATCCAACTCCTTCCCCTTCCAAACCTGAGAGCCTTTCTATAACATGAGATGTGGCATCCAAGTCCTCCCCATTCCAATCCTGAGACCCTTCCTATAGCATGAGATGTGATATCTCAATGCTTCTAATACCAAACCTGAGACCCTTCCTATAACATGATTTGGGATATCCAACTCCTTCCCATTCCAATCCTGAGACCCTTCCGATAGAAGAGATGTGATATCTCAATGCTTATACCAAACCTGAGACCCTTCCTATGGCCTGAGATGTCATATGCAACTCCTTCCCATTCCAATCCTGAGACCCTTCCTATAGCATTAGATGTGATATCTCAATGCTTATACCAAATCTGAGACCCTTCCTATAGCATGAGATGTGATATCCAACTTCTTCCCATTCCAATCCTGAGACCCTTCCTATAGCATGAGATGTGATGTCTCAATTCTTCTAATACCAAACCTGAGATCCTTCCTATAACATGAGATGTGATATCCAACTCCTTCCCATTCCAATCCTGAGACCCTTATGATAGCATGAGATGTGATGTCTCAATGCCTCTAATACCAAACCTGAGATACTTCTGATAGCATGAGATGTGATATCTCAATGCTTCTAATACCAAACCTGAGATCCTTCCTATAACATGAGATGTGATTTCCAAATCCTTCCACTTCCAAACCTGAGACCCTCCCTTTAGCATGAGATGTGATATCCAACTCCTTCCCATTCCAATCCTGAGACCCTTCTGATAGCATGAGATGTGATATTTCAATGCCTCTAATACCAAACCTGAGATCCTACCTCTAACATGAAATGTGATATCCATCTCCTTCCCTTTCCAAACCTGAGACCCTGCCTATAGCATGAGATGTGATATCCAAGTCCTTCCCATTCCAATCCTGAGACCCTTCCTGTAGCATGTGATGTGATATCTCAATGCTTATACCAAACCTGAGACCCTTCCTATGGCATGAGATGTCATATACAACTCCTTCCCATTCCAATCCTGAGACCCTTCCTATAGCATGAGATGTGATATCTCAATGCTTATACCAAACCTGAGACCCTTCCTATAACATGAGATGTGATGTCTCAATGCTTCTAATACCAAACCTGAGACCCTTCCTATAACATGAGATGGGATATCCAACTCCTTCCCATTCCAATCCTGAGACCCTTCCGATAGCAGAGATGTGATATCTCAATGCTTTTACCAAACCTGAGACCCTTCCTATGGCCTGAGATGTCATATACAACTCCTTCCCATTCCAATCCTGAGACCCTTCCTATAGCATGAGATGTGATATCTCAATGCTTATACCAAATCTGAGACCCTTCCTATAGCATGAGATGTGATATCCAACTCCTTCCCATTCCAATCCTGACACCCTTCCTATAGCATGAGATGTGATGTCTCAATGCTTCTAATACCAAACCTGAGATCCTTCCTATAACATGAGATGTGATATCCAACTCCTTCCCATTCCAATCCTGAGACCCTTATGATAGCATGAGATGTGATATCTCAATGCCTCTTATACCAAACCTGAGATACTTCCGATAGCATGAGATGTGATATCTCAATGCTTCTAATACCAAACCTGAGATCCTTCCTATAACATGAGATGTGATTTCCAAATCCTTCCCCTTCCAAACCTGAGACCCTCCCTTTAGCATGAGATGTGATATCAAACTCCTTCCCATTCCAATCCTGAGACCCATCTGATAGCATGAGATGTGATATTTCAATGCCTCTAATACCAAACCTGAGATCCTACCTCTAACATGAAATGTGATATCCATCTCCTTCCCTTTCCAAACCTGAGACCCTGCCTATAGCATGAGATGTGATATCCAAGTCCTTTCCATTCCAATCCTGAGACCCTTCCTATAACATGTGATGTGATATCTCAATTCTTATACCAAACCTGAGACCCTTCCTATGGCATGAGATGTCATATACAACTCCTTCCCATTCCAATCCTGAGACCCTTCCTATAGCATGAGATGTGATATCTCAATGCTTATACCAAACCTGAGACCCTTCCTATAGCATGAGATGTGATATCCAACTTCTTCCCATTCCAATCCTGAGACCCTTCCTATAACATGAGATGTGATGTCGCAATGCTTCTAATACCAAACCTGAGATCTTTCCTATAACATGAGATGTGATATCCAACTCCTTCCCATTCCAATCCTGAGACCCTTCCTATAGCATGAGATGTGATATCACAATGCTTATACCAAACCTGAGACCGTTCCTATAGCTTGAGATGTGATATCCAACTCCTTCCCATTCCAATCCTGAGACCCTTCCTATAGCATGAGATGTGATATCTCAAGGCCTCTAATACCAAACCTGAGATCGTTCCTCTAACATGAAATGTGATATCCAACTCCTTCCCCTTCCAAACCTGAGAGCCTTCCTATAACATGAGATATGATATCCAACTCCTTCCCATTCCAATCCTGAGACCCTTATGATAGCATGAGATGTGATATCTCAATGCCTCTAATACCAAACCTGAGATACTTCCGATAGCATGAGATGTGATATCTCAATGCTTCTAATACCAAACCTGAGATCCTTCCTATAACATGAGATGTGATTTCCAAATCCTTCCCCTTCCAAACCTGAGACCCTCCCTTTAGCATGAGATGTGATATCCAACTCCTTCCCATTCCAATCCTGAGACCCTTCTGATAGCATGAGATGTGATATTTCAATGCCTCTAATACCAAACCTGAGATCCTACCTCTAACATGAAATGTGATATCCATCTCCTTCCCTTTCCAAACCTGAGACCCTGCCTATAGCATGAGATGTGATATCCAAGTCCTTTCCATTCCAATCCTGAGACCCTTCCTATAGCATGTGATGTGATATCGCAATGCTTATACCAAACCTGAGACCCTTCCTATGGCATGAGATGTCATATACAACTCCTTCCCATTCCAAACCTGAGACCCTTCCTATAGCATGAGATGTGATATCTCAATGCTTATACCAAACCTGAGACCCTTCCTATAGCATGAGATGTGATATCTCAATGCCTCTAATACCAAACCTGAGATCCTTCCTCTAACGTGAAATGTGATATCCAACTCCTTCCCTTTCCAAACCTGAGAGCCTACCTATAGCATGAGATGTGATATCACAATGCTTATACCAAACCTGAGACCGTTCCTATAGCTTGAGATGTGATATCCAACTCCTTCCCATTCTAATCCTGAGACCCTTCCTATAGCATGAGATGTGATATCTCAAGGCCTCTAATACCAAACCTGAGATCGTTCCTCTAACATGAAATGTGATATCCAACTCCTTCCCCTTCCAAACCTGAGAGCCTTCCTATAACATGAGATGTGGCATCCAAGTCCTCCCCATTCCAATCCTGAGACCCTTCCTATAGCATGAGATGTGATATCTCAATGCTTCTAATACCAATCCTGAGACCCTTCCTATAGCAAGAGATGTGATATCCAAATCCTTCCCATTCCAATCCTGAGACCCTTCCTATAACATGAGATGTGATATCCAACTCCTTCCCATTCAAATCCTGAGACCCTTCCTATAGCATGAGAAGGGATATCCAACTCCTTCCCAATCCAATCCTGAGACCCTTCCGATAGCAGAGACGTGATATCTCAATGCTTCTACCAAACCTGAGACCCTTCCTTTAGCATGAGATGTGATATCCAAATCCTTCACATTCCAATCCTGAGACCCTTCCTATAGCATGAGATGTGATATCTCAATGCTTCTAATACCAAACCTGAGATCCTTCCTATAACATGAGATGTGATATCCAATTCCTTCCCATTCCAAACCTGAGACCCTTCCTATTGGATGAGATGTGATATCCAACTCCTTCCCATTCCAACCCTGAGACCCGTCCTATAGCATGAGATGTGATATCTCAATGCTTATACCAAACCTGAGACCCTTCCTATAGCATGAGATGTGATATCCAACTACTTCCCATTCCAATCCTGAGACCCTTCCTATAGCATGAGATGTGATATCTCAATGCTTCTAATACCAAACCTGAGATCCTTCCCCTAACATGAAATGTGATATCCAACTCCTTCCCTTTCCAAACCTAAGAGCCTATCTATAGCATGAGATGTGATATCCAAGTCCTTCCCATTCCAATCCTTAGACCCTTCCTACAGCATGCAATATGATATCTCAATGATTCTAATAACAAACCTGAGACCCGTCCTATAGCATGAGATAGGATATCCAAGTCCTTCCCATTCCAATCCTGAGACCCTTCCTATAACATGAAATGTGATATCCAACTCCTTCCCATTCCAACCTGAGACCCTTCCTATAGCATGAGATGGGATATCCAACTTCTTCCAAATCCAATACTGATACCCTTCCGATAGCATGAGATGTGATATCCCAATGCTTCTACCAAACCTGAGACCCATACTATGGCATGAGATGTGATATCAAACTCCTTCCCATTCCAATCCTGAGACCCTTCCTATAGCTTGAGGTGTGATATCCAACTCCTTCCCATTCCAATTCTGAGACCCTTCTTATACCATGAGACTTGATATCTCAATGCTTCTAATACCAAACCTGAGACCCGTCCTATAGCATGAGATGTGATATCTCAATGCTTATACCAAACCTGAGACCCTTCCTATAGCATGAGATGTGATATCTCAATGCTTATACCAAACCTGAGACCCTTCCTATGGCATGAGATGTCATATACAACTCCTTCCCATTCCAAACCTGAGACCCTTCCTATAGCATGAGATGTGATATCCAACTCCTTCCCATTCCAATCCTGAGACCCTTCCTATAGCATGAGATGTGATATCACAATGCTTATACCAAACCTGAGACCGTTCCTATAGCTTGAGATGTGATATCCAACTCCTTCCCATTCCAATCCTGAGACCCTTCCTATAGCATGAGATGTGATATCTCAAGGCCTCTAATACCAAACCTGAGATTGTTCCTCTAACATGAAATGTGATATCCAACTCCTTCCCCTTCCAAACCTGAGAGCCTTTCTATAACATGAGATGTGGCATCCAAGTCCTCCCCATTCCAATCCTGAGACCCTTCCTATAGCATGAGATGTGATATCTCAATGCTTCTAATACCAAACCTGAGACCCTTCCTATAACATGATTTGGGATATCCAACTCCTTCCCATTCCAATCCTGAGACCCTTCCGATAGAAGAGATGTGATATCTCAATGCTTATACCAAACCTGAGACCCTTCCTATGGCCTGAGATGTCATATGCAACTCCTTCCCATTCCAATCCTGAGACCCTTCCTATAGCATTAGATGTGATATCTCAATGCTTATACCAAATCTGAGACCCTTCCTATAGCATGAGATGTGATATCCAACTTCTTCCCATTGCAATCCTGAGACCCTTCCTATAGCATGAGATGTGATGTCTCAATTCTTCTAATACCAAACCTGAGATCCTTCCTATAACATGAGATGTGATATCCAACTCCTTCCCATTCCAATCCTGAGACCCTTATGATAGCATGAGATGTGATGTCTCAATGCCTCTAATACCAAACCTGAGATACTTCTGATAGCATGAGATGTGATATCTCAATGCTTCTAATACCAAACCTGAGATCCTTCCTATAACATGAGATGTGATTTCCAAATCCTTCCACTTCCAAACCTGAGACCCTCCCTTTAGCATGAGATGTGATATCCAACTCCTTCCCATTCCAATCCTGAGACCCTTCTGATAGCATGAGATGTGATATTTCAATGCCTCTAATACCAAACCTGAGATCCTACCTCTAACATGAAATGTGATATCCATCTCCTTCCCTTTCCAAACCTGAGACCCTGCCTATAGCATGAGATGTGATATCCAAGTCCTTCCCATTCCAATCCTGAGACCCTTCCTGTAGCATGTGATGTGATATCTCAATGCTTATACCAAACCTGAGACCCTTCCTATGGCATGAGATGTCATATACAACTCCTTCCCATTCCAATCCTGAGACCCTTCCTATAGCATGAGATGTGATATCTCAATGCTTATACCAAACCTGAGACCCTTCCTATAGCATGAGATGTGATGTCCAACTTCTTCCCATTCCAATCCTGAGACCCTTCCTATAACATGAGATGTGATGTCTCAATGCTTCTAATACCAAACCTGAGACCCTTCCTATAACATGAGATGGGATATCCAACTCCTTCCCATTCCAATCCTGAGACCCTTCCGATAGCAGAGATGTGATATCTCAATGCTTTTACCAAACCTGAGACCCTTCCTATGGCCTGAGATGTCATATACAACTCCTTCCCATTCCAATCCTGAGACCCTTCCTATAGCATGAGATGTGATATCTCAATGCTTATACCAAATCTGAGACCCTTCCTATAGCATGAGATGTGATATCCAACTCCTTCCCATTCCAATCCTGACACCCTTCCTATAGCATGAGATGTGATGTCTCAATGCTTCTAATACCAAACCTGAGATCCTTCCTATAACATGAGATGTGATATCCAACTCCTTCCCATTCCAATCCTGAGACCCTTATGATAGCATGAGATGTGATATCTCAATGCCTCTTATACCAAACCTGAGATACTTCCGATAGCATGAGATGTGATATCTCAATGCTTCTAATACCAAACCTGAGATCCTTCCTATAACATGAGATGTGATTTCCAAATCCTTCCCCTTCCAAACCTGAGACCCTCCCTTTAGCATGAGATGTGATATCAAACTCCTTCCCATTCCAATCCTGAGACCCATCTGATAGCATGAGATGTGATATTTCAATGCCTCTAATACCAAACCTGAGATCCTACCTCTAACATGAAATGTGATATCCATCTCCTTCCCTTTCCAAACCTGAGACCCTGCCTATAGCATGAGATGTGATATCCAAGTCCTTTCCATTCCAATCCTGAGACCCTTCCTATAACATGTGATGTGATATCTCAATTCTTATACCAAACCTGAGACCCTTCCTATGGCATGAGATGTCATATACAACTCCTTCCCATTCCAATCCTGAGACCCTTCCTATAGCATGAGATGTGATATCTCAATGCTTATACCAAACCTGAGACCCTTCCTATAGCATGAGATGTGATATCCAACTTCTTCCCATTCCAATCCTGAGACCCTTCCTATAACATGAGATGTGATGTCGCAATGCTTCTAATACCAAACCTGAGATCTTTCCTATAACATGAGATGTGATATCCAACTCCTTCCCATTCCAATCCTGAGACCCTTCCTATAGCATGAGATGTGATATCACAATGCTTATACCAAACCTGAGACCGTTCCTATAGCTTGAGATGTGATATCCAACTCCTTCCCATTCCAATCCTGAGACCCTTCCTATAGCATGAGATGTGATATCTCAAGGCCTCTAATACCAAACCTGAGATCGTTCCTCTAACATGAAATGTGATATCCAACTCCTTCCCCTTCCAAACCTGAGAGCCTTCCTATAACATGAGATATGATATCCAACTCCTTCCCATTCCAATCCTGAGACCCTTATGATAGCATGAGATGTGATATCTCAATGCCTCTAATACCAAACCTGAGATACTTCCGATAGCATGAGATGTGATATCTCAATGCTTCTAATACCAAACCTGAGATCCTTCCTATAACATGAGATGTGATTTCCAAATCCTTCCCCTTCCAAACCTGAGACCCTCCCTTTAGCATGAGATGTGATATCCAACTCCTTCCCATTCCAATCCTGAGACCCTTCTGATAGCATGAGATGTGATATTTCAATGCCTCTAATACCAAACCTGAGATCCTACCTCTAACATGAAATGTGATATCCATCTCCTTCCCTTTCCAAACCTGAGACCCTGCCTATAGCATGAGATGTGATATCCAAGTCCTTTCCATTCCAATCCTGAGACCCTTCCTATAGCATGTGATGTGATATCGCAATGCTTATACCAAACCTGAGACCCTTCCTATGGCATGAGATGTCATATACAACTCCTTCCCATTCCAAACCTGAGACCCTTCCTATAGCATGAGATGTGATATCTCAATGCTTATACCAAACCTGAGACCCTTCCTATAGCATGAGATGTGATATCTCAATGCCTCTAATACCAAACCTGAGATCCTTCCTCTAACGTGAAATGTGATATCCAACTCCTTCCCTTTCCAAACCTGAGAGCCTACCTATAGCATGAGATGTGATATCACAATGCTTTTACCAAACCTGAGACCGTTCCTATAGCTTGAGATGTGATATCCAACTCCTTCCCATTCTAATCCTGAGACCCTTCCTATAGCATGAGATGTGATATCTCAAGGCCTCTAATACCAAACCTGAGATCGTTCCTCTAACATGAAATGTGATATCCAACTCCTTCCCCTTCCAAACCTGAGAGCCTTCCTATAACATGAGATGTGGCATCCAAGTCCTCCCCATTCCAATCCTGAGACCCTTCCTATAGCATGAGATGTGATATCTCAATGCTTCTAATACCAATCCTGAGACCCTTCCTATAGCAAGAGATGTGATATCCAAATCCTTCCCATTCCAATCCTGAGACCCTTCCTATAACATGAGATGTGATATCCAACTCCTTCCCATTCAAATCCTGAGACCCTTCCTATAGCATGAGAAGGGATATCCAACTCCTTCCCAATCCAATCCTGAGACCCTTCCGATAGCAGAGACGTGATATCTCAATGCTTCTACCAAACCTGAGACCCTTCCTTTAGCATGAGATGTGATATCCAAATCCTTCACATTCCAATCCTGAGACCCTTCCTATAGCATGAGATGTGATATCTCAATGCTTCTAATACCAAACCTGAGATCCTTCCTATAACATGAGATGTGATATCCAATTCCTTCCCATTCCAAACCTGAGACCCTTCCTATTGGATGAGATGTGATATCCAACTCCTTCCCATTCCAACCCTGAGACCCGTCCTATAGCATGAGATGTGATATCTCAATGCTTATACCAAACCTGAGACCCTTCCTATAGCATGAGATGTGATATCCAACTACTTCCCATTCCAATCCTGAGACCCTTCCTATAGCATGAGATGTGATATCTCAATGCTTCTAATACCAAACCTGAGATCCTTCCCCTAACATGAAATGTGATATCCAACTCCTTCCCTTTCCAAACCTAAGAGCCTATCTATAGCATGAGATGTGATATCCAAGTCCTTCCCATTCCAATCCTTAGACCCTTCCTACAGCATGCAATATGATATCTCAATGATTCTAATAACAAACCTGAGACCCGTCCTATAGCATGAGATAGGATATCCAAGTCCTTCCCATTCCAATCCTGAGACCCTTCCTATAACATGAAATGTGATATCCAACTCCTTCCCATTCCAACCTGAGACCCTTCCTATAGCATGAGATGGGATATCCAACTTCTTCCAAATCCAATACTGATACCCTTCCGATAGCATGAGATGTGATATCCCAATGCTTCTACCAAACCTGAGACCCATACTATGGCATGAGATGTGATATCAAACTCCTTCCCATTCCAATCCTGAGACCCTTCCTATAGCTTGAGGTGTGATATCCAACTCCTTCCCATTCCAATTCTGAGACCCTTCTTATACCATGAGACTTGATATCTCAATGCTTCTAATACCAAACCTGAGACCCGTCCTATAGCATGAGATGTGATATCTCAATGCTTATACCAAACCTGAGACCCTTCCTATAGCATGAGATGTGATATCTCAATGCTTATACCAAACCTGAGACCCTTCCTATGGCATGAGATGTCATATACAACTCCTTCCCATTCCAAACCTGAGACCCTTCCTATAGCATGAGATGTGATATCCAACTCCTTCCCATTCCAATCCTGAGACCCTTCCTATAGCATGAGATGTGATATCACAATGCTTATACCAAACCTGAGACCGTTCCTATAGCTTGAGATGTGATATCCAACTCCTTCCCATTCCAATTCTGAGACCCTTCCTATAGCATGAGATGTGATATCTCAAGGCCTCTAATACCAAACCTGAGATCGTTCCTCTAACATGAAATGTGATATCCAACTCCTTCCCCTTCCAAACCTGAGAGCCTTCCTATAGCATGAGATATGATAGCCAAGTCCTTCCAATTCCAATCCTGAGACCCTTCTTATAACATGAAATGTGATATCCAACTCCTTCCCATTCCAACCTGAGACCCTTCCTATAGCATGAGATGGGATATCTCAATGCTTCTAATACCAAACCTGAGACTCTTCCTATAACATGAGATGGGATATCCAACTCATTCCCATTCCAATCCTGAGACCCTTCCGATAGCAGAGATGTGATATCTCAATGCTTATACCAAACCTGAGACCCTTCCTATGGCCTGAGATGTCATAGACAACTCCTTCCCATTCCAATCCTGAGACCCTTCCTATAGCATGACATGTGATATCTCAATGCTTATACCAAATCTGAGACCCTTCCTATAGCATGAGATGTGATATCCAACTCCTTCCCATTCCAATCCTGAGACCCTTATGATAGCATGAGATGTGATATCTCAATGCCTCTAATACCAAACCTGAGATACTTCCGATAGCATGAGATGTGATATCTCAATGCTTCTAATACCAAACCTGAGATCCTTCCTATAACATGAGATGTGATTTCCAAATCCTCCCGCTTCCAAACCTGAGACCCTCCCTTTAGCATGAGATGTGATATCCAACTCCTTCCCATTCCAATCCTGAAACCCTTGTGATAGCATGAGATGTGATATCTCAATGCCTCTAATTCCAAACCTGAGATCCTACCTCTAACATGAAATGTGATATCCATCTCCTTCCCATTCCAATCCCGAGACCCTTCCTATAGCATGAGATGTGATATCTCAATGCTTATACCAAACCTGAGACCCTTCCTATAGCATGAGATGTGATATCCAACTCCTTCCCATTCCAATCCTGAGACCCTTCCTATAGCATGAGATGTGATATCTCAATGCTTATACCAAACCTGAGACCCTTCCTATAGCATGAGATGTGATATCCAACTCCTTCCCATTCCAATCCTGAGACCCTTCCTATAGCATGAGATGTGATATCTCAAGGCCTCTAATACCAAACCTGAGATCGTTCCTCTAACATGAATTGTGATATCCATCTCCTTCCCTTTCCAAACCTGAGACCCTGCCTATAGCATGAGATGTGATATCCAAGTCCTTTCCATTCCAATCCTGAGACCCTTCCTATAGCATGTGATGTGATATCTCAATTCTTATACCAAACCTGAGACCCTTCTTATGGCATGAGATGTCATATACAACTCCTTCCCATTCCAATCCTGAGACCCTTCCTATAGCATGAGATATGATATCTCAATGCTTATACCAAACCTGAGACCCTTCCTATAGCATGAGATGTGATATCCAACTTCTTCCCATTCCAATCCTGAGACCCTTCCTATAACATGAGATGGGATGTCGCAATGCTTCTAATACCAAACCTGAGATCTTTCCTATAACATGAGATGTGATATCCAACTCCTTCCCATTCCAATCCTGAGACCCTTCCTATAGCATGAGATGTGATATCACAATGCTTATAGCAAACCTGAGACCGTTCCTATAGCTTGAGATGTGATATCCAACTCCTTCCCATTCCAATCCTGAGACCCTTCCTATAGCATGAGATGTGATATCTCAAGGCCTCTAATACCAAACCTGAGATCGTTCCTCTAACATGAAATGTGATATCCAACTCCTTCCCCTTCCAAACCTGAGAGCCTTCCTATAACATGAGATGTGATATCCAACTCCTTCCCATTCCAATCCTGAGACCCTTATGATAGCATGAGATGTGATATCTCAATGCCTCTAATACCAAACCTGAGATACTTCCGATAGCATGAGATGTGATATCTCAATGCTTCTAATACCAAACCTGAGATCCTTCCTATAACATGAGATGTGATTTCCAAATCCTTCCCCTTCCAAACCTGAGACCCTCCCTTTAGCATGAGATGTGATATCCAACTCCTTCCCATTCCAATCCTGAGACCCTTCTGATAGCATGAGATGTGATATTTCAATGCCTCTAATACCAAACCTGAGATCCTACCTCTAACATGAAATGTGATATCCATCTCCTTCCCTTTCCAAACCTGAGACCCTGCCTATAGCATGAGATGTGATATCCAAGTCCTTTCCATTCCAATCCTGAGACCCTTCCTATAGCATGTGATGTGATATCTCAATGCTTATACCAAACCTGAGACCCTTCCTATGGCATGAGATGTCATATACAACTCCTTCCCATTCCAAACCTGAGGCCCTTCCTATAGCATGAGATGTGATATCTCAATGCTTATACCAAACCTGAGACCCTTACTATAGCATGAGATGTGATATCCAACTCCTTCCCATTCCAATCCTGAGACCCTTCCTATAGCATGAGATGTGATATCACAATGCTTATACCAAACCTGAGACCGTTCCTATAGCTTGAGATGTGATATCCAACTCCTTCCCATTCCAATCCTGAGACCCTTCCTATAGCATGAGATGTGATATCTCAAGGCCTCTAATACCAAACCTGAGATCGTTCCTCTAACATGAAATGTGATATCCAACTCCTTCCCCTTCCAAACCTGAGAGCCTTCCTATAGCATGAGATATGATAGCCAAGTCCTTCCAATTCCAATCCTGAGACCCTTCCTATAACATGAAATGTGATATCCAACTCCTTCCCATTCCAACCTGAGACCCTTCCTATAGCATGAGATGGGATATCTCAATGCTTCTAATACCAAACCTGAGACTCTTCCTATAACATGAGATCTTCCTATAACATGAGATGGGATATCCAACTCATTCCCATTCCAATCCTGAGACCCTTCCGATAGCAGAGATGTGATATCTCAATGCTTATACCAAACCTGAGACCCTGCCTATGGCCTGAGATGTCATATACAACTCCTTCCCATTCCAATCCTGAGACCCTTCCTATAGCATGAGATGTGATATCTCAATGCTTATACCAAATCTGAGACCCTTCCTATAGCATGAGATGTGATATCCAACTCCTTCCCATTCCAATCCTGAGACCCTTCCTATAGCATGAGATGTGATGTCTCAATGCTTCTAATACCAAACCTGAGATCCTTCCTATAACATGAGATGTGATATCCAACTCCTTCCCATTCCAATCCTGAGACCCTTATGATAGCATGAGATGTGATATCTCAATGCCTCTAATACCAAACCTGAGATACTTCCGATAGCATGAGATGTGATATCTCAATGCTTCTAATACCAAACCTGAGATCCTTCCTATAACATGAGATGTGATTTCCAAATCCTTCCCCTTCCAAACCTGAGACCCTCCCTTTAGCATGAGATGTGATATCAAACTCCTTCCCATTCCAATCCTGAAACCCTTCTGATAGCATGAGATGTGATATCTCAATGCCTCTAATTCCAAACCTGAGATCCTACCTCTAACATGAAATGTGATATCCATCTCCTTCCCATTCCAATCCCGAGACCCTTCCTATAGCATGAGATGTGATATCTCAATGCTTATACCAAACCTGAGACCCTTCCTATAGCATGAGATGTGATATCCAACTCCTTCCCATTCCAATCCTGAGACTCTTCCTATAGCATGAGATGTGATATCTCAATGCCTCTAATACCAAACCTGAGATCCTTCCTCTAACGTGAAATGTGATATCCAACTCCTTCCCTTTCCAAACCTGAGAGCCTACCTGTAGCATGAGATGTGATATCACAATGCTTATACCAAACCTGAGACCGTTCCTATAGCTTGAGATGTGATATCCAACTCCTTCCCATTCCAATCCTGAGACCCTTCCTATAGCATGAGATGTGATATCTCAAGGCCTCTAATACCAAACCTGAGATTGTTCCTCTAACATGAAATGTGATATCCAACTCCTTCCCCTTCCAAACCTGAGAGCCTTCCTATAACATGAGATGTGGCATCCAAGTCCTCCCCATTCCAATCCTGAGACCCTTCCTATAGCATGAGATGTGATATCTCAATGCTTCTAATACCAAACCTGAGACCCTTCCTATAACATGATTTGGGATATCCAACTCCTTCCCATTCCAATCCTGAGACCCTTCCGATAGCAGAGATGTGATATCTCAATGCTTATACCAAACCTGAGACCCTTCCTATGGCCTGAGATGTCATATGCAACTCCTTCCCATTCCAATCCTGAGACCCTTCCTATAGCATTAGATGTGATATCTCAATGCTTATACCAAATCTGAGACCCTTCCTATAGCATGAGATGTGATATCCAACTTCTTCCCATTCCAATCCTGAGACCCTTCCTATAGCATGAGATGTGATGTCTCAATTCTTCTAATACCAAACCTGAGATCCTTCCTATAACATGAGATGTGATATCCAACTCCTTCCCATTCCAATCCTGAGACCCTTATGATAGCATGAGATGTATTATCTCAATGCCTCTAATACCAAACCTGAGATACTTCTGATAGCATGAGATGTGATATCTCAATGCTTCTAATACCAAACCTGAGATCCTTCCTATAACATGAGATGTGATTTCCAAATCCTTCCACTTCCAAACCTGAGACCCTCCCTTTAGCATGAGATGTGATATCCAACTCCTTCCCATTCCAATCCTGAGACCCTTCTGATAGCATGAGATGTGATATTTCAATGCCTCTAATACCAAACCTGAGATCCTACCTCTAACATGAAATGTGATATCCATCTCCTTCCCTTTCCAAACCTGAGACCCTGCCTATAGCATGAGATGTGATATCCAAGTCCTTCCCATTCCAATCCTGAGACCCTTCCTATAGCATGTGATGTGATATCTCAATGCTTATACCAAACCTGAGACCCTTCCTATGGCATGAGATGTCATATACAACTCCTTCCCATTCCAATCCTGAGACCCTTCCTATAGCATGAGATGTGATATCTCAATGCTTATACCAAACCTGAGACCCTTCCTATAGCATGAGATGTGATGTCCAACTTCTTCCCATTCCAATCCTGAGACCCTTCCTATAACATGAGATGTGATGTCTCAATGCTTCTAATACCAAACCTGAGACCCTTCCTATAACATGAGATGGGATATCCAACTCCTTCCCATTCCAATCCTGAGACCCTTCCGATAGCAGAGATGTGATATCTCAATGCTTTTACCAAACCTGAGACCCTTCCTATGGCCTGAGATGTCATATACAACTCCTTCCCATTCCAATCCTGAGACCCTTCCTATAGCATGAGATGTGATATCTCAATGCTTATACCAAATCTGAGACCCTTCCTATAGCATGAGATGTGATATCCAACTCCTTCCCATTCCAATCCTGACACCCTTCCTATAGCATGAGATGTGATGTCTCAATGCTTCTAATACCAAACCTGAGATCCTTCCTATAACATGAGATGTGATATCCAACTCCTTCCCATTCCAATCCTGAGACCCTTATGATAGCATGAGATGTGATATCTCAATGCCTCTTATACCAAACCTGAGATACTTCCGATAGCATGAGATGTGATATCTCAATGCTTCTAATACCAAACCTGAGATCCTTCCTATAACATGAGATGTGATTTCCAAATCCTTCCCCTTCCAAACCTGAGACCCTCCCTTTAGCATGAGATGTGATATCAAACTCCTTCCCATTCCAATCCTGAGACCCATCTGATAGCATGAGATGTGATATTTCAATGCCTCTAATACCAAACCTGAGATCCTACCTCTAACATGAAATGTGATATCCATCTCCTTCCCTTTCCAAACCTGAGACCCTGCCTATAGCATGAGATGTGATATCCAAGTCCTTTCCATTCCAATCCTGAGACCCTTCCTATAGCATGTGATGTGATATCTCAATTCTTATACCAAACCTGAGACCCTTCCTATGGCATGAGATGTCATATACAACTCCTTCCCATTCCAATCCTGAGACCCTTCCTATAGCATGAGATGTGATATCTCAATGCTTATACCAAACCTGAGACCCTTCCTATAGCATGAGATGTGATATCCAACTTCTTCCCATTCCAATCCTGAGACCCTTCCTATAACATGAGATGTGATGTCGCAATGCTTCTAATACCAAACCTGAGATCTTTCCTATAACATGAGATGTGATATCCAACTCCTTCCCATTCCAATCCTGAGACCCTTCCTATAGCATGAGATGTGATATCACAATGCTTATACCAAACCTGAGACCGTTCCTATAGCTTGAGATGTGATATCCAACTCCTTCCCATTCCAATCCTGAGACCCTTCCTATAGCATGAGATGTGATATCTCAAGGCCTCTAATACCAAACCTGAGATCGTTCCTCTAACATGAAATGTGATATCCAACTCCTTCCCCTTCCAAACCTGAGAGCCTTCCTATAACATGAGATATGATATCCAACTCCTTCCCATTCCAATCCTGAGACCCTTATGATAGCATGAGATGTGATATCTCAATGCCTCTAATACCAAACCTGAGATACTTCCGATAGCATGAGATGTGATATCTCAATGCTTCTAATACCAAACCTGAGATCCTTCCTATAACATGAGATGTGATTTCCAAATCCTTCCCCTTCCAAACCTGAGACCCTCCCTTTAGCATGAGATGTGATATCCAACTCCTTCCCATTCCAATCCTGAGACCCTTCTGATAGCATGAGATGTGATATTTCAATGCCTCTAATACCAAACCTGAGATCCTACCTCTAACATGAAATGTGATATCCATCTCCTTCCCTTTCCAAACCTGAGACCCTGCCTATAGCATGAGATGTGATATCCAAGTCCTTTCCATTCCAATCCTGAGACCCTTCCTATAGCATGTGATGTGATATCGCAATGCTTATACCAAACCTGAGACCCTTCCTATGGCATGAGATGTCATATACAACTCCTTCCCATTCCAAACCTGAGACCCTTCCTATAGCATGAGATGTGATATCGCAATGCTTATACCAAACCTGAGACCCTTTCTATAGCATGAGATGTGATATCTCAATGCCTCTAATACCAAACCTGAGATCCTTCCTCTAACGTGAAATGTGATATCCAACTCCTTCCCTTTCCAAACCTGAGAGCCTACCTATAGCATGAGATGTGATATCACAATGCTTATACCAAACCTGAGACCGTTCCTATAGCTTGAGATGTGATATCCAACTCCTTCCCATTCTAATCCTGAGACCCTTCCTATAGCATGAGATGTGATATCTCAAGGCCTCTAATACCAAACCTGAGATCGTTCCTCTAACATGAAATGTGATATCCAACTCCTTCCCCTTCCAAACCTGAGAGCCTTCCTATAACATGAGATGTGGCATCCAAGTCCTCCCCATTCCAATCCTGAGACCCTTCCTATAGCATGAGATGTGATATCTCAATGCTTCTAATACCAATCCTGAGACCCTTCCCATAGCAAGAGATGTGATATCCAAATCCTTCCCATTCCAATCCTGAGACCCTTCCTATAACATGAGATGTGATATCCAACTCCTTCCCATTCAAATCCTGAGACCCTTCCTATAGCATGAGAAGGGATATCCAACTCCTTCCCAATCCAATCCTGAGACCCTTCCGATAGCAGAGACGTGATATCTCAATGCTTCTACCAAACCTGAGACCCTTCCTTTAGCATGAGATGTGATATCCAAATCCTTCACATTCCAATCCTGAGACCCTTCCTATAGCATGAGATGTGATATCTCAATGCTTCTAATACCAAACCTGAGATCCTTCCTATAACATGAGATGTGATATCCAATTCCTTCCCATTCCAAACCTGAGACCCTTCCTATTGGATGAGATGTGATATCCAACTCCTTCCCATTCCAACCCTGAGACCCGTCCTATAGCATGAGATGTGATATCTCAATGCTTATACCAAACCTGAGACCCTTCCTATAGCATGAGATGTGATATCCAACTACTTCCCATTCCAATCCTGAGACCCTTGCTATAGCATGAGATGTGATATCTCAATGCTTCTAATACCAAACCTGAGATCCTTCCTCTAACATGAAATGTGATATCCAACTCCTTCCCTTTCCAAACCTAAGAGCCTATCTATAGCATGAGATGTGATATCCAAGTCCTTCCCATTCCAATCCTTAGACCCTTCCTACAGCATGCAATATGATATCTCAATGATTCTAATAACAAACCTGAGACCCGTCCTATAGCATGAGATAGGATATCCAAGTCCTTCCCATTCCAATCCTGAGACCCTTCCTATAACATGAAATGTGATATCCAACTCCTTCCCATTCCAACCTGAGACCCTTCCTATAGCATGAGATGGGATATCCAACTTCTTCCAAATCCAATACTGATACCCTTCCGATAGCATGAGATGTGATATCCCAATGCTTCTACCAAACCTGAGACCCATACTATGGCATGAGATGTGATATCAAACTCCTTCCCATTCCAATCCTGAGACCCTTCCTATAGCTTGAGGTGTGATATCCAACTCCTTCCCATTCCAATTCTGAGACCCTTCTTATACCATGAGACTTGATATCTCAATGCTTCTAATACCAAACCTGAGACCCGTCCTATAGCATGAGATGTGATATCTCAATGCTTATACCAAACCTGAGACCCTTCCTATAGCATGAGATGTGATATCTCAATGCTTATACCAAACCTGAGACCCTTCCTATGGCATGAGATGTCATATACAACTCCTTCCCATTCCAAACCTGAGACCCTTCCTATAGCATGAGATGTGATATCCAACTCCTTCCCATTCCAATCCTGAGACCCTTCCTATAGCATCTGATGTGATATCACAATGCTTATACCAAACCTGAGACCGTTCCTATAGCTTGAGATGTGATATCCAACTCCTTCCCATTCCAATCCTGAGACCCTTCCTATAGCATGAGATGTGATATCTCAAGGCCTCTAATACCAAACCTGAGATCGTTCCTCTAACATGAAATGTGATATCCAACTCCTTCCCCTTCCAAACCTGAGAGCCTTCCTATAGCATGAGATATGATAGCCAAGTCCTTCCAATTCCAATCCTGAGACCCTTCTTATAACATGAAATGTGATATCCAACTCCTTCCCATTCCAACCTGAGACCCTTCCTATAGCATGAGATGGGATATCTCAATGCTTCTAATACCAAACCTGAGACTCTTCCTATAACATGAGATGGGATATCCAACTCATTCCCATTCCAATCCTGAGACCCTTCCGATAGCAGAGATGTGATATCTCAATGCTTATACCAAACCTGAGACCCTTCCTATGGCCTGAGATGTCATAGACAACTCCTTCCCATTCCAATCCTGAGACCCTTCCTATAGCATGACATGTGATATCTCAATGCTTATACCAAATCTGAGACCCTTCCTATAGCATGAGATGTGATATCCAACTCCTTCCCATTCCAATCCTGAGACCCTTCCTATAGCATGAGATGTGATGTCTCAATGCTTCTAATACCAAACCTGAGATCCTTCCTATAACATGAGATGTGATATCCAACTCCTTCCCATTCCAATCCTGAGACCCTTATGATAGCATGAGATGTGATATCTCAATGCCTCTAATACCAAACCTGAGATACTTCCGATAGCATGAGATGTGATATCTCAATGCTTCTAATACCAAACCTGAGATCCTTCCTATAACATGAGATGTGATTTCCAAATCCTCCCGCTTCCAAACCTGAGACCCTCCCTTTAGCATGAGATGTGATATCCAACTCCTTCCCATTCCAATCCTGAAACCCTTCTGATAGCATGAGATGTGATATCTCAATGCCTCTAATTCCAAACCTGAGATCCTACCTCTAACATGAAATGTGATATCCATCTCCTTCCCATTCCAATCCCGAGACCCTTCCTATAGCATGAGATGTGATATCTCAATGCTTATACCAAACCTGAGACCCTTCCTATAGCATGAGATGTGATATCCAACTCCTTCCCATTCCAATCCTGAGACTCTTCCTATAGCATGAGATGTGATATCTCAATGCCTCTAATACCAAACCTGAGATCCTTCCTCTAACGTGAAATGTGATATCCAACTCCTTCCCTTTCCAAACCTAAGAGCCTACCTATAGCATGAGATGCGATATCCAAGTCCTTCCCATTCCAATCCTTAGACCCTTCCTACAGCATGCAATATGATATCTCAATAATTCTAATAACAAACCTGAGACCCGTCCTATAACATGAGATGGGATATCCAACTCCTTCCCATTCCAATCCTGAGACACTTCCGATAGCAGAGATGTGATATCTCAATGCTTATACCAAACCTGAGACCCTTCCTATAACATGAGATGTGATATCCAACTCCTTCCCGGTCCAAACCTGAGACCCTTCCTATAGCATATGTGATATCCAACTCCTTCCCATTCCAAACATGAGACCCTTCCTATAGCAAGAGTGTAATATCCAACTCCTTCCCATTCCAATCCTGAGACCATTCCTATAGCATGAGATGTGATATCTCAATGCTTCTAATACCAAACCTGAGATCCTTCCTATGAACATGAGATGTGATATCCAATTCCTCCCCATTCCAAACCTGAGAACCTTCCTACAGCATGCGATGTGATATCTCAATGCTTCTAATACCAAACCCGAGACCAGTCCTATAACATGAGATTGGATATCCAACTCCTTCCCCTTCCAAACCTGAGACTCTTCCTATAGCATGAGATGTGATATCCACCTTCTTCCCATTCCAATCCTGAGACCCTTCCTATAACATGAGATGTGATGTCTCAATGCTTCTAATACCAAACCTGAGATCTTTCCTATAACATGAGATGTGATATCCAACTCCTTCACATTCCAATCCTGAGACCCTTCCTATAGCATGAGATGTGATATCTCAATGCTTATACCAAACCTGAGACCCTTCCTATAGCTTGAGATGTGATATCCAACTCTTTCCCATTCCAATCCTGAGACCCTTCCTATAGCATGAGATGTGATATCTCAAGGCCTCTAATACCAAACCTGAGATCCTTCCTCTGACATGAAATGTGATATCCAACTCCTTCCCCTTCCAAACCTGAGAGCCTTCCTATAACATGAAATGTGATATCCAATTCCTTCCCATTCCAACCTGAGACCCTTCCTATAGCATGAGATGGGATATCCAACTCCTTCCAAATCCAATACTGATACCCTTCCGATAGCATGAGATGTGATATCCCAATGCTTCTACCAAACCTGAGACCCATACTATGGCATGAGATGTGATATCAAACTTCTTCCCATTCCAATCCTGAGACCCTACCTATAGCTTGAGATGTGATATCCAACTCCTTCCCATTCCAATTCTGAGACCCTTCCTATACCATGAGACTTGATATCTCAATGCTTCTAATACCAAACCTGAGACCCGTCCTATAACATGAGATGTGATATCCAAATCCTTCCCCTTCCAAACCTTAGACCCTTCCTTTATCATGAGATGTGATATCCAATTCCTTCCCATTCCAATCCTGAGACCCTTCCGATATCATGAGATTTGTTATCTCAATGCTTCTAATATCAAACTTGAGACCCTCCCTATAACATGAGATGTGACATCCAAGTCCTCCCCATTCCAATCCTGAGACCCTTCCTATAGCATGAGATGTGATATCTCAATGCTTCTAATACCAAACCTGAGACCCTTCCTATAACATGATTTGGGATATCCAACTCCTTCCCATTCCAATCCTGAGACCCTTCCGATAGCAGAGATGTGATATCTCAATGCTTATACCAAACCTGAGACCCTTCCTATGGCCTGAGATGTCATATGCAACTCCTTCCCATTCCAATCCTGAGACCCTTCCTATAGCATTAGATGTGATATCTCAATGCTTATACCAAATCTGAGACCCTTCCTATAGCATGAGATGTGATATCCAACTTCTTCCCATTCCAATCCTGAGACCCTTCCTATAGCATGAGATGTGATGTCTCTATTCTTCTAATACCAAACCTGAGATCCTTCCTATAACATGAGATGTGATATCCAACTCCTTCCCATTCCAATCCTGAGACCCTTATGATAGCATGAGATGTGATATCTCAATGCCTCTAATACCAAACCTGAGATACTTCCGATAGCATGAGATGTGATATCTCAATGCTTCTAATACCAAACCTGAGATCCTTCCTATAACATGAGATGTGATTTCCAAATCCTTCCCCTTCCAAACCTGAGACCCTCCATTTAGCATGAGATGTGATATCAAACTCCTTCCCATTCCAATCCTGAGACCCATCTGATAGCATGAGATGTGATATTTCAATGCCTCTAATACCAAACCTGAGATCCTACCTCTAACATGAATTGTGATATCCATCTCCTTCCCTTTCCAAACCTGAGACCCTGCCTATAGCATGAGATGTGATATCCAAGTCCTTTCCATTCCAATCCTGAGACCCTTCCTATAGCATGTGATGTGATATCTCAATTCTTATACCAAACCTGAGACCCTTCTTATGGCATGAGATGTCATATACAACTCCTTCCCATTCCAATCCTGAGACCCTTCCTATAGCATGAGATATGATATCTCAATGCTTATACCAAACCTGAGACCCTTCCTATAGCATGAGATGTGATATCCAACTTCTTCCCATTCCAATCCTGAGACCCTTCCTATAACATGAGATGTGATGTCGCAATGCTTCTAATACCAAACCTGAGATCTTTCCTATAACATGAGATGTGATATCCAACTCCTTCCCATTCCAATCCTGAGACCCTTCCTATAGCATGAGATGTGATATCACAATGCTTATAGCAAACCTGAGACCGTTCCTATAGCTTGAGATGTGATATCCAACTCCTTCCCATTCCAATCCTGAGACCCTTCCTATAGCATGAGATGTGATATCTCAAGGCCTCTAATACCAAACCTGAGATCGTTCCTCTAACATGAAATGTGATATCCAACTCCTTCCCCTTCCAAACCTGAGAGCCTTCCTATAACATGAGATGTGATATCCAAGTCCTCCCCATTCCAATCCTGAGACCCTTCCTATAGCATGAGATGTGATATCTCAATGCTTCTAATACCAATCCTGAGACCCTTCCTATAGCAAGAGATGTGATATCACAATGCTTATACCAAACCTGAGACCGTTCCTATAGCTTGAGATGTGATATCCAACTCCTTCCCATTCCAATCCTGAGACCCTTCCTATAGCATGAGATGTGATATCGCAAGGCCTCTAATACCAAACCTGAGATCGTTCCTCTAACATGAAATGTGATATCCAACTCCTTCCCCTTCCAAACCTGAGAGCCTTCCTATAACATGAGATGTGATATCCAACTCCTTCCCATTCCAATCCTGAGACCCTTCCTATAGCATGAGATGTGATATCACAATGCTTATACCAAACCTGAGACCGTTCCTATAGCTTGAGATGTGATATCCAACTCCTTCCCATTCCAATCCTGAGACCCTTCCTATAGCATGAGATGTGATATCGCAAGGCCTCTAATACCAAACCTGAGATCGTTCCTCTAACATGAAATGTGATATCCAACTCCTTCCCCTTCCAAACCTGAGAGCCTTCCTATAACATGAGATGTGATATCCAACTTCTTCCCATTCCAATCCTGAGACCCTTATGATAGCATGAGATGTGATATCTCAATGCCTCTAATACCAAACCTGAGATACTTCCGATAGCATGAGATGTGATATCTCAATGCTTCTAATACCAAACCTGAGATCCTTCCTATAACATGAGATGTGATTTCCAAATCCTTCCCCTTCCAAACCTGAGACCCTCCCTTTAGCATGAGATGTGATATCCAACTCCTTCCCATTCCAATCCTGAGACCCTTCTGATAGCATGAGATGTGATATTTCAATGCCTCTAATACCAAACCTGAGATCCTACCTCTAACATGAAATGTGATATCCATCTCCTTCCCTTTCCAAACCTGAGACCCTGCCTATAGCATGAGATGTGATATCCAAGTCCTTTCCATTCCAATCCTGAGACCCTTCCTATAGCATGTGATGTGATATCTCAATGCTTATACCAAACCTGAGACCCTTCCTATGGCATGAGATGTCATATACAACTCCTTCCCATTCCAAACCTGAGGCCCTTCCTATAGCATGAGATGTGATATCTCAATGCTTATACCAAACCTGAGACCCTTACTATAGCATGAGATGTGATATCCAACTCCTTCCCATTCCAATCCTGAGACCCTTCCTATAGCATGAGATGTGATATCACAATGCTTATACCAAACCTGAGACCGTTCCTATAGCTTGAGATGTGATATCCAACTCCTTCCCATTCCAATCCTGAGACCCTTCCTATAGCATGAGATGTGATATCTCAAGGCCTCTAATACCAAACCTGAGATCGTTCCTCTAACATGAAATGTGATATCCAACTCCTTCCCCTTCCAAACCTGAGAGCCTTCCTATAGCATGAGATATGATAGCCAAGTCCTTCCAATTCCAATCCTGAGACCCTTCCTATAACATGAAATGTGATATCCAACTCCTTCCCATTCCAACCTGAGACCCTTCCTATAGCATGAGATGGGATATCTCAATGCTTCTAATACCAAACCTGAGACTCTTCCTATAACATGAGATCTTCCTATAACATGAGATGGGATATCCAACTCATTCCCATTCCAATCCTGAGACCCTTCCGATAGCAGAGATGTGATATCTCAATGCTTATACCAAACCTGAGACCCTTCCTATGGCCTGAGATGTCATATACAACTCCTTCCCATTCCAATCCTGAGACCCTTCCTATAGCATGAGATGTGATATCTCAATGCTTATACCAAATCTGAGACCCTTCCTATAGCATGAGATGTGATATCCAACTCCTTCCCATTCCAATCCTGAGACCCTTCCTATAGCATGAGATGTGATGTCTCAATGCTTCTAATACCAAACCTGAGATCCTTCCTATAACATGAGATGTGATATCCAACTCCTTCCCATTCCAATCCTGAGACCCTTATGATAGCATGAGATGTGATATCTCAATGCCTCTAATACCAAACCTGAGATACTTCCGATAGCATGAGATGTGATATCTCAATGCTTCTAATACCAAACCTGAGATCCTTCCTATAACATGAGATGTGATTTCCAAATCCTCCCGCTTCCAAACCTGAGACCCTCCCTTTAGCATGAGATGTGATATCCAACTCCTTCCCATTCCAATCCTGAAACCCTTCTGATAGCATGAGATGTGATATCTCAATGCCTCTAATTCCAAACCTGAGATCCTACCTCTAACATGAAATGTGATATCCATCTCCTTCCCATTCCAATCCCGAGACCCTTCCTATAGCATGAGATGTGATATCTCAATGCTTATACCAAACCTGAGACCCTTCCTATAGCATGAGATGTGATATCCAACTCCT
Organism: Ambystoma mexicanum; assembly: GCF_040938575.1. Taxonomy (NCBI): domain Eukaryota; kingdom Metazoa; phylum Chordata; class Amphibia; order Caudata; family Ambystomatidae; genus Ambystoma; species Ambystoma mexicanum. The sequence continues at coordinate 482,678 of NW_027182447.1, forward strand.
TCCCATTCCAATCCTGAGACTCTTCCTATAGCATGAGATGTGATATCTCAATGCCTCTAATACGAAACCTGAGATCCTTCCTCTAACGTGAAATGTGATATCCAACTCCTTCCCTTTCCAATCCTGAGAGCCTACCTATAGCATGAGATGTGATATCCAAGTCCTTCCCATTCCAATCCTTAGACCCTTCCTACAGCATGCAATATGATATCTCAATGATTCTAATAACAAACCTGAGACCCGTCCTATAACATGAGATGGGATATCCAACTCCTTCCCATTCCAATCCTGAGACACTTCCGATAGCAGAGATGTGATATCTCAATGCTTATACCAAACCTGAGACCCTTCCTATAACATGAGATGTGATATCCAACTCCTTCCCGGTCCAAACCTGAGACCCTTCCTATAGCATATGTGATATCCAACTCCTTCCCATTCCAAACATGAGACCCTTCCTATAGCAAGAGTGTAATATCCAACTCCTTCCCATTCCAATCCTGAGACCATTCCTATAGCATGAGATGTGATATCTCAATGCTTCTAATACCAAACCTGAGATCCTTCCTATGAACATGAGATGTGATATCCAATTCCTCCCCATTCCAAACCTGAGAACCTTCCCACAGCATGCGATGTGATATCTCAATGCTTCTAATACCAAACCCGAGACCAGTCCTATAACATGAGATTGGATATCCAACTCCTTCCCCTTCCAGACCTGAGACTCTTCCTATAGAATGAGATGTGATATCCACCTTCTTCCCATTCCAATCCTGAGACCCTTCCTATAACATGAGATGTGATGTCTCAATGCTTCTAATACCAAACCTGAGATCTTTCCTATAACATGAGATGTGATATCCAACTCCTTCACATTCCAATCCTGAGACACTTCATATAGCATGAGATGTGATATCTCAATGCTTATACCAAACCTGAGACCCTTCCTATAGCTTGAGATGTGATATCCAACTCTTTCCCATTCCAATCCTGAGACCCTTCCTATAGCATGAGATGTGATATCTCAAGGCCTCTAATACCAAACCTGAGATCCTTCCTCTGACATGAAATGTGATATCCAACTCCTTCCCCTTCCAAACCTGAGAGCCTTCCTATAACATGAAATGTGATATCCAATTCCTTCCCATTCCAACCTGAGACCCTTCCTATAGCAAGAGATGGGATATCCAACTCCTTCCAAATCCAATACTGATACCCTTCCGATAGCATGAGATGTGATATCCCAATGCTTCTACCAAACCTGAGACCCATACTATGCATGAGATGTGATATCAAACTTCTTCCCATTCCAATCCTGAGACCCTTCCTATTCCATGAGACTTGATATCTCAATGCTTCTAATACCAAACCTGAGACCCGTCCTATAACATGAGATGTGATATCCAAATCCTTCCCCTTCCAAACCTTAGACCCTTCCTTTATCATGAGATGTGATATCCAATTCCTTCCCATTCCAATCCTGAGACCCTTCCGATATCATGAGATTTGTTATCTCAATGCTTCTAATATCAAACTTGAGACCCTCCCTATAACATGAGATGTGACATCCAAGTCCTCCCCATTCCAATCCTGAGACCCTTCCTATAGCATGAGATGTGATATCTCAATGCTTCTAATACCAAACCTGAGACCCTTCCTATAACATGATTTGGGATATCCAACTCCTTCCCATTCCAATCCTGAGACCCTTCCGATAGCAGAGATGTGATATCTCAATGCTTATACCAAACCTGAGACCCTTCCTATGGCCTGAGATGTCATATGCAACTCCTTCCCATTCCAATCCTGAGACCCTTCCTATAGCATTAGATGTGATATCTCAATGCTTATACCAAATCTGAGACCCTTCCTATAGCATGAGATGTGATATCCAACATCTTCCCATTCCAATCCTGAGACCCTTCCTATAGCATGAGATGTGATGTCTCAATTCTTCTAATACCAAACCTGAGATCCTTCCTATAACATGAGATGTGATATCCAACTCCTTCCCATTCCAATCCTGAGACCCTTATGATAGCATGAGATGTGATATCTCAATGCCTCTAATTCCAAACCTGAGATACTTCTGATAGCATGAGATGTGATATCTCAATGCTTCTAATACCAAACCTGAGATCCTTCCTATAACATGAGATGTGATTTCCAAATCCTTCCACTTCCAAACCTGAGACCCTCCCTTTAGCATGAGATGTGATATCCAACTCCTTCCCTTTCCAATCCTGAGACCCTTCTGATAGCATGAGATGTGATATTTCAATGCCTCTAATACCAAACCTGAGATCCTACCTCTAACATGAAATGTGATATCCATCTCCTTCCCTTTCCAAACCTGAGACCCTGCCTATAGCATGAAATGTGATATCCAAGTCCTTCCCATTCCAATCCTGAGACCCTTCCTATAGCATGTGATGTGATATCTCAATGCTTATACCAAATCTGAGACCCTTCCTATAGCATGAGATGTGATATCCAACTCCTTCCCATTCCAATCCTGAGACCCTTCCTATAGCATGAGATGTGATGTCTCAATGCTTCTAATACCAAACCTGAGATCCTTCCTATAACATGAGATGTGATATCCAACTCCTTCCCATTCCAATCCTGAGACCCTTATGATAGCATGAGATGTGATATCTCAATGCCTCTAATACCAAACCTGAGATACTTCCGATAGCATGAGATGTGATATCTCAATGCTTCTAATACCAAACCAGAGATCCTTCCTATAACATGAGATGTGATTTCCAAATCCTTCCCCTTCCAAACCTGAGACCCTCCCTTTAGCATGAGATGTGATATCCAACTCCTTCCCATTCCAATCCTGAGACCCATCTGATAGCATGAGATGTGATATTTCAATGCCTCTAATACCAAACCTGAGATCCTACCTCTAACATGAAATGTGATATCCATCTCCTTCCCTTTCCAAACCTGAGACCCTGCCTATAGCATGAGATGTGATATCCAAGTCCTTTCCATTCCAATCCTGAGACCCTTCCTATAGCATGTGATGTGATATCTCAATGCTTATACCAAACCTGAGACCCTTCCTATGGCATGAGATGTCATATACAACTCCTTCCCATTCCAATCCTGAGACCCTTCCTATAGCATGAGATGTGATATCTCAATGCTTATACCAAACCTGAGACCCTTCCTATAGCATGAGATGTGATATCCAACTCCTTCCCATTCCAATCCTGAGACCCTTCCTATAGCATGAGATGTGATATCTCAAGGCCTCTAATACCAAACCTGAGATCGTTCCTCTAACATGAAATGTGATATCCAACTCCTTCCCCTTCCAAACCTGAGAGCCTTCCTATAACATGAGATGTGACATCCAAGTCCTCCCCATTCCAATCCTGAGACCCTTCCTATAGCATGAGATGTGATATCTCAATGCTTCTAATACCAAACCTGAGACCCTTCCTATAACATGATTTGGGATATCCAACTCCTTCCCATTCCAATCCTGAGACCCTTCCGATAGCAGAGATGTGATATCTCAATGCTTATACCAAACCTGAGACCCTTCCTATGGCCTGAGATGTCATATGCAACTCCTTCCCATTCCAATCCTGAGACCCTTCCTATAGCATTAGATGTGATATCTCAATGCTTATACCAAATCTGAGACCCTTCCTATAGCATGAGATGTGATATCCAACTTCTTCCCATTCCAATCCTGAGACCCTTCCTATAGCATGAGATGTGATGTCTCAATTCTTCTAATACCAAACATGAGATCCTTCCTATAACATGAGATGTGATATCCAACTCCTTCCCATTCCAATCCTGAGACCCTTATGATAGCATGAGATGTGATATCTCAATGCCTCTAATACCAAACCTGAGATACTTCTGATAGCATGAGATGTGATATCTCAATGCTTCTAATACCAAACCTGAGATCCTTCCTATAACATGAGATGTGATTTCCAAATCCTTCCCCTTCCAAACCTGAGACCCTCCCTTTAGCATGAGATGTGATATCCAACTCCTTCCCATTCCAATCCTGAGACCCATCTGATAGCATGAGATGTGATATTTCAATGCCTCTAATACCAAACCTGAGATCCTACCTCTAACATGAAATGTGATATCCATCTCCTTCCCTTTCCAAACCTGAGACCCTGCCTATAGCATGAGATGTGATATCCAAGTCCTTTCCATTCCAATCCTGAGACCCTTCCTATAGCATGTGATGTGATATCTCAATGCTTATACCAAACCTGAGACCCTTCCTATGGCATGAGATGTCATATACAACTCCTTCCCATTCCAATCCTGAGACCCTTCCTATAGCATGAGATGTGATATCTCAATGCTTATACCAAACCTGAGACCCTTCCTATAGCATGAGATGTGATATCCAACTCCTTCCCATTCCAATCCTGAGACCCTTCCTATAGCATGAGATGTGATATCTCAAGGCCTCTAATACCAAACCTGAGATCGTTCCTCTAACATGAAATGTGATATCCAACTCCTTCCCCTTCCAAACCTGAGAGCCTTCCTATAACATGAGATGTGACATCCAAGTCCTCCCCATTCCAATCCTGAGACCCTTCCTATAGCATGAGATGTGATATCTCAATGCTTCTAATACCAAACCTGAGACCCTTCCTATAACATGATTTGGGATATCCAACTCCTTCCCATTCCAATCCTGAGACCCTTCCGATAGCAGAGATGTGATATCTCAATGCTTATACCAAACCTGAGACCCTTCCTATGGCCTGAGATGTCATATGCAACTCCTTCCCATTCCAATCCTGAGACCCTTCCTATAGCATTAGATGTGATATCTCAATGCTTATACCAAATCTGAGACCCTTCCTATAGCATGAGATGTGATATCCAACTTCTTCCCATTCCAATCCTGAGACCCTTCCTATAGCATGAGATGTGATGTCTCAATTCTTCTAATACCAAACATGAGATCCTTCCTATAACATGAGATGTGATATCCAACTCCTTCCCATTCCAATCCTGAGACCCTTATGATAGCATGAGATGTGATATCTCAATGCCTCTAATACCAAACCTGAGATACTTCTGATAGCATGAGATGTGATATCTCAATGCTTCTAATACCAAACCTGAGATCCTTCCTATAACATGAGATGTGATTTCCAAATCCTTCCACTTCCAAACCTGAGACCCTCCCTTTAGCATGAGATGTGATATCCAACTCCTTCCCATTCCAATCCTGAGACCCTTCTGATAGCATGAGATGTGATATTTCAATGCCTCTAATACCAAACCTGAGATCCTACCTCTAACATGAAATGTGATATCCATCTCCTTCCCTTTCCAAACCTGAGACCCTGCCTATAGCATGAGATGTGATATCCAAGTCCTTCCCATTCCAATCCTGAGACCCTTCCTATAGCATGTGATGTGATATCTCAATGCTTATACCAAACCTGAGACCCTTCCTATGGCATGAGATGTCATATACAACTCCTTCCCATTCCAATCCTGAGACCCTTCCTATAGCATGAGATGTGATATCTCAATGCTTATACCAAACCTGAGACCCTTCCTATAGCATGAGATGTGATATCCAACTTCTTCCCATTCCAATCCTGAGACCCTTCCTATAACATGAGATGTGATGTCTCAATGCTTCTAATACCAAACCTGAGACCCTTCCTATAACATGAGATGGGATATCCAACTCCTTCCCATTCCAATCCTGAGACCCTTCCGATAGCAGAGATGTGATATCTCAATGCTTTTACCAAACCTGAGACCCTTCCTATGGCCTGAGATGTCATATACAACTCCTTCCCATTCCAATCCTGAGACCCTTCCTATAGCATGAGATGTGATATCTCAATGCTTATACCAAATCTGAGACCCTTCCTATAGCATGAGATGTGATATCCAACTCCTTCCCATTCCAATCCGTAGACCCTTCCTATAGCATGAGATGTGATGTCTCAATGCTTCTAATACCAAACCTGAGATCCTTCCTATAACATGAGAGGTGATATCCAACTCCTTCCCATTCCAATCCTGAGACCCTTATGATAGCATGAGATGTGATATCTCAATGCCTCTAATACCAAACCTGAGATACTTCCGATAGCATGAGATGTGATATCTCAATGCTTCTAATACCAAACCTGAGATCCTTCCTATAACATGAGATGTGATTTCCAAATCCTTCCCCTTCCAAACCTGAGACCCTCCCTTTAGCATGAGATGTGATATCCAACTCCTTCCCATTCCAATCCTGAGACCCTTCTGATAGCATGAGATGTGATATTTCAATGCCTCAAATACCAAACCTGAGATCCTACCTCTAACATGAAATGTGATATCCATCTCCTTCCCTTTCCAAACCTGAGACCCTGCCTATAGCATGAGATGTGATATCCAAGTCCTTTCCATTCCAATCCTGAGACCCTTCCTATAGCATGTGATGTGATATCTCAATGCTTATACCAAACCTGAGACCCTTCCTATGGCATGAGATGTCATATACAACTCCTTCCCATTCCAAACCTGAGACCCTTCCTATAGCATGAGATGTGATATCTCAATGCTTATACCAAACCTGAGACCCTTCCTTTAGCATGAGATGTGATATCCAACTTCTTCCCATTCCAATCCTGAGACCCTTCCTATAACATGAGATGTGATGTCGCAATGCTTCTAATACCAAACCTGAGATCTTTCCTATAACATGAGATGTGATATCCAACTCCTTCCCATTCCAATCCTGAGACCCTTCCTATAGCATGAGATGTGATATCACAATGCTTATACCAAACCTGAGACCGTTCCTATAGCTTGAGATGTGATATCCAACTCCTTCCCATTCCAATCCTGAGACCCTTATGATAGCATGAGATGTGATATCTCAATGCCTCTAATACCAAACCTGAGATACTTCCGATAGCATGAGATGTGATATCTCAATGCTTCTAATACCAAACCTGAGATCCTTCCTATAACATGAGATGTGATTTCCAAATCCTTCCCCTTCCAAACCTGAGACCCTCCCTTTAGCATGAGATGTGATATCCAACTCCTTCCCATTCCAATCCTGAGACCCTTCTGATAGCATGAGATGTGATATTTCAATGCCTCAAATACCAAACCTGAGATCCTACCTCTAACATGAAATGTGATATCCATCTCCTTCCCTTTCCAAACCTGAGACCCTGCCTATAGCATGAGATGTGATATCCAAGTCCTTTCCATTCCAATCCTGAGACCCTTCCTATAGCATGTGATGTGATATCTCAATGCTTATACCAAACCTGAGACCCTTCCTATGGCATGAGATGTCATATACAACTCCTTCCCATTCCAAACCTGAGACCCTTCCTATAGCATGAGATGTGATATCTCAATGCTTATACCAAACCTGAGACCCTTCCTTTAGCATGAGATGTGATATCCAACTTCTTCCCATTCCAATCCTGAGACCCTTCCTATAACATGAGATGTGATGTCGCAATGCTTCTAATACCAAACCTGAGATCTTTCCTATAACATGAGATGTGATATCCAACTCCTTCCCATTCCAATCCTGAGACCCTTCCTATAGCATGAGATGTGATATCACAATGCTTATACCAAACCTGAGACCGTTCCTATAGCTTGAGATGTGATATCCAACTCCTTCCCATTCCAATCCTGAGACCCTTCCTATAGCATGAGATGTGATATCTCAAGGCCTCTAATACCAAACCTGAGATTGTTCCTCTAACATGAAATGTGATATCCAACTCCTTCCCCTTCCAAACCTGAGAGCCTTCCTATAGCATGAGATATGATAGCCAAGTCCTTCCAATTCCAATCCTGAGACCCTTCCTATAACATGAAATGTGATATCCAACTCCTTCCCATTCCAACCTGAGACCCTTCCTATAGCATGAGATGGGATATCTCAATGCTTCTAATAACAAACCTGAGACTCTTCCTATAACATGAGATGGGATATCCAACTCCTTCCCATTCCAATCCTGAGACCCTTCCTATAGCATGAGATGTGATATCTCAATGCTTATACCAAATCTGAGACCCTTCCTATAGCATGAGATGTGATATCCAACTCCTTCCCATTCCAATCCTGAGACCCTTCCTATAGCATGAGATGTGATGTCTCAATGCTTCTAATACCAAACCTGAGATCCTTCCTATAACATGAGATGTGATATCCAACTCCTTCCCATTCCAATCCTGAGACCCTTATGATAGCATGAGATGTGATATCTCAATGCCTCTAATACCAAACCTGAGATACTTCCGATAGCATGAGATGTGATATCTCAATGCTTCTAATACCAAACCTGAGATCCTTCCTATAACATGAGATGTGATTTCCAAATCCTCCCGCTTCCAAACCTGAGACCCTCCCTTTAGCATGAGATGTGATATCCAACTCCTTCCCATTCCAATCCTGAGACCCTTCTGATAGCATGAGATGTGATATCTCAATGCCTCTAATTCCAAACCTGAGATCCTACCTCTAACATGAAATGTGATATCCATCTCCTTCCCTTTCCAAACCTGAGACCCTGCCTATAGCATGAGATGTGATATCCAAGTCCTTCCCATTCCAATCCTGAGACCCTTCCTATAGCATGTGATGTGATATCTCAATGCTTATACCAAACCTGAGACCCTTCCTATGGCATGAGATGTCATATACAACTCCTTCCCATTCCAATCCTGAGACCCTTCCTATAGCATGAGATGTGATATCTCAATGCTTATACCAAACCTGAGACCCTTCCTATAGCATGAGATGTGATATCCAACTTCTTCCCATTCCAATCCTGAGACCCTTCCTATAACATGAGATGTGATGTCTCAATGCTTCTAATACCAAACCTGAGATCTTTCCTATAACATGAGATGTGATATCCAACTCCTTCCCATTCCAATCCTGAGACCCTTCCTATAGCATGAGATGTGATATCACAATGCTTATACCAAACCTGAGACCGTTCCTATAGCTTGAGATGTGATATCCAACTCCTTCCCATTCCAATCCTGAGAACCTTCCTATAGCATGAGATGTGATATCTCAAGGCCTCTAATACCAAACCTGAGATCCTTCCTCTAACATGAAATGTGATATTCAACTCCTTCCCCTTCCAAACCTGAGAGCCTTCCTATAGCATGAGATATGATATCCAAGTCCTTCCCATTCCAATTCTGAGACCCTTCCTATATCATGAGATGGGATATCTCAATGCTTCTAATACCAAACCTGAGACCCTTCCTATAACATGAGATGGGAATATCCAACTCCTTCCCATTCCAATCCTGAGACCCTTCCGATAGCAGAGATGTGATATCTCAATGCTTATACCAAACCTGGGATCCTTCCTATAACATGAGATGTGATATCCAACTCCTTCCCATTCCAATCCTGAGACACTTCCTATAGCATGAGATGTGATATCTCACTGCTTATACCAAACCTGAGACCCTTCCTCTAGAATGAGATGTGATATCCAACTCCTTCCCATTCCAATCCTGAGACCCTTCCTATAGCATGAGATGTGATATCTCAATGCTTCTAATATCAAACTTGAGACCCTCCCTATAGCATGAGATGTGATACCCAAGTCCTTCCCATTCCAATCCTGAGACACTTCCTATAGCATGAGATGTGATATCTCAATGCTTCTAATACCAAACCTGAGACTCTTCCTATAACATGAGATGGGATATCCAACTCCTTCCCATTCCAATCCTGAGACCCTTCCAATAGCAGAGATGTGATATCTCAATGCTTATACCAAACCTAAGACCCTTCCTATGGCATGAGATGTGATATCCAACTCCTTCCCATTCCAATCCCGAGACCCTTCCTATAGCATGAGATGTGATATCTCGATGCTTATACCAAATCTGAGACCCTTCCTATAGCATGAGATGTAATATCCAACTCCTTCCCATTCCAATCCTGAGGCCCTTCCTATAGCATGAGATGTAATGTCTCAATGCTTCTAATACCAAACCTGAGATCCTTCCTATAACATGAGATGTGATATCCAACTCCTTCCCATTCCAATCCTGAGACCCTTCCTATAGCATGAGATGTGATGTCTCAATGCTTCTAATACCAAACCTGAGAACCTTCCTACAGCATGCGATGTGATATCTCAATGCTTCTAATACCAAACCTGAGACCCTTCCTATAACATGAGATGGGATATCCAACTCCTTCCCATTCCAATCCTGAGACCCTTCCGATAGCAGAGATGTGATATCTCAATGCTTTTACCAAGCCTGAGACCCTTCATATGGCCTGAGATGTCATATACAACTCCTTCCCATTCCAATCCTGAGACCCTTCCTATAGCATGAGATGTGATATCTCAATGCTTATACCAAATCTGAGACCCTTCCTATAGCATGAGATGTGATATCCAACTCCTTCCCATTCCAATCCTGAGACCCTTCCTATAGCATGAGATGTGATGTCTCAATGCTTCTAATACCAAACCTGAGATCCTTCCTATAACATGAGATGTGATATCCAACTCCTTCCCATTCCAATCCTGAGACCCTTATGATAGCATGAGATGTGATATCTCAATGCCTCTAATACCAAACCTGAGATACTTCCGATAGCATGAGATGTGATATCTCAATGCTTCTAATACCAAACCTGAGATCCTTCCTATAACATGAGATGTGATTTCCAAATCCTTCCCCTTCCAAACCTGAGACCCTCCCTTTAGCATGAGATGTGATATCAAACTCCTTCCCATTCCAGTCCTGAGACCCATCTGATAGCATGAGATGTGATATTTCAATGCCTCTAATACCAAACCTGAGATCCTACCTCTAACATGAAATGTGATATCCATCTCCTTCCCTTTTCAAACCTGAGACCCTGCCTATAGCATGAGATGTGATATCCAAGTCCTTTCCATTCCAATCCTGAGACCCTTCCTATAGCATGTGATGTGATATCTCAATTCTTATACCAAACCTGAGACCCTTCCTATGGCATGAGATGTCATATACAACTCCTTCCCATTCCAATCCTGAGACCCTTCCTATAGCATGAGATGTGATATCTCAATGCTTATACCAAACCTGAGACCCTTCCTATAGCATGAGATGTGATATCCAACTTCTTCCCATTCCAATCCTGAGACCCTTCCTATAACATAGGATGTGATGTCGCAATGCTTCTAATACCAAACCTGAGATCTTTCCTATAACATGAGATGTGATATCCAACTCCTTCCCATTCCAATCCTGAGACCCTTCCTATAGCATGAGATGTGATATCACAATGCTTATACCAAACCTGAGACCGTTCCTATAGCTTGAGATGTGATATCCAACTCCTTCCCATTCCAATCCTGAGACCCTTCCTATAGCATGAGATGTGATATCGCAAGGCCTCTAATACCAAACCTGAGATCGTTCCTCTAACATGAAATGTGATATCCAACTCCTTCCCCTTCCAAACCTGAGAGCCTTCCTATAACATGAGATGTGATATCCAACTCCTTCCCATTCCAATCCTGAGACCCTTATGATAGCATGAGATGTGATATCTCAATGCCTCTAATACCAAACCTGAGATACTTCCGATAGCATGAGATGTGATATCTCAATGCTTCTAATACCAAACCTGAGATCCTTCCTATAACATGAGATGTGATTTCCAAATCCTTCCCCTTCCAAACCTGAGACCCTCCCTTTAGCATGAGATGTGATATCCAACTCCTTCCCATTCCAATCCTGAGACCCTTCTGATAGCATGAGATGTGATATTTCAATGCCTCAAATACCAAACCTGAGATCCTACCTCTAACATGAAATGTGATATCCATCTCCTTCCCTTTCCAAACCTGAGACCCTGCCTATAGCATGAGATGTGATATCCAAGTCCTTTCCATTCCAATCCTGAGACCCTTCCTATAGCATGTGATGTGATATCTCAATGCTTATACCAAACCTGAGACCCTTCCTATGGCATGAGATGTCATATACAACTCCTTCCCATTCCAAACCTGAGACCCTTCCTATAGCATGAGATGTGATATCTCAATGCTTATACCAAACCTGAGACCCTTCCTATAGCATGAGATGTGATATCCAACTTCTTCCCATTCCAATCCTGAGACCCTTCCTATAACATGAGATGTGATGTCGCAATGCTTCTAATACCAAACCTGAGATCTTTCCTATAACATGAGATGTGATATCCAACTCCTTCCCATTCCAATCCTGAGACCCTTCCTATAGCATGAGATGTGATATCACAATGCTTATACCAAACCTGAGACCGTTCCTATAGCTTGAGATGTGATATCCAACTCCTTCCCATTCCAATCCTGAGACCCTTCCTATAGCATGAGATGTGATATCTCAAGGCCTCTAATACCAAACCTGAGATCGTTCCTCTAACATGAAATGTGATATCCAACTCCTTCCCCTTCCAAACCTGATAGCCTTCCTATAGCATGAGATATGATAGCCAAGTCTTTCCAATTCCAATCCTGAGACCCTTCCTATAACATGAAATGTGATATCCAACTCCTTCCCATTCCAACCTGAGACCCTTCCTATAGCATGAGATGGGATATCTCAATGCTTCTAATAACAAACCTGAGACTCTTCCTATAACATGAGATGGGATATCCAACTAATTCCCATTCCAATCCTGAGACCCTTCCGATAGCAGAGATGTGATATCTCAATGCTTATACCAAACCTGAGACCCTTCCTATGGCCTGAGATGTCATATACAACTCCTTCCCATTCCAATCCTGAGACCCTTCCAATAGCATGAGATGTGATATCTCAATGCTTATACCAAATCTGAGACCCTTCCTATAGCATGAGATGTGATATCCAACTCCTTCCCATTCCAATCCTGAGACCCTTCCTATAGCATGAGATGTGATGTCTCAATGCTTCTAATACCAAACCTGAGATCCTTCCTATAACATGAGATGTGATATCCAACTCCTTCCCATTCCAATCCTGAGACCCTTATGATAGCATGAGATGTGATATCTCAATGCCTCTAATACCAAACCTGAGATACTTCCGATAGCATGAGATGTGATATCTCAATGCTTCGAATACCAAACCTGAGATCCTTCCTATAACATGAGATGTGATTTCCAAATCCTCCCGCTTCCAAACCTGAGACCCTCCCTTTAGCATGAGATGTGATATCCAACTCCTTCCCATTCCAATCCTGAGACCCTTCTGATAGCATGAGATGTGATATCTCAATGCCTCTAATTCCAAACCTGAGATCCTACCTCTAACATGAAATGTGATATCCATCTCCTTCCCTTTCCAAACCTGAGACCCTGCCTTTAGCATGAGATGTGATATCCAAGTCCTTCCCATTCCAATCCTGAGACCCTTCCTATAGCATGTGATGTGATATCTCAATGCTTATACCAAACCTGAGACCCTTCCTATGGCATGAGATGTCATATACAACTCCTTCCCATTCCAATCCTGAGACCCTTCCTATAGCATGAGATGTGATATCTCAATGCTTATACCAAACCTGAGACCCTTCCTATAGCATGAGATGTGATATCCAACTTCTTCCCATTCCAATCCTGAGACCCTTCCTATAACATGAGATGTGATGTCTCAATGCTTCTAATACCAAACCTGAGATCTTTCCTATAACATGAGATGTGATATCCAACTCCTTCCCATTCCAATCCTGAGACCCTTCCTATAGTATGAGATGTGATATCACAATGCTTATACAAAACCTGAGACCGTTCCTATAGCTTGAGATGTGATATCCAACTCCTTCCCATTCCAATCCTGAGACCCTTCCTATAGCATGAGATGTGATATCTCAAGGCCTCTAATACCAAACCTGAGATACTTCCTCTAATATGAAATGTGATATCCAACTCCTTCCCCTTCCAAACCTGAGAGCCTTCCTATAGCATGAGATATGATATCCAAGTCCTTCCCATTCCAATCCTGAGACCCTTCCTATATCATGAGATGGGATATCTAAATGCTTCTAATACCAAACCTGAGACCCTTCCTATAACATGAGATGGGAATATCCAACTCCTTCCCATTCCAATCCTGAGACCCTTCCGATAGCAGAGATGTGATATCTCAATGCTTATACCAAACCTGAGATCCTTCCTATAACATGAGATTTGATATCCAACTCCTTCCCATTCCAACCCTGAGACACTTCCTATAGCATGAGATGTGATATCTCACTGCTTATACCAAACCTGAGACCCTTCCTATAGAATGAGATGTGATATCCAACTCCTTCCCATTCCAATCCTGAGACCCTTCCTATAGCATGAGATGTGATATCTCAATGCTTCTAATATCAAACTTGAGACCCTCCCTATAGCATGAGATGTGATACCCAAGTCCTTCCCATTCCAATCCTGAGACACTTCCTATAGCATGAGATGTGATATCTCAATGCTTCTAATACCAAACCTGAGACTCTTCCTATAACATGAGATGGGATATCCAACTCCTTCCCATTCCAATCCTGAGACCCTTCCAATAGCAGAGATGTGATATCTCAATGCTTATACCAAACCTAAGACCCTTCCTATGGCATGAGATGTGATATCCAACTCCTTCCCATTCCAATCCCGAGACCCTTCCTATAGCATGAGATGTGATATCTCGATGCTTATACCAAATCTGAGACCCTTCCTATAGCATGAGATGTGATATCCAACTCCTTCCCATTCCAATCCTGAGGCCCTTCCTATAGCATGAGATGTGATGTCTCAATGCTTCTAATACCAAACCTGAGATCCTTCCTATAACATGAGATGTGATATCCAACTCCTTCCCATTCCAATCCTGAGACCCTTCCTATAGCATGAGATGTGATGTCTCAATGCTTCTAATACCAAACCTGAGAACCTTCCTACAGCATGCGATGTGATATCTCAATGCTTCTAATACCAAACCTGAGACCAGTCCTATAACATGAGATTGGATATCCAACTCCTTCCCCTTCCAAACCTGAGACCCTTCCTATAGCATGAGATGTGATATCCAACTTCTTCCCATTCCAATCCTGAGACCCTTCCTATAACATGAGATGTGATGTCTCAATGCTTCTAATACCAAACCTGAGATCTTTCCTATAACATGAGATGTAATATCCAACTCCATCCCATTCCAATCCTGAGACCCTTCCTATAGCATGAGATGTGCTATCTCAATGCTTATACCAAACCTGAGACCCTTCCTAAAGCTTGAGATGTGATATCCAACTCCTTCCCATTCCAATCCTGAGACCCTTCCTATAGCATGATATGTGATATCTCAATGCCTCTAATACCAAACCTGAGATCCTTCCTCTAACATGAAATGTGATATCGAACTCCTTCCCTTTCCAAACCTGAGAGCCTACCTATAGCATGAGATGTGATATCCAAGTCCTTCCCATTCCAATCCTTAGACCCTTCCTACAGCATGCAATATGATATCTCAATGATTCTAATAACAAACCTGAGACCCGTCCTATAACATGAGATGTGATATCCAACTCCTTCCCGTTTCAAACCTGAGACCCTTCCTATAGCATGAGATGTGATATCCAACTTCTTCCCATTCCAATCCTGAGACCCTTCCTATAACATGAGATGTGATGTCTCAATGCTTCTAATACCAAACCTGAGATATTTCCTATAACATGAGATGTAATATCCAACTCCTTCCCATTCCAATCCTGAGACCCTTCCTATAGCATGAGATGTGCTATCTCAATGCTTATACCAAACCTGAGACCCTTCCTAAAGCTTGAGATGTGATATCCAACTCCTTCCCATTCCAATCCTGAGACCCTTCCTATAGCATGAGATGTGATATCTCAATGCTTCTAATATCAAACTTGAGACCCTCCCTATAGCATGAGATGTGATACCCAAGTCCTTCCCATTCCAATCCTGAGACCCTTCCTATAGCATGAGATGTGATATCTCAATGCTTATACCAAATCTGAGACCCTTCCTATAGCATGAGATGTGATATCCAACTCCTTCCCATTCCAATCCTGAGACCCTTCCTATAGCATGAGATGTGATGTCTCAATGCTTCTAATACCAAACCTGAGATCCTTCCTATAACATGAGATGTGATATCCAACTCCTTCCCATTCCAATCCTGAGACCCTTATGATAGCATGAGATGTGATATCTCAATGCCTCTAATACCAAACCTGAGATACTTCGATAGCATGAGATGTGATATCTCAATGCTTCTAATACCAAACCTGAGATCCTTCCTATAACATGAGATGTGATTTCCAAATCCTTCCCCTTCCAAACCTGAGACCCTCCCTTTAGCATGAGATGTGATATCAAACTCCTTCCCATTCCAGTCCTGAGACCCATCTGATAGCATGAGATGTGATATTTCAATGCCTCTAATACCAAACCTGAGATCCTACCTCTAACATGAAATGTGATATCCATCTCCTTCCCTTTTCAAACCTGAGACCCTGCCTATAGCATGAGATGTGATATCCAAGTCCTTTCCATTCCAATCCTGAGACCCTTCCTATAGCATGTGATGTGATATCTCAATTCTTATACCAAACCTGAGACCCTTCCTATGGCATGAGATGTCATATACAACTCCTTCCCATTCCAATCCTGAGACCCTTCCTATAGCATGAGATGTGATATCTCAATGCTTATACCAAACCTGAGACCCTTCCTATAGCATGAGATGTGATATCCAACTTCTTCCCATTCCAATCCTGAGACCCTTCCTATAACATGAGATGTGATGTCGCAATGCTTCTAATACCAAACCTGAGATCTTTCCTATAACATGAGATGTGATATCCAACTCCTTCCCATTCCAATCCTGAGACCCTTCCTATAGCATGAGATGTGATATCACAATGCTTATACCAAACCTGAGACCGTTCCTATAGCTTGAGATGTGATATCCAACTCCTTCCCATTCCAATCCTGAGACCCTTCCTATAGCATGAGATGTGATATCGCAAGGCCTCTAATACCAAACCTGAGATCGTTCCTCTAACATGAAATGTGATATCCAACTCCTTCCCCTTCCAAACCTGAGAGCCTTCCTATAACATGAGATGTGATATCCAACTTCTTCCCATTCCAATCCTGAGACCCTTATGATAGCATGAGATGTGATATCTCAATGCCTCTAATACCAAACCTGAGATACTTCCGATAGCATGAGATGTGATATCTCAATGCTTCTAATACCAAACCTGAGATCCTTCCTATAACATGAGATGTGATTTCCAAATCCTTCCCCTTCCAAACCTGAGACCCTCCCTTTAGCATGAGATGTGATATCCAACTCCTTCCCATTCCAATCCTGAGACCCTTCTGATAGCATGAGATGTGATATTTCAATGCCTCAAATACCAAACCTGAGATCCTACCTCTAACATGAAATGTGATATCCATCTCCTTCCCTTTCCAAACCTGAGACCCTGCCTATAGCATGAGATGTGATATCCAAGTCCTTTCCATTCCAATCCTGAGACCCTTCCTATAGCATGTGATGTGATATCTCAATGCTTATACCAAACCTGAGACCCTTCCTATGGCATGAGATGTCATATACAACTCCTTCCCATTCCAAACCTGAGACCCTTCCTATAGCATGAGATGTGATATCTCAATGCTTATACCAAACCTGAGACCCTTCCTATAGCATGAGATGTGATATCCAACTTCTTCCCATTCCAATCCTGAGACCCTTCCTATAACATGAGATGTGATGTCGCAATGCTTCTAATACCAAACCTGAGATCTTTCCTATAACATGAGATGTGATATCCAACTCCTTCCCATTCCAATCCTGAGACCCTTCCTATAGCATGAGATGTGATATCACAATGCTTATACCAAACCTGAGACCGTTCCTATAGCTTGAGATGTGATATCCAACTCCTTCCCATTCCAATCCTGAGACCCTTCCTATAGCATGAGATGTGATATCTCAAGACCTCTAATACCAAACCTGAGATTGTTCCTCTAACATGAAATGTGATATCCAACTCCTTCCCCTTCCAAACCTGAGAGCCTTCCTATAGCATGAGATATGATAGCCAAGTCCTTCCAATTCCAATCCTGAGACCCTTCCTATAACATGAAATGTGATATCCAACTCCTTCCCATTCCAACCTGAGACCCTTCCTATAGCATGAGATGGGATATCTCAATGCTTCTAATAACAAACCTGAGACTCTTCCTATAACATGAGATGGGATATCCAACTCATTCCCATTCCAATCCTGAGACCCTTCCGATAGCAGAGATGTGATATCTCAATGCTTATACCAAACCTGAGACCCTTCCTATGGCCTGAGATGTCATATACAACTCCTTCCCATTCCAATCCTGAGACCCTTCCTATAGCATGAGATGTGATATCTCAATGCTTATACCAAATCTGAGACCCTTCCTATAGCATGAGATGTGATATCCAACTCCTTCCCATTCCAATCCTGAGACCCTTCCTATAGCATGAGATGTGATGTCTCAATGCTTCTAATACCAAACCTGAGATCCTTCCTATAACATGAGATGTGATATCCAACTCCTTCCCATTCCAATCCTGAGACCCTTATGATAGCATGAGATGTGATATCTCAATGCCTCTAATACCAAACCTGAGATACTTCCGATAGCATGAGATGTGATATCTCAATGCTTCGAATACCAAACCTGAGATCCTTCCTATAACATGAGATGTGATTTCCAAATCCTCCCGCTTCCAAACCTGAGACCCTCCCTTTAGCATGAGATGTGATATCCAACTCCTTCCCATTCCAATCCTGAGACCCTTCTGATAGCATGAGATGTGATATCTCAATGCCTCTAATTCCAAACCTGAGATCCTACCTCTAACATGAAATGTGATATCCATCTCCTTCCCTTTCCAAACCTGAGACCCTGCCTTTAGCATGAGATGTGATATCCAAGTCCTTCCCATTCCAATCCTGAGACCCTTCCTATAGCATGTGATGTGATATCTCAATGCTTATACCAAACCTGAGACCCTTCCTATGGCATGAGATGTCATATACAACTCCTTCCCATTCCAATCCTGAGACCCTTCCTATAGCATGAGATGTGATATCTCAATGCTTATACCAAACCTGAGACCCTTCCTATAGCATGAGATGTGATATCCAACTTCTTCCCATTCCAATCCTGAGACCCTTCCTATAACATGAGATGTGATGTCTCAATGCTTCTAATACCAAACCTGAGACCGTTCCTATAGCTTGAGATGTGATATCCAACTCCTTCCCATTCCAATCCTGAGACCCTTCCTATAGCATGAGATGTGATATCTCAAGGCCTCTAATACCAAACCTGAGATCCTTCCTCTAATATGAAATGTGATATCCAACTCCTTCCCCTTCCAAACCTGAGAGCCTTCCTATAGCATGAGATATGATATCCAAGTCCTTCCCATTCCAATCCTGAGACCCTTCCTATATCATGAGATGGGATATCTCAATGCTTCTAATACCAAACCTGAGACCCTTCCTATAACATGAGATGGGAATATCCAACTCCTTCCCATTCCAATCCTGAGACCCTTCCGATAGCAGAGATGTGATATCTCAATGCTTATACCAAACCTGAGATCCTTCCTATAACATGAGATGTGATATCCAACTCCTTCCCATTCCAATCCTGAGACACTTCCTATAGCATGAGATGTGATATCTCACTGCTTATACCAAACCTGAGACCCTTCCTACAGAATGAGATGTGATATCCAACTCCTTCCCATTCCAATCCTGAGACCCTTCCTATAGCATGAGATGTGATATCTCAATGCTTCTAATATCAAACTTGAGACCCTCCCTATAGCATGAGATGTGATACCCAAGTCCTTAGCCATTCCAATCCTGAGACACTTCCTATAGCATGAGATGTGATATCTCAATGCTTCTAATACCAAACCTGAGACTCTTCCTATAACATGAGATGGGATATCCAACTCCTTCCCATTCCAATCCTGAGACCCTTCCAATAGCAGAGATGTGATATCTCAATGCTTATACCAAACCTAAGACCCTTCCTATGGCATGAGATGTGATATCCAACTCCTTCCCATTCCAATCCCGAGACCCTTCCTATAGCATGAGATGTGATATCTCGATGCTTATACCAAATCTGAGACCCTTCCTATAGCATGAGATGTGATATCCAACTCCTTCCCATTCCAATCCTGAGGCCCTTCCTATAGCATGAGATGTGATGTCTCAATGCTTCTAATACCAAACCTGAGATCCTTCCTATAACATGAGATGTGATATCCAACTCCTTCCCATTCCAATCCTGAGACCCTTCCTATAGCATGAGATGTGATGTCTCAATGCTTCTAATACCAAACCTGAGAACCTTCCTACAGCATGCGATGTGATATCTCAATGCTTCTAATACCAAACCTGAGACCAGTCCTATAACATGAGATGTGATATCCAACTTCTTCCCATTCCAATCCTGAGACCCTTCCTATAACATGAGATGTGATGTCTCAATGCTTCTAATACCAAACCTGAGATCTTTCCTATAACATGAGATGTAATATCCAACTCCATCCCATTCCAATCCTGAGACCCTTCCTATAGCATGAGATGTGCTATCGCAATGCTTATACCAAACCTGAGACCCTTCCTAAAGCTTGAGATGTGATATCCAACTCCTTCCCATTCCAATCCTGAGACCCTTCCTATAGCATGATATGTGATATCTCAATGCCTCTAATACCAAACCTGAGATCCTTCCTCTAACATGAAATGTGATATCGAACTCCTTCCCTTTCCAAACCTGAGAGCCTACCTATAGCATGAGATGTGATATCCAAGTCCTTCCCATTCCAATCCTTAGACCCTTCCTACAGCATGCAATATGATATCTCAATGATTCTAATAACAAACCTGAGACCCGTCCTATAACATGAGATGTGATATCCAACTCCTTCCCGTTTCAAACCTGAGACCCTTCCTATAGTATGAGATGTGATATCCAACTTCTTCCCATTCCAATCCTGAGACCCTTCCTATAACATGAGATGTGATATCTCAAGGCCTCTAATACCAAACCTGAGATCCTTCCTCTAATATGAAATGTGATATCCAACTCCTTCCCCTTCCAAACCTGAGAGCCTTCCTATAGCATGAGATATGATATCCAAGTCCTTCCCATTCCAATCCTGAGACCCTTCCTATATCATGAGATGGGATATCTCAATGCTTCTAATACCAAACCTGAGACCCTTCCTATAACATGAGATGGGAATATCCAACTCCTTCCCATTCCAATCCTGAGACCCTTCCGATAGCAGAGATGTGATATCTCAATGCTTATACCAAACCTGAGATCCTTCCTATAACATGAGATGTGATATCCAACTCCTTCCCATTCCAATCCTGAGACACTTCCTATAGCATGAGATGTGATATCTCACTGCTTATACCAAACCTGAGACCCTTCCTACAGAATGAGATGTGATATCCAACTCCTTCCCATTCCAATCCTGAGACCCTTCCTATAGCATGAGATGTGATATCTCAATGCTTCTAATATCAAACTTGAGACCCTCCCTATAGCATGAGATGTGATACCCAAGTCCTTAGCCATTCCAATCCTGAGACACTTCCTATAGCATGAGATGTGATATCTCAATGCTTCTAATACCAAACCTGAGACTCTTCCTATAACATGAGATGGGATATCCAACTCCTTCCCATTCCAATCCTGAGACCCTTCCAATAGCAGAGATGTGATATCTCAATGCTTATACCAAACCTAAGACCCTTCCTATGGCATGAGATGTGATATCCAACTCCTTCCCATTCCAATCCCGAGACCCTTCCTATAGCATGAGATGTGATATCTCGATGCTTATACCAAATCTGAGACCCTTCCTATAGCATGAGATGTGATATCCAACTCCTTCCCATTCCAATCCTGAGGCCCTTCCTATAGCATGAGATGTGATGTCTCAATGCTTCTAATACCAAACCTGAGATCCTTCCTATAACATGAGATGTGATATCCAACTCCTTCCCATTCCAATCCTGAGACCCTTCCTATAGCATGAGATGTGATGTCTCAATGCTTCTAATACCAAACCTGAGAACCTTCCTACAGCATGCGATGTGATATCTCAATGCTTCTAATACCAAACCTGAGACCAGTCCTATAACATGAGATGTGATATCCAACTTCTTCCCATTCCAATCCTGAGACCCTTCCTATAACATGAGATGTGATGTCTCAATGCTTCTAATACCAAACCTGAGATCTTTCCTATAACATGAGATGTAATATCCAACTCCATCCCATTCCAATCCTGAGACCCTTCCTATAGCATGAGATGTGCTATCTCAATGCTTATACCAAACCTGAGACCCTTCCTAAAGCTTGAGATGTGATATCCAACTCCTTCCCATTCCAATCCTGAGACCCTTCCTATAGCATGATATGTGATATCTCAATGCCTCTAATACCAAACCTGAGATCCTTCCTCTAACATGAAATGTGATATCGAACTCCTTCCCTTTCCAAACCTGAGAGCCTACCTATAGCATGAGATGTGATATCCAAGTCCTTCCCATTCCATTCCTTAGACCCTTCCTACAGCATGCAATATGATATCTCAATGATTCTAATAACAAACCTGAGACCCGTCCTATAACATGAGATGTGATATCCAACTCCTTCCCGTTTCAAACCTGAGACCCTTCCTATAGTATGAGATGTGATATCCAACTTCTTCCCATTCCAATCCTGAGACCCTTCCTATAACATGAGATGTGATGTCTCAATGCTTCTAATACCAAACCTGAGATCTTTCCTATAACATGAGATGTAATATCCAACTCCTTCCCATTCCAATCCTGAGACACTTCCTATAGCATGAGATGTGCTATCTCAATGCTTATA
Organism: Ambystoma mexicanum; assembly: GCF_040938575.1. Taxonomy (NCBI): domain Eukaryota; kingdom Metazoa; phylum Chordata; class Amphibia; order Caudata; family Ambystomatidae; genus Ambystoma; species Ambystoma mexicanum. The sequence continues at coordinate 505,657 of NW_027182447.1, forward strand.
CCAAACCTGAGACCCTTCCTAAAGCTTGAGATGTGATATCCAACTCCTTCCCATTCCAATCCTGAGACCCTTCCTATAGCATGAGATGTGATATCTCAATGCTTCTAATATCAAACTTGAGACCCTCCCTATAGCATGAGATGTGATACCCAAGTCCTTCCCATTCCAATCCTGAGACACTTCCTATAGCATGAGATGTGATGTATCAATGCTTCTAATACCAAACCTGAGATCCTTCCTATAACATGAGATGTGATATCCAACTCCTTCCCATTCCAATCCCGGGACCCTTCCTATAGCATGAGATGTGATATCTCGATGTTTATACCAAACCTGAGATCCTTCCTCTAACATGAAATGTGATATCCAACTCCTTCCCTTTCCAAACATGAGAGCCTACCTATAGCATGAGATGTGATATCCAAGTCCTTCCCATTCCAATCCTTAGACCCTTCCTACAGCATGCAATATGATATCTCAATGATTCTAATAACAAACCTGAGACCCATCCTATAACATGAGATGGGATATCCAACTCCTTCCCATTCCAATCCTGAGACACTTCCGATAGCAGAGATGTGATATCTCAATGCTTATACCAAACCTGAGACCCTTCCTATAACATGAGATGTGATATCCAACTCCTTCCCGGTCCAAACCTGAGACCCTTACTATAGCATATGTGATATCCAACTCCTTCCCATTCCAAACATGAGACCCTTCCTATAGCAAGAATGTAATATCCAACTCCTTCCCATTCCAATCCTGAGACCATTCCTATAGCATGAGATGTGATATCTCAATGCTTCTAATACCAAACCTGAGATCCTTCCTATAACATGAGATGTGATATCCAACTCCTTCCCATTCCAATCCTGAGACCCTTCCTATAGCATGAGATGTGATGTCTCAATGCTTCTAATACCAAACCTGAGAACCTTCCTACAGCATGCGATGTGATATCTCAATGCTTCTAATACCAAACCTGAGACCAGTCCTATAACATGAGATTGGATATCCAACTCCTTCCCCTTCCAAACCTGAGACCCTTCCTATAGCATGAGATGTGATATCCAACTTCTTCCCATTCCAATCCTGAGACCCTTCCTATAACATGAGATGTGATGTTTCAATGCTTCTAATACCAAACCTGAGATCTTTCCTATAACATGAGATGTAATATCCAACTCCTTCCCATTCCAATCCTGAGACCCTTCCTATAGCATGAGATGTGATATCTCAATGCTTCTAATATCAAACTTGAGACCCTCCCTATAGCATGAGATGTGACACCCAAGTCCTTCCCATTCCAATCCTGAGACACTTCCTATAGCATGAGATGTGATATCTCAATGCTTATACCAAACCTGAGACCCTTCCTATAGCATGAGATGTGATATCCAACTCCTTCCCATTCCAATCCTGAGACCCTTCCTATAGCATGAGATGTGATGTCTCAATGCTTCTAATACCAAACCTGAGATCCTTCCTATAACATGAGATGTGATATCCAACTCCTTCCCATTCCAATCCTGAGACCCTTCCAATAGCAGAGATGTGATATCTCAATGCTTATACCAAACCTAAGACCCTTCCTATGGCATGAGATGTGATATCCAACTCCTTCCCATTCCAATCCCGAGACCCTTCCTATAGCATGAGATGTGATATCTCGATGCTTATACCAAATCTGAGACCCTTCCTATAGCATGAGATGTGATATCCAACTCCTTCCCATTCCAATACTGAGGCCCTTCCTATAGCATGAGATGTGATGTCTCAATGCTTCTAATACCAAACCTGAGATCCTTCCTATAACATGAGATGTGATATCCAACTCCTTCCCATTCCAATCCTGAGACCCTTCCTATAGCATGAGATGTGATGTCTCAATGCTTCTAATACCAAACCTGAGAACCTTCCTACAGCATGCGATGTGATATCTCAATGCTTCTAATACCAAACCTGAGACCCGTCCTATAACATGAGATGTGATATCCAACTCCTTCCCGTTTCAAACCTGAGACCCTTCCTATAACATGAGATGTGATATCCAATTCCTTCCCGTTTCAAACCTGAGACCCTTCCTATAGCATATGTGATATCCAACTCCTTCCCATTCTAAACATGAGACCCTTCCTATAGCAAGAATGTAATATCCAACTCCTTCCCATTCCAATCCTGAGACCATTCCTATAGCATGAGATGTGATATCTCAATGCTTCTAATACCAAACCTGAGATCCTTCCTATGACATGAGATGTGATATCCAATTCCTCCCCATTCCAAACCTGAGAACCTTCCTACAGCATGCGATGTGATATCTCAATGCTTCTAATACCAAACCTGAGACCAGTCCTATAACATGAGATTGGATATCCAACTCCTTCCCCTTCCAAACCTGAGACCCTTCCTATAGCATGAGATGTGATATCCAACTTCTTCCCATTCCAATCCTGAGACCCTTCCTATAACATGAGATGTGATGTCTCAATGCTTCTAATACCAAACCTGAGATCTTTCCTATAACATGAGATGTGATATCCAACTCCTTCCCATTCCAATCCTGAGACCCTTCCTATAGCATGAGATGTGCTATCTCAATGCTTATACCAAACCTGAGACCCTTCCTAAAGCTTGAGATGTGATATCCAACTCCTTCCCATTCCAATCCTGAGACCCTTCCTATAGCATGAGATGTGATATCTCAATGCCTCTAATACCAAACCTGAGATCCTTCCTATAACATGAGATGTGATATCCAACTCCTTCCCATTCCAATCCTGAGACCCTTCCTATAGCATGAGATGTGATATCTCAATGCTTCTAATACCAAACCTGAGACCAGTCCTATAACATGAGATTGGATATCCAACTCCTTCCCCTTCCAAACCTGAGACCCTTCCTATAGCATGAGATGTGATATCCAACTCCTTCCCATTCCAATCCTGAGGCCCTTCCTATAGCATGAGATGTGATGTCTCAATGCTTCTAATACCAAACCTGAGATCCTTCCTATAACATGAGATGTGATATCCAACTCCTTCCCATTCCAATCCTGAGACCCTTCCTATAGCATGAGATGTGATGTCTCAATGCTTCTAATACCAAACCTGAGAACCTTCCTACAGCATGCGATGTGATATCTCAATGCTTCTAATACCAAACCTGAGACCCGTCCTATAACATGAGATGTGATATCCAACTCCTTCCCGTTTCAAACCTGAGACCCTTCCTATAACATGAGATGTGATATCCAACTCCTTCCCGTTTCAAACCTGAGACCCTTCCTATAGCATATGTGATATCCAACTCCTTCCCATTCTAAACATGAGACCCTTCCTATAGCAAGAATGTAATATCCAACTCCTTCCCATTCCAATCCTGAGACCATTCCTATAGCATGAGATGTGATATCTCAATGCTTCTAATACCAAACCTGAGATCCTTCCTATGACATGAGATGTGATATCCAATTCCTCCCCATTCCAAACCTGAGAACCTTCCTACAGCATGCGATGTGATATCTCAATGCTTCTAATACCAAACCTGAGACCAGTCCTATAACATGAGATTGGATATCCAACTCCTTCCCCTTCCAAACCTGAGACCCTTCCTATAACATGAGATGTGATGTCTCAATGCTTCTAATACCAAACCTGAGATCTTTCCTATAACATGAGATGTGATATCCAACTCCTTCCCATTCCAATCCTGAGACCCTTCCTATAGCATGAGATGTGCTATCTCAATGCTTATACCAAACCTGAGACCCTTCCTATAGCATGAAATGTGATATCCAACTCCTTCCCTTTCCAAACATGAGAGCCTACCTATAGCATGAGATGTGATATCCAAGTCCTTCCCATTCCAATCCTTAGACCCTTCCTACAGCATGCAATATGATATCTCAATGATTCTAATAACAAACCTGAGACCCATCCTATAACATGAGATGGGATATCCAACTCCTTCCCATTCCAATCCTGAGACACTTCCGATAGCAGAGATGTGATATCTCAATGCTTATACCAAACCTGAGACCCTTCCTATAACATGAGATGTGATATCCAACTCCTTCCCGGTCCAAACCTGAGACCCTTACTATAGCATATGTGATATCCAACTCCTTCCCATTCCAAACATGAGACCCTTCCTATAGCAAGAATGTAATATCCAACTCCTTCCCATTCCAATCCTGAGACCATTCCTATAGCATGAGATGTGATATCTCAATGCTTCTAATACCAAACCTGAGATCCTTCCTATAACATGAGATGTGATATCCAACTCCTTCCCATTCCAATTCTGAGACCCTTCCTATAGCATGAGATGTGATGTCTCAATGCTTCTAATACCAAACCTATGAACCTTCCTACAGCATGCGATGTGATATCTCAATGCTTCTAATACCAAACCTGAGACCAGTCCTATAACATGAGATTGGATATCCAACTCCTTCCCCTTCCAAACCTGAGACCCTTCCTATAGCATGAGATGTGATATCCAACTTCTTCCCATTCCAATCCTGAGACCCTTCCTATAACATGAGATGTGATGTCTCAATGCTTCTAATACCAAACCTGAGATCTTTCCTATAACATGAGATGTAATATCCAACTCCTTCCCATTCCAATCCTGAGACCCTTCCTATAGCATGAGATGTGCTATCTCAATGCTTATACCAAACCTGAGACCCTTCCTAAAGCTTGAGATGTGATATCCAACTCCTTCCCATTCCAATCCTGAGACCCTTCCTATAGCATGAGATGTGATATCTCAATGCTTCTAATATCAAACTTGAGACCCTCCCTATAGCATGAGATGTGACACCCAAGTCCTTCCCATTCCAATCCTGAGACACTTCCTATAGCATGAGATGTGATATCTCAATGCTTATACCAAACCTGAGACCCTTCCTATAGCATGAGATGTGATATCCAACTCCTTCCCATTCCAATCCTGAGACCCTTCCTATAGCATGGGATGTGATGTCTCAATGCTTCTAATACCAAACCTGAGATCCTTCCTATAACATGAGATGTGATATCCAACTCCTTCCCATTCCAATCCTGAGACCCTTCCAATAGCAGAGATGTGATATCTCAATGCTTATACCAAACCTAAGACCCTTCCTATGGCATGAGATGTGATATCCAACTCCTTCCCATTCCAATCCCGAGACCCTTCCTATAGCATGAGATGTGATATCTCGATGCATATACCAAATCTGAGACCCTTCCTATAGCATGAGATGTGATATCCAACTCCTTCCCATTCCAATCCTGAGGCCGTTCCTATAGCATGAGATGTGATGTCTCAATGCTTCTAATACCAAACCTGAGATCCTTCCTATAACATGAGATGTGATATCCAACTCCTTCCCATTCCAATCCTGAGACCCTTCCTATAGCATGAGATGTGATGTCTCAATGCTTCTAATACCAAACCTGAGAACCTTCCTACAGCATGCGATGTGATATCTCAATGCTTCTAATACCAAACCTGAGACCCGTCCTATAACATGAGATGTGATATCCAACTCCTTCCCGTTTCAAACCTGAGACCCTTCCTATAACATGAGATGTGATATCCAACTCCTTCCCGTTTCAAACCTGAGACCATTCCTATAGCATATGTGATATCCAACTCCTTCCCATTCCAAACATGAGACCCTTCCTATAGCAAGAATGTAATATCCAACTCCTTCCCATTCCAATCCTGAGACCATTCCTATAGCATGAGATGTGATATCTCAATGCTTCTAATACCAAACCTGAGATCCTTCCTATGACATGAGATGTGATATCCAATTCCTCCCCATTCCAAACCTGAGAACCTTCCTACAGCATGCGATGTGATATCTCAATGCTTCTAATACCAAACCTGCCAGTCCTATAACATGAGATTGGATATCCAACTCCTTCCCCTTCCAAACCTGAGACCCTTCCTATAGCATGAGATGTGATATCCAACTTCTTCCCATTCCAATCCTGAGACCCTTCCTATAACATGAGATGTGATGTCTCAATGCTTCTAATACCAAACCTGAGATCTTTCCTATAACATGAGATGTGATATCCGACTCCTTCCCATTCCAATCCTGAGACCCTTCCTATAGCATGAGATGTGCTATCTCAATGCTTATACCAAACCTGAGACCCTTCCTAAAGCTTGAGATGTGATATCCAACTCCTTCCCATTCCAATCCTGAGACCCTTCCTATAACATGAAATGTGATATCCAACTCCTTCCCATTCCAACCTGAGACCCTTCCTATAGCATGAGATGGGATATCCAACTCCTTCCAAATCCAATACTGATACCCTTCCAATAGCATGAGATGTGATATCCCAATGCTTCTACCAAACCTGAGAACCATACTATGGCATGAGATGTGATATCAAACTCCTTCCCATTCCAATCCTGAGACTCTTCCTATAGCTTGAGATGTGATATCCGAAATCCTTCCCATTCCAATTCTGAGACCCTTCCTATACGATGAGACTTGATATCTCAATGCTTCTAATACCAAACCTGAGACCCGTCCTATAACATGAGATGTGATATCCAAATCTTTCCCCTTCCAAACCTTAGACCCTTCCTTTATCATGAGATGTGATATCCAACTCCTTCCCATTCCGATCCTGAGACCCTTCCGATATCATGAGATTTGTTATCTCAATGCTTCTTATATCAAAATTGAGACCCGCCTATAACATGAGATGTGATATCCAAATCTTTCCCCTTCCAAACCTTAGACCCTTCCTTTATCATGAGATGGGATATCCAACTCCTTCCCATTCCAATCCTGAGACCCTTCCGATAGCAGAGATGTGATATCTCAATGCTTATACCAATCCTGAGACCCTTCCTATGGCCTGAGATGTCATATACAACTCCTTCCCAATCCAATCCTGAGACCCTTCCTATAGCATGAGATGTGATATCTCAATGCTTATACCAAATCTGAGACCCTTCCTATAGCATGAGATGTGATATCCAACTCCTTCCCATTCCAATCCTGAGACCCTTCCTATAGCATGAGATGTGATGTCTCAATGCTTCTAATACCAAACCTGAGATCCTTCCTATAACATGAGATGTGATATCCAACTCCTTCCCATTCCAATCCTGAGACCCTTCCTATAGCATGAGATGTGATGTCTCAATGCTTCTAATACCAAACCTGAGAACCTTCCTACAGCATGGAATGTGATATCTCAATGCTTCTAATACCAAACCTGAGACCAGTCCTATAACATGAGATTGGATATCCAACTCCTTCCCCTTCCAAACCTGAGACCCTTCCTATAGCATGAGATGTGATATCCAACTTCTTCCCATTCCAATCCTGAGACCCTTCCTATAACATGAGATGTGATGTCTCAATGCTTCTAATACCAAACCTGAGAACCTTCCTACAGCATGCGATGTGATATCTCAATGCTTCTAATACCAAACCTGAGACCCGTCCTATAACATGAGATGTGATATCCAACTCCTTCCCGTTTCAAACCTGAGACCCTTCCTATAACATGAGATGTGATATCCAACTCCTTCCCGTTTCAAACCTGAGACCCTTCCTATAGCATATGTGATATCCAACTCCTTCCCATTCCAAACATGAGACCCTTCCTATAGCAAGAATGTAATATCCAACTCCTTCCCATTCCAATCCTGAGACCATTCCTATAGCATGAGATGTGATATCTCAATGCTTCTAATACCAAACCTGAGATCCTTCCTATGACATGAGATGTGATATCCAATTCCTCCCAATTCCAAACCTGAGAACCTTCCTACAGCATGCGATGTGATATCTCAATGCTTCTAATACCAAACCTGAGACCAGTCCTATAACATGAGATTGGATATCCAACTCCTTCCCCTTCCAAACCTGAGACCCTTCCTATAGCATGAGATGTGATATCCAACTTCTTTCCATTCCAATCCTGAGACCCTTCCTATAACATGAGATGTGATGTCTCAATGCTTCTAATACCAAACCTGAGATCTTTCCTATAACATGAGATGTGATATCCGACTTCTTCCCATTCCAATCCTGAGACCCTTCCTATAGCATGAGATGTGCTATCTCAATGCTTATACCAAACCTGAGACCCTTCCTAAAGCTTGAGATGTGATATCCAACTCCTTCCCATTCCAATCCTGAGACCCTTCCTATAACATGAAATGTGATATCCAACTCCTTCCCATTCCAACCTGAGACCCTTCCTATAGCATGAGATGGGATATCCAACTCCTTCCAAATCCAATACTGATACCCTTCCAATAGCATGAGATGTGATATCCCAATGCTTCTACCAAACCTGACAACCATACTATGGCATGAGATGTGATATCAAACTCCTTCCCATTCCAATCCTGAGACTCTTCCTATAGCATGAGATGTGATATCTCAATGCTTATACCAAATCTGAGACCCTTCCTATAGCATGAGATGTGATATCCAACTCCTTCCCATTCCAATCCTGAGACCCTTCCTATAGCATGAGATGTGATGTCTCAATGCTTCTAATACCAAACCTGAGATCCTTCCTATAACATGAGATGTGATATCCAACTCCTTCCCATTCCAATCCTGAGACCCTTCCTATAGCATGAGATGTGATGTCTCAATGCTTCTAATACCAAACCTGAGAACCTTCCTACAGCATGCGATGTGATATCTCAATGCTTCTAATACCAAACCTGAGACCAGTCCTATAACATGAGATTGGATATCCAACTCCTTCCCCTTCCAAACCTGAGACCCTTCCTATAGCATGAGATGTGATATCCAACTTCTTCCCATTCCAATCCTGAGACCCTTCCTATAACATGAGATGTGATGTCTCAATGCTTCTAATACCAAACCTGAGATCTTTCCTATAACATGAGATATAATATCCAACTCCTTCCCATTCCAATCCTGAGACCCTCCCTATAGCATGAGATGTGCTATCTCAATGCTTATACCAAAACTGAGACCCTTCCTAAAGCTTGAGATGTGATATCCAACTCCTTCCCATTCCAATCCTGAGACCCTTCCTATAGCATGAGATGTGATATCTCAATGCTTCTAATATCAAACTTGAGACCCTCCCTATAGCATGAGATGTGATACCCAAGTCCTTCCCATTCCAATCCTGAGACACTTCCTATAGCATGAGATGTGATGTCTCAATGCTTCTAATACCAAACCTGAGATCCTTCCTATAACATGAGATGTGATATCCAACTCCTTCCCATTCCAATCCCGGGACCCTTCCTATAGCATGAGATGTGATATCTCGATGTTTATACCAAACCTGAGACCCTTCCTATAGCATGAGATGTGATATCCAACTCCTTCCCATTCCAATCCTGAGACCCTTCCTATAGCATGAGATGTGATATCTCAATGCCTCTAATACCAAACCTGAGATCCTTCCTCTAACATGAAATGTGATATCCAACTCCTTCCCTTTCCAAACATGAGAGCCTACCTATAACATGAGATGTGATATCCAACTCCTTCCCATTCCAATCCTGAGACACTTCCGATAGCAGAGATGTGATATCTCAATGCTTATACCAAACCTGAGACCCTTCCTATAACATGAGATGTGATATCCAACTCCTTCCTGGTCCCAACCTGAGACCCTTACTATAGCATATGTGATATCCAACTCCTTCCCATTCCAAACATGAGACCCTTCCTATAGCAAGAATGTAATATCCAACTCCTTCCCATTCCAATCCTGAGACCATTCCTATAGCATGAGATGTGATATCTCAATGCTTCTAATACCAAACCTGAGATCCTTCCTATGACATGAGATGTGATATCCAATTCCTCCCCATTCCAAACCTGAGAACCTTCCTACAGCATGCGATGTGATATCTCAATGCTTCTAATACCAAACCCGAGACCAGTCCTATAACATGAGATTGGATATCCAACTCCTTCCCCTTCCAAACCTGAGACCCTTCCTATAGCATGAGATGTGATATCCAACTTCTTCCCATTCCATTCCTGAGACCCTTCCTATAACATGAGATGCAATGTCTCAATGCTTCTAATACCAAACCTGAGATCTTTCCTATAACATGAGATGTGATATCCAACTCCTTCCCATTCCAATCTTGAGACCCTTCCTATAGCATGAGATGTGATATCTCAATGCTTATAACAAACCTGAGACCCTTCCTATAGCTTGAGATGTGATATCCAACTCCTTCCCATTCCAATCCTGAGACCCTTCCTATAGCATGAGATGTGATATCTCAAGGCCTCTAATACCAAACCTGAGATCCTTCCTCTAACATGAAATGTGATATCCAACTCCTTCCCTTTCCAAACATGAGAGCCTACCTATAGTGAGATGTGATATCCAAGTCCTTCCCATTCCAATCCTTAGACCCTTCCTACAGCATGCAATATGATATCTCAATGATTCTAATAACAAACCTGAGACCCTTCCTATAGCATGAGATGTGATATCCAACTTCTTCCCATTCCATTCCTGAGACCCTTCCTATAACATGAGATGCGATGTCTCAATGCTTCTAATACCAAACCTGAGATCTTTCCTATAACATGAGATGTGATATCCAACTCCTTCCCATTCCAATCCTGAGACCCTTCCTATAGCATGAAATGTGATATCTCAATGCTTATACCAAACCTGAGACCCTTCCTATAGCTTGAGATGTGATATCCAACTCCTTCCCATTCCAATCCTGAGACCCTTCCTATAGCATGAGATGTGATATCTCAAGGCCTCTAATACCAAACCTGAGATCCTTCCTCTAACATGAAATGTGATATCCAACTCCTTCCCTTTCCAAACATGAGAGCCTACCTATAGTGAGATGTGATATCCAAGTCCTTCCCATTCCAATCCTTAGACCCTTCCTACAGCATGCAATATGATATCTCAATGATTCTAATAACAAACCTGAGACCCATCCTATAACATGAGATGGGATATCCAACTCCTTCCCATTCCAATCCTGAGACACTTCTGATAGCAGAGATGTGATATCTCAATGCTTATACCAAACCTGAGACCCTTCCTATAACATGAGATGTGATATCCAACTCCTTCCCGGTCCAAACCTGAGACCCTTACTATAGCATATGTGATATCCAACTCCTTCCCATTCCAAACATGAGACCCTTCCTATAGCAAGAATGTAATATCCAACTCCTTCCCATTCCAATCCTGAGACCACTCCTATAGCATGAGATGTGATATCTCAATGCTTCTAATACCAAACCTGAGATCCTTCCTATAACATGAGATGTGATATCCAACTCCTTCCCATTCCAATCCTGAGACCCTTCCTATAGCATGAGATGTGATGTCTCAATGCTTCTAATACCAAACCTGAGAACCTTCCTACAGCATGCGATGTGATATCTCAATGCTTCTAATACCAAACCTGAGACCAGTCCTATAACATGAGATTGGATATCCAACTCCTTCCCCTTCCAAACCTGAGACCCTTCCTATAGCATGAGATGTGATATCCAACTTCTTCCCATTCCAATCCTGAGACCCTTCCTATAACATGAGATGTGATGTCTCAATGCTTCTAATACCAAACCTGAGATCTTTCCTATAACATGAGATGTAATATCCAACTCCTTCCCATTCCAATCCTGAGACCCTTCCTATAGCATGAGATGTGCTATCTCAATGCTTATACCAAACCTGAGACCCTTCCTAAAGCTTGAGATGTGATATCCAACTCCTTCCCATTCCAATCCTGAGACCCTTCCTATAGCATGAGATGTGATATCTCAATGCTTCTAATATCAAACTTGAGACCCTCCCTATAGCATGAGATGTGACACCCAAGTCCTTCCCATTCCAATCCTGAGACACTTCCTATAGCATGAGATGTGATATCTCAATGCTTATACCAAACCTGAGACCCTTCCTATAGCATGAGATGTGATATCCAACTCCTTCCCATTCCAATCCTGAGACCCTTCCTATAGCATGAGATGTGATGTCTCAATGCTTCTAATACCAAACCTGAGATCCTTCCTATAACATGAGATGTGATATCCAACTCCTTCCCATTCCAATCCTGAGACCCTTCCAATAGCAGAGATGTGATATCTCAATGCTTATACCAAACCTAAGACCCTTCCTATGGCATGAGATGTGATATCCAACTCCTTCCCATTCCAATCCCGAGACCCTTCCTATAGCATGAGATGTGATATCTCGATGCATATACCAAATCTGAGACCCTTCCTATAGCATGAGATGTGATATCCAACTCCTTCCTATAGCATGAGATGTGATGTCTCAATGCTTCTAATACCAAACCTGAGATCCTTCCTATAACATGAGATGTGATATCCAACTCCTTCCCATTCCAATCCTGAGACCCTTCCTATAGCATGAGATGTGATGTCTCAATGCTTCTAATACCAAACCTGAGAACCTTCCTACAGCATGCGATGTGATATCTCAATGCTTCTTCTACCAAACCTGAGACCCGTCCTATAACATGAGATGTGATATCCAACTCCTTCCCGTTTCAAACCTGAGACCCTTCCTATAACATGAGATGTGATATCCAACTCCTTCCCGTTTCAAACCTGAGACCCTTCCTATAGCATATGTGATATCCAACTCCTTCCCATTCCAAACATGAGACCCTTCCTATAGCAAGAATGTAATATCCAACTCCTTCCCATTCCAATCCTGAGACCATTCCTATAGCATGAGATGTGATATCTCAATGCTTCTAATACCAAACCTGAGATCCTTCCTATGACATGAGATGTGATATCCAATTCCTCCCCATTCCAAACCTGAGAACCTTCCTACAGCATGCGATGTGATATCTCAATGCTTCTAATACCAAACCTGAGACCAGTCCTATAACATGAGATTGGATATCCAACTCCTTCCCCTTCCAAACCTGAGACCCTTCCTATAGCATGAGATGTGATATCCAACTTCTTCCCATTCCAATCCTGAGACCCTTCCTATAACATGAGATGTGATGTCTCAATGCTTCTAATACCAAACCTGAGATCTTTCCTATAACATGAGATGTGATATCCAACTCCTTCCCATTCCAATCCTGAGACCCTTCCTATAGCATGAGATGTGCTATCTCAATGCTTATACCAAACCTGAGACCCTTCCTAAAGCTTGAGATGTGATATCCAACTCCTTCCCATTCCAATCCTGAGACCCTTCCTATAACATGAAATGTGATATCCAACTCCTTCCCATTCCAACCTGAGACCCTTCCTATAGCATGAGATGGGATATCCAACTCCTTCCAAATCCAATACTGATACCCTTCCAATAGCATGAGATGTGATATCCCAATGCTTCTACCAAACCTGAGAACCATACTATGGCATGAGATGTGATATCAAACTCCTTCCCATTCCAATCCTGAGACTCTTCCTATAGCTTGAGATGTGATATCCGAAATCCTTCCCATTCCAATTCTGAGACCCTTCCTATACGATGAGACTTGATATCTCAATGCTTCTAATACCAAACCTGAGACCCGTCCTATAACATGAGATATGATATCCAAATCTTTCCCCTTCCAAACCTTAGACCCTTCCTTTATCATGAGATGTGATATCCAACTCCTTCCCATTCCGATCCTGAGACCCTTCCGATATCATGAGATTTGTTATCTCAATGCTTCTTATATCAAAATTGAGACCCGCCTATAACATGAGATGTGATATCCAAATCTTTCCCCTTCCAAACCTTAGACCCTTCCTTTATCATGAGATGGGATATCCAACTCCTTCCCATTCCAATCCTGAGACCCTTCCGATAGCAGAGATGTGATATCTCAATGCTTATACCAATCCTGAGACCCTTCCTATGGCCTGAGATGTCATATACAACTCCTTCCCAATCCAATCCTGAGACCCTTCCTTTAGCATGAGATGTGATATCTCAATGCTTATACCAAATCTGAGACCCTTCCTATAGCATGAGATGTGATATACAACTCCTTCACATTCCAATCCTGAGACCCTTCCTATAGCATGAGATGTGATGTCTCAATGCTTCTAATACCAAACCTGAGATCCTTCGTATAACATGAGATGTGATATCCAACTCCTTCCCATTCCAATCCTGAGACCCTTCCTATAGCATGAGATGTGATGTCTCAATGCTTCTAATACCAAACCTGAGAACCTTCCTACAGCATGCGATGTGATATCTCAATGCTTCTAATACCAAACCTGAGACCAGTCCTATAACATGAGATTGGATATCCAACTCCTTCCCCTTCCAAACCTGAGACCCTTCCTATAGCATGAGATGTGATATCCAACTTCTTCCCATTCCAATCCTGAGACCCTTCCTATAACATGAGATGTGATGTCTCAATGCTTCTAATACCAAACCTGAGATCTTTCCTATAACATGAGATGTAATATCCAACTCCTTCCCATTCCAATCCTGAGACCCTTCCTATAGCATGAGATGTGCTATCTCAATGCTTATACCAAACCTGAGACCCTTCCTAAAGCTTGAGATGTGATATCCAACTCCTTCCCATTCCAATCCTGAGACCCTTCCTATAGCATGAGATGTGATATCTCAATGCTTCTAATATCAAACTTGAGACCCTCCCTATAGCATGAGATGTGATACCCAAGTCCTTCCCATTCCAATCCTGAGACACTTCCTATAGCATGAGATGTGATGTCTCAATGCTTCTAATACCAAACCTGAGATCCTTCCTATAACATGAGATGTGATATCCAACTCCTTCCCATTCCAATCCCGGGACCCTTCCTATAGCATGAGATGTGATATCTCGATGTTTATACCAAACATGAGACCCTTCCTATAGCATGAGATGTGATATCCAACTCCTTCCCATTCCAATCCTGAGACCCTTCCTATAGCATGAGATGTGATATCTCAATGCCTCTAATACCAAACCTGAGATCCTTCCTCTAACATGAAATGTGATATCCAACTCCTTCCCTTTCCAAACATGAGAGCCTACCTATAGCATGAGATGTGATATCCAAGTCCTTCCCATTCCAATCCTTAGACCCTTCCTACAGCATGCAATAGGATATCTCAATGATTCTAATAACAAACCTGAGACCCATCCTATAACATGAGATGGGATATCAAACTCCTTCCCATTCCAATCCTGAGACACTTCCGATAGCAGAGATGTGATATCTCAATGCTTATACCAAACCTGAGACCCTTCCTATAACATGAGATGTGATATCCAACTCCTTCCTGGTCCCAACCTGAGACCCTTACTATAGCATATGTGATATCCAACTCCTTCCCATTCCAAACATGAGACCCTTCCTATAGCAAGAATGTAATATCCAACTGCTTCCCATTCCAATCCTGAGACCATTCCTATAGCATGAGATGTGATATCTCAATGCTTCTAATACCAAACCTGAGATCCTTCCTATGACATGAGATGTGATATCCAATTCCTCCCCATTCCAAACCTGAGAACCTTCCTACAGCATGCGATGTGATATCTGAATGCTTCTAATACCAAACCCAAGACCAGTCCTATAACATGAGATTGGATATCCAACTCCTTCCCCTTCCAAACCTGAGACCCTTCCTATAGCATGAGATGTGATATCCAACTTCTTCCCATTCCATTCCTGAGACCCTTCCTATAACATGAGATGCGATGTCTCAATGCTTCTAATACCAAACCTGAGATCTTTCCTATAACATGAGATGTGATATCCAACTCCTTCCCATTCCAATCCTAAGACCCTTCCTATAGCATGAGATGTGATATCTCAATGCTTATACCAAACCTGAGACCCTTCCTATAGCGTGAGATGTGATATCCAACTCCTTCCCATTCCAATCCTGAGACCCTTCCTATAGCATGAGATGTGATATCTCAATGCCTCTAATACCAAACCTGAGATCCTTCCTCTAACATGAAATGTGATATCCAACTCCTTCCCCTTCCAAACCTGAGAGCCTTCCTATAGCATGAGATATGATATCCAAGTCCTTCCCATCCAATCCTGAGACCCTTCCTATAACATGAAATGTGATATCCAACTCCTTCCCATTCCAACCTGAGACCCTTACTATAGCATGAGATGGGATATCCAACTCCTTCCAAATCCAATGCTGATACCCTTCCGATAGCATGAGATGTGATATCCCAATGCTTCTACCAAACCTGAGACCCATACTATGGCATGAGATGTGATATCAAACTCCTTCCCATTCCAATCCTGAGACCCTACCTATAGCTTGAGATGTGATATCCAACTCCTTCCCATTCCAATTCTGAGACCCTTCCTATACCATGAAACTTGATATCTCAATGCTTCTAATACAAAACCTGAGACCCGTCCTATAACATGAGATGTGATATCCAAATCCTTCCCCTTCCAAACCTTAGACCCTTCCTTTATCATGAGATGTGATATCCAATTCCTTCCCATTCCAATCCTGACACCCTTCCGATATCATGAGATTTGTTATCTCAATACTTCTAATATCAAACTTGAGACCCTCCCTATAGCATGAGATGTGACATCCAAGTCCTTTCCATTCCAATCCTGAGACTCTTCCTATAGCATGAGATGTGATATCTCAATGCTTCTAATACCAAACCTGAGACCCTTCCTATAACATGAGATGGGATATCCAACTCCTTCCCATTCCAATCCTGAGAGACCCTTCCGATAGCAGAGATGTGATATCTCAATGCTTATACCAAACCTGAGACCCTTCCTATGGCCTGATTTGTCATATACAACTCCTTCCCATTCCAATCCTGAGACCCTTCCTATAGCATGAGATGTGATATCTCAATGCTTATACCAAATCCGAGACCCTTCCTATATCATGAGATGTGATATCCAACTCCTTCCCATTCCAATCCTGAGACCCTTCCTATAGCATGAGATGTGATGTCTCAATGCTTCTAATACCAAACCTGAGATCCTTCCTATAATATGAGATGTGATATCCAACCCCTTCCCATTCCAATCCTGAGACCCTTATGATAGCATGAGATGTGCTATCTCAATGCCTCTAATACCAAACCTGAGATACTTCTGATAGCATGAGATGTGATATCTCAATGCTTCTAGTACCAAACCTGAGATCCTTCCTATAACATGAGATGTGATTTTTCAAATCCTTCCACTTCCAAACCTGAGACCCTCCCTTTAGCATGAGATGTGATATCCAACTCCTTCCCATTCCAATCCTGAGACCCTTCTGATAGCATGAGATGTGATATTTCAATGCCTCTAATACCAAACCTGAGATCCTACCTCTAACATGAAATGTGATATCCATCTCCTTCCCTTTCCAAACATGAGACCCTGCCTATAGCATGAGATGTGATATCAAAAGTCCTTCCCATTCCAATCCTGAGACCCTTCCTATAGCATGTGATGTGATATCTCAATGCTTATACCAAACCTGAGACCCTTCCTATGGCATGAGATGTCATATACAACTCCTTCCCATTCCAATCCTGAGACCCTTCCTATAGCATGAGATGTGATATCTCAATGCTTATACCAAACCTGAGACCCTTCCTATAGCATGAGATGTGATATCCAACTTCTTCCCATTCCAATCCTGAGACCCTTCCTATAACATGAGATGTGATGTCTCAATGCTTCTAATACCAAACCTGAGACCCTTCCTATAACATGAGATGGGATATCCAACTCCTTCCCATTCCAATCCTGAGACCCTTCCGATAGTAGAGATGTGATATCTCAATGCTTATACCAAACCTGAGACCCTTCCTATGGCCTGAGATGTCATATACAACTCCTTCCCATTCCAATCCTGAGACCGTTCCTATAGCATGAGATGTGATATCTCAATGCTTATACCAAATCTGAGACCCTTCCTATAGCATGAGATGTGATATCCAACTCCTTCCCATTCCAATCCTGAGACCCTTCCTATAGCATGAGATGCGATGTCTCAATGCTTCTAATACCAAACCTGAGATCCTTCCTATAACATGAGATGTGATATCCAACTCCTTCCCATTCCAATCCTGAGACCCTTATGATAGCATGAGATGTGATATCTCAATGCCTCTAATACCAAACCTGAGATACTTCCGATAGCATGAGATGTGATATCTCAATGCTTCTAATACCAAACCTGAGATCCTTCCTATAACATGAGATGTGATTTCCAAATCCTTCCCCTTCCAAACCTGAGACCCTCCCTTTAGCATGAGATGTGATATCCAACTCCTTCCCATTCCAATCCTGAGACCCTTCTGATAGCATGAGATGTGATATTTCAGTGCCTCTAATACCAAACCTGAGATCCTACCTCTAACATGAAATGTGATATCCATCTCCTTCCCTTTCCAAACCTGAGACCCTGCTTACAGCATGAGATGTGATATCCAAGTCCTTCCCATTACAATCCTGAGACCCTTCCTATAGCATGTGATGTGATATCTCAATGCTTATACCAAACCTGAGACCCTTCCTATGGCATGAGATGTCATATACAACTCCTTCCCATTCCAATCCTGAGACCCTTCAAATAGCATGAGATGTGATATCTCAATGCTTATACCAAACCTGAGACCCTTCCTATAGCATGAGATGTGATATCCAACTTCTTCCCATTCCAATCCTGAGACCCTTCCTATAACATGAGATGTGATGTCTCAATGCTTCTAATACCAAACCTGAGATCTTTCCTATAACATGAGATGTGATATCCAACTCCTTCCAATTCCAATCCTGAGACCCTTCCTATAGCATGAGATGTGATATCACAATGCTTATACCAAACCTGAGACCGTTCCTATAGCTTGAGATGTGATATCCAACTCCTTCCCATTCCAATCCTGAGACCCTTCCTATAGCATGAGATGTGATATCTCAAGGCCTCTAATACCAAACCTGAGATCGTTCCTCTAACATGAAATGTGATATCCAACTCCTTCCCCTTCCAAACCTGAGAGCCTTCCTATAGCATGAGATATGATAGCCAAGTCCTTCCAATTCCAATCCTGAGACCCTTCCTATAACATGAAATGTGATATCCAACTCCTTCCCATTCCAACCTGAGACCCTTCCTATAGCATGAGATGGGATATCACAATGCTTCTAATACCAAACCTGAGACTCTTCCTATAACATGAGATGGGATATCCAACTCCTTCCCATTCCAATCCTGAGACCCTTCCGATAGCAGAGATGTGATATCTCAATGCTTATACCAAACCTGAGACCGTTCCTATGGCCTGAGATGTGATATCCAACTGCTTCCCATTCCAATCCTGAGACCCTTCCTATAGCATGAGATGTGATATCTCAATGCTTATACCAAATCTGAGACCCTTCCTATAGCATGAGATGTGATATCCAACTTCTTCCCATTCCAATCCTGAGACCCTTCCTATAACATGAGATGTGATGTCTCAATGCTTCTAATACCAAACCTGAGATCTTTCCTATAACATGAGATGTGATATCCAACTCCTTCCCATTCCAATCCTGAGACCCTTCCTATAGCATGAGATGTGATATCTCAATGCTTATACCAAACCTGAGACCCTTCCTATAGCATGAGATGTGATATCCAACTTCTTCCCATTCCAATCCTGAGACCCTTCCTATAACATGAGATGTGATGTCTCAATGCTTCTAATACCAAACCTGAGACCCTTCCTATAACATGAGATGGGATATCCAACTCCTTCCCATTCCAATCCTGAGACCCTTCCGATAGTAGAGATGTGATATCTCAATGCTTATACCAAACCTGAGACCCTTCCTATGGCCTGAGATGTCATATACAACTCCTTCCCATTCCAATCCTGAGACCGTTCCTATAGCATGAGATGTGATATCTCAATGCTTATACCAAATCTGAGACCCTTCCTATAGCATGAGATGTGATATCCAACTCCTTCCCATTCCAATCCTGAGACCCTTCCTATAGCATGAGATGCGATGTCTCAATGCTTCTAATACCAAACCTGAGATCCTTCCTATAACATGAGATGTGATATCCAACTCCTTCCCATTCCAATCCTGAGACCCTTATGATAGCATGAGATGTGATATCTCAATGCCTCTAATACCAAACCTGAGATACTTCCGATAGCATGAGATGTGATATCTCAATGCTTCTAATACCAAACCTGAGATCCTTCCTATAACATGAGATGTGATTTCCAAATCCTTCCCCTTCCAAACCTGAGACCCTCCCTTTAGCATGAGATGTGATATCCAACTCCTTCCCATTCCAATCCTGAGACCCTTCTGATAGCATGAGATGTGATATTTCAGTGCCTCTAATACCAAACCTGAGATCCTACCTCTAACATGAAATGTGATATCCATCTCCTTCCCTTTCCAAACCTGAGACCCTGCTTACAGCATGAGATGTGATATCCAAGTCCTTCCCATTACAATCCTGAGACCCTTCCTATAGCATGTGATGTGATATCTCAATGCTTATACCAAACCTGAGACCCTTCCTATGGCATGAGATGTCATATACAACTCCTTCCCATTCCAATCCTGAGACCCTTCCTATAGCATGAGATGTGATATCTCAATGCTTATACCAAACCTGAGACCCTTCCTATAGCATGAGATGTGATATCCAACTTCTTCCCATTCCAATCCTGAGACCCTTCCTATAACATGAGATGTGATGTCTCAATGCTTCTAATACCAAACCTGAGATCTTTCCTATAACATGAGATGAGATATCCAACTCCTTCCAATTCCAATCCTGAGACCCTTCCTATAGCATGAGATGTGATATCACAATGCTTATACCAAACCTGAGACCGTTCCTATAGCTTGAGATGTGATATCCAACTCCTTCCCATTCCAATCCTGAGACCCTTCCTATAGCATGAGATGTGATATCTCAAGGCCTCTAATACCAAACCTGAGATCGTTCCTCTAACATGAAATGTGATATCCAACTCCTTCCCCTTCCAAACCTGAGAGCCTTCCTATAGCATGAGATATGATAGCCAAGTCCTTCCAATTCCAATCCTGAGACCCTTCCTATAACATGAAATGTGATATCCAACTCCTTCCCATTCCAACCTGAGACCCTTCCTATAGCATGAGATGGGATATCACAATGCTTCTAATACCAAACCTGAGACTCTTCCTATAACATGAGATGGGATATCCAACTCCTTCCCATTCCAATCCTGAGACCCTTCCGATAGCAGAGATGTGATATCTCAATGCTTATACCAAACCTGAGACCGTTCCTATGGCCTGAGATGTGATATCCAACTGCTTCCCATTCCAATCCTGAGACCCTTCCTATAGCATGAGATGTGATATCTCAATGCTTATACCAAATCTGAGACCCTTCCTATAGCATGAGATGTGATATCCAACTTCTTCCCATTCCAATCCTGAGACCCTTCCTATAACATGAGATGTGATGTCTCAATGCTTCTAATACCAAACCTGAGATCTTTCCTATAACATGAGATGTGATATCCAACTCCTTCCCATTCCAATCCTGAGACCCTTCCTATAGCATGAGATGTGATATCTCAATGCTTATACCAAACCTGAGACCCTTCCTAAGGCCTGAGATGTCATATACAACTCCTTCCCATTCCAATCCTGAGACCCTTCCTATAGCATGAGATGTGATATCTCAAGGCCTCTAATACCAAACCTGAGATCGTTCCTCTAACATGAAATGTGATATCCAACTCCTTCCCCTTCCAAACCTGAGAGCCTTCCTATAGCATGAGATATGATAGCCAAGTCCTTCCAATTCCAATCCTGAGACCCTTCCTATAACATGAAATGTGATATCCAACTCCTTCCCATTCCAACCTGAGACCCTTCCTATAGCATGAGATGGGATATCTCACTGCTTCTAATACCAAACCTGAGACTCTTCCTATAACATGAGATGGGATATCCAACTCCTTCCCATTCCAATCCTGAGACCCTTCCGATAGCAGAGATGTGATATCTCAATGCTT
This sequence comes from Ambystoma mexicanum, assembly GCF_040938575.1. Classification (NCBI taxonomy): domain Eukaryota; kingdom Metazoa; phylum Chordata; class Amphibia; order Caudata; family Ambystomatidae; genus Ambystoma; species Ambystoma mexicanum. Next base: position 527,662 of record NW_027182447.1, read on the forward strand.
ATACCAAACCTGAGACCCTTCCTATGGCCTGAGATGTGATATCCAACTGCTTCCCATTCCAATCCTGAGACCCTTCCTATAGCATGAGATGTGATATCTCAATGCTTATACCAAATCTGAGACCCTTCCTATAGCATGAGATGTGATATCCAACTCCTTCCCATTCCAATCCTGAGACCCTTCCTATAGCATGAGATGTGATGTCTCAATGCTTCTAATACCAAACCTGAGATCCTTCCTATAACATGAGATGTGATTTCCAAATCCTTCCCCTTCCAAACCTGAGACCCTCCCTTTAGCATGAGATGTGATATCCAACTCCTTCCCATTCCAATCCTGAGACCCTTCTGATAGCATGAGATGTGATATCTCAATGCCTCTAATACCAAACCTGAGATCCTACCTCTAACATGAAATGTGATATCCATCTCCTTCCCTTTCCAAACCTGAGACCCTGTCTATAGCATGAGATGTCATATACAACTCCTTCCCATTCCAATCCTGAGACCCTTCCTATAGCACGAGATGTGATATCTCAATGCTTATACCAAACCTGAGACCCTTCCTATAGCATGAGATGTGATATCCAACTCCTTCCCATTCCAATCCTGAGACCCTGCCTATAGCATGAGATGTGATATCCAACTCCTTCCCATTCCAATCCTGAGACCCTTCCTATAGCCTGAGATGTGATATCTCAATGCCTCTAATACCAAACCTGAGATCCTTCCTCTAACATGAAATGTGATATCCAACTCCTTCCCCTTCCAAACCTGAGAGCCTATCTATAGCATGAGATGTGATATCCAAGTCCTTCCCATTCCAATCTTGAGACACTTCCGATAGCAGAGATGTGATATCTCAATGCTTATACCAAACCTGAGACCCTTCCTATAACATGAGATGTGATATCCAACTCCTTCCCGTTCCAAACCTGAGACCCTTCCTTTAGCATGAGATGTGATATCTCAATGCTTCTAATACCAAACCTGAGACCAGTCCTATAACATGAGATTGGATATCCAACTCCTTCCCCTTCCAAACCTGAGACCCTTCCTATAGCATGAGATGTGATATCCAACTTCTTCCCATTCCAATCCTGAGACCCTTCCTATAACATGAGATGTGATGTCTCAATGCTTCTAATACCAAACCTGAGACCCTTCCTATAACATGAGATGTGATATCCAACTCCTTCCCGTTTCAAACCTGAGACCCTTCCTATAGCATATGTGATATCCAACTCCTTCCCATTCCAAACATGAGACCCTTTCTATAGCAAGAATGTAATATCCAACTCCTTCTAATTCCACTCCTGAGACCATTCCTATAGCATGAGATGTGATATCTCAATGCTTGTAATACCAAACCTGAGATCCTTCCTATGACATGAGATGTGATATCCAATTCCTCCCCATTCCAAACCTGAGAACCTTCCTACAGCATGCGATGTGATATCTCAATGCTTCTAATACCAAACCTGAGACCAGTCCTATAACATGAGATTGGATATCCAACTCCTTCCCCTTCCAAACCTGAGACCCTTCCTATAGCATGAGATGTGATATCCAACTTCTTCCCATTCCAATCCTGAGACCCTTCCTATAACATGAGATGTGATGTCTCAATGCTTCTAATACCAAACCTGAGATCTTTCCTATAACATGAGATGTGATATCCAACTCCTTCCCATTCCAATCCTGAGACCCTCCCTATAGCATGAGATGTGCTATCTCAATGCTTATACCAAACCTGAGACCCTTCCTAAAGCTTGAGATGTGATATCCAACTCCTTCCCATTCCAATCCTGAGACCCTTCCTATAACATGAAATGTGATATCCAACTCCTTCCCATTCCAACCTGAGACCCTTCCTATAGCATGAGATGTGATATCCCAATGCTTCTACCAAACCTGAGAACCATACTATGGCATGAGATGTGATATCAAACTCCCTCCCATTCCAATCCTGAGATTCTTCCTATAGCTTGAGATGTGATATCCAAATCCTTCCCATTCCAATTCTGAGACCCTTCCTATACCATGAGACTTGATATCTCAATTCTTCTAATGCCAAACCTGAGACCCGTCCTATAACATGAGATGTGATATCCAAATCTTTCCCCTTCCAAACCATAGACCCTTCCTTTATCATGAGATGTGATATCCAACTCCTTCCCATTCCAATCCTGAGACCCTTCCGATATCATGAGATTTGTTATCTCAATGCTTCTAATATCAAAATTGAGACCCGTCCTATAACATGAGATGTGATATCCAAATCTTTCCCCTTCCAAACCTTAGACCCTTCCTTTATCATGAGATGGGATATCCAACTCCTTTCCATTCCAATCCTGAGACCCTTCCGATAGCAGAGATGTGATATCTCAATGCTTATACCAATCCTGAGACCCTTCCTATGGCCTGAGATGTCATATACAACTCCTTCCCAATCCAATCCTGAGACCCTTCCTATATCATGAGATGTGATATCTCAATGCTTATACCAAATCTGAGACCCTTCCTATAGCATGAGATGTGATATCCAACTCCTTCAAATTCCAATCCTGAGACCCTTCCTATAGCATGAGATGTGATGTCTCAATGCTTCTAATACCAAACCTGAGATCCTTCCTATAACATGAGATGTGATATCCAACTCCTTCCCATTCCAATCCTGAGACCCTTCCTATAGCATGAGATGTGATGTCTCAATGCTTCTAATACCAAACCTGAGAACCTTCCTACAGCATGCGATGTGATATCTCAATGCTTCTAATACCAAACCTGAGACCAGTCCTATAACATGAGATTGGATATCCAACTCCTTCCCCTTCCAAACCTGAGACCCTTCCTATAGCATGAGATGTGATATCCAACTTCTTCCCATTCCAATCCTGAGACCCTTCCTATAACATGAGATGTGATGTCTCAATGCTTCTAATACCAAACCTGAGATCTTTCCTATAACATGAGATGTAATATCCAACTCCTTCCCATTCCAATCCTGAGACCCTTCCTATAGCATGAGATGTGCTATCGCAATGCTTATACCAAACCTGAGACCCTCCCTTTAGCATGAGATGTGATATCCAACTCCTTCCCATTCCAATCCTGAGACCCTTCTGATAGCATGAGATGTGATATTTCAGTGCCTCTAATACCAAACCTGAGATCCTACCTCTAACATGAAATGTGATATCCATCTCCTTCCCTTTCCAAACCTGAGACCCTGCTTACAGCATGAGATGTGATATCCAAGTCCTTCCCATTACAATCCTGAGACCCTTCCTATAGCATGTGATGTGATATCTCAATGCTTATACCAAACCTGAGACCCTTCCTATGGCATGAGATGTCATATACAACTCCTTCCCATTCCAATCCTGAGACCCTTCCTATAGCATGAGATGTGATATCTCAATGCTTATACCAAACCTGAGACCCTTCCTATAGCATGAGATGTGATATCCAACTTCTTCCCATTCCAATCCTGAGACCCTTCCTATAACATGAGATGTGATGTCTCAATGCTTCTAATACCAAACCTGAGATCTTTCCTATAACATGAGATGTGATATCCAACTCCTTCCCATTCCAATCCTGAGACCCTTCCTATAGCATGAGATGTGATATCACAATGCTTATACCAAACCTGAGACCGTTCCTATAGCTTGAGATGTGATATCCAACTCCTTCCCATTCCAATCCTGAGACCCTTCCTATAGCATGATATGTGATATCTCAAGGCCTCTAATACCAAACCTGAGATCGTTCCTCTAACATGAAATGTGATATCCAACTCCTTCCCCTTCCAAACCCGAGAGCCTTCCTATAGCATGAGATATGATAGCCAAGTCCTTCCAATTCCAATCCTGAGACCCTTCCTATAACATGAAATGTGATATCCAACTCCTTCCCATTCCAACCTGAGACCCCTCCTATAGCATGAGATGGGATATCTCAATGCTTCTAATACCAAACCTGAGACTCTTCCTATAACATGAGATGGGATATCCAACTCCTTCCCATTCCAATCCTGAGACCCTTCCGATAGCAGAGATGTGATATCTCAATGCTTATACCAAACCTGAGACCCTTCCTATGGCCTGAGATGTGATATCCAACTGCTTCCCATTCCAATCCTGAGACCCTTCCTATAGCATGAGATGTGATATCTCAATGCTTATACCAAATCTGAGACCCTTCCTATAGCATGAGATGTGATATCCAACTTCTTCCCATTCCAATCCTGAGACCCTTCCTATAACATGAGATGTGATGTCTCAATGCTTCTAATACCAAACCTGAGATCTTTCCTATAACATGAGATGTGATATCCAACTCCTTCCCATTCCAATCCTGAGACCCTTCCTATAGCATGAGATGTGATATCTCAATGCTTATACCAAACCTGAGACCCTTCCTAAGGCCTGAGATGTCATATACAACTCCTTCCCATTCCAATCCTGAGACCCTTCCTATAGCATGAGATGTGATATCTCAAGGCCTCTAATACCAAACCTGAGATCGTTCCTCTAACATGAAATGTGATATCCAACTCCTTCCCCTTCCAAACCTGAGAGCCTTCCTATAGCATGAGATATGATAGCCAAGTCCTTCCAATTCCAATCCTGAGACCCTTCCTATAACATGAAATGTGATATCCAACTCCTTCCCATTCCAACCTGAGACCCTTCCTATAGCATGAGATGGGATATCTCAATGCTTCTAATACCAAACCTGAGACTCTTCCTATAACATGAGATGGGATATCCAACTCCTTCCCATTCCAATCCTGAGACCCTTCCGATAACAGAGATGTGATATCTCAATGCTTATACCAAACCTGAGACCCTTCCTATGGCCTGAGATGTGATATCCAACTGCTTCCCATTCCAATCCTGAGACCCTTCCTATAGCATGAGATGTGATATCTCAATGCTTATACCAAATCTGAGACCCTTCCTATAGCATGAGATGTGATATCCAACTCCTTCCCATTCCAATCCTGAGACCCTTCCTATAGCATGAGATGTGATGTCTCAATGCTTCTAATACCAAACCTGAGATCCTTCCTATAACATGAGATGTGATTTCCAAATCCTTCCCCTTCCAAACCTGAGACCCCCCCTTTAGCATGAGATGTGATATCCAACTCCTTCCCATTCCAATCCTGAGACCCTTCTGATAGCATGAGATGTGATATCTCAATGCCTCTAATACCAAACCTGAGATCCTACCTCTAACATGAAATGTGATATCCATCTCCTTCCCTTTCCAAACCTGAGACCCTGTCTATAGCATGAGATGTCATATACAACTTCTTCCCATTCCAATCCTGAGACCCTTCCTATAACATGAGATGTGATGTCTCAATGCTTCTAATACCAAACCTGAGATCCTTCCTATAACATGAGATGTGATATCCAACTCCTTCTCATTCCAATCCTGAGACCCTTCCTATAGCATGAGATGTGCTATCTCAATGCTTATACCAAACCTGAGACCCTTCCTAAAGCTTGAGATGTGATATCCAACTCCTTCCCATTCCAATCCTGAGACCCTTCCTATAACATGAAATGTGATATCCAACTCCTTCCCATTCCAACCTGAGACCCTTCCTATAGCATGAGATGGGATATCCAACTCCTTCCAAATCCAATACTGATACCCTTCCAATAGCATGAGATGTGATATCCCAATGCTTCTACCAAACCTGAGAACCATACTATGGCATGAGATGTGATATCAAACTCCTTCCCATTCCAATCCTGAGACTCTTCCTATAGCTTGAGATGTGATATCCAAATCCTTCCCATTCCAATTCTGAGACCCTTCCTATACCATGAGACTTGATATCTCAATGCTTCTAATACCAAACCTGAGACCCGTCCTATAACATGAGATGTGATATCCAAATCTTTCCCCTTCCAAACCTTAGACCCTTCCTTTATCATGAGATGTCATATCCAACTCCTTCCCATTCCAATCCTGAGACCCTTCCGATATCATGAGATTTGTTATCTCAATGCTTCTAATATCAAAATTGAGACCCGTCCTATAACATGAGATGTGATATCCAAATCTTTCCCCTTCCAAACCTTAGACCCTTCCTTTATCATGAGATGGTATATCCAACTCCTTTCCATTCCAATCCTGAGACCCTTCCGATAGCAGAGATGTGATATCTCAATGCTTATACCAATCCTGAGACCCTTCCTATGGCCTGAGATGTCATATACAACTCCTTCCCAATCCAATCCTGAGACCCTTCCTATAACATGAGATGTGATATACAACTCCTTCCCAATCCAATCCTGAGATCCTTCCTATAACATGAGATGTGATATCCAACTCCTTCCCATTCCAATCCTGAGACCCTTCCTATAGCATGAGATGTGATGTCTCAATGCTTCTAATACCAAACCTGAGAACCTTCCTACAGCATGCAATGTGATATCTCAATGCTTCTAATACCAAACCTGAGACCAGTCCTATAACATGAGATTGGATATCCAACTCCTTCCCCTTCCAAACCTGAGACCCTTCCTATAGCATGAGATGTGATATCCAACTTCTTCCCATTCCAATCCTGAGACCCTTCCTATAACATGAGATGTGATGTCTCAATGCTTCTAATACCAAACCTGAGATCTTTCCTATAACATGAGATGTTTTATCCAACTCCTTCCCATTCCAATCCTGAGACCCTTCCTATAGCATGAGATGTGCTATCGCAATGCTTATACCAAACCTGAGACACTTCCTAAAGCTTGAGATGTGATATCCAACTCCTTCCCATTCCAATCCTGAGACCCTTCCTATAGCATGATATGTGATATCTCAATGCCTCTAATACCAAACCTGAGATCCTTCCTCTAACATGAAATGTGATATCGAACTCCTTCCCTTTCCAAACCTGAGAGCCTACCTATAGCATGAGATGTGATATCCAAGTCCTTCCCATTCCAATCCTTAGACCCTTCCTACAGCATGCAATATGATATCTCAATGATTCTAATAACAAACCTGAGACTCGTCCTATAACATGAGATGGGATATCCAACACCTTCCCATTCCAATCCTGAGACACTTCCGATAGCAGAGATGTGATATCTCAATGCTTATAACAAACCTGAGACCCTTCCTATAACATGAGATGTGATGTCTCAATGCTTCTAATACCAAACCTGAGATCTTTCCTATAACATGAGATGTAATATCCAACTCCTTCCCATTCCAATCCTGAGACCCTTCCTATAGCATGAGATGTGATATCTCAATGCGTATACCAAACCTGAGACCCTTCCTATAGCTTGAGATGTGATATCCAACTCCTTCCCATTCCAATCCTGAGACCCTTCCTATAGCATGAGATGTGATATCTCAAGGCCTCTAATACCAAACCTGAGATCCTTCCTCTAACATGAAATGTGATATCCAACTCCTTCCCCTTCCAAACCTGAGAGCCTTCCTATAGCATGAGATATGATATCCAAGTCCTTCCCATCCAATCCTGAGACCCTTCCTATAACATGAAATGTGATATCCAACTCCTTCCCATTCCAACCTGAGACCCTTACTATAGCATGAGATGGGATATCCAACTCCTTCCAAATCCAATACTGATACCCTTCCGATAGCATGAGATGTGATATCCCAATGCTTCTACCAAACCTGAGACCCATACTATGGCATGAGATGTGATATCAAACCCCTTCCCATTCCAATCCTGAGACCCTACCTATAGCTTGAGATGTGATATCCAACTCCTTCCCATTCCAATTCTGAGACCCTTCCTATACCATGAGACTTGATATCTCAATGCTTCTAATACAAAACCTGAGACCCGTCCTATAACATGAGATGTGATATCCAAATCCTTCCCCTTCCAAACCTTAGACCCTTCCTTTATCATGAGATGTGATATCCAATTCCTTCCCATTCCAATCCTGAGACCCTTCCGATATCATGAGATTTGTTATCTCAATACTTCTAATATCAAACTTGAGACCCTCCCTATAGCATGAGATGGGATATCCAACTCCTTCCCTTTCCAAACCTGAGACCCTGCCTATAGCATGAGATGTGATATCAAAAGTCCTTCCCATTCCAATCCTGAGACCCTTCCTATAGCATGTGATGTGATATCTCAATTCTTATACCAAACCTGAGACCCTTCCTATGGCATGAGATGTCATATACAACTCCTTCCCATTCCAATCCTGAGACCCTTCCTATAACATGAGATGGGATATCCAACTCCTTCCCATTCCAATCCTGAGACCCTTCCGATAGTAGAGATGTGATATCTCAATGCTTATACCAAACCTGAGACCCTTCCTATGGCCTGAGATGTCATATACAACTCCTTCCCATTCCAATCCTGAGACCGTTCCTATAGCATGAGATGTGATATCTCAATGCTTATACCAAATCTGAGACCCTTCCTATAGCATGAGATGTGATATCCAACTCCTTCCCATTCCAATCCTGAGACCCTTCCTATAGCATGAGATGCGATGTCTCAATGCTTCTAATACCAAACCTGAGATCCTTCCTATAACATGAGATGCGATATCCAACTCCTTCCCATTCCAATCCTGAGACCCTTATGATAGCATGAGATGTGATATCTCAATGCCTCTAATACCAAACCTGAGATACTTCCGATAGCATGAGATGTGATATCTCAATGCTTCTAATACCAAACCTGAGATCCTTCCTATAACATGAGATGTGATTTCCAAATCCTTCCCCTTCCAAACCTGAGACCCTCCCTTTAGCATGAGATGTGATATCCAACTCCTTCCCATTCCAACCCTGAGACCCTTCTGATAGCATGAGATGTGATATTTCAGTGCCTCTAATACCAAACCTGAGATCCTACCTCTAACATGAAATGTGATATCCATCTCCTTCCCTTTCCAAACCTGAGACCCTGCTTATAGCATGAGATGTGATATCCAAGTCCTTCCCATTACAATCCTGAGACCCTTCCTATAGCATGTGATGTGATATCTCAATGCTTATACCAAACCTGAGACCCTTCCTATGGCATGAGATGTCATATACAACTCCTTCCCATTCCAATCCTGAGACCCTTCCTATAGCATGAGATGTGATATCTCAATGCTTATACCAAACCTGAGACCCTTCCTATAACATGAGATGTGATATCCAACTTCTTCCCATTCCAATCCTGAGACCCTTCCTATAGCATGAGATGTGATATCACAATGCTTATACCAAACCTGAGACCGTTCCTATAGCTTGAGATGTGATATCCAACTCCTTCCCATTCCAATCCTGAGACCCTTCCTATAGCATGAGATGTGATATCTCAAGGCCTCTAATACCAAACCTGAGATCGTTCCTCTAACATGAAATGTGATATCCAACTCCTTCCCCTTCCAAACCTGAGAGCCTTCCTATAGCATGAGATATGATAGCCAAGTCCTTCCAATTCCAATCCTGAGACCCTTCCTATAACATGAAATGTGATATCCAACTCCTTCCCATTCCAACCTGAGACCCTACCTATAGCATGAGATGGGATATCTCAATGCTTCTAATACCAAACCTGAGACTCTTCCTATAACATGAGATGGGATATCCAACTCCTTCCCATTCCAATCCTGAGACCCTTCCGATAGCAGAGATGTGATATCTCAATGCTTATACCAAACCTGAGACCCTTCCTATGGCCTGAGATGTGATATCCAACTGCTTCCCATTCCAATCCTGAGACCCTTCCTATAGCATGAGATGTGATATCTCAATGCTTATACCAAATCTGAGACCCTTCCTATAGCATGAGATGTGATATCCAACTTCTTCCCATTCCAATCCTGAGACCCTTCCTATAACATGAGATGTGATGTCTCAATGCTTCTAATACCAAACCTGAGATCTTTCCTATAACATGAGATGTGATATCCAACTCCTTCCCATTCCAATCCTGAGACCCTTCCTATAGCATGAGATGTGATATCTCAATGCTTATACCAAACCTGAGACCCTTCCTAAGGCCTGAGATGTCATATACAACTCCTTCCCATTCCAATCCTGAGACCCTTCCTATAGCATGAGATGTGATATCTCAAGGCCTCTAATACCAAACCTGAGATCGTTCCTCTAACATGAAATGTGATATCCAACTCCTTCCCCTTCCAAACCTGAGAGCCTTCCTATAGCATGAGATATGATAGCCAAGTCCTTCCAATTCCAATCCTGAGACCCTTCCTATAACATGAAATGTGATATCCAACTCCTTCCCATTCCAACCTGAGACCCTTCCTATAGCATGAGATGGGATATCTCAATGCTTCTAATACCAAACCTGAGACTCTTCCTATAACATGAGATGGGATATCCAACTCCTTCCCATTCCAATCCTGAGACCCTTCCGATAGCAGAGATGTGATATCTCAATGCTTATACCAAACCTGAGACCCTTCCTATGACCTGAGATGTGATATCCAACTGCTTCCCATTCCAATCCTGAGACCCTTCCTATAGCATGAGATGTGATATCTCAATGCTTATACCAAATCTGAGACCCTTCCTATAGCATGAGATGTGATATCCAACTCCTTCCCATTCCAATCCTGAGACCCTTCCTATAGCATGAGATGTGATGTCTCAATGCTTCTAATACCAAACCTGAGATCCTTCCTATAACATGAGATGTGATTTCCAAATCCTTCCCCTTCCAAACCTGAGACCCTCCCTTTAGCATGAGATGTGATATCCAACTCCTTCCCATTCCAATCCTGAGACCCTTCTGATAGCATGAGATGTGATATCTCAATGCCTCTAATACCAAACCTGAGATCCTACCTCTAACATGAAATGTGATATCCATCTCCTTCCCTTTCCAAACCTGAGACCCTGTCTATAGCATGAGATGTCATATACAACTCCTTCCCATTCCAATCCTGAGACCCTTCCTATAGCACGAGATGTGATATCTCAATGCTTATACCAAACCTGAGACCCTTCCTATAGCATGAGATGTGATATCCAACTCCTTCCCATTCCAATCCCGAGACCCTGCCTATAGCATGAGATGTGATATCCAACTCCTTCCCATTCCAATCCTGAGACCCTTCCTATAGCCTGAGATGTGATATCTCAATGCCTCTAATACCAAACCTGAGATCCTTCCTCTAACATGAAATGTGATATCCAACTCCTTCCCTTTCCAAACCTGAGAGCCTATCTATAGCATGAGATGTGATATCCAAGTCCTTCCCATTCCAATCTTGAGACACTTCCGATAGCAGAGATGTGATATCTCAATGCTTATACCAAACCTGAGACCCTTCCTATAACATGAGATGTGATATCCAACTCCTTCCCGTTCCAAACCTGAGACCCTTCCTTTAGCATGAGACGTGATATCTCAATGCTTCTTATACCAAACCTGAGACCAGTCCTATAACATGAGATTGGATATCCAACTCCTTCCCCTTCCAAACCTGAGACCCTTCCTATAGCATGAGATGTGATATCCAACTTCTTCCCATTCCAATCCTGAGACCCTTCCTATAACATGAGATGTGATGTCTCAATGCTTCTAATACCAAACCTGAGACCCTTCCTATAACATGAGATGTGATATCCAACTCCTTCCCGTTTCAAACCTGAGACCCTTCCTATAGCATATGTGATATCCAACTCCTTCCCATTCCAAACATGAGACCCTTCCTATAGCAAGAATGTAATATCCAACTCCTTCCAATTCCAATCCTGAGACCATTCCTATAGCATGAGATGTGATATCTCAATGCTTGTAATACCAAACCTGAGATCCTTCCTATGACATGAGATGTGATATCCAATTCCTCCCCATTCCAAACCTGAGAACCTTCCTACAGCATGCGATGTGATATCTCAATGCTTCTAATACCAAACCTGAGACCAGTCCTATAACATGAGATTGGATATCCAACTCCTTCCCCTTCCAAACCTGAGACCCTTCCTATAGCATGAGATGTGATATCCAACTTCTTCCCATTCCAATCCTGAGACCCTTCCTATAACATGAGATGTGATGTCTCAATGCTTCTAATACCAAACCTGAGATCTTTCCTATAACATGAGATGTGATATCCAACTCCTTCCCATTCCAATCCTGAGACCCTTCCTATAGCATGAGATGTGCTATCTCAATGCTTATACCAAACCTGAGACCCTTCCTTAAGCTTGAGATGTGATATCCAACTCCTTCCCATTCCAATCCTGAGACCCTTCCTATAACATGAAATGTGATATCCAACTCCTTCCCATTCCAACCTGAGACCCTTCCTATAGCATGAGATGGGATATCCAACTCCTTCCAAATCCAATACTGATACCCTTCCAATAGCATGAGATGTGATATCCCAATGCTTCTACCAAACCTGAGAACCATACTATGGCATGAGATGTGATATCAAACTCCTTCCCATTCCAATCCTGAGACTCTTCCTATAGCTTGAGATGTGATATCCAAATCCTTCCCATTCCAATCCTGAGACCCTTCCGATATCATGAGATTTGTTATCTCAATGCTTCTAATATCAAAATTGAGACCCGTCCTATAACATGAGATGTGATATCCAAATCTTTCCCCTTCCAAACCTTAGACCCTTCCTTTATCATGAGATGGGATATCCAACTCCTTCCCATTCCAATCCTGAGACCCTTCCGATAGCAGAGATGTGATATCTCAATGCTTATACCAATCCTGAGACCCTTCCTATGGCCTGAGATGTCATATACAACTCCTTCCCAATCCAATCCTGAGACCCTTCCTATATCATGAGATGTGATATCTCAATGCTTATACCAAATCTGAGACCCTTCCTATAGCATGAGATGTGATATCCAACTCCTTCAAATTCCAATCCTGAGCCCCTTCCTATAGCATGAGATGTGATGTCTCAATGCTTCTAATACCAAACCTGAGATCCTTCCTATAACATGAGATGTGATATCCAACTCCTTCCCATTCCAATCCTGAGACCCTTCCTATAGCATGAGATGTGATGTCTCAATGCTTCTAATACCAAACCTGAGAACCTTCCTACAGCATGCGATGTGATATCTCAATGCTTCTAATACCAAACCTGAGACCAGTCCTATAACATGAGATTGGATATCCAACTCCTTCCCCTTCCAAACCTGAGACCCTTCCTATAGCATGAGATGTGATATCCAACTTCTTCCCATTCCAATCCTGAGACCCTTCCTATAACATGAGATGTGATGTCTCAATGCTTCTAATACCAAACCTGAGATCTTTCCTATAACATGAGATGTAATATCCAACTCCTTCCCATTCCAATCCTGAGACCCTTCCTATAGCATGAGATGTGCTATCGCAATGCTTATACCAAACCTGAGACCCTTCCTAAAGCTTGAGATGTGATATCCAACTCCTTCCCATTCCAATCCTGAGACCCTTCCTATAGCATGATATGTGATATCTCAATGCCTCTAATACCAAACCTGAGATCCTTCCTCTAACATGAAATGTGATATCGAACTCCTTCCCTTTCCAAACCTGAGAGCCTACCTATAGCATGAGATGTGATATCCAAGTCCTTCCCATTCCAATCCTTAGACCCTTCCTACAGCATGCAATATGATATCTCAATGATTCTAATAACAAACCTGAGACTCGTCCTATAACATGAGATGGGATATCCAACACCTTCCCATTCCAATCCTGAGACACTTCCGATAGCAGAGATGTGATATCTCAATGCTTATAACAAACCTGAGACCCTTCCTATAACATGAGATGTGATATCCAACTCCTTCCCTTTTCAAACCTGAGACCCTTCCTATAGCATATGTGATATCCAACTCCTTCCCATTCCAAACATGAGACCCTTCCTATAGCAAGAATGTAATATCCAACTCCTTCCCATTCCAATCCTGAGACCATTCCTATAGCATGAGATGTGATATCTCAATGCTTCTAATACCAAAACTGAGATCCTTCCTATGACATGAGATGTGATATCCAATTCCTCCCCATTCCAAACCTGAGAACCTTCCTACAGCATGCGATGTGATATCTCAATGCTTCTAATACCAAACCTGAGACCAGTCCTATAACATGAGATTAGATATCCAACTCCTTCCCCTTCCAAACCTGAGACCCTTCCTATAGCATGAGATGTGATATCCAACTTCTTCCCATTCCAATCCTGAGACCCTTCCTATAACATGAGATGTGATGTCTCAATGCTTCTAATACCACACCTGAGATCTTTCCTATAACATGAGATGTGATATCCAACTCCTTCCCATTCCAATCCTGAGACCCTTCCTATAGCATGAGATGTGCTATCTCAATGCTTATACCAAACCTGAGACCCTTCCTAAAGCTTGAGATGTGATATCCAACTCTTTCCCATTCCAATCCTGAGACCCTTCCTATAACATGAAATGTGATATCCAACTCCTTCCCATTCCAACCTGAGACCCTTCCTATAGCATGAGATGGGATATCCAACTCCTTCCAAATCCAATACTGATACCCTTCCAATAGCAGAGATGTGATATCTCAATGCTTATAACAAACCTGAGACCCTTCCTATAACATGAGATGTGATATCCAACTCCTTACCTTTTCAAACCTGAGACCTTTCCTATAGCATATGTGATATCCAACTCCTTCCCATTCCAAACATGAGACCCTTCCTATAGCAAGAATGTAATATCCAACTCCTTCCCATGCCAATCCTGAGACCATTCCTATAGCATGAGATGTGATATCTCAATGCTTCTAATACCAAAACTGAGATCCTTCCTATGACATGAGATGTGATATCCAATTCCTCCCCATTCCAAACCTGAGAACCTTCCTACAGCATGCGATGTGATATCTCAATGCTTCTAATACCAAACCTGAGACCAGTCCTATAACATGAGATTGGATATCCAACTCCTTCCCCTTCCAAACCTGAGACCCTTCCTATAGCATGAGATGTGATATCCAACTTCTTCCCATTCCAATCCTGAGACCCTTCCTATAACATGAGATGTGATGTCTCAATGCTTCTAATACCACACCTGAGATCTTTCCTATAACATGAGATGTGATATCCAACTCCTTCCCATTCCAATCCTGAGACCCTTCCTATAGCATGAGATGTGCTATCTCAATGCTTATACCAAACCTGAGACCCTTCCTAAAGCTTGAGATGTGATATCCAACTCTTTCCCATTCCAATCCTGAGACCCTTCCTATAACATGAAATGTGATATCCAACTCCTTCCCATTCCAACCTGAGACCCTTCCTATAGCATGAGATGGGATATCCAACTCCTTCCAAATCCAATACTGATACCCTTCCAATAGCATGAGATGTGATATCCCAATGCTTCTACCAAACCTGAGAACCATACTATGGCATGAGATGTGATATCAAACTCCTTCCCATTCCAATCCTGAGACTCTTCCTATAGCTTGAGATGTGATATCCGAAATCCTTCCCATTCCAATTCTGAGACCCTTCCTATACCATGAGACTTGATATCTCAATGCTTCTAATACCAAACCTGAGACCCGTCCTATAACATGAGATGTGATATCCAAATCTTTCCCCTTCCAAACCTTAGACCCTTCCTTTATCATGAGATGTGATATCCAACTCCTTCCCATTCCAATCCTGAGACCCTTCCGATATCATGAGATTTGTTATCTCAATGCTTCTAATATCAAAATCCTTCCCATTCCAATTCTGAGACCCTTCCTATACCATGAGACTTGATATCTCAATGCTTCTAATACCAAACCTGAGACCCGTCCTATAACATGAGATGTGATATCCAAATCTTTCCCCTTCCAAACCTTAGACCCTTCCTTTATCATGAGATGTGATATCCAACTCCTTCCCATTCCAATCCTGAGACCCTTCCGATATCATGAGATTTGTTATCTCAATGCTTCTAATATCAAAATTGAGACCCGTCCTATAACATGAGATGTGATATCCAAATCTTTCCCCTTCCAAACCTTAGACCCTTCCTTTATCATGAGATGGGATATCCAACTCCTTCCCATTCCAATCCTGAGACCCTTCTGATAGCAGAGATGTGATATCTCAATGCTTATACCAATCCTGAGAACCTTCCTATGGCCTGAGATGTCATATACAACTCCTTCCGAATCCAATCCTGAGACCCTTCCTATAGCATGAGATGTGATATCTCAATGCTTATACCAAATCTGAGACCCTTCCTATAACATGAGATGTGATATCCAACTCCTTCCCATTCCAATCCTGAGACCCATCCTATAGCATGAGATGTGATGTCTCAATGCTTCTAATACCAAACCTGAGAACCTTCCTACAGCATGCGATGTGATATCTCAATGCTTCTAATACCAAACCTGAGACCAGTCCTATAACATGAGATTGGATATCCAACTCCTTCCCCTTCCAAACCTGAGACCCTTCCTATAGCATGAGATGTGATATCCAACTTCTTCCCATTCCAATCCTGAGACCGTTCCTATAACATGAGATGTGATGTCTCAATGCTTCTAATACCAAACCTGAGAACCTTCCTATAACATGAGATGTAATATCCAACTCCATCCCATTCCAATCCTGAGACCCTTCCTATAGCATGAGATGTGCTATCTCAATGCTTATACCAAACCTGAGACCCTTCCTAAAGCTTGAGATGTGATATCCAACTCCTTCCCATTCCAATCCTGAGACCCTTCCTATAGCATGATATGTGATATCCCAAGGCCTCTAATACCAAACCTGAGATCCTTCCTCTAACATGAAATGTGATATCCAACTCCTTCCCCTTCCAAACCTGAGAGCCTTCCTATAGCATGAGATATGATATCCAAGTCCTTCCCATTCCAATCCTGAGACCCTTCCTATAACATGAAATGTGATATCCAACTCCTTCCCATTCCAACCTGAGACCCTTCCTATAGCATGAGATGGGATATCCAACTCCTTCCAAATCCAATACTGATACCCTTCCAATAGCATGAGATGTGATATCCCAATGCTTCTACCAAACCTGAGACCCATACTATGGCATGAGATGTGATATCAAACTCCTTCCCATTCCAATCTTGAGACTCTTCCTATAGCTTGAGATGTGATATCCAACTCCCTCCCATTCCAATTCTGAGACCGTTCCTATGCCATGAGACTTGATATCTCAATGCTTCTAATACCAAACCCGAGACCCGTCCTATAACATGAGATGTGATATCCAAATCTTTCCCCTTCCAAACCTTAGACCCTTCCTTTATCATGAGATGTGATATCCAACTCCTTCCCATTCCAATCGTGAGACCCTTCCGATATCATGAGATTTGTTATCTCAATGCTTCTAATATCAAACTTGAGACCCTCCCTATAGCATGAGATGTGACATCCAAGTCCTCCCCATTCCAATCCTGAGACCCTTCCTATAGCATGAGATGTGATATCTCAATGCTTCTAATACCAAACCTGAGACCCTTCCTATAACATGAGATGGGATATCCAACTCCTTCCCATTCCAATCCTGAGACCCTTCCGATAGCAGAGATGTGATATCTCAATGCTTATACCAATCCTGAGACCCTTCCTATGGCCTGAGATGTCATATACAACTCCTTCCCAATCCAATCCTGAGACCCTTCCTATAGCATGAGATGTGATATCTCAATGCTTATACCAAATCTGAGACCCTTCCTATAGCATGAGATGTGATATCCAACTCCTTCCCATTCCAATCCTGAGACCCTTCCTATAGCATGAGATGTGATGTCTCAATGCTTCTAATACCAAACCTGAGACCAGTCCTATAACATGAGATTGGATATCCAACTCCTTCCCCTTCCACACCTGAGACCCTTCCTATAGCATGAGATGTGATATCCAACTTCTTCCCATGCCAATCCTGAGACCCTTCCTATAGCATGAGATGTGATATCTCAAGGCCTCTAATACCAAACCTGAGATCCTTCCTCTAACATGAAATGTGATATCCAACTCCTTCCCCTTCCAAACCTGAGAGCCTTCCTATAGCATGAGATATGATATCCAAGTCCTTCCCATTCCAATCCTGAGACCCTTCCTATAACATGAAATGTGATATCCAACTCCTTCCCATTCTAACCTGAGACCCTTCCTATAGCATGAGATGGGATATCCAACTCCTTCCAAATCCTATACTGATACCCTTCCAATAGCATGAGATGTGATATCCCAATGCTTCTACCAAACCTGAGACCCATACTATGGCATGAGATGTGATATCAAACTCCTTCCCATTCCAATCCTGAGACTCTTCCTATAGCTTGAGATGTGATATCCAACTCCTTCCCATTCCAATCCTGAGACCCTTCCGATATCATGAGATTTGTTATCTCAATGCTTCTAATATCAAACTTGATACCCTCCCTATAGCATGAGATGTGACATCCAAGTCCTCCCCATTCCAATCCTGAGACCCTTCCTATAGCATGAGATGTGATATCTCAATGCTTCTAATACCAAACCTGAGACTCTTCCTATAACATGAGATGGGATATCCAACTCCTTCCCATTCCAATCCTGAGACCCTTCCGATAGCAGAGATGTGATATCTCAATGCTTATACCAATCCTGAGACCCTTCCTATGGCCTGAGATGTCATATACAACTCCTTCCCAATCCAATCCTGAGACCCTTCCTATAGCATGAGATGTGATATCCCAATGCTTATACCAAATCTGAGACCCTTCCTATAGCATGAGATGGGATATCCAACTCCTTCCAAATCCAATACTGATACCCTTCCAATAGCATGAGATGTGATATCCCAATGCTTCTACCAAACCTGAGACCCATACTATAGCATGAGATGGGATATTCAACTCCTTCCAAATCCAATACTGATACCCTTCCAATAGCATGTGATGTGATATCCCAATGCTTCTACCAAACCTGAGACCCATACTATGGCATGAGATGTGATATCAAACTCATTCCCATTCCAATCCTGAGATTCTTCCTATAGCTTGAGATGTGATATCCAACTCCTTCCAATTCCAATTCTGAGACCCTACCTATGCCATGATACTTGATATCTCAATGCTTCTAATACCAAACCTGAGACCCGTCCTATAACATGAGATGTGATATCCAAATCTTTCCCCTTCCAAACCTTAGACCCTTCCATTATCATGAGATGTGATATCCAACTCCTTCCCATTCCAATCCTGAGACCCTGCCTATAGCATGAGATGTGATATCCAAGTCCTTCCCATTCCAATCCTGAGACCCTTTCTATAGCATGTGATGTGATATCTCAATGCTTATACCAAACCTGAGACCCTTCCTATGGCATGAGATGTCATATACAACTCCTTCCCATTCCAATCCTGAGACCCTTCCTATAGCATGAGATGTGATATCTCAATGCATATACCAACCCTGAGACCCTTCCTATAGCATGAGATGTGATATCCAACTTCTTCCCATTCCAATCCTGAGACCCTTCCTATAACATGAGATGTGATGTCTCAATGCAATACCAAACCTGAGATATTTCCTATAATATGAGATGTGATATCCAACTCCTTCCCATTCCAATCCTGAGACCCTTCCTATAGCATGAGATGTGATATCTCAATGCTTCTAATACCAAACCTGAGACCCTTCCTATAACATGAGATGTGATTTCCAAATCCTTCCCTTCCAAACCTGAGACCCTCCCTTTAGCATGAGATGTGATATACAACTCCTTCACATTCCAATCCTGAGACCCTTCTGATAGCATGAGATGTGATATCTCAATGCCTCTAATACCAAACCTGAGATCTTATCTCTAACATGAAATGTGATATCCATCTCCTTCCCTTTCCAAACCTGAGACCCTGCCTATAGCATGTGATGTGATATCTAAGTCCTCCCCATTCCAATCCTGAGACCCTTTCTATAGCATGTGATGTGATATCTCAATGCTTATACCAAACCTGAGACCCTTCCTATGGCATGAGATGTCATATACAACTCCTTCCCATTCCAATCCTGAGACCCTTCCTATAGCATGAGATGTGATATCTCAATGCATATACCAACCCTGAGACCCTTCCTATAGCATGAGATGTGATATCCAACTTCTTCCCATTCCAATCCTGAGACCCTTCCTATAACATGAGATGTGATGTCTCAATGCTTCTAATACCAAACCTGAGACAAGTCCTATAACATGAGATTGGATATCCAACTCCTTCCCCTTCCAAACCTGAGACCCTTCCTATAGCATGAGATGTGATATCCAACTTTTTCCCATTCCAATCCTGAGACCCTTCCTATAACATGAGATGTGATGTCTCAATGCTTCTAATACCAAACCGGAGATCTTTCCTATAACATGAGATGTGATATCCAACTCCTTCCCATTCCAATCCTGAAACCCTTCCTATAGCATGAGATGTGCTATCTCAATGCTTATACCAAACATGAGACCCTTCCTAAAGCTTGAGATGTGATATCCAACTCCTTCCCATTCCAATCCTGAGACCCTTCCTATAGCATGAGATGTGATATCTCAAGGCCTCTAATACCAAACCTGAGATCCTTCCTCTAACATGAAATGTGATATCCAACTCCTTCCCCTTCCAAACCTGAGAGCCTTCCTATAGCATGAGATATGATATCCAAGTCCTTCCCATTCCAATCCTGAGACCCTTCCTATAACATGAAATGTGATATCCAACTCCTTCCCATTCTAACCTGAGACCCTTCCTATAGCATGAGATGGGATATCCAACTCCTTCCAAATCCAATACTGATACCCTTCCAATAGCATGAGATGTGATATCCCAATGCTTCTACCAAACCTGAGACCCATACTATGGCATGAGATGTGATATCAAACTCCTTCCCATTCCAATCCTGAGACTCTTCCTATAGCTTGAGATGTGATATCCAACTCCTTCCCATTCCAATTCTGAGACCCTTCCTATGCCATGAGACTTGATATCTCAATGCTTCTAATACCAAACCTGAGACCCGTCCTATAACATGAGATGTGATATCCAAATATTTCCCCTTCCAAACCTTAGACCCTTCCTTTATCATGAGATGTGATATCCAACTCCTTCCCATTCCAATCCTGAGACCCTTCCGATATCATGAGATTTGTTATCTCAATGCTTCTAATATCAAACTTGAGACCCTCCCTATAGCATGAGATGTGACATCCAAGTCCTCCCCATTCCAATCCTGAGACCCTTCCTATAGCATGAGATGTGATATCTCAATGCTTCTAAAACCAAACCTGAGACTCTTCCTATAACATGAGATGGGATATCCAACTCCTTCCCATTCCAATCCTGAGACCCTTCCGATAGCAGAGATGTGATATCTCAATGCTTATACCAATCCTGAGACCCTTCCTATGGCCTGAGATGTCATATACAACTCCTTCCCAATCCAATCCTGAGACCCTTCCTATAGCATGAGATGTGATATCCCAATGCTTATACCAAATCTGAGACCCTTCCTATAGCATGAGATGGGATATCCAACTCCTTCCAAATCCAATACTGATACCCTTCCAATAGCATGAGATGTGATATCCCAATGCTTCTACCAAACCTGAGACCCATACTATAGCATGAGATGGGATATTCAACTCCTTCCAAATCCAATACTGATACCCTTCCAATAGCATGTGATGTGATATCCCAATGCTTCTACCAAACCTGAGACCCATACTATGGCATGAGATGTGATATCAAACTCCTTCCCATTCCAATCCTGAGACTCTTCCTATAGCTTGAGATGTGATATCCAACTCCTTCCAATTCCAATTCTGAGACCCTACCTATGCCATGAGACTTGATATCTCAATGCTTCTAATACCAAACCTGAGACCCGTCCTATAACATGAGATGTGATATCCAAATCTTTCCCCTTCCAAACCTTAGACCCTTCCATTATCATGAGATGTGATATCCAACTCCTTCCCATTCCAATCCTGAGACCCTTCTGATAGCATGAGATGTGATATCTCAATGCCTCTAATACCAAACCTGAGATCTTATCTCTAACATGAAATGTGATATCCATCTCCGTCCCTTTCCAAACCTGAGACCCTGCCTATAGCATGAGATGTGATATCCAAGTCCTTCCCATTCCAATCCTGAGACCCTTTCTATAGCATGTGATGTGATATCTCAATGCTTATACCAAACCTGAGACCCTTCCTATGGCATGAGATGTCATATACAACTCCTTCCCATTCCAATCCTGAGACCCTTCCTATAGCATGAGATGTGATATCTCAATGCATATACCAACCCTGAGACCCTTCCTATAGCATGAGATGTGATATCCAACTTCTTCCCATTCCAATCCTGAGACCCTTCCTATAACATGAGATGTGATGTCTCAATGCAATACCAAACCTGAGATATTTCCTATAATATGAGATGTGATATCCAACTCCTTCCCATTCCAATCCTGAGACCCTTCCTATAGCATGAGATGTGATATCTCAATGCTTCTAATACCAAACCTGAGACCCTTCCTATAACATGAGATGTGATTTCCAAATCCTTCCCCTTCCAAACCTGAGACCCTCCCTTTAGCATGAGATGTGATATACAACTCCTTCACATTCCAATCCTGAGACCCTTCTGATAGCATGAGATGTGATATCTCAATGCCTCTAATACCAAACCTGAGATCTTATCTCTAACATGAAATGTGATATCCATCTCCTTCCCTTTCCAAACCTGAGACCCTGCCTATAGCATGAGATGTGATATCCAAGTCCTTCCCATTCCAATCCTGAGACCCTTTCTATAGCATGTGATGTGATATCTCAATGCTTATACCAAACCTGAGACCCTTCCTATGGCATGAGATGTCATATACAACTCCTTCCCATTCCAATCCTGAGACCCTTCCTATAGCATGAGATGTGATATCTCAATGCATATACCAACCCTGAGACCCTTCCTATAGCATGAGATGTGATATCCAACTTCTTCCCATTCCAATCCTGAGACCCTTCCTATAACATGAGATGTGATGTCTCAATGCTTCTAATACCAAACCTGAGATATTTCCTATAATATGAGATGTGATATCCAACTCCTTCCCATTCCAATCCTGAGACGCTTCCTATAGCATGAGATGTGATATCTCAATGCTTATACCAAACCTGAGACCCTTCCTATAGCTTGAGATGTGATATCCAACTTCTTCCCATTCCAATCCAGAGACCCTTCCTATAGCATGAGATGTGATATCTCAAGGCCTCTAATACCAAACCTGAGATCCTTCCTCTAACATGAAATGTGATATCCAACTCCTTCCCCTTCCAAACCTGAGAGCTTTCCTATAGCATGAGATATGATATCCAAGTCCTTGCCATTCCAATCCTGAGACCCTTTCTATAACATGAAATGTGATATCCAACTCCTTCCCATTGCAACCTGAGACCCTTCCTATAGCATGAGATGGGATATCCAACTCCTTCCAAATCCAATACTGATACCCTTCCGATAGCATGAGATGTGATATCCCAATGCTTCTACCAAACCTGAGACCCATACTATGGCATGAGATGTGATATCAAACTCCTTCCCATTCCAATCCTGAGGCCCTTCCTATAGCTTGAGGTGTGATATCCAACTCCTTCCCATTCCAATTCTGAGACCCTTCTTATACCATGAGACTTGATATCTCAATGCTTCTAATACCAAACCTGAGACCCGTCCTATAACATGAGATGTGATATCCAAATCCTTCCCCTTCCAAACCTCAGACCCTTCCTTTATCATGAGATGTGATATCCAACTCCTTCCCATTCCAATCCTGAGACCCTTCCGATATCATGAGATTTGTTATCTCAATGCTTTTAATATCAAACTTGAGACCCTCCCTATAGCATGAGATGTGACATCCAAGTCCTTCCCATTCCAATCCTGAGACCCTTCCTATAGCATGAGATGTGATATCTCTATGCTTCTAATACCAAACCTGAGACCCTTCCTATAACATGAGATGGGATATCCAACTCCTTCCCATTCCAATCCTGAGACCCTTCCGATAGCAGAGATGTGATATCTCAATGCTTATACCAAACCTGAGACCCTTCCTATGGCCTGGGATGTCATATACAACTCCTTCCCATTCCAATCCTGAGACCCTTCCTATAGCATGAGATGTGATATCTCAATGCCTATACCAAATCTGAGACCCTTCCTATAGCATGAGATGTGACATCCAATTCCTTCCCATTCCAATCCTGAGACCCTTCCTATAGCATGAGATGTGATATCTCAATGCTTATACCAAACCTGAGAGCCTACCTATAGCATGAGATGTGATATCCAAGTCCATCCCATTCCAATCCTTAGACCCTTCCTACAGCATGCAATGTGATATCTCAATGATTCTAATACCAAACCAGAGACTCGTCCTATAACATGAGATGGGATATCCAACTCCTTCCCATTCCAATCCTAAGCCACTTCCGATAGCAGAGATGTGATATCTCAATGCTTATACCAAATCTGAGACCCTTCCTATAACATGAGATGTGATATCCAACTCCTTCCCGTTCCAAACCTGAGACACTAACTATAGCATATGTGATATCCAACTCCTTCCCATTCCAAACATGAGACCCTTCCTATAGCAAGAAAGTAATATCCAACTCCTACCCATTCCAATCCTGAGACCCTTCCTATAGCAAGAGATGTGATATCCAAATCCTTCCCATTCCAATCCTGAGACCCTTCCTATAACATGAGATGTGATATCCAACTCCTTCCCATTCCAACCTGAGACACTTCCTATAGCATGAGAAGGGATATCCAACTCCTTCCCAATCCAATCCTGAGACCCTTCCGATAGCAGAGATGTGATATCTCAATGCTTATACCAAACCTGAGACCCTTCCTATAGCATGAGAAGGGATATCCAACTCCTTCCCAATCCAATCCATCCTGAGACCCTTCCGATAGCAGAGACGTGATATCTCAATGCTTCTACCAAACCTGAGACCCTTCCTTTAGCATGAGATGGGATATCAAACTCCTTCCAAATCCAATACTGATACCCTTCCAATAGCATGAGATGTGATATCCCAATGCTTCTACCAAACCTGAGAACCATACTATGGCATGGGATGTGATATCAAACTCCTTCCCATTCCAATCCTGAGACTCTTCCTATAGCTTGAGATGTGATATCCAAATCCTTCCCATTCCAATTCTGAGACCCTTCCTATATCATGAGACTTGATATCTCAATGCTTATACCAATCCTGAGACCCTTCCTATGGCCTGAGATGTCATATACAACTCCTTCCCAATCCAATCCTGAGACCCTTCCTATATCATGAGATGTGATATCTCAATGCTTATACCAAATCTGAGACCCTTCCTATAGCATGAGATGTGATATCCAACTCCTTCAAATTCCAATCCTGAGACCCTTCCTATAGCATGAGATGTGATGTCTCAATGCTTCTAATACCAAACCTGAGATCCTTCCTATAACATGAGATGTGATATCCAACTCCTTCCCATTCCAATCCTGAGACCCTTCCTATAGCATGAGATGTGATGTCTCAATGCTTCTAATACCAAACCTGAGAACCTTCCTACAGCATGCAATGTGATATCTCAATGCTTCTAATACCAAACCTGAGACCAGTCCTATAACATGAGATTGGATATCCAACTCCTTCCCCTTCCAAACCTGAGACCCTTCCTATAGCATGAGATGTGATGTCTCAATGCTTCTAATACCAAACCTGAGATCTTTCCTATAACATGAGATGTGATTTCCAACTCCTTCCCATTCCAATCCTGAGACCCTTCCTATAGCATGAGATGTGCTATCTCAATGCTTATACCAAACCTGAGACCCTTCCTAAAGCTTGAGATGTGATATCCAACTCCTTCCCATTCCAATCCTGAGACCCTTCCTATAACATCAAATGTGATATCCAACTCCTTCCCATTCCAACCTGAGACCCTTCCTATAGCATGAGATGGGATATCCAACTCCTTCCAAATCCAATACTGATACCCTTCCAATAGCATGAGATGTGATATCCCAATGCTTCTACCAAACCTGAGAACCATACTATGGCATGAGATGTGATATCAAACTCCTTCCCATTCCAATCCTGAGACTCTTCCTATAGCTTGAGATGTGATATCCAAAATCCTTCCCATTCCAATTCTGAGACCCTTCCTATACCATGAGACATGATATCTCAATGCTTCTAATACCAAACCTGAGACCCGTCCTATAACATGAGATGTGATATCCAAATCTTTCCCCTTCCAAACCTTAGCCCCTTCCTTTATCATGAGATGTGATATCCAACTCCTTCCCATTCCAATCCTGAGACCCTTCCGATATCATGAGATTTGTTATCTCAATGCTTCTAATATCAAAATTGAGACCCGTCCTATAACATGAGATGTGATATCCAAATCTTTCCCCTTCCAAACCTTAGACCCTTCCTTTATCATGAGATGGGATATCCAACTCCTTCCCATTCCAATCCTGAGACCCTTCCGATAGCAGAGATGTGATATCTCAATGCTTATACCAATCCTGAGACCCTTCCTATGGCCTGAGATGTCATATACAACTCCTTCCCAATCCAATCCTGAGACCCTTCCTATAGCATGAGATGTGATATCTCAATGCTTATACCAAATCTGAGACCCTTCCTATAGCATGAGATGTGATATCCAACTCCTTCCCATTCCAATCCTGAGACCCTTCCTATAACATGAGATGTGATGTCTCAATGCTTCTAATACCAAACCTGAGATCCTTCCTATAACATGAGATGTGATATCCAACTCCTTCCCATTCCAATCCTGAGACCCTTCCTATAGCATGAGATGTGATGACTCAATGCTTCTAATACCAAACCTGAGAACCTTCCTAGAGCATGCGATGTGATATCTCAATGCTTCCAATACCAAACCTGAGACCAGTCCTATAACATGAGATTGGATATCCAACTCCTTCCCCTTCCAAACCTGAGACCCTTCCTATAGCATGAGATGTGATATCCAACTTCTTCCCATTCCAATCCTGAGACCGTTCCTATAACATGAGATGTGATGTTTCAATGCTTCTAATACCAAACCTGAGATCTTTCCTATAACATCAGATGTAATATCCAACTCCTTCCCATTCCAATCCTGAGACCCTTCCTATAGCATGGGATGTGCTATCTCAATGCTTATACCAAACCTGAGACCCTTCCTAAAGCTTGAGATGTGATATCCAACTCCTTCCCATTCCAATCCTGAGACCCTTCCTATAGCATGATATGTGATATCTCAAGGCCTCTAATACCAAACCTGAGATCCTTCCTCTGACATGAAATGTGATATCCAACTCCTTCCCCTTCCAAACCTGAGAGCCTTCCTATATCATGAGATATGATACCCAAGTCCTTCCCATTCCAATCCTGAGACCCTTCCTATAACATGAAATGTGATATCCAACTCCTTCCCATTCCAACCTGAGACCCTTCCTATAGCATGAGATGGGATATCCAACTCCTTCCAAATCCAATACTGATACCCTTCCAATAGCATGAGATGTGATATCCCAATGCTTCTACCAAACCTGAGACCCATACTATGGCATGAGATGTGATATCAAACTCCTTCCCATTCCAATCTTGAGACTCTTCCTATAGCTTGAGATGTGATATCCAACTCCTTCCCATTCCAATTCTGAGACCCTTCCTATGCCATGAGACTTGATATCTCAATGCTTCTAATACCAAACCTGAGACCCGTCCTATAACATGAGATGTGATATCCAAATCTTTTCCCTTCCAAACCTTAGACCCTTCCTTTATCATGAGATGTGATATCCAACTCCTTCCCATTCCAATCCTGAGACCCTTCCGATATCATGAGATTTGTTATCTCAATGCTTCTAATATCAAACTTGAGAAACTCCCTATAGCATGAGATGTGACATCCAAGTCCTCCCCATTCCAATCCTGAGACCCTTCCTATAGCATGAGATGTGATATCTCAATGCTTCTAATACCAAACCTGAGACCCTTCCTATAACATGAGATGGGATATCCAACTCCTTCCCATTCCAATCCTGAGACCCTTCCGATAGCAGAGATGTGATATCTCAATGCTTATACCAATCCTGAGACCCTTCCTATGGCCTGAGATGTCATATACAACTCCTTCCCAATCCAATCCTGAGACCCTTCCTATAGCATGAGATGTGATATCTCAATGCTTATACCAAATCTGAGACCCTTCCTATAGCATGAGATGTAATATCCAACTCCTTCCCATTCCAATCCTGAGACCCTTCCTATAGCATGAGATGTGATGTCTCAATGCTTCTAATACCAAACCTGAGATCCTTCCTATAACATGAGATGTGATATCCAACTCCTTCCCATTCCAATCCTGAGACCCTTCCTATAGCATGAGATGTGATGTCTCAATGCTTCTAATACCAAACCTGAGAACCTTCCTACAGCATGCAATGTGATATCTCAATGCTTCTAATACCAAACCTGAGACCAGTCCTATAACATGAGATTGGATATCCAACTCCTTCCCCTTCCAAACCTGAGACCCTTCCTATAGCATGAGATGTGATATCCAACTTCTTCCCATTCCAATCCTGAGACCCTTCCTATAACATGAGATGTGATGTCTCAATGCTTCTAATACCAAACCGGAGATCTTTCCTATAACATGAGATGTGATATCCAACTCCTTCCCATTCCAATCCTGAAACCCTTCCTATAGCATGAGATGTGCTATCTCAATGCTTATACCAAACCTGAGACCCTTCCTAAAGCTTGAGATGTGATATCCAACTCCTTCCCATTCCAATCCTGAGACCCTTCCTATAGCATGAGATGTGATATCTCAAGGCCTCTAATACCAAACCTGAGATCCTTCCTCTAACATGAAATGTGATATCCAACTCCTTCCCATTCCAATCCTGAAACCCTTCCTATAGCATGAGATGTGCTATATCAATGCTTATACCAAACCTGAGACCCTTCCTAAAGCTTGAGATGTGATATCCAACTCCTTCCCCTTCCAAACCTGAGAGCCTTCCTATAGCATGAGATATGATATCCAAGTCCTTCCCATTCCAATCCTGAGACCCTTCCTATAACATGAAATGTGATATCCAACTCCTTCCCATTCCAACCTGAGACCCTTCCTATAGCATGAGATGGGATATCCAACTCCTTCCAAATCCAATACTGATACCCTTCCAATAGCATGAGATGTGATATCCCAATGCTTCTACCAAACCTGAGACCCATACTATGGCATGAGATGTGATATCAAACTCCTTCCCATTCCAATCCTGAGACTCTTCCTATAGCTTGAGATGTGATATCCAACTCCTTCCCATTCCAATTCTGAGACCCTTCTTATGCCATGAGACTTGATATCTCAATGCTTCTAATACCAAACCTGAGACCCGTCCTATAACATGAGATGTGATATCCAAATCTTTCCCCTTCCAAACCTTAGACCCTTCCTTTATCATGAGATGTGATATCCAACTCCTTCCCATTCCAATCCTGAGACCCTTCCGATATCATGAGATTTGTTATCTCAATGCTTCAAATATCAAACTTGAGACCCTCCCTATAGCATGAGATGTGACATCCAAGTCCTCCCCATTCCAATCCTGAGACCCTTCCTATAGCATGAGATGTGATATCTCAATGCTTCTAATACCAAACCTGAGACTCTTCCTATAACATGAGATGGGATATCCAACTCCTTCCCATTCCAATCCTGAGACCCTTCCGATAGCAGAGATGTGATATCTCAATGCTTATACCAATCCTGAGACCCTTCCTATGGCCTGAGATGTCATATACAACTCCTTCCCAATCCAATCCTGAGACCCTTCCTATAGCATGAGATGTGATATCTCAATGCTTATACCAAATCTGAGACCCTTCCTATAGCATGAGATGGGATATCCAACTCCTTCCAAATCCAATACTGATACCCTTCCAATAGCATGAGATGTGATATCCAACTCCTTCCCATTCCAATCCTGAGACCCTTCCTATAACATGAGATGTGATGTCTCAATGCTTCTAATACCAAACCTGAGATCCTTCCTATAACATGAGATGTGATATCCAACTCCTTCCCATTCCAATCCTGAGACCCTTCCTATAGCATGAGATGTGATGACTCAATGCTTCTAATACCAAACCTGAGAACCTTCCTAGAGCATGCGATGTGATATCTCAATGCTTCCAATACCAAACCTGAGACCAGTCCTATAACATGAGATTGGATATCCAACTCCTTCCCCTTCCAAACCTGAGACCCTTCCTATAGCATGAGATGTGATATCCAACTTCTTCCCATTCCAATCCTGAGACCGTTCCTATAACATGAGATGTGATGTTTCAATGCTTCTAATACCAAACCTGAGATCTTTCCTATAACATCAGATGTAATATCCAACTCCTTCCCATTCCAATCCTGAGACCCTTCCTATAGCATGGGATGTGCTATCTCAATGCTTATACCAAACCTGAGACCCTTCCTAAAGCTTGAGATGTGATATCCAACTCCTTCCCATTCCAATCCTGAGACCCTTCCTATAGCATGATATGTGATATCTCAAGGCCTCTAATACCAAACCTGAGATCCTTCCTCTGACATGAAATGTGATATCCAACTCCTTCCCCTTCCAAACCTGAGAGCCTTCCTATATCATGAGATATGATACCCAAGTCCTTCCCATTCCAATCCTGAGACCCTTCCTATAACATGAAATGTGATATCCAACTCCTTCCCATTCCAACCTGAGACCCTTCCTATAGCATGAGATGGGATATCCAACTCCTTCCAAATCCAATACTGATACCCTTCCAATAGCATGAGATGTGATATCCCAATGCTTCTACCAAACCTGAGACCCATACTATGGCATGAGATGTGATATCAAACTCCTTCCCATTCCAATCTTGAGACTCTTCCTATAGCTTGAGATGTGATATCCAACTCCTTCCCATTCCAATTCTGAGACCCTTCCTATGCCATGAGACTTGATATCTCAATGCTTCTAATACCAAACCTGAGACCCGTCCTATAACATGAGATGTGATATCCAAATCTTTTCCCTTCCAAACCTTAGACCCTTCCTTTATCATGAGATGTGATATCCAACTCCTTCCCATTCCAATCCTGAGACCCTTCCGATATCATGAGATTTGTTATCTCAATGCTTCTAATATCAAACTTGAGAAACTCCCTATAGCATGAGATGTGACATCCAAGTCCTCCCCATTCCAATCCTGAGACCCTTCCTATAGCATGAGATGTGATATCTCAATGCTTCTAATACCAAACCTGAGACCCTTCCTATAACATGAGATGGGATATCCAACTCCTTCCCATTCCAATCCTGAGACCCTTCCGATAGCAGAGATGTGATATCTCAATGCTTATACCAATCCTGAGACCCTTCCTATGGCCTGAGATGTCATATACAACTCCTTCCCAATCCAATCCTGAGACCCTTCCTATAGCATGAGATGTGATATCTCAATGCTTATACCAAATCTGAGACCCTTCCTATAGCATGAGATGTAATATCCAACTCCTTCCCATTCCAATCCTGAGACCCTTCCTATAGCATGAGATGTGATGTCTCAATGCTTCTAATACCAAACCTGAGATCCTTCCTATAACATGAGATGTGATATCCAACTCCTTCCCATTCCAATCCTGAGACCCTTCCTATAGCATGAGATGTGATGTCTCAATGCTTCTAATACCAAACCTGAGAACCTTCCTACAGCATGCAATGTGATATCTCAATGCTTCTAATACCAAACCTGAGACCAGTCCTATAACATGAGATTGGATATCCAACTCCTTCCCCTTCCAAACCTGAGACCCTTCCTATAGCATGAGATGTGATATCCAACTTCTTCCCATTCCAATCCTGAGACCCTTCCTATAACATGAGATGTGATGTCTCAATGCTTCTAATACCAAACCGGAGATCTTTCCTATAACATGAGATGTGATATCCAACTCCTTCCCATTCCAATCCTGAAACCCTTCCTATAGCATGAGATGTGCTATCTCAATGCTTATACCAAACCTGAGACCCTTCCTAAAGCTTGAGATGTGATATCCAACTCCTTCCCATTCCAATCCTGAGACCCTTCCTATAGCATGAGATGTGATATCTCAAGGCCTCTAATACCAAACCTGAGATCCTTCCTCTAACATGAAATGTGATATCCAACTCCTTCCCATTCCAATCCTGAAACCCTTCCTATAGCATGAGATGTGCTATATCAATGCTTATACCAAACCTGAGACCCTTCCTAAAGCTTGAGATGTGATATCCAACTCCTTCCCCTTCCAAACCTGAGAGCCTTCCTATAGCATGAGATATGATATCCAAGTCCTTCCCATTCCAATCCTGAGACCCTTCCTATAACATGAAATGTGATATCCAACTCCTTCCCATTCCAACCTGAGACCCTTCCTATAGCATGAGATGGGATATCCAACTCCTTCCAAATCCAATACTGATACCCTTCCAATAGCATGAGATGTGATATCCCAATGCTTCTACCAAACCTGAGACCCATACTATGGCATGAGATGTGATATCAAACTCCTTCCCATTCCAATCCTGAGACTCTTCCTATAGCTTGAGATGTGATATCCAACTCCTTCCCATTCCAATTCTGAGACCCTTCTTATGCCATGAGACTTGATATCTCAATGCTTCTAATACCAAACCTGAGACCCGTCCTATAACATGAGATGTGATATCCAAATCTTTCCCCTTCCAAACCTTAGACCCTTCCTTTATCATGAGATGTGATATCCAACTCCTTCCCATTCCAATCCTGAGACCCTTCCGATATCATGAGATTTGTTATCTCAATGCTTCAAATATCAAACTTGAGACCCTCCCTATAGCATGAGATGTGACATCCAAGTCCTCCCCATTCCAATCCTGAGACCCTTCCTATAGCATGAGATGTGATATCTCAATGCTTCTAATACCAAACCTGAGACTCTTCCTATAACATGAGATGGGATATCCAACTCCTTCCCATTCCAATCCTGAGACCCTTCCGATAGCAGAGATGTGATATCTCAATGCTTATACCAATCCTGAGACCCTTCCTATGGCCTGAGATGTCATATACAACTCCTTCCCAATCCAATCCTGAGACCCTTCCTATAGCATGAGATGTGATATCTCAATGCTTATACCAAATCTGAGACCCTTCCTATAGCATGAGATGGGATATCCAACTCCTTCCAAATCCAATACTGATACCCTTCCAATAGCATGAGATGTGATATCCCAATGCTTCTACCAAACCTGAGACCCATACTATAGCATGAGATGGGATATTCAACTCCTTCCAAATCCAATACTGATACCCTTCCAATAGCATGTGATGTGATATCCCAATGCTTCTACCAAACCTGAGACCCATACTATGGCATGAGATGTGATATCAAACTCATTCCCATTCCAATCCTGAGACTCTTCCTATAGCTTGAGATGTGATATCCAACTCCTTGCCATTCCAATTCTGAGACCCTACCTATGCCATGAGACTTGATATCTCAATGCTTCTAATACCAAACCTGAGACCCGTCCTATAACATGAGATGTGATATCCAAATCTTTCCCCTTCCAAACCTTAGACCCTTCCATTATCATGAGATATGATATCCAACTCCTTCCCATTCCAATCCTGAGACCCTTCCGATATCATGAGATTTGTTATCTCAATGCTTCTAATATCAAACTTGAGACCCTCCCTATAGCATGACATGTGACATCCAAGTCCTCCCCATTCCAATCCTGAGACCCTTCCTATAGCATGAGATATGATATCCAACTCCTTGCCATTCAAATCCTGAGACCCTTCCAAACCTGAGACCCTTCCTATGGCATGAGATGTGATATCCAACTCCTTGCCATTCAAATCCTGAGACCCCTCCGATAGCAGAGACGTGATATCTCAATGCTTCTACCAATCCTGAGACCCTTCCTTTAGCATGAGATGTGATATCCAAATCCTTCACATTCCAATCCTGAGACCCTTCCTATAGCATGAGATGTGATATCTCAATGCTTCTAATACCAAACCTGAGATCCTTCCTATAACATGAGATGTGATATCCAATTCCTTCCCATTCCAAACCTGAGACCCTTCCTATTGGATGAGATGTGATATCCAACTCCTTCCCATTCCAACCCTGAGACCCTTCCTATAGCATGAGATGTGATGTCTCAATGCTTCTAATACCAAACCTGAGATCCTTCCTATAACATGAGATGTGATATCCAACTCCTTCCATTCCAATCCTGAGACCCGTCCTATAGCATGAGATGTGATATCTCAATGCTTATACCAAACCTGAGACCCTTCCTATAGCATGAGATGTGATATCCAACTACTTCCCATTCCAATCCTGAGACCCTTCCTATAGCATGAGATGTGATATCTCAATGCTTCTAATACCAAACCTGAGCTCCTTCCTCTAACATGAAATGTGATATCCAACTCCTTCCCTTTCCAAACCTAAGAGCCTATCTATAGCATGAGATGTGATATCCAAGTCCTTCCCGTTCCAATCCTTAGACCCTTCCTACAGCATGCAATATGATATCTCAATGATTCTAATAACAAACCTGAGACCTGTCCTATAGCATGAGATATGATATCCAAGTCCTTCCCATTCCAATCCTGAGACCCTTCCTATAACATGAAATGTGATATCCAACTCCTTCCCATTCCAACCTGAGACCCTTCCTATAGCATGAGATGGGATATCCAACTTCTTCCAAATCCAATACTGATACCCTTCCGATAGCATGAGATGTGATATCCCAATGCTTCTACCAAACCTGAGACC
This sequence comes from Ambystoma mexicanum, assembly GCF_040938575.1. NCBI lineage: Eukaryota > Metazoa > Chordata > Amphibia > Caudata > Ambystomatidae > Ambystoma > Ambystoma mexicanum. Next base: position 562,624 of record NW_027182447.1, read on the forward strand.
CATACTATGGCATGAGATGTGATATCAAACTCCTTCCCATTCCAATCCTGAGACCCTTCCTATAGCTTGAGGTGTGATATCCAACTCCTTCCCATTCCAATTCTGAGACCCTTCTTATACCATGAGACTTGATATCTCAATGCTTCTAATACCAAACCTGAGACCCGTCCTATAACATGAGATGTGATATCCAAATCCTTCCCCTTCCAAACCTTAGACCCTTCCTTTATCATGAGATGTGGTATCCAACTCCTTCCCATTCCAATCCTGAGACCCTTCCGATATCAAGAGATTTGTTATCTCAATGCTTCTAATATCAAACTTGAGACCCTCCCTATAGCATGAGATGTGACATCCAAGTCCTTCCCATTCCAATCCTGAGACCCTTCCTATAGCATGAGATGTGATATCTCTATGCTTCTAATACCAAACCTGAGACCCTTCCTATAACATGAGATGGGATATCCAACTCCTTCCCATTCCAATCCTGAGACCCTTCCGATAGCAGAGATGTGATATCTCAATGCTTATACCAAACATGAGACCCTTCCTATGGCCTGAGATGTCATATACAACTCCTTCCCATTCCAATCCTGAGACCCTTCCTTTAGCATGAGATGTGATATCTCAATGCTTATACCAAATCTGAGACCCTTCCTATAGCATGAGATGTGATATCCAAATCCTTCCCATTCCAATCCTGAGACCCTTCCTATAGCATGAGATGTGATATCTCAATGCTTATATCAAACCTGAGAGCCTACCTATAGCATGAGATGTGATATCCAAGTCCATCCCATTCCAATCCTTAGACCCTTCCTACAGCATGCAATGTGATATCTCAATGATTCTAATACCAAACCAGAGACTCTTACTATAACATGAGATGGGATATCCAACTCCTTCCCATTCCAATCCTGAGCCGCTTCCGATAGCAGAGATGTGATATCTCAATGCTTATAACAAACCTGAGACCCTTCCTATAACATGAGATGTGATATCCAACTCCTTCCCGTTCCAAACCTGAGACACTAACTATAGCATATGTGATATCCAACTCATTCCCATTCCAAACATGAGACCCTTCCTATAGCAAGAAAGTAATATCCAACTCCTACCCATTCCAATCCTGAGACCCTTCCTATAGCAAGAGATGTGATATCCAAATCCTTCCCATTCCAATCCTGAGACCCTTCCTATAACATGAGATGTGATATCCAACTCCTTCCCATTCCAATCCTGAGACCCTTCCAATAGCAGAGATGTGATATCTCAATGCTTATACCAAACCTGAGACCCTTCCTATGGCATGAGATGTGATATCCAACTCCTTGCCATTCAAATCCTGAGACCCTTCCTATAGCATGAGAAGGGATATCCAACTCCTTCCCAATCCAATCCTGAGACCCTTCCGATAGCAGAGACGTGATATCTCAATGCTTCTACCAAACCTGAGACCCTTCCTTTAGCATGAGATGTGATATCCAAATCCTTCACATTCCAATCCTGAGACCCTTCCTATAGCATGAGATGTGATATCTCAATGCTTCTAATACCAAACCTGAGATCCTTCCTATAACATGAGATGTGATATCCAATTCCTTCCCATTCCAAACCTGAGACCCTTCCTATTGGATGAGATGTGATATCCAACTCCTTCCCATTCCAACCCTGAGACCCTTCCTATAGCATGAGATGTGATGTCTCAATGCTTCTAATACCAAACCTGAGATCCTTCCTATAACATGAGATGTGATATCCAACTCCTTCCATTCCAATCCTGAGACCCGTCCTATAGCATGAGATGTGATATCTCAATGCTTATACCAAACCTGAGACACTTCCTATAGCATGAGATGTGATATCCAACTACTTCCCATTCCAATCCTGAGACCCTTCCTATAGCATGAGATGTGATGTCTCAATGCTTCTAATACCAAACCTGAGATCCTTCCTCTAACATGAAATGTGATATCCAACTCCTTCCCTTTCCAAACCTAAGAGCCTATCTATAGCATGAGATGTGATATCCAAGTCCTTCCCATTCCAACCCTTAGACCCTTCCTACAGCATGCAATATGATATCTCAATGATTCTAATAACAAACCTGAGACCCGTCCTATAACATGAGATGGGATATCCAACTCCTTCCCATTCCAATCCTGAGACACTTCCGATAGCAGAGATGTGATATCTCAATGCTTATACCAAACCTGAGACCCTTCCTATAACATGAGATGTGATATCCAAATCCTTCCCGTTCCAAACCTGAGACCCTTCCTTTAGCATGAGATGTGATATCCAGCTCCTTCCCATTCCAATCCTGAGACACTTCCGATAGCATGAGATGTGATATCTCAATGCTTCTAATATCAAAACTGAGACCCTCCCTATAGCATGATATGTGATATCTAAGTCCTTCCCATTCCAATCCTGAGACCCTTCCTATAGCATGAGATATGATATCTCAATACTTCTAATACCAAACGTGAGATCCTTCCGATAACATGAGATGTGATATCCAAATCCTTCCCCTTCCAAACCTGAGACCCTCCCTTTAGCATGAGATGTGATATCCAACTCCTTCCCATTCCAATCCTGAGACCCTTCTGATAGCATGAGATGTGATATCTCAATGCTTCTAATACCAAACCTGAGATCCTTCCGATAGCATGAGATGTGATATCTCAATGGTTCTAATACCAAACCTGAGATCCTTCCTATAACATGAGATGTGATATCCAAATCCTTCCCCTTCCAAACCTGAGACCCTCCCTTTAGCATGAGATGTGATATCCAACTCCTTCCCATTCCAATCCTGAGACCCTTCCTATAGCATGAGATGTGATATCTCAATGCTTCTAATACCAAACCTGAGATCCTTCCTCTAACATGAAATGTGATATCCAACTCCTTCCCTTTCCAAACCTAAGAGCCTATCTATAGCATGAGATGTGATATCCAAGTCCTTCCCATTCCAACCCTTAGACCCTTCCTACAGCATGCAATATGATATCTCAATGATTCTAATAACAAACCTGAGACCCGTCCTATAACATGAGATGGGATATCCAACTCCTTCCCATTCCAATCCTGAGACACTTCCGATAGCAGAGATGTGATATCTCAATGCATATACCAAACCTGAGACCCTTCCTATAACATGAGATGTGATATCCAAATCCTTCCCGTTCCAAACCTGAGACCCTTCCTTTAGCATGAGATGTGATATCCAGCTCCTTCCCATTCCAATCCTGAGACACTTCCGATAGCATGAGATGTGATATCTCAATGCTTCTAATATCAAAACTGAGACCCTCCCTCTAGCATGATATGTGATATCTAAGTCCTTCCCATTCCAATCCTGAGACCCTTCCTATAGCATGAGATATGATATCTCAATACTTCTAATACCAAACGTGAGATCCTTCCGATAACATGAGATGTGATATCCAAATCCTTCCCCTTCCAAACCTGAGACCCTCCCTTTAGCATGAGATGTGATATCCAACTCCTTCCCATTCCAATCCTGAGACCCTTCTGATAGCATGAGATGTGATATCTCAATGCTTCTAATATCAAACCTGAGATCCTTCCGATAGCATGAGATGTGATATCTCAATGGTTCTAATACCAAACCTGAGATCCTTCCTATAACATGAGATGTGATATCCAAATCCTTCCCCTTCCAAACCTGAGACCCTCCCTTTAGCATGAGATGTGATATCCAACTCCTTCCCATTCCAATCCTGAGCCGCTTCTGATAGCAGAGATGTGATATCTCAATGCTTATACCAAACCTGAGATCCTACCTCTAACATGAAATGTGATATCCAACTCTTTCCCCTTCCAAACCTGAGAGCCTTCCTATAGCATGAGATGTGATATCCAAGTCCTTCCCATTCCAATCCTGAGACCCTTCCTATAGCTTGAGATGTGATATCCAACTCCTTCCCATTCCAATTCTGAGACCCTTCCTATACTCTGAGACTTGATATCTCAATGCTTCTAATACCAAACCTGAGACCCGTAATATAACATGAGATGTGATATCCAAATCCTTCCCCTTCCAAACCTTAGACCCTTCCTTTATCATGAGATGTGATATCCAACTCCTTCCCATTCCAATCCTGAGACCCTTCCGATATCATGAGATGTGATATCTCAAAGCTTCTAATATCAAACTTGAGACCCTCCCTATAGCATGAGATGTGATATCCAAGTCCTTCCCATTCCAATCCTGAGACCCTTCCTATAGCATGAGATGTGATATCTCAATGCTTCTAATACCAAACCTGAGACCCTTCCTATAACATGAGATGGGAATATCCAACTCCTTCCCATTCCAATCCTGAGACCCTTCCGATAGCAGAGATGTGATATCTCAATGCTTATACCAAACCTGAGACCCTTCCTATGGCATGAGATGTGATATCCAACTCCTTGCCATTCAAATCCTGAGACCCTTCCTATAGCATGAGAAGGGATATCCAACTCCTTCCCAATCCAATCCTGAGACCCCTCCGATAGCAGAGACGTGATATCTCAATGCTTCTACCAATCCTGAGACCCTTCCTTTAGCATGAGATGTGATATCCAAATCCTTCACATTCCAATCCTGAGACCCTTCCTATAGCATGAGATGTGATATCTCAATGCTTCTAATACCAAACCTGAGATCCTTCCTATAACATGAGATGTGATATCCAATTCCTTCCCATTCCAAACCTGAGACCCTTCCTATTGGATGAGATGTGATATCCAACTCCTTCCCATTCCAATCCTGAGACCCTTCCTATAGCATGAGATGTGATGTCTCAATGCTTCTAATACCAAACCTGAGATCCTTCCTATAACATGAGATGTGATATCCAACTCCTTCCATTCCAATACTGAGACCCGTCCTATAGCATGAGATGTGATATCTCAATGCTTATACCAAACCTGAGACCCTTCCTATAGCATGAGATGTGATATCCAACTACTTCCCATTCCAATCCTGAGACCCTTCCTATAGCATGAGATGTGATATCTCAATGCTTCTAATACCAAACCTGAGATCCTTCCTCTAACATGAAATGTGATATCCAACTCCTTCCCTTTCCAAACCTAAGAGCCTATCTATAGCATGAGATGTGATATCCAAGTCCTTCCCGTTCCAATCCTTAGACCCTTCCTACAGCATGCAATATGATATCTCAATGATTCTAATAACAAACCTGAGACCTGTCCTGTAGCATGAGATATGATATCCAAGTCCTTCCCATTCCAATCCTGAGACCCTTCCTATAACATGAAATGTGATATCCAACTCCTTCCCATTCCAACCTGAGACCCTTCCTATAGCATGAGATGGGATATCCAACTTCTTCCAAATCCAATACTGATACCCTTCCGATAGCATGAGATGTGATATCCCAATGCTTCTACCAAACCTGAGACCCATACTATGGCATGAGATGTGATATCAAACTCCTTCCCATTCCAATCCTGAGACCCTTCCTATAGCTTGAGGTGTGATATCCAACTCCTTCCCATTCCAATTCTGAGACCCTTCTTATACCATGAGACTTGATATCTCAATGCTTCTAATACCAAACCTGAGACCCGTCCTATAACATGAGATGTGATATCCAAATCCTTCCCCTTCCAAACCTTAGACCCTTCCTTTATCATGAGATGTGGTATCCAACTCCTTCCCATTCCAATCCTGAGACCCTTCCGATATCATGAGATTTGTTATCTCAATGCTTCTAATATCAAACTTGAGACCCTCCCTATAGCATGAGATGTGACATCCAAGTCCTTCCCATTCCAATCCTGAGACCCTTCCTATAGCATGAGATGTGATATCTCTATGCTTCTAATACCAAACCTGAGACCCTTCCTATAACATGAGATGGGATATCCAACTCCTTCCCATTCCAATCCTGAGACCCTTCCGATAGCAGAGATGTGATATCTCAATGCTTATACCAAACATGAGACCCTTCCTATGGCCTGAGATGTCATATACAACTCCTTCCCATTCCAATCCTGAGACCCTTCCTTTAGCATGAGATGTGATATCTCAATGCTTATACCAAATCTGAGACCCTTCCTATAGCATGAGATGTGATATCCAAATCCTTCCCATTCCAATCCTGAGACCCTTCCTATAGCATGAGATGTGATATCTCAATGCTTATATCAAACCTGAGAGCCTACCTATAGCATGAGATGTGATATCCAAGTCCATCCCATTCCAATCCTTAGACCCTTCCTACAGCATGCGATGTGATATCTCAATGATTCTAATACCAAACCAGAGACTCTTACTATAACATGAGATGGGATATCCAACTCCTTCCCATTCCAATCCTGAGCCGCTTCCGATAGCAGAGATGTGATATCTCAATGCTTATACCAAACATGAGACCCTTCCTATAACATGAGATGTGATATCCAACTCCTTCCCGTTCCAAACCTGAGACACTAACTATAGCATATGTGATATCCAACTCCTTCCCATTCCAAACATGAGACCCTTCCTATAGCAAGAAAGTAATATCCAAATCCTTCCCATTCCAATCCTGAGACCCTTCCTATAACATGAGATGTGATATCCAACTCCTTCCCATTCAAATCCTGAGACCCTTCCTATAGCATGAGAAGGGATATCCAACTCCTTCCCAATCCAATCCTGAGACCCTTCCGATAGCAGAGATCTGATATCTCAATGCTTCTACCAAACCTGAGACCCTTCCTTTAGCATGAGATGTGATATCCAAATCCTTCACATTCCAATCCTGAGACCCTTCCTATAGCATGAGATGTGATATCTCAATGCCTCTAATACCAAACCTGAGATCCTACCTCTAACATGAAATGTGATATCCAACTCTTTCCCCTTCCAAACCTGAGAGCCTTCCTATAGCATGAGATGTGATATCCAAGTCCTTCCCATTCCAATCCTGAGACCCTTCCTATAGCTTGAGATGTGATATCCAACTCCTTCCCATTCCAATTCTGAGACCCTTCCTATACTCTGAGACTTGATATCTCAATGCTTCTAATACCAAACCTGAGACCCGTAATATAACATGAGATGTGATATCCAAATCCTTCCCCTTCCAAACCTTAGACCCTTCCTTTATCATGAGATGTGATATCCAACTCCTTCCCATTCCAATCCTGAGACCCTTCCGATATCATGAGATGTGATATCTCAAAGCTTCTAATATCAAACTTGAGACCCTCCCTATAGCATGAGATGTGATATCCAAGTCCTTCCCATTCCAATCCTGAGACCCTTCCTATAGCATGAGATGTGATATCTCAATGCTTCTAATACCAAACCTGAGACCCTTCCTATAACATGAGATGGGAATATCCAACTCCTTCCCATTCCAATCCTGAGACCCTTCCGATAGCAGAGATGTGATATCTCAATGCTTATACCAAACCTGAGACCCTTCCTATGGCATGAGATGTGATATCCAACTCCTTGCCATTCAAATCCTGAGACCCTTCCTATAGCATGAGAAGGGATATCCAACTCCTTCCCAATCCAATCCTGAGACCCCTCCGATAGCAGAGACGTGATATCTCAATGCTTCTACCAATCCTGAGACCCTTCCTTTAGCATGAGATGTGATATCCAAATCCTTCACATTCCAATCCTGAGACCCTTCCTATAGCATGAGATGTGATATCTCAATGCTTCTAATACCAAACCTGAGATCCTTCCTATAACATGAGATGTGATATCCAATTCCTTCCCATTCCAAACCTTAGACCCTTCCTATTGGATGAGATGTGATATCCAACTCCTTCCCATTCCAACCCTGAGACCCTTCCTATAGCATGAGATGTGATGTCTCAATGCTTCTAATACCAAACCTGAGATCCTTCCTATAACATGAGATGTGATATCCAACTCCTTCCATTCCAATCCTGAGACCCGTCCTATAGCATGAGATGTGATATCTCAATGCTTATACCAAACCTGAGACCCTTCCTATAGCATGAGATGTGATATCCAACTACTTCCCATTCCAATCCTGAGACCCTTCCTATAGCATGAGATGTGATATCTCAATGCTTCTAATACCAAACCTGAGATCCTTCCTCTAACATGAAATGTGATATCCAACTCCTTCCCTTTCCAAACCTAAGAGCCTATCTATAGCATGAGATGTGATATCCAAGTCCTTCCCGTTCCAATCCTTAGACCCTTCCTACAGCATGCAATATGATATCTCAATGATTCTAATAACAAACCTGAGACCTGTCCTATAGCATGAGATATGATATCCAAGTCCTTCCCATTCCAATCCTGAGACCCTTCCTATAACATGAAATGTGATATCCAACTCCTTCCCATTCCAACCTGAGACCCTTCCTATAGCATGAGATGGGATATCCAACTTCTTCCAAATCCAATACTGATACCCTTCCGATAGCATGAGATGTGATATCCCAATGCTTCTACCAAACCTGAGACCCATACTATGGCATGAGATGTGATATCAAACTCCTTCCCATTCCAATCCTGAGACCCTTCCTATAGCTTGAGGTGTGATATCCAACTCCTTCCCATTCCAATTCTGAGACCCTTCTTATACCATGAGACTTGATATCTCAATGCTTCTAATACCAAACCTGAGACCCGTCCTATAACATGAGAAGTGATATCCAAATCCTTCCCCTTCCAAACCTTAGACCCTTCCTTTATCATGAGATGTGGTATCCAACTCCTTCCCATTCCAATCCTGAGACCCTTCCGATATCATGAGATTTGTTATCTCAATGCTTCTAATATCAAACTTGAGACCCTCCCTATAGCATGAGATGTGACATCCAAGTCCTTCCCATTCCAATCCTGAGACCCTTCCTATAGCATGAGATGTGATATCTCTATGCTTCTAATACCAAACCTGAGACCCTTCCTATAACATGAGATGGGATATCCAACTCCTTCCCATTCCAATCCTGAGACCCTTCCGATAGCAGAGATGTGATATCTCAATGCTTATACCAAACATGAGACCCTTCCTATGGCCTGAGATGTCATATACAACTCCTTCCCATTCCAATCCTGAGACCCTTCCTTTAGCATGAGATGTGATATCTCAATGCTTATACCAAATCTGAGACCCTTCCTATAGCATGAGATGTGATATCCAAATCCTTCCCATTCCAATCCTGAGACCCTTCCTATAGCATGAGATGTGATATCTCAATGCTTATATCAAACCTGAGAGCCTACCTATAGCATGAGATGTGATATCCAAGTCCATCCCATTCCAATCCTTAGACCCTTCCTACAGCATGCGATGTGATATCTCAATGATTCTAATACCAAACCAGAGACTCTTACTATAACATGAGATGGGATATCCAACTCCTTCCCATTCCAATCCTGAGCCGCTTCCGATAGCAGAGATGTGATATCCAACTCCTTCCCGTTCCAAACCTGAGACACTAACTATAGCATATGTGATATCCAACTCCTTCCCATTCCAAACATGAGACCCTTCCTATAGCAAGAAAGTAATATCCAAATCCTTCCCATTCCAATCCTGAGACCCTTCCTATAACATGAGATGTGATATCCAACTCCTTCCCATTCAAATCCTGAGACCCTTCCTATAGCATGAGAAGGGATATCCAACTCCTTCCCAATCCAATCCTGAGACCCTTCCGATAGCAGAGATCTGATATCTCAATGCTTCTACCAAACCTGAGACCCTTCCTTTAGCATGAGATGTGATATCCAAATCCTTCCCATTCCAATCCTGAGACCCTTCCTATAACATGAGATGTGATATCCAACTCCTTCCCATTCAAATCCTGAGACCCTTCCTATAGCATGAGAAGGGATATCCAACTCCTTCCCAATCCAATCCTGAGACCCTTCCGATAGCAGAGATCTGATATCTCAATGCTTCTACCAAACCTGAGACCCTTCCTTTAGCATGAGATGTGATATCCAATTCCTTCCCATTCCAAACCTGAGACCCTTCCTATTGGATGAAATGCGATATCCAACTCCTTCCCATTCCAACCCTGAGACCCTTCCTATAGCATGAGATGTGATGTCTCAATGCTTCTAATACCAAACCTGAGATCCTTCCTATAACATGAGATGTGATATCCAACTCCTTCCATTCCAATCCTGAGACCCGTCCTATAGCATGAGATGTGATATCTCAATGCTTATACCAAACCTGAGACCCTTCCTATAGCATGAGATGTGATATCCAACTACTTCCCATTCCAATCCTGAGACCCTTCCTATAGCATGAGATGTGATATCTCAATGCTTCTAATACCAAACCTGAGATCCTTCCTCTAACATGAAATGTGATATCCAACTCCTTCCCTTTCCAAACCTTAGACCCTTCCTACAGCATGCAATATGATATCTCAATGATTCTAATAACAAACCTGAGACCCGTCCTATAGCATGAGATATGATATCCAAGTCCTTCCCATTCCAATCCTGAGACCCTTCCTATAACATGAAATGTGATATCCAACTCCTTCCCATTCCAACCTGAGACCCTTCCTATAGCATGAGATGGGATATCCAACTTCTTCCAAATCCAATACTGATACCCTTCCGATAGCATGAGATGTGATGTCCCAATGCTTGTACCAAACCTGAGACCCATACTATGGCATGAGATGTGATATCAAACTCCTTCCCATTCCAATCCTGAGACCCTTCCTATAGCTTGAGGTGTGATATCCAACTCCTTCCCATTCCAATTCTGAGACCCTTCTTATACCATGAGACTTGATATCTCAATGCTTCTAATACCAAACCTGAGACCCGTCCTATAACATGAGATGTGATATCCAAATCCTTCCCCTTCCAAACCTTAGACCCTTCCTTTATCATGAGATGTGGTATCCAACTCCTTCCCATTCCAATCCTGAGACCCTTCCGATATCATGAGATTTGTTATCTCAATGCTTCTAATATCAAACTTGAGACCCTCCCTATAGCATGAGATGTGACATCCAAGTCCTTCCCATTCCAATCCTGAGACCCTTCCTATAGCATGAGATGTGATATCTCTATACTTCTAATACCAAACCTGAGACCCTTCCTATAACATGAGATGGGATATCCAACTCCTTCCCATTCCAATCCTGAGACCCTTCCGATAGCAGAGATGTGATATCTCAATGCTTATACCAAACCTGAGACCCTTCCTATGGCATGAGATGTCATATACAACTCCTTCCCATTCCAATCCTGAGACCCTTCCTTTAGCATGAGATGTGATATCTCAATGCTTATACCAAATCTGAGACCCTTCCTATAGCATGAGATGTGATATCCAAATCCTTCCCATTCCAATCCTGAGACCCTTCCTATAGCATGAGATGTGATATCTCAATGCTTATACCAAACCTGAGAGCATACAATCCTGAGACCCTTCCTTTAGCATGAAATGTGATATCTCAATGCTTATACCAAATCTGAGACCCTTCCTATAGCATGAGATGTGATATCCAAGTCCATCCCATTCCAATCCTTAGACCCTTCCTACAGCATGCGATGTGAAATCTCAATGATTCTAATACCAAACCAGAGACTCTTACTATAACATGAGATGGGATATCCAACTCCTTCCCATTCCAATCCTGAGCCGCTTCCGATAGCAGAGATGTGATATCTCAATGCTTATACCAAACCTGAGACCCTTCCTATAACATGAGATGTGATATCCAACTCCTTCCCGTTCCAAACCTGAGACACTAACTATAGCATATGTGATATCCAAATCCTTCCCATTCCAAACATGAGACCCTTCCTATAGCAAGAAAGTAATATCCAACTCCTACCCATTCCAATCCTGAGACCCTTCCTATAGCAAGAGATGTGATATCCAAATCCTTCCCATTCCAATCCTGAGACCCTTCCTATAACATGAGATGTGATATCCAACTCCTTCCCATTCCAACCTGAGACACTTCCTATAGCATGAGAAGGGATATCCAACTCCTTCCCAATCCAATCCTGAGACCCTTCCGATAGCAGAGATGTGATATCTCAATGCTTATACCAAACCTGAGACCCTTCCTATGGCATGAGATGTGATATCCAACTCCTTGCCATTCAAATCCTGAGACCCTTCCTATAGCATGAGAAGGGATATCCAACTCCTTCCCAATCCAATCCTGAGACCCTTCCGATAGCAGAGACGTGATATCTCAATGCTTCTACCAAACCTGAGACCCTTCCTTTAGCATGAGATGTAATATCCAAATCCTTCACATTCCAATCCTGAGACCCTTCCTATAGCATGAGATGTGATATCTCAATGCTTCTAATACCAAACCTGAGACCCTTCCTATAACATGAGATGGGATATCCAACTCCTTCCCATTCCAATCCTGAGACCCTTCCGATAGCAGAGATGTGATATCTCAATGCTTATACCAAACCTGAGAACCTTCCTATGGCCTGAGATGTCATATACAACTCCTTCCCATTCCAATCCTGAGACCCTTCCTTTAGCATGAGATGTGATATCTCAATGCTTATACCAAATCTGAGACCCTTCCTATAGCATGAGATGTGATATCCAAGTCCATCCCATTCCAAACCTGAGACACTAACTATAGCATATGTGATATCCAACTCCTTCCCATTCCAAACATGAGACCCTTCCTATAGCAAGAAAGTAATATCCAACTCCTACCCATTCCAATCCTGAGACCCTTCCTATAGCAAGAGATGTGATATCCAAATCCTTCCCATTCCAATCCTGAGACCGTTCCTATAACATGAGATGTGATATCCAACTCCTTCCCATTCCAACCTGAGACACTTCCTATAGCATGAGAAGGGATATCCAACTCCTTCCCAATCCAATCCTGAGACCCTTCCGATAGCAGAGATGTGATATCTCAATGCTTATACCAAACCTGAGACCCTTCCTATACTATGAGACTTGATATCTCAATGCTTCTAATACCAAACCTGAGACCCTTCCTATAGCATGAGATGTGATATCTCTATGCTTCTAATACCAAACCTGAGACCCTTCCTATAACATGAGATGGGATATCCAACTCCTTCCCATTCCAATCCTGAGACCCTTCCGATAGCAGAGATGTGATATCTCAATGCTTATACCAAACCTGAGAACCTTCCTATGGCCTGAGATGTCATATACAACTCCTTCCCATTCCAATCCTGAGACCCTTCCTTTAGCATGAGATGTGATATCTCAATGCTTATACCAAATCTGAGACCCTTCCTATAGCATGAGATGTGATATCCAATTCCTTCCCATTCCAATCCTGAGACCCTTCCTATAGCATGAGATGTGATATCTCAATGCTTATACCAAACCTGAGAGCCTACCTATAGCATGAGATGTGATATCCAAGTCCATCCCATTCCAATCCTTAGACCCTTCCTACAGCATGTGATGTGATATCTCAATGATTCTAATACCAAACCAGAGACTCTTCCTATAACATGAGATGGGATATCCAACTCCTTCCCATTCCAATCCTGAGCTGCTTCTGATAGCAGAGATGTGATATCTCAATGCTTATACCAAACCTGAGACCCTTCCTATAACATGAGATGTGATATCCAACTCCTTCCCGTTCCAAACCTGAGACACTAACTATAGCATATGTGATATCCAACTCCTTCCCATTCCAAACATGAGACCCTTCCTATAGCAAGAAAGTAATATCCAACTCCTACCCATTCCAATCCTGAGACCCTTCCTATAGCAAGAGATGTGATATCCAAATCCTTCCCATTCCAATCCTGAGACCCTTCCTATAACATGAGATGTGATATCCAACTCCTTCCCATTCCAACCTGAGACACTTCCTATAGCATGAGAAGGGATATCCAACTCCTTCCCAATCCAATCCTGAGACCCTTCCGATAGCAGAGATGTGATATCTCAATGCTTATACCAAACCTGAGACCCTTCCTATGGCATGAGATGTGATATCCAACTCCTTGCCATTCAAATCCTGAGACCCTTCCTATAGCATGAGATGTGATATCTCTATGCTTCTAATACCAAACCTGAGACCCTTCCTATAACATGAGATGGGATATCCAACTCCTTCCCATTCCAATCCTGAGACCCTTCCGATAGCAGAGATGTGATATCTCAATGCTTATACCAAACCTGAGAACCTTCCTATGGCCTGAGATGTCATATACAACTCCTTCCCATTCCAATCCTGAGACCCTTCCTTTAGCATGAGATGTGATATCTCAATGCTTATACCAAATCTGAGACCCTTCCTATAGCATGAGATGTGATATCCAATTCCTTCCCATTCCAATCCTGAGACCCTTCCTATAGCATGAGATGTGATATCTCAATGCTTATACCAAACCACCTGAGAGCCTACCTATAGCATGAGATGTGATATCCAAGTCCATCCCATTCCAATCCTTAGACCCTTCCTACAGCATGCGATGTGATATCTCAATGATTCTAATACCAAACCAGAGACTCTTCCTATAACATGAGATGGGATATCCAACTCCTTCCCATTCCAATCCTGAGCCGCTTCCGATAGCAGAGATGTGATATCTCAATGCTTATACCAAACCTGAGACCCTTCCTATAACATGAGATGTGATATCCAACTCCTTCCCGTTGCAAACCTGAGACACTAACTATAGCATATGTGATATCCAACTCCTTCCCATTCCAAACATGAGACCCCTCCTATAGCAAGAAAGTAATATCCAACTCCTACCCATTCCAATCCTGAGACCCTTCCTATAGCAAGAGATGTGATATCCAAATCCTTCCCATTCCAATCCTGAGACCCTTCCTATAACATGAATGAGATGTGATATCCAACTCCTTCCCATTCCAACCTGAGACACTTCCTATAGCATGAGAAGGGATATCCAACTCCTTCCCAATCCAAACCTGAGACCCTTCCGATAGCAGAGATGTGATATCTCAATGCTTATACCAAACCTGAGACCCTTCCTATGGCATGAGATGTGATATCCAACTCCTTCCCAATCCAATCCTGAGACCCTTCCGATAGAAGAGGCGTGATATCTCAATGCTTCTACCAAACCTGAGACCCTTCCTTTAGCATGAGATGTGATATCCAAATCCTTCACATTCCAATCCTGAGACCCTTCCTATAGCATGAGATGTGATATCTCAATGCTTCTAATACCAAACCTGAGATCCTTCCTATAACATGAGATGTGATATCCAATTCCTTCCCATTCCAAACCTGAGGCCCTTCCTATTGGATGAGATGTGATATCCAACTCCTTCCCATTCCAACCCTGAGACCCTTCCTATAGCATGAGATGTGATGTCTCAATGCTTCTAATACCAAACCTGAGATCCTTCCTATAACATGAGATGTGATATCCAACTCCTTCCATTCCAATCCTGAGACCCGTCCTATAGCATGAGATGTGATATCTCAATGCTTATACCAAACCTGAGACCCTTCCTATAGCATGAGATGTGATATCCAATTGCTTCCCATTCCAATCCTGAGACCCTTCCTATAGCATGAGATGTGATATCTCAATGCTTCTAATACCAAACCTGAGATCCTTCCTCTAACATGAAATGTGATATCCAACTCCTTCCCTTTCCAAACCTAAGAGCCTATCTATAGCATGAGATGTGATATCCAAGTCCTTCCCATTCCAACCCTTAGACCCTTCCAACAGCATGCAATATGATATCTCAATGATTCTAATAACAAACCTGAGACCCGTCCTATAACATGAGATGGGATATCCAACTCCTTCCCATTCCAATCCTGAGACACTTCCGATAGCAGAGATGTGATATCTCAATGCTTATACCAAACCTGAGAACCTTCCTATGGCCTGAGATGTCATATACAACTCCTTCCCATTCCAATCCTGAGACCCTTCCTTTAGCATGAGATGTGATATCTCAATGCTTATACCAAATCTGAGACCCTTCCTATAGCATGATGTGATATCCAATTCCTTCCCATTCCAATCCTGAGACCCTTCCTATAGCATGAGATGTGATATCTCAATGCTTATACCAAACCTGAGAGCCTACCTATAGCATGAGATGTGATATCCAAGTCCATCCCATTCCAATCCTTAGACCCTTCCTACAGCATGTGATGTGATATCTCAATGATTCTAATACCAAACCAGAGACTCTTCCTATAACATTAGATGGGATATCCAACTCCTTCCCATTCCAATCCTGAGCCGCTTCCGATAGCAGAGATGTGATATCTCAATGCTTATACCAAACCTGAGACCCTTCCTATAACATGAGATGTGATATCCAACTCCTTCCCGTTCCAAACCTGAGACACTAACTATAGCATATGTGATATCCAACTCCTTCCCATTCCAAACATGAGACCCTTCCAATAGCAAGAAAGTAATATCCAACTCCTACCCATTCCAATCCTGAGACCCTTCCTATAGCAAGGGATGTGATATCCAAATCCTTCCCATTCCAATCCTGAGACCCTTCCTATAACGTGAGATGTGATATCCAACTCCTTCCCATTCCAACCTGAGACACTTCCTATAGCATGAGAAGGGATATCCAACTCCTTCCCAATCCAATCCTGAGACCCTTCCGATAGCAGAGATGTGATATCTCAATGCTTATAACAAACCTGAGACCCTTCCTATGGCATGAGATGTGATATCCAACTCCTTGCCATTCAAATCCTGAGACTCTTCCTATAGCATGAGAAGGGATATCCAACTCCTTCCCAATCCAATCCTGAGACCCTTCCGATAGCAGAGACGTGATATCTCAATGCTTCTACCAAACCTGAGACCCTTCCTTTAGCATGAGATGTGATATCCAAATCCTTCACATTCCAATCCTGAGACCCTTCCTATAGCATGAGATGTGATATCTCAATGCTTCTAATACCAAACCTGAGATCCTTCCTATAACATGAGATGTGATATCCAATTCCTTCCCATTCCAAACCTGAGACCCTTCCTATTGGATGAGATGTGATATCCAACTCCTTCCCATTCCAACCCTGAGACCCTTCCTATAGCATGAGATGTGATGTCTCAATGCTTCTAATACCAAACCTGAGACCCTTCCTATAACATGAGATGGGATATCCAACTCCTTCCCATTCCAATCCTGAGACCCTTCCGATAGCAGAGATGTGATATCTCAATGCTTATACCAAACCTGAGAACCTTCCTATGGCCTGAGATGTCATATACAACTCCTTCCCATTCCAATCCTGAGACCCTTCCTTTAGCATGAGATGTGATATCTCAATGCTTATACCAAATCTGAGACCCTTCCTATAGCATGAGATGTGATATCCAATTCCTTCCCATTCCAATCCTGAGACCCTTCCTATAGCATGAGATGTGATATCTCAATGCTTATACCAAACCACCTGAGAGCCTACCTATAGCATGAGATGTGATATCCAAGTCCATCCCATTCCAATCCTTAGACCCTTCCTACAGCATGCGATGTGATATCTCAATGATTCTAATACCAAACCAGAGACTCTTCCTATAACATGAGATGGGATATCCAACTCCTTCCCATTCCAATCCTGAGCCGCTTCCGATAGCAGAGATGTGATATCTCAATGCTTATACCAAACCTGAGACCCTTCCTATAACATGAGATGTGATATCCAACTCCTTCCCGTTGCAAACCTGAGACACTAACTATAGCATATGTGATATCCAACTCCTTCCCATTCCAAACATGAGACCCCTCCTATAGCAAGAAAGTAATATCCAACTCCTACCCATTCCAATCCTGAGACCCTTCCTATAGCAAGAGATGTGATATCCAAATCCTTCCCATTCCAATCCTGAGACCCTTCCTATAACATGAATGAGATGTGATATCCAACTCCTTCCCATTCCAACCTGAGACACTTCCTATAGCATGAGAAGGGATATCCAACTCCTTCCCAATCCAAACCTGAGACCCTTCCGATAGCAGAGATGTGATATCTCAATGCTTATACCAAACCTGAGACCCTTCCTATGGCATGAGATGTGATATCCAACTCCTTCCCAATCCAATCCTGAGACCCTTCCGATAGAAGAGGCGTGATATCTCAATGCTTCTACCAAACCTGAGACCCTTCCTTTAGCATGAGATGTGATATCCAAATCCTTCACATTCCAATCCTGAGACCCTTCCTATAGCATGAGATGTGATATCTCAATGCTTCTAATACCAAACCTGAGATCCTTCCTATAACATGAGATGTGATATCCAATTCCTTCCCATTCCAAACCTGAGGCCCTTCCTATTGGATGAGATGTGATATCCAACTCCTTCCCATTCCAACCCTGAGACCCTTCCTATAGCATGAGATGTGATGTCTCAATGCTTCTAATACCAAACCTGAGATCCTTCCTATAACATGAGATGTGATATCCAACTCCTTCCATTCCAATCCTGAGACCCGTCCTATAGCATGAGATGTGATATCTCAATGCTTATACCAAACCTGAGACCCTTCCTATAGCATGAGATGTGATATCCAATTGCTTCCCATTCCAATCCTGAGACCCTTCCTATAGCATGAGATGTGATATCTCAATGCTTCTAATACCAAACCTGAGATCCTTCCTCTAACATGAAATGTGATATCCAACTCCTTCCCTTTCCAAACCTAAGAGCCTATCTATAGCATGAGATGTGATATCCAAGTCCTTCCCATTCCAACCCTTAGACCCTTCCAACAGCATGCAATATGATATCTCAATGATTCTAATAACAAACCTGAGACCCGTCCTATAACATGAGATGGGATATCCAACTCCTTCCCATTCCAATCCTGAGACACTTCCGATAGCAGAGATGTGATATCTCAATGCTTATACCAAACCTGAGAACCTTCCTATGGCCTGAGATGTCATATACAACTCCTTCCCATTCCAATCCTGAGACCCTTCCTTTAGCATGAGATGTGATATCTCAATGCTTATACCAAATCTGAGACCCTTCCTATAGCATGATGTGATATCCAATTCCTTCCCATTCCAATCCTGAGACCCTTCCTATAGCATGAGATGTGATATCTCAATGCTTATACCAAACCTGAGAGCCTACCTATAGCATGAGATGTGATATCCAAGTCCATCCCATTCCAATCCTTAGACCCTTCCTACAGCATGTGATGTGATATCTCAATGATTCTAATACCAAACCAGAGACTCTTCCTATAACATTAGATGGGATATCCAACTCCTTCCCATTCCAATCCTGAGCCGCTTCCGATAGCAGAGATGTGATATCTCAATGCTTATACCAAACCTGAGACCCTTCCTATAACATGAGATGTGATATCCAACTCCTTCCCGTTCCAAACCTGAGACACTAACTATAGCATATGTGATATCCAACTCCTTCCCATTCCAAACATGAGACCCTTCCAATAGCAAGAAAGTAATATCCAACTCCTACCCATTCCAATTCTGAGACCCTTCCTATAGCAAGGGATGTGATATCCAAATCCTTCCCATTCCAATCCTGAGACCCTTCCTATAACGTGAGATGTGATATCCAACTCCTTCCCATTCCAACCTGAGACACTTCCTATAGCATGAGAAGGGATATCCAACTCCTTCCCAATCCAATCCTGAGACCCTTCCGATAGCAGAGATGTGATATCTCAATGCTTATAACAAACCTGAGACCCTTCCTATGGCATGAGATGTGATATCCAACTCCTTGCCATTCAAATCCTGAGACTCTTCCTATAGCATGAGAAGGGATATCCAACTCCTTCCCAATCCAATCCTGAGACCCTTCCGATAGCAGAGACGTGATATCTCAATGCTTCTACCAAACCTGAGACCCTTCCTTTAGCATGAGATGTGATATCCAAATCCTTCACATTCCAATCCTGAGACCCTTCCTATAGCATGAGATGTGATATCTCAATGCTTCTAATACCAAACCTGAGATCCTTCCTATAACATGAGATGTGATATCCAATTCCTTCCCATTCCAAACCTGAGACCCTTCCTATTGGATGAGATGTGATATCCAACTCCTTCCCATTCCAACCCTGAGACCCTTCCTATAGCATGAGATGTGATGTCTCAATGCTTCTAATACCAAACCTGAGATCCTTCCTTATAACATGAGATGTGATATCCAACTCCTTCCATTCCAATCCTGAGACCCGTCCTATAGCATGAGATGTGATATCTCAATGCTTATACCAAACCTGAGACCCTTCCTATAGCATGAGATGTGATATCCAACTGCTTCCCATTCCAATCCTGAGACCCTTCCTATAGCATGAGATGTGATATCTCAATGCTTCTAATACCAAACCTGAGATCCTTCCTCTAACATGAAATGTGATATCCAATTCCTTCCCTTTCCAAACCTAAGAGCCTATCTATAGCATGAGATGTGATATCCAAGTCCTTCACATTCCAACCCTTAGACCCTTCCTACAGCATGCAATATGATATCTCAATGATTCTAATAACAAACCTGAGACCCGTCCTATAACATGAGATGGGATATCCAACTCCTTCCCATTCCAATCCTGAGACACTTCCGATAGCAGAGATGTGATATCTCAATGCTTATACCAAACCTGAGACCCTTCCTATAACATGAGATGTGATATCCAAATCCTTCCCGTTCCAAACCTGAGACCCTTCCTTTAGCATGAGATGTGATATCCAGCTCCTTCCCATTCCAATCCTGAGACACTTCCGATAGCATGAGATGTGATATCTCAATGCTTCTAATATCAAAACTGAGACCCTCCCTATAGCATGATATGTGATATCTAAGTCCTTCCCATTCCAATCCTGAGACCCTCCCTATAGCATGAGATGTGATATCCAACTCCTTCCCATTCCAATCCTGAGACCCTTCCTATAGCATGAGATATGATATCTCAATACTTCTAATACCAAACGTGAGATCCTTCCGATAACATGAGATGTGATATCCAAATCCTTCCCCTTCCAAACCTGAGACCCTCCCTTTAGCATGAGATGTGATATCCAACTCCTTCCTATTCCAATCCTGAGACTCTTCTGATAGCATGAGATGTGATATCTCAATGCTTCTAATACCAAACCTGAGATCCTTCCGATAGCATGAGATGTGATATCTCAATGCTTCTAATACCAAACCTGAGATCCTTCCTATAACATGAGATGTGATATCCAAATCCTTCCCCTTCCAAACCTGAGACCCTCCCTTTAGCATGAGATGTGATATCCAACTCCTTCCCATTCCAATCCTGAGACCCTTCCGATATCATGAGATGTGATATCTCAAAGCTTCTAATATCAAACTTGAGACCCTCCCTATAGCGTGAGATGTGATATCCAAGTCCTTCCCATTCCAATCCTGAGACCCTTCCTATAGCATGAGATGTGATATCTCAATGCTTCTAATACCAAACCTGAGACCCTTCCTATAACATGAGATGGGAATATCCAACTCCTTCCCATTCCAATCCTGAGACCCTTCCGATAGCAGAGATGTGATATCTCAATGCTTATACCAAACCTGAGATCCTTCCTATAACATGAGATGTCCTGAGACACTTCCTATAGCATGAGATGTGATATCTCACTGCTTATACCAAACCTGAGACCCTTCCCATAGCATGAGATGTGATATCCAAGTCCTTCCCATTCCAATCCTGAGACACTTCCTATAGCATGAGATGTGATATCTCAATGCTTCTAATACCAAACCTGAGACTCTTCCTATAACATGAGATGGGGAATCCAACTCCTTCCCATTCCAATCCTGAGACCCTTTTGATAGCAGAGATGTGATATCTCAATGTTTATACCAAACCTGAGACCCTTCCTACGGCATGAGTTGTCATATTCAACTCCTTCCCATTCCAATCCTGAGACCCTTCCTATAGCATGAGATGTGATATCCAACTCCTTCCCATTCCAATCCTGAGACCCTTCCTATAGCATGAGATGTGATGTCTCAATGCTTCTAATACCAAACCTGATATCCTTC
This sequence comes from Ambystoma mexicanum, assembly GCF_040938575.1. Lineage (NCBI taxonomy): Eukaryota > Metazoa > Chordata > Amphibia > Caudata > Ambystomatidae > Ambystoma > Ambystoma mexicanum. The sequence continues at coordinate 584,631 of NW_027182447.1, forward strand.
CTATAACATGAGATGTGATATCCAACTCCTTCCATTCCAATCCTGAGACCCTTCCTATAGCATGGGATGTGATATCTCAATGGTTCTACCAAACCTGAGACCCTTCCTATAGCATGAGATGTGATATCCAACTCCTTCCCATTCCAATCCTGAGACCCTTCCTATAGCCTGAGATGTGATATCTCAATGCCCCTAATACCAAACCTGAGATCCTTCCTCTAACATGAAATGTGATATCCAACTCCTTCACTTTCCAAACCTGAGAGCCTATCTATAGCATGAGATGTGAGATCTAAGTCCTTCCCATTCCAATCCTTAGACCCTTCCTACATCATGCAATATGATATCTCAATGATTCTAATAAAAAACCTGAGACCCATCCTATAACATGAGATGGGATATTCAACTCCTTCCCATTCCAATCTGAGACACTTCCGATAGCAGAGATGTGATATCTCAATGTTTATACCAAACCTGAGACCCTTCCTATAACATGAGATGTGATATCCAACTCCTTCCCGTTCCAAACCTGAGACCCTTCCTTTAGCATGAGATGTTATATCCAGCTCCTTCCCATTCCAATCCTGAGACACTTCCGATAGCATGAGATGTGATATCTCAATGCTTCTAATATCAAAACCGAGACCCTCCCTATAGCATGATATGTGATATCTAAGTCCTTCCCATTCCAATCCTGAGAGCCTTCCTATAGCATGAGATGTGATACCTCAATGCTTCTACCAAACCTGAGACCCTTCCTTTAGCATGAGATGTGATATCCAAAACCTTCCCATTCCAATCCTGAGACCCTTCCTATAGCATGAGATGTGATATCTCAATACTTCTAATACCAAACCTGAGATCCTTCCGATAACATGAGATGTGATATCTCAATACTTCTAATACCAAACCTGAGATCCATCCTATAACATGAGATGTGATATCCAAATCCTTCCCCTTCCAAACCTGAGACCCTCCCTTTAGCATGAGATGTGATATCCAACTCCTTCCCATTCCAATCCTGAGACCCTTCTGATAGCATAAGATATATCTCAATGCTTCTATACCAAACCTGAGATCCTTCCGATAGCATGAGATGTGATATCTCAATACTTCTAATACCAAACCTGAGATCCTTCCTATAACATGAGATGTGATATCCAAATCCTTATCTTCCAAACCTGAGACCCTTCCTTTACCATGAGATGTGATATCCAACTCCTTCCCATTCCAATCCTGAGACTCTTCTGATAGCATAAGATATGATATCTCAATGCTTCTATACCAAACCTGAGATCCTTCTGATAGCATGAGATGTGATATCTCAATACTTCTAATACCAAACCTGAGATCCTACCTCTAACATGAATGTGATATCCAACTCTTTCCCCTTGCAAACCTGAGAGCCTTCCTATAGCATGAGATGTGATATCCAAGTCCTTCCCATTCCAATCCTGAGACCCGTCCTATAACATGAGATGTGATATCCAACTCCTTCCCATTCCAACCTGAGACCCTTCCTATAGCATGAGATGGGATATCCAACTCCTTCCAAATCCAATCCTGATAACCTTCCGATAGCATGAGATGTGATATCCCACTGCTTCTACCAAACCTGAGACCCATACTATGGCATGAGATGTGATATCAAACTCCTTCCCATTCTAATCCTGAGACCCTTCCTATAGCTTGAGATGTGATATCCAACTCCTTCCCATTCCAATTCTGAGACCCTTCCTATACCATGAGACTTGATATCTCAATGCTTCTAATACCAAACCTGAGACCCGTCCTATAACATGAGATGTGATATCCAAATCCTTCCCCTTCCAAACCTTAGACCCTTCCTTTATCATGAGATGTGATATCCAACTCCTTCCCATTCCAATCTTGAGACCCTTCCGATATCATGAAATGTGATATCTCAATGCTTCTAATATCAAACTTGAGACCCTCCTTATAGCATGAGATGTGATATCCAAGTCCTTCCCATTCCAATCCTGAGACCCTTCCTATAGCATGAGATGTGATATCTCAATGCTTCTAATACCAAACCTGAGATCCTTCCTATAACATGAGATGGGAATATCCAATGTGATATCCAACTCCTTCCCATTCCAATCCTGAGACCCTTCCTATAGCATGAGATGTGATATCCAACTCCTTCCCATTCCAATCCTGAGACCCTTCCTATAGCCTGAGATGTGATATCTCAATGTTTATACCAAACCTGAGACCCTTCCTATAACATGAGATGTGATATCCAACTCCTTCCCGTTCCAAACCTGAGACCCTTCCTTTAGCATGAGATGTGATATCCAGCTCCTTCCCATTCCAATCCTGAGACCCTTCCGATAGCAGCGACGTGATATCTCAATGCTTCTACCAAACCTGAGACCCTTCCTTTAGCATGAGATGTGATATCCAAATCATTCACATTCCAATCCTGAGACCCTTCCTATAGCATGAGATGTGATATCTAAATACTTCTAATACCAAACCTGAGATCCTTCCGATAACATGAGATGTGATATCTCAATACTTCTAATACCAAACCTGAGATCCATCCTATAACATGAGATGTGATATCCAAATCCTTCCCCTTCCAAACCTGAGACCCTCCCATTAGCATGAGATGTGATATCCAACTCCTTCCCATTCCAATCCTGAGACCCTTCTGATAGCATAAGATATGATATCTCAATGCTTCTATACCAAACCTGAGATCCTTCCGATAGCATGAGATGTGATATCTCAATACTTCTAATACCAAACCTGAGATCCTTCCTATAACATGAGATGTGATATCCAAATCCTTATCTTCCAAACCTGAGACCCTCCCTTTACCATGAGATGTGATATCCAACTCCTTCCCATTCCAATCCTGAGACTCTTCTGATAGCATAAGATATGATATCTCAATGCTTCTATACCAAACCTGAGATCCTTCTGATAGCATGAGATGTGATATCTCAATGCTTCTAATACCAAACCTGAGATCCTACCTCTAACATGAAATGTGATATCCAACTCTTTCCCCTTGCAAACCTGAGAGCCTTCCTATAGCATGAGATGTGATATCCAAGTCCTTCCCATTCCAATCCTGAGACCCTTCCTATAACATGAGATGTGATATCCAACTCCTTCCCATTCCAATTCTGAGACCCTTCCTATACCATGAGACTTGATATCTCAATGCTTCTAATACCAAACCTGAGACCCGTCCTATAACATGAGATGTGATATCCAAATCCTTCCCCTTCCAAACCTTAGACCCTTCCTTTATCATGAGATGTGATATCCAACTCCTTCCCATTCCAATCTTGAGACCCTTCCGATATCATGAAATGTGATATCTCAATGCTTCTAATATCAAACTTGAGACCCTCCTTATAGCATGAGATGTGATATCCAAGTCCTTCCCATTCCAATCCTGAGACCCTTCCTATAGCATGAGATGTGATATCTCAATGCTTCTAATACCAAACCTGAGATCCTTCCTATAACATGAGATGGGAATATCCAATGTGATATCCAACTCCTTCCCATTCCAATCCTGAGACCCTTCCTATAGCATGAGATGTGATATCCAACTCCTTCCCATTCCAATCCTGAGACCCTTCCTATAGCCTGAGATGTGATATCTCAATGTTTATACCAAACCTGAGACCCTTCCTATAACATGAGATGTGATATCCAACTCCTTCCCGTTCCAAACCTGAGACCCTTCCTTTAGCATGAGATGTGATATCCAGCTCCTTCCCATTCCAATCCTGAGACCCTTCCGATAGCAGCGACGTGATATCTCAATGCTTCTACCAAACCTGAGACCCTTCCTTTAGCATGAGATGTGATATCCAAATCATTCACATTCCAATCCTGAGACCCTTCCTATAGCATGAGATGTGATATCTAAATACTTCTAATACCAAACCTGAGATCCTTCCGATAACATGAGATGTGATATCTCAATACTTCTAATACCAAACCTGAGATCCATCCTATAACATGAGATGTGATATCCAAATCCTTCCCCTTCCAAACCTGAGACCCTCCCATTAGCATGAGATGTGATATCCAACTCCTTCCCATTCCAATCCTGAGACCCTTCTGATAGCATAAGATATGATATCTCAATGCTTCTATACCAAACCTGAGATCCTTCCGATAGCATGAGATGTGATATCTCAATACTTCTAATACCAAACCTGAGATCCTTCCTATAACATGAGATGTGATATCCAAATCCTTATCTTCCAAACCTGAGACCCTCCCTTTACCATGAGATGTGATATCCAACTCCTTCCCATTCCAATCCTGAGACTCTTCTGATAGCATAAGATATGATATCTCAATGCTTCTATACCAAACCTGAGATCCTTCTGATAGCATGAGATGTGATATCTCAATGCTTCTAATACCAAACCTGAGATCCTACCTCTAACATGAAATGTGATATCCAACTCTTTCCCCTTGCAAACCTGAGAGCCTTCCTATAGCATGAGATGTGATATCCAAGTCCTTCCCATTCCAATCCTGAGACCCTTCCTATAACATGAGATGTGATATCCAACTCCTTCCCATTCCAACCTGAGACCCTTCCTATAGCATGAGATGGGATATCTAACTCCTTCCAAATCCAATCCCGATACCCTTCCGATAGCATGAGATGTGATAACCCAATGCTTCTACCAAACCTGAGACCCATATTATGGCATGAGATGTGATATCAAACTCCTTCCCATTCTAATCCTGAGACCCTTCCTATAGCTTGAAATGTGATATCCAACTCCTTCCCATTCCAATTCTGAGACCCTTCCTATACCATGAGACTTGATATCTCAATGCTTCTAATACCAAACCTGAGACCCGTCCTATAACATGAGATGTGATATCCAAATCCTTCCCCTTCCAAACCTTAGACCCTTCCTTTATCATGAGATGTGATATCCAACTCCTTCCCATTCCAATCTTGAGACCCTTCCGATATCATGAAATGTGATATCTCAATGCTTCTATCAAACTTGAGACCCTCCCTATAGCATGAGATGTGATATCCAACTCCTTCCCATTCCAATCCTGAGACCCTTCTGATAGCATAAGATATGATATCTCAATGCTTCTATACCAAACCTGAGATCCTTCCGATAGCATGAGATGTGATATCTCAATACTTCTAATACCAAACCTGAGATCCTTCCTATAACATGAGATGTGATATCCAAATCCTTATCTTCCAAACCTGAGACCCTCCCTTTACCATGAGATGTGATATCCAACTCCTTCCCATTCCAATCCTGAGACTCTTCTGATAGCATAAGATATGATATCTCAATGCTTCTATACCAAACCTGAGATCCTTCTGATAGCATGAGATGCGATATCTCAATGCTTCTAATACCAAACCTGAGATCCTACCTCTAACATGAAATGTGATATCCAACTCTTTCCCCTTGCAAACCTGAGAGCCTTCCTATAGCATGAGATGTGATATCCAAGTCCTTCCCATTCCAATCCTGAGACCCTTCCTATAACATGAGATGTGATATCCAACTCCTTCCCATTCCAACCTGAGACCCTTCCTATAGCATGAGATGGGATATCCAACTCCTTCCAAATCCAATCCCGATACCCTTCCGATAGCATGAGATGTGATAACCCAATGCTTCTACCAAACCTGAGACCCATATTATGGCATGAGATGTGATATCAAACTCCTTCCCATTCTAATCCTGAGACCCTTCCTATAGCTTGAAATGTGATATCCAACTCCTTCCCATTCCAATTCTGAGACCCTTCCTATACAATGAGACTTGATATCTCAATGCTTCTAATACCAAACCTGAGACCCGTCCTATAACATGAGATGTGATATCCAAATCCTTCCCCTTCCAAACCTTAGACCCTTCCTTTATCATGAGATGTGATATCCAACTCCTTCCCATTCCAAACACACGTCTAAACCAGAGAGCAGGGAAGCGAGCATTTCAGCAGTATAAATTCAGCCTGTGAACAACACATTTTGACCCTCCCTTGTATGGGAGAAGAGTGGTTCAAAAGACCAGGATTCGACTGAACAAACGCACGAACAGAGTACAAAATGGGAATCCACCAGAATTCGCATTTACCAAAACGCGAGGAAAGTACATGTTCTAGCTGTTTCTGCTCGTTTTTAGCACGTTTCAATACGTCTAGCGGGTTACAGCTATATGTTGAATAATGGGTGTTATAAAGCATTCTGAACACTGTATCTTGTGGAGCTCATTGGAAGGCTGTAGGAAGAGGAGAGAAGGCAGGGAACACGCATCTAAACCAGAGAGCTGGGAAGCGAGTACATGCAACGCGAAACGGTGCAGGGAGCAGGGACAGAAAGGATGAACGCCTATGAGGAGGAGCAGCTGGTAGTCAGCCTGCTCTGGAGAGGAGAATGTGATCACCAGGGGAGTGCAGCCTGTAAAGTAGAAGGGACTATGAACACAGGGCGACTGCATTAACAGATGGCAAATACACGTTCCAAAACAGTCAGGAAAGCTGATAATGCCTTGAAGATTTCAGCCGTATACATTCAGCCTATGAACAGCAGTAGACGTTGACCCCCCCCCCCCTTGTATGGGAGAACAGTGGTTAAAAACTTCAGCATTCGACAACAAACGCACGGACAGTATACATGGGAACCCATCAGAATTAGCATTTACAAAAACGCGAGGAAAGTACATTTTCTAGCTGTTTTTGCTAGTTTACAGCACGTATCAATACGTCTAGCGGGTTACGGCTATATGTTGAATAATGGGTGTTATAGAGCATTCTGAGCACTGTGTATCTTTTGGAGCTCATTTTTTGATTTGAAGGCAGCGGGAAGAGGAGAGAAGGCAGGGAACACGCGTCTAAACCAGAGAGCTGGGAAGCGAGTACTTGCAACGCGAAAAGGGCAGAAAGCAAGAAGGCCTCTGAGAAGGAAAAGCGTCTAAACAAGAGAGCAGGGAAGCGAGTGTTTGCAACTCGAAACGGTGCAGGGAGCAGGGACAGAAAGGGAGAACTCCTCTGAGGAGGAACAGCTGGCAGTTAGCCTTCTTTGAAGATGAGAACTTGATCACCACGGGAGAGGATTGTTGAGAGGGTTACAGAGGGGGAGGTCTGAGATCAGAAAATCCTGAGTATTCCCTGCAGTGTGTAGGGCCAGCGACATGAAGTGTTGCAGATCTCGTAAAAGTCCAGGTCAGGAAGCATACAGATTCATGTTGAATTCTCCAAGTAGGCGGAGTTGAGTGGTAGGAGGCTAGGACGGAGAAGTCCATCCACTGAGAGAGGAAGGGGGTAGGCAAATAGCCACGGTGAGAGAATGGCCAGGAGAGAATGCATGCAGACAAGGCATTCGTGACAGGAGTCGGCCTGCAAAGGAAATCAATTTACTACAGGAATCAAGGCTAAGCATTGAGATATCACATCTCATGCTATAGGAAGGGTCTCAGGATTGGAATGGGAAGGACTTAGCTATCACATATCATGCTATAGGGAGGGTCTCAGTTTAGATATTAGAAGCATTGAGATATCACATCTCATGCTATCGGAAGTGTCTCAGGATTGGAATGGGAAGGAGCTGGATATCACATCTCATGCTAAAGGAAGGGTCTCAGGTTTGGAACGGGAAGGAGTTGGATATCACATCTCATGCTATAGGAAGGGTCTCAGGATTGGAATGGGAAGGAGTTGGATATCACATCTCATGCTATAGGAAGGGTCTCAGGATTGGAATGGGAAGGAGTTGGATATCACATTGGATATTCCCATCTCATGTTATAGGAAGGATCTCAGGTTTGGTATTAGAAGCATTGAGATATCACATCTCATGCTTTAGGAAGGGTCTCAGGATTGGAATGGGAAGGAGTTGGATATCACATTGGATATTCCCATCTCATGTTATAGGAAGGATCTCAGGTTTGGTATTAGAAGCATTGAGATATCACATCTCATGCTTTAGGAAGGGTCTCAGGATTGGAATGGGAAGGACTTGGATATCACATCTCATGCTATAAGGAGGGTCTCAAGTTTGATATTAGAAGCATTGAGATATCACATTTCATGATATCGGAAGGGTCTCAAGATTGGAATGGGAAGGAGTTGGATATCACATCTCATGATAAAGGAAGGGTCTAAGGTTTGGAAGGGGAAGGATTTGGATATCACATCTCATGTTATAGGACGGGTCTCAGGTTTGGTATTAGAAGCATTGAGATATCAAGTCTCATGGTATAGGAAGGGTCTCAGAATTGGAATGGGAAGGAGTTGGATATCACATCTCAAGCTATAGGAAGGGTCTCAGGATTAGAATGGGAAGGAGTTTGATATCACATCTCATGCCATAGTATGGGTCTCAGGTTTGGTAGAAGCATTGGGATATCACATCTCATGCTATCGGAAGGTTATCAGGATTGGATTTGGAAGGAGTTGGATATCCCATCTCATACTATAGGAAGGGTCTCAGGTTGGAATGGGAAGGAGTTGGATATCACATCTCATGTTATAGGACGGGTCTCAGGATTGGAATGGGAAGGACTTGGATATCACATCTCATGCTATAGGAAGGCTCTCAGGTTTGCAAGGGGAAAGAGTTGGATATCACATTTCATGTTAGAGGTAGGATCTCAGGTTTGGTATTAGAAGTATTGAGATATCACATCTCATGCTATCAGAAGGATCTCAGGTTTGGTATAGAAGCATTGAGATATCATATCTTATGCTATCAGAAGAGTCTCAGGATCGGAATGGGAAGGAGTTGGATATCACATCTCATGGTAAAGGAAGGGTCTCAGGTTTGGAAGATAAGGATTTGGATATCACATCTCATGTTATAGGAAGGATCTCAGGTTTGGTATTAGAAGTATTGAGATATCACATCTCATGCTATCGGAAGGATCTCAGGTTTGGTATAGAAGCATTGAGATATATCTTATGCTATCAGAAGGGTCTCGGGATTGGAATGGGAAGGAGTTGGATATCACATCTCATGCTAAAGGGAGGGTCTCAGGTTTGGAAGGGGAAGGATTTGGATATCACATCTCATGTTATAGGATGGATCTCAGGTTTGGTATTAGAAGTATTGAGATATCACATCTCATGTTATCGGAAGGATCTCAGGTTTGGTATTAGAAGTATTGAGATATCACATCTCATGCTATAGGAAGGGTCTCAGGATTGGAATGGGAAGGAGTTGGATATCACATCTCATGCTAAAGGAAGGGTCTCAGGTTTGGTAGAAGCATTGAGGTATCACATCTCATGCTATAGGAAGGCTCTCAGGATTGGAATGGGAAGGACTTAGATATCACATATCATGCTATAGGGAGGGTCTCGGTTTTGATATTAGAAGCATTGAGATATCACATCTCATGCTATCGGAAGTGTCTCAGGATTGGAATGGGAAGGAGCTGGATATAACATCTCATGCTAAAGGAAGGGTCTCAGGTTTGGAACGGGAAGGAGTTGGATATCACATCTCATGTTATAGGAAGGGTCTCAGGTTTGGTATAAACATTGAGATATCACATCTCTGCTATCGGAAGTGTCTCAGGATTGGAATGGGAAGGAGTTGAATATCCCATCTCATGTTATAGGACGGGTCTCAGGTTTTTTATTAGAATCATTGAGATATCATATTGCATGATGTAGGAAGGGTCTAAGGATTGGAATGGGAAGGACTTAGATCTCACATCTCATGCTATAGATAGGCTCTCAGGTTTGGAAAGTGAAGGAGTTGGATATCACATTTCATGTTAGAGGAAGGATCTCAGGTTTGGTATTAGGGGCATTGAGATATCACATCTCAGGCTATAGGAAGGGTCTCAGGATTGAAATGGGAAGGAGTTGGATATCACATCTCATGCTATAGGAAGGGTCTCAGGTTTGGTAGAACCATTGAGATATCAAATCTCATGCTATAGGAAGGGTCTCAGGATTGGAATGGAAGGAGTTGGATATCACATCTCATGTTATAGGAAGGATATCAGGTTTGGTATTAGAAGCATTGAGACATCACATCTCATGCTATAGGAAGGGTCTCAGGATTGGAATGGGAAGGAGTTGGATATCACATCTCATGCTATAGGAAGGGTCTCAGGATTGGAATGGGAAGGAGTTGAATATGACAACTCATGCCGTAGGAAGGGTCTCAGGTTTGGTATAAACATTGAGATATCACATCTCTGCTATCAAAAGGGTCTCAGGATTGGAATGGGAAGGAGTTGGATTCCCCATCTCATGTTATAGGAAGAGTCTCAGGTTTGGTATTAGAAGCATTGAGATATCACATCTCATGCTATAGGAAGTGTCTCAGGATTGGAATGGGAAGGACTTGGATATCACATCTCATGCTATGGGAAGGGTCTCAGGTTTGGTATAAGCAGTGAGATATCACATCTCATGCTATAGGAAGTGTCTCAGGACATCTCATGTTATAGGAAGGATCTCAGGTTTGGTATAAGCATTGAGATATCACATCTCTGCTATCGGAAGGGTCTCAGGATTGGAATGGGAAGGAGTTGGATATTCCCATCTCATGTTATAGGAAGGGTCTCAGGTTTGGTATTAGAAGCATTGAGATATCACATCTCATGCTATAGGAAGGGTCTCAGGATTGGAATGGGAAGGACTTGGATATCACATCTCACGCTATAGGGAGGGTCTCAAGTTTGATATTAGAAGCTTTGAGATATCACATCTCATGATATCGGAAGGGTCTCAGGATTGGAATGGGAAGGAGTTGGATATCACATCTCATGCTAAAGGGAGGGTCTCAGGTTTGGAAGGGGAAGGATTTGGATATCACATCTCATGTTATCGGAAGGATCTCACGTTTGGTATTAGAAGTATTGAGATATCATATCTCATGCTATAGGAAGGGTCTCAGGATTGGAATGGGAAGGAGTTGGATATCACATCTCATGCTATAGGGAGGGTCTCAGGATTGGAATGGGAAGGACTTAGATATCACATATCATGCTATAGGGAGGGTCTCAGTTTTGATATTAGAAGCATTGCGATATCACATCTCATGATATCGGAAGGGTCTCAGGATTGGAATGGGAAGGAGTTGGATATCACATCTCATGCTAAAGGGAGGGTCTCAGGTTTGGAAGGGGAAGGATTTGGATATCACATCTCATGTTATAGGAAGGATCTCAGGTTTGGTATTAGAAGCATTGAGATATCACATCTCATGCTATCGGAAGGATCTCAGGTTTGGTATTAGAAGCATTGAGATATCACATCTCATGCTATCAGAAGAGTCTCAGGATTGGAATAGGAAGGAGTTGGATATCACATCTCATGCTAAAGGGAGGGTCTCAGGTTTGGAAGGGGAAGGATTTAGATATCACATCTCATGTTATCGGAAGGATCTCACGTTTGGTATTAGAAGTATTGAGATATCATATCTCATGCTATAGGAAGTGTCTCAGGATTGGAATGGGAAGGAGCTGGATATCACATCTCATGCTAAAGGAAGGGTCTCAGGTTTGGAACGGGAAGGATTTGGATATCACATCTCATGTTATAGGAAGGGTCTCAGGTTTGGTATAAGCATTGAGATATCACATCTCTGCTATCGGAAGTGTCTCAGGATTGGAATGGGAAGGAGTTGGATATCCCATCTCATGTTATAGGACGGGTCTCAGGTTTGTTATTAGAATCATTGAGATATCATATTGCATGCTGTAGGAAGGGTCTAAGGGTTGGAATGTGAAGGACTTGGATATCACATCTCATGCTATAGATAGGCTCTTAGGTTTGGAAAGGGAAGGAATTGGATATCACATTTCATGTTAGAGGAAGGATCTCAGGTTTGGTATTAGAAGCATTGAGATTTCACATCTCATGCTATAGGAAGGGTCTCAGGATTGGAATGGGAAGCAGTTGGATATCACATCTCATGCTATAGGAAGGGTCTCAGGTTTGGTATAAGCATTGAGATATCACATCTCATGCTATAGGACGGGTCTCAGGATTGGAATGGAAGGAGTTGGATATCACATCTCATGTTATAAGGAAGGATCTCAGGTTTGGTATTAGAAGCATTGAGACATCACATCTCATGCTATCGGAAGGGTCTCAGGGTTGGAATGGGAAGGAGTTGGATATCACATCTCATCCAATAGGAAGGGTCTCAGGTTTGGAATGGGAAGGAATTGGATATCACATCTCATGTTATAGGAAGGATCTCAGGTTTGGTATTAGAAGCATTGAGATATCACATCTCATGCTATAGGAAGGGTCTCAGGATTGGAATGTGAAGGATTTGGATATCACATCTCATGCTAAAGGAAGGGTCTCAGGTTTGGTAGAAGCATTGAGATATCACGTCTCTGCTATCGGAAGGGTCTCAGGATTGGATTGGGAAGGAGTTGGATATCCCTTCTCATGCTATAGGAAGAGTCTCAGGATTTGAATGGCAAGGAGTTGGATATCACATCTCATGCCATAGGAAGGGTCTCAGGTTTGTTATAAGCATTGAGATATCACATCTCTGCTATCAGAAGGGTCTCAGGATTGGATTGGGAAGGAGTTGGATATCCCTTCTCATGCTATAGGAAGTGTCTCAGGTTGGAATGGGAAGGAGTTGGATATCACATCTCATGTTATAGGAAGGGTCTCAGGATTGGAATGGGAAGGATTTGGATATCACATCCCTTGCTATAGGAAGGGTCTCAGGATTGGAATGGGTAGGAGTTGGATATTACTTTCTTGCTATTGGAAGGGTCTCATGTTTGGAATAGGAAGGAGTTGGATATCACATATGCTATAGTTAGTGTCTCAGGTTTGGAACGGGAAGGAGTTGGATATCACATCTCATGTTATAGGAAGGGTCTCAGGTTTGGTATAAGCATTGAGATATCACATCTCTGCTATCGGAAGCGGCTCAGGATTGGAATGGGAAGGAGTTGGATATCCCATCTAATGTTATAGGAAGAGTCTCTGGTTTGGTATTAGAATCATTGAGATATCACATCGCATGCTGTAGGAAGGGTCTAAGGATTGGAATGGGATGGACTTGGATATCACATCTCATGCTATAGGTAGGCTCTCAGGTTTGGTATAAGCATTGAGATATCACATCTCATGCTATAGGAAGGGTCTCAGGATTGGAATGGGAAGGAATTGGATATCACATCATGCTATAGGAAGGGTCTCAGATTTGGTATAAGCATTGAGATATCACATCTCATGCTAAAGGAAGGGTCTCAGGATTGGAATGGGAAGGAGTTGTATATGACATCTCAGGCCATAGGAAGGTTCTCAGGTTTGGTATAAGCATTGAGATATCACATCTCTGCTATCGGAAGTGTCTCAGGATTGGAATGGGAAGGAGTTGGATATCACATCTCATCCAATAGGAAGGGCCTCAGGTTTGGAATGGGAAGGAATTGGATATCACATCTCATGTTATAGGAAGGGTCTCAGGTTTGGTATACACATTGAGATATCACATCTCTGCTATCGGAAGTGTCTCAGGATTGGAATGGGAAGGAGTTGGATATCCCATCTCATGTTATAGGACGGGTCTCAGGTTTGTTATTAGAATCATTGAGATATCATATTGCATGCTGTTGGAAGGGTCTAAGGGTTGGAATGGGAAGGACTTGGATATCACATCTCATGCTATAGATAGGCTCTTAGGTTTGGAAAGGGAAGGAGTTGGATATCACATTTCATGTTAGAGGAAGGATCTCAGGTTTGGTATTAGAAGCATTGAGATATCACATCTCATGCTATAGGAAGGGTCTCAGGATTGGAATGGGAAGCAATTGGATATCACATCTCATGCTATAGGAAGGGTCTCAGGTTTGGTATAAGCATTGAGATATCACATCTCATGCTATAGGACGGGTCTCAGGATTGGAATGGAAGGAGTTGGATATCACATCTCATGTTATAGGAAGGATTTCAGGTTTGGTATTAGAAGCATTGAGACATCACATCTCATGCTATAGGAAGGGTCTCAGGGTTGGAATGGGAAGGAGTTGGATATCACATCTCATCCAATAGGAAGGGCCTCAGGTTTGGAATGGGAAGGAATTGGATATCACATCTCATGTTATAGGAAGGATCTCAGGTTTGGTATTAGAAGCATTGAGATATCACATCTCATGCTATAGGAAGGGTCTCAGGATTGGAATGTGAAGGATTTGGATATCACATCTCATGCTAAAGGAAGGGTCTCAGGTTTGGTAGAAGCATTGAGATATCACGCCTCTGCTATCGGAAGGGTCTCAGGATTGGATCGGGAAGGAGTTGGATATCACATCTCATGCCATAGGAAGGGTCTCAGGTTTGGTATAAGCATTGAGATATCACATCTCTGCTATCGGAAGGGTCTCAGGTTTGGATTGGGAAGGAGTTGGATATCCCTTCTCATGCTATAGGAAGTGTCTCAGGTTGGAATGGGAAGGAGTTGGATATCACATCTCATTCATGTTATAGGAAGGGTCTCAGGATTGGAATGGGAAGGATTTGGATATCACATCTCTTGCTATAGGAAGGGTCTCAGGATTGGAATGGGTAGGAGTTGGATATTACTTTCTTGCTATAGGAGGGGTCTCATGTTTGGAATGGGAAGGAGTTGGATATCACATATGCTATAGTTAGTGTCTCAGGTTTGCAACGGGAAGGAGTTGGATATCACATCTCATGTTATAGGAAGGGTCTCAGGTTTGGTATAAGCATTGAGATATCACATCTCTGCTATCGGAAGCGGCTCAGGATTGGAATGGGAAGGAGTTGGATATCCCATCTCATGTTATAGGAAGAGTCTCTGGTTTGGTATTAGAATCATTGAGATATCACATCGCATGCTGTAGGAAGGGTCTAAGGATTGGAATGGGATGGACTTGGATATCACATCTCATGCAATAGGTAGGCTCTCAGGTGGTTTGGTATAAGCATTGAGATATCACATCTCATGCTATAGGAAGGGTCTCAGGATTGGAATGGGAAGGAATTGGATATCACATCTCATGCTATAGGAAGGGTCTCAGATTTGGTATAAGCATTGAGATATCACATCTCATGCTAAAGGAAGGGTCTCAGGATTGGAATGGGAAGGAGTTGTATATGACATCTCAGGCCATAGGAAGGTTCTCAGGTTTGGTATAAGCATTGAGATATCACATCTCTGCTATCGGAAGGGTCTCAGGATTGGAATGGGAAGGAGTTGGATATCCCATCTCATGTTATAGGAAGGGTCTCAGGTTTGGTATTAGAAGCATAGAGATATCACATCTCATGCTATAGGAAGGGTCTCAGGATTTGAATGGCAAGGAGTTGGATATCACATCTCATGCCATAGGAAGGGTCTCAGGTTTGGTATAAGCATTGAGATATCACATCTCTGCTATCGGAAGGGTCTCAGGATTGGATTGGGAAGGAGTTGGATATCCCTTCTCATGCTATAGGAAGTGTCTCAGGTTGGAATGGGAAGGAGTTGGATATCACATCTCATGTTATAGGAAGGGTCTCAGGATTGGAATGGGAAGGATTTGGATATCACATCTCTTGCTATAGGAAGGGTCTCAGGATTGGAATGGGTAGGAGTTGGATATTACTTTCTTGCTATAGGAAGGGTCTCATGTTTGGAATGGGAAGGAGTTGGATATCACATATGCTATAGTTAGTGTCTCAGGTTTGGAACGGGAAGGAGTTGGATATCACATCTCATGTTATAGGAAGGGTCTCAGGTTTGGTATAAGCATTGAGATATCACATCTCTGCTATCAGAAGCGGCTCAGGATTGGAATGGGAAGGAGTTGGATATCCCATCTCATGTTATAGGAAGAGTCTCTGGTTTGGTATTAGAATCATTGAGATATCACATCGCATGCTGTAGGAAGGGTCTAAGGATTGGAATGGAATGGACTTGGATATCACATCTCATGCTATAGGTAGGCTCTCAGGTTTGGTATAAGCATTGAGATATCACATCTCATGCTATAGGAAGGGTCTCAGGATTGGAATGGGAAGGAATTGGATATCACATCTCATGCTATAGGAAGGGTCTCAGATTTGGTATAAGCATTGAGATATCACATCTCATGCTAAAGGAAGGGTCTCAGGATTGGAATGGGAAGGAGTTGGATATGACATCTCAGGCCATAGGAAGGTTCTCAGGTTTGGTATAAGCATTGAGATATCACATCTCTGCTATCGGAAGGGTCTCAGGATTGGAATGGGAAGGAGTTGGATATCCCATCTCATGTTATAGGAAGGGTCTCAGGTTTGGTATTAGAAGCATAGAGATATCACATCTCATGCTATAGGAAGGGTCTCAGGATTTGAATGGCAAGGAGTTGGATATCACATCTCATGCCATAGGAAGGGTCTCAGGTTTGGTATAAGCATTGAGATATCACATCTCTGCTATCGGAAGGGTCTAAGGATTGGATTGGGAAGGAGTTGGATATCCCTTCTCATGCTATAGGAAGTGTCTCAGGTTGGAATGGGAAGGAGTTGGATATCACATCTCATGTTATAGGAAGGGTCTCAGGATTGGAATGGGTAGTAGTTGGATATTACTTACTTGCTATAGGAAGGGTCTCATGTTTGGAATGGGAAGGAGTTGGATATCACATATGCTATAGTTAGTGTCTCAGGTTTGGAATGGGATGGACTTGGATATCACATCTCATGCTATAGGAAGGGTCTCAGGATTGGAATGGGAAGGAGTTGTATATGACATCTCAGGCCATAGGAAGGTTCTCAGGTTTGGTATAAGCATTGAAATATCACATCTCTGCTATCGGAAGGGTCTCAGGATTGGAATGGGAAGGAGTTGGATATCCCATCTCATGTTATAGGAAGGGTCTCAGGTTTGGTATTAGAAGCATTGAGATATCACGTCTCTGCTATCGGAAGGGTCTCAGGATTGGATTGGGAAGGAGTTGGATATCCCTTCTCATGCTATAGGAAGGGTCTCAGGATTTGAATGGCAAGGAGTTGGATATCACATCTCATGCCATAGGAAGGGTCTCAGGTTTGGTATAAGCATTGAGATATCACATCTCTGCTATCGGAAGGGTCTCAGGATTGGATTGGGAAGGAGTTGGATATCCCTTCTCATGCTATAGGAAGTGTCTCAGGTTGGAATGGGAAGGAGTTGGATATCACATCTCATGTTATAGGAAGGGTCTCAGGATTGGAATGGGAAGGATTTGGATATCACATCTCTTGCTATAGGAAGGGTCTTAGGATTGGAATGGGTAGTAGTTGGATATTACTTACTTGCTATAGGAAGGGTCTCATGTTTGGAATGGGAAGGAGTTGGATATCACATATGCTATAGTTAGTGTCTCAGGTTTGGAATGGGATGGACTTGGATATCACATCTCATGCTATAGGAAGGGTCTCAGATTTGGTATAAGCATTGAGATATCACATCTCATGCTAAAGGAAGGGTCTCAGGATTGGAATGGGAAGGAGTTGTATATGACATCTCAGGCCATAGGAAGGTTCTCAGGTTTGGTATAAGCATTGAAATATCACATCTCTGCTATCGGAAGGGTCTCAGGATTGGAATGGGAAGGAGTTGGATATTACATCTCATGCTAAAGGAAGGGTCTCAGGTTTGGTATTAGAAGCATTGAGATATCACATCTCATGCTATAGGAAGGGTCTCAGGATTGGAATGTGAAGGATTTGGATATTACATCTCATGCTAAAGGAAGGGTCTCAGGTTTGGTAGAAGCATTGAGATATCACGTCTCTGCTATCGGAAGGGTCTCAGGATTGGATTGGGAAGGAGTTGGATATCCCTTCTCATGCTATAGGAAGGGTCTCAGGATTTGAATGGCAAGGAGTTGGATATCACATCTCATGCCATAGGAAGGGTCTCAGGTTTGGTATAAGCATTGAGATATCACATCTCTGCTATCGGAAGGGTCTCAGGATTGGATTGGGAAGGAGTTGGATATCCCTTCTAATGCTATAGGAAGTGTCTCAGGTTGGAATGGGAAGGAGTTGGATATCACATCTCATGTTATAGGAAGGGTCTCAGGATTGGAATGGGAAGGATTTGGATATCACATCTCTTGCTATAGGAAGGGTCTCAGGATTGGAATGGGTAGGAGTTGGATATTACTTTCTTGCTATAGGAAGGGTCTCATGTTTGGAATGGGAAGGATTTGGATATCACATATGCTATAGTTAGTGTCTCAGGTTTGGAACGGGAAGGAGTTGGATATCACATCTCATGTTATAGGAAGGGTCTCAGGTTTGGTATAAGCATTGAGATATCACATCTCTGCTATCGGAAGCGGCTCAGGATTGGAATGGGAAGGAGTTGGATATCCCATCTCATGTTATAGTAAGAGTCTCTGGTTTGGTATTAGAATCATTGAGATATCACATCGCATGCTGTAGGAAGGGTCTAAGGATTGGAATGGGATGGACTTGGATATCACATCTCATGCTATAGGAAGGGTCTCAGATTTGGTATAAGCATTGAGATATCACATTTCATGCTAAAGGAAGGGTCTCAGGATTGTAGGCTCTCAGGTTTGGTATAAGCATTGAGATATCACATCTCATGCTATAGGAAGGGTCTCAGGATTGGAATGGGAAGGATTTGGATATCACATCTCATGCTATAGGAAGGGTCTCAGATTTGGTATAAGCATTGAGATATCACACCTTATGCTAAAGGAAGGGTCTCAGGATTGGAATGGGAAGGAGTTGTATATGACATCTCAGGCCATAGGAAGGGTCTCAGGTTTGGTATTAGAAGTATAGAGATATCACATCTCATGCTATAGGAAGGGTCTCAGGATTGGAATGGGAAGGACTTGGATGTCACATCTCATGCTATAGGGAGGGTCTCAAGTTTGATATTAGAAGCATTGAGATAACAAATCTCATGATATCGGAAGGGTCTCAGGATTGGAATGGGAAGGAGTTGGATACCACATCTCATGATAAAGGAAGGGTCTAAGGTTTGGAAGGGGAAGGATTTGGATATCACATCTCATGTTATAGGACGGGTCTCAGGTTTGGTATTAGAAGCATTGAGATATCAAGTCTCATTGTATAAGAAGGGTCTCAGAATTGGAATGGGAAGGAGTTGGATATCACACCTCAAGCTATAGGAAGGGTCTCAGGATTGGAATGGGAAGGAGTTTGATATCACATCTCATGCCATAGTATGGGTCTCAGGTTTGGTAGAAGCATTGGGACATCACATCTCATGCTATCGGAAGGGTATCAGTATTGGATTTGGCAGAAGTTGGATATCCCATCTCATGCTATAGGAAGGGTCTCAGGTTGGAATGGGAAGGAGTTGGATATCACATTTCATGTTATAGGAAGGGTCTCAGGATTGGAATGGGAAGGACTTGGATATTATATCTCATGCTATAGGACGGGTCTCAGGTTTGTTATTAGAATCATTGAGATATCATATTGCATGCTGTAGGAAGGGTCTAAGGTTTGGAAAGGGAAGGAGTTGGATATCACATTTCATGTTAGAGGAAGGATCTCAGGTTTGGTATTAGAAGCATTGAGATATCACATCTCATGCTATAGGAAGGGTCTCAGGATTGGAATGGGAAGTAGTTGGATATCACATCTCATGCTATAGGAAGGGTCTCAGGTTTGGTATAAGCATTGAGATATCACATCTCATGCTATAGGACGGGTCTCAGGATTGGAATGGAAGGAGTTGGATATCACATCTCATGTTATAGGAAGGATCTCAGGTTTGGTATTAGAAGCATTGAGACATCACATCTCATGCTATAGGAAGGGTCTCAGGGTTGGAATGGGAAGGAGTTGGATATCGCATCTCATCCAATAGGAAGGGTCTCAGGTTTGGAATGGGAAGGAATTGGATATCACATCTCATGTTATAGGAAGGATCTCAGGTTTGGTATTAGAAGCATTGAGATATCACATCTCATGCTATAGGAAGGGTCTCAGGATTGGAATGTGAAGGATTTGGATATCACATCTCATGCTAAAGGAAGGGTCTCAGGTTTGGTAGAAGCATTGAGATATCAGATCTCTTCTATCGGAAGGGTCTCAGGATTGGATTGGGAAGGAGTTGGATATCCCTTCTCATGCTATAGGAAGGGTCTCAGGATTTGAATGGGAAGGAGTTGGATATCACATCTCATGTTATAGGAAGGGTCTCAGGATTGGAATGGGAAGGATTTGGATATCACATCTCATGTTATAGGAAGGATATCAGGTTTGGTATTAGAAGCATTGAGACATCACATCTCATGCTATAGGAAGGGTCTCAGGATTGGAATGGGAAGGAGTTGGATATCACATCTCATGCTATAGGAAGGGTCTCAGGATTGGAATGGGAAGGAGTTGAATATGACAACTCATGCCGTAGGAAGGGTCTCAGGTTTGGTATAAACATTGAGATATCACATCTCTGCTATCAAAAGGGTCTCAGGATTGGAATGGGAAGGAGTTGGATTCCCCATCTCATGTTATAGGAAGAGTCTCAGGTTTGGTATTAGAAGCATTGAGATATCACATCTCATGCTATAGGAAGTGTCTCAGGATTGGAATGGGAAGGACTTGGATATCACATCTCATGCTATGGGAAGGGTCTCAGGTTTGGTATAAGCAGTGAGATATCACATCTCATGCTATAGGAAGTGTCTCAGGACATCTCATGTTATAGGAAGGATCTCAGGTTTGGTATAAGCATTGAGATATCACATCTCTGCTATCGGAAGGGTCTCAGGATTGGAATGGGAAG
Organism: Ambystoma mexicanum; assembly: GCF_040938575.1. Classification (NCBI taxonomy): domain Eukaryota; kingdom Metazoa; phylum Chordata; class Amphibia; order Caudata; family Ambystomatidae; genus Ambystoma; species Ambystoma mexicanum. The sequence continues at coordinate 605,383 of NW_027182447.1, forward strand.
GAGTTGGATATTCCCATCTCATGTTATAGGAAGGGTCTCAGGTTTGGTATTAGAAGCATTGAGATATCACATCTCATGCTATAGGAAGGGTCTCAGGATTGGAATGGGAAGGACTTGGATATCACATCTCACGCTATAGGGAGGGTCTCAAGTTTGATATTAGAAGCTTTGAGATATCACATCTCATGATATCGGAAGGGTCTCAGGATTGGAATGGGAAGGAGTTGGATATCACATCTCATGCTAAAGGGAGGATCTCAGGTTTGGAAGGGGAAGGATTTGGATATCACATCTCATGTTATAGGAAGGATCTCAGGTTTGGTATTAGAAGCATTGAGATATCACATCTCATGCTATCGGAAGGATCTCAGGTTTGGTATTAGAAGCATTGAGATATCACATCTCATGCTATCAGAAGAGTCTCAGGATTGGAATAGGAAGGAGTTGGATATCACATCTCATGCTAAAGGGAGGGTCTCAGGTTTGGAAGGGGAAGGATTTGGATATCACATCTCATGTTATCGGAAGGATCTCACGTTTGGTATTAGAAGTATTGAGATATCATATCTCATGCTATAGGAAGGGTCTCAGGATTGGAATGGGAAGGAGTTGGATATCACATCTCATGCTATAGGGAGGGTCTCAGGATTGGAATGGGAAGGACTTAGATATCACATATCATGCTATAGGGAGGGTCTCGGTTTTGAAATTAGAAGCATTGAGATATCACATCTCATGATATCGGAAGGGTCTCAGGATTGGAATGGGAAGGAGTTGGATATCACATCTCATGCTAAAGGGAGGGTCTCAGGTTTGGAAGGGGAAGGATTTGGATATCACATCTCATGTTATAGGAAGGATCTCAGGTTTGGTATTAGAAGCATTGAGATATCACATCTCATGCTATCGGAAGGATCTCAGGTTTGGTATTAGAAGCATTGAGATATCACATCTCATGCTATCAGAAGAGTCTCAGGATTGGAATAGGAAGGAGTTGGATATCACATCTCATGCTAAAGGGAGGGTCTCAGGTTTGGAAGGGGAAGGATTTAGATATCACATCTCATGTTATCGGAAGGATCTCACGTTTGGTATTAGAAGTATTGAGATATCATATCTCATGCTATAGGAAGTGTCTCAGGATTGGAATGGGAAGGAGCTGGATATCACATCTCATGCTAAAGGAAGGGTCTCAGGTTTGGAACGGGAAGGATTTGGATATCACATCTCATGTTATAGGAAGGGTCTCAGGTTTGGTATAAGCATTGAGATATCACATCTCTGCTATCGGAAGTGTCTCAGGATTGGAATGGGAAGGAGTTGGATATCCCATCTCATGTTATAGGACGGGTCTCAGGTTTGTTATTAGAATCATTGAGATATCATATTGCATGCTGTAGGAAGGGTCTAAGGGTTGGAATGTGAAGGACTTGGATATCACATCTCATGCTATAGATAGGCTCTTAGGTTTGGAAAGGGAAGGAATTGGATATCACATTTCATGTTAGAGGAAGGATCTCAGGTTTGGTATTAGAAGCATTGAGATTTCACATCTCATGCTATAGGAAGGGTCTCAGGATTGGAATGGGAAGCAGTTGGATATCACATCTCATGCTATAGGAAGGGTCTCAGGTTTGGTATAAGCATTGAGATATCACATCTCATGCTATAGGACGGGTCTCAGGATTGGAATGGAAGGAGTTGGATATCACATCTCATGTTATAAGGAAGGATCTCAGGTTTGGTATTAGAAGCATTGAGACATCACATCTCATGCTATCGGAAGGGTCTCAGGGTTGGAATGGGAAGGAGTTGGATATCACATCTCATCCAATAGGAAGGGTCTCAGGTTTGGAATGGGAAGGAATTGGATATCACATCTCATGTTATAGGAAGGATCTCAGGTTTGGTATTAGAAGCATTGAGATATCACATCTCATGCTATAGGAAGGGTCTCAGGATTGGAATGTGAAGGATTTGGATATCACATCTCATGCTAAAGGAAGGGTCTCAGGTTTGGTAGAAGCATTGAGATATCACGTCTCTGCTATCGGAAGGGTCTCAGGATTGGATTGGGAAGGAGTTGGATATCCCTTCTCATGCTATAGGAAGAGTCTCAGGATTTGAATGGCAAGGAGTTGGATATCACATCTCATGCCATAGGAAGGGTCTCAGGTTTGTTATAAGCATTGAGATATCACATCTCTGCTATCAGAAGGGTCTCAGGATTGGATTGGGAAGGAGTTGGATATCCCTTCTCATGCTATAGGAAGTGTCTCAGGTTGGAATGGGAAGGAGTTGGATATCACATCTCATGTTATAGGAAGGGTCTCAGGATTGGAATGGGAAGGATTTGGATATCACATCCCTTGCTATAGGAAGGGTCTCAGGATTGGAATGGGTAGGAGTTGGATATTACTTTCTTGCTATTGGAAGGGTCTCATGTTTGGAATAGGAAGGAGTTGGATATCACATATGCTATAGTTAGTGTCTCAGGTTTGGAACGGGAAGGAGTTGGATATCACATCTCATGTTATAGGAAGGGTCTCAGGTTTGGTATAAGCATTGAGATATCACATCTCTGCTATCGGAAGCGGCTCAGGATTGGAATGGGAAGGAGTTGGATATCCCATCTAATGTTATAGGAAGAGTCTCTGGTTTGGTATTAGAATCATTGAGATATCACATCGCATGCTGTAGGAAGGGTCTAAGGATTGGAATGGGATGGACTTGGATATCACATCTCATGCTATAGGTAGGCTCTCAGGTTTGGTATAAGCATTGAGATATCACATCTCATGCTATAGGAAGGGTCTCAGGATTGGAATGGGAAGGAATTGGATATCACATCATGCTATAGGAAGGGTCTCAGATTTGGTATAAGCATTGAGATATCACATCTCATGCTAAAGGAAGGGTCTCAGGATTGGAATGGGAAGGAGTTGTATATGACATCTCAGGCCATAGGAAGGTTCTCAGGTTTGGTATAAGCATTGAGATATCACATCTCTGCTATCGGAAGTGTCTCAGGATTGGAATGGGAAGGAGTTGGATATCACATCTCATCCAATAGGAAGGGCCTCAGGTTTGGAATGGGAAGGAATTGGATATCACATCTCATGTTATATGAAGGGTCTCAGGTTTGGTATACACATTGAGATATCACATCTCTGCTATCGGAAGTGTCTCAGGATTGGAATGGGAAGGAGTTGGATATCCCATCTCATGTTATAGGACGGGTCTCAGGTTTGTTATTAGAATCATTGAGATATCATATTGCATGCTGTTGGAAGGGTCTAAGGGTTGGAATGGGAAGGACTTGGATATCACATCTCATGCTATAGATAGGCTCTTAGGTTTGGAAAGGGAAGGAGTTGGATATCACATTTCATGTTAGAGGAAGGATCTCAGGTTTGGTATTAGAAGCATTGAGATATCACATCTCATGCTATAGGAAGGGTCTCAGGATTGGAATGGGAAGCAATTGGATATCACATCTCATGCTATAGGAAGGGTCTCAGGTTTGGTATAAGCATTGAGATATCACATCTCATGCTATAGGACGGGTCTCAGGATTGGAATGGAAGGAGTTGGATATCACATCTCATGTTATAGGAAGGATTTCAGGTTTGGTATTAGAAGCATTGAGACATCACATCTCATGCTATAGGAAGGGTCTCAGGGTTGGAATGGGAAGGAGTTGGATATCACATCTCATCCAATAGGAAGGGCCTCAGGTTTGGAATGGGAAGGAATTGGATATCACATCTCATGTTATAGGAAGGATCTCAGGTTTGGTATTAGAAGCATTGAGATATCACATCTCATGCTATAGGAAGGGTCTCAGGATTGGAATGTGAAGGATTTGGATATCACATCTCATGCTAAAGGAAGGGTCTCAGGTTTGGTAGAAGCATTGAGATATCACGCCTCTGCTATCGGAAGGGTCTCAGGATTGGATCGGGAAGGAGTTGGATATCACATCTCATGCCATAGGAAGGGTCTCAGGTTTGGTATAAGCATTGAGATATCACATCTCTGCTATCGGAAGGGTCTCAGGTTTGGATTGGGAAGGAGTTGGATATCCCTTCTCATGCTATAGGAAGTGTCTCAGGTTGGAATGGGAAGGAGTTGGATATCACATCTCATTCATGTTATAGGAAGGGTCTCAGGATTGGAATGGGAAGGATTTGGATATCACATCTCTTGCTATAGGAAGGGTCTCAGGATTGGAATGGGTAGGAGTTGGATATTACTTTCTTGCTATAGGAGGGGTCTCATGTTTGGAATGGGAAGGAGTTGGATATCACATATGCTATAGTTAGTGTCTCAGGTTTGCAACGGGAAGGAGTTGGATATCACATCTCATGTTATAGGAAGGGTCTCAGGTTTGGTATAAGCATTGAGATATCACATCTCTGCTATCGGAAGCGGCTCAGGATTGGAATGGGAAGGAGTTGGATATCCCATCTCATGTTATAGGAAGAGTCTCTGGTTTGGTATTAGAATCATTGAGATATCACATCGCATGCTGTAGGAAGGGTCTAAGGATTGGAATGGGATGGACTTGGATATCACATCTCATGCTATAGGTAGGCTCTCAGGTGGTTTGGTATAAGCATTGAGATATCACATCTCATGCTATAGGAAGGGTCTCAGGATTGGAATGGGAAGGAATTGGATATCACATCTCATGCTATAGGAAGGGTCTCAGATTTGGTATAAGCATTGAGATATCACATCTCATGCTAAAGGAAGGGTCCCAGGATTGGAATGGGAAGGAGTTGTATATGACATCTCAGGCCATAGGAAGGTTCTCAGGTTTGGTATAAGCATTGAGATATCACATCTCTGCTATCGGAAGGGTCTCAGGATTGGAATGGGAAGGAGTTGGATATCCCATCTCATGTTATAGGAAGGGTCTCAGGTTTGGTATTAGAAGCATAGAGATATCACATCTCATGCTATAGGAAGGGTCTCAGGATTTGAATGGCAAGGAGTTGGATATCACATCTCATGCCATAGGAAGGGTCTCAGGTTGGAATGGGAAGGAGTTGGATATCACATCTCATGTTATAGGAAGGGTCTCAGGATTGGAATGGGAAGGATTTGGATATCACATCTCTTGCTATAGGAAGGGTCTCAGGATTGGAATGGGTAGGAGTTGGATATTACTTTCTTGCTATAGGAAGGGTCTCATGTTTGGAATGGGAAGGAGTTGGATATCACATATGCTATAGTTAGTGTCTCAGGTTTGGAACGGGAAGGAGTTGGATATCACATCTCATGTTATAGGAAGGGTCTCAGGTTTGGTATAAGCATTGAGATATCACATCTCTGCTATCAGAAGCGGCTCAGGATTGGAATGGGAAGGAGTTGGATATCCCATCTCATGTTATAGGAAGAGTCTCTGGTTTGGTATTAGAATCATTGAGATATCACATCGCATGCTGTAGGAAGGGTCTAAGGATTGGAATGGAATGGACTTGGATATCACATCTCATGCTATAGGTAGGCTCTCAGGTTTGGTATAAGCATTGAGATATCACATCTCTGCTATCGGAAGGGTCTCAGGATTGGATTGGGAAGGAGTTGGATATCCCTTCTCATGCTATAGGAAGTGTCTCAGGTTGGAATGGGAAGGAGTTGGATATCACATCTCATGTTATAGGAAGGGTCTCAGGATTGGAATGGGAAGGATTTGGATATCACATCTCTTGCTATAGGAAGGGTCTCAGGATTGGAATGGGTAGGAGTTGGATATTACTTTCTTGCTATAGGAAGGGTCTCATGTTTGGAATGGGAAGGAGTTGGATATCACATATGCTATAGTTAGTGTCTCAGGTTTGGAACGGGAAGGAGTTGGATATCACATCTCATGTTATAGGAAGGGTCTCAGGTTTGGTATAAGCATTGAGATATCACATCTCTGCTATCAGAAGCGGCTCAGGATTGGAATGGGAAGGAGTTGGATATCCCATCTCATGTTATAGGAAGAGTCTCTGGTTTGGTATTAGAATCATTGAGATATCACATCGCATGCTGTAGGAAGGGTCTAAGGATTGGAATGGAATGGACTTGGATATCACATCTCATGCTATAGGTAGGCTCTCAGGTTTGGTATAAGCATTGAGATATCACATCTCATGCTATAGGAAGGGTCTCAGGATTGGAATGGGAAGGAATTGGATATCACATCTCATGCTATAGGAAGGGTCTCAGATTTGGTATAAGCATTGAGATATCACATCTCATGCTAAAGGAAGGGTCTCAGGATTGGAATGGGAAGGAGTTGGATATGACATCTCAGGCCATAGGAAGGTTCTCAGGTTTGGTATAAGCATTGAGATATCACATCTCTGCTATCGGAAGGGTCTCAGGATTGGAATGGGAAGGAGTTGGATATCCCATCTCATGTTATAGGAAGGGTCTCAGGTTTGGTATTAGAAGCATAGAGATATCACATCTCATGCTATAGGAAGGGTCTCAGGATTTGAATGGCAAGGAGTTGGATATCACATCTCATGCCATAGGAAGGGTCTCAGGTTTGGTATAAGCATTGAGATATCACATCTCTGCTATCGGAAGGGTCTAAGGATTGGATTGGGAAGGAGTTGGATATCCCTTCTCATGCTATAGGAAGTGTCTCAGGTTGGAATGGGAAGGAGTTGGATATCACATCTCATGTTATAGGAAGGGTCTCAGGATTGGAATGGGTAGTAGTTGGATATTACTTACTTGCTATAGGAAGGGTCTCATGTTTGGAATGGGAAGGAGTTGGATATCACATATGCTATAGTTAGTGTCTCAGGTTTGGAATGGGATGGACTTGGATATCACATCTCATGCTATAGGAAGGGTCTCAGGATTGGAATGGGAAGGAGTTGTATATGACATCTCAGGCCATAGGAAGGTTCTCAGGTTTGGTATAAGCATTGAAATATCACATCTCTGCTATCGGAAGGGTCTCAGGATTGGAATGGGAAGGAGTTGGATATCCCATCTCATGTTATAGGAAGGGTCTCAGGTTTGGTATTAGAAGCATTGAGATATCACGTCTCTGCTATCGGAAGGGTCTCAGGATTGGATTGGGAAGGAGTTGGATATCCCTTCTCATGCTATAGGAAGGGTCTCAGGATTTGAATGGCAAGGAGTTGGATATCACATCTCATGCCATAGGAAGGGTCTCAGGTTTGGTATAAGCATTGAGATATCACATCTCTGCTATCGGAAGGGTCTCAGGATTGGATTGGGAAGGAGTTGGATATCCCTTCTCATGCTATAGGAAGTGTCTCAGGTTGGAATGGGAAGGAGTTGGATATCACATCTCATGTTATAGGAAGGGTCTCAGGATTGGAATGGGAAGGATTTGGATATCACATCTCTTGCTATAGGAAGGGTCTTAGGATTGGAATGGGTAGTAGTTGGATATTACTTACTTGCTATAGGAAGGGTCTCATGTTTGGAATGGGAAGGAGTTGGATATCACATATGCTATAGTTAGTGTCTCAGGTTTGGAATGGGATGGACTTGGATATCACATCTCATGCTATAGGAAGGGTCTCAGATTTGGTATAAGCATTGAGATATCACATCTCATGCTAAAGGAAGGGTCTCAGGATTGGAATGGGAAGGAGTTGTATATGACATCTCAGGCCATAGGAAGGTTCTCAGGTTTGGTATAAGCATTGAAATATCACATCTCTGCTATCGGAAGGGTCTCAGGATTGGAATGGGAAGGAGTTGGATATTACATCTCATGCTAAAGGAAGGGTCTCAGGTTTGGTATTAGAAGCATTGAGATATCACATCTCATGCTATAGGAAGGGTCTCAGGATTGGAATGTGAAGGATTTGGATATTACATCTCATGCTAAAGGAAGGGTCTCAGGTTTGGTAGAAGCATTGAGATATCACGTCTCTGCTATCGGAAGGGTCTCAGGATTGGATTGGGAAGGAGTTGGATATCCCTTCTCATGCTATAGGAAGGGTCTCAGGATTTGAATGGCAAGGAGTTGGATATCACATCTCATGCCATAGGAAGGGTCTCAGGTTTGGTATAAGCATTGAGATATCACATCTCTGCTATCGGAAGGGTCTCAGGATTGGATTGGGAAGGAGTTGGATATCCCTTCTAATGCTATAGGAAGTGTCTCAGGTTGGAATGGGAAGGAGTTGGATATCACATCTCATGTTATAGGAAGGGTCTCAGGATTGGAATGGGAAGGATTTGGATATCACATCTCTTGCTATAGGAAGGGTCTCAGGATTGGAATGGGTAGGAGTTGGATATTACTTTCTTGCTATAGGAAGGGTCTCATGTTTGGAATGGGAAGGATTTGGATATCACATATGCTATAGTTAGTGTCTCAGGTTTGGAACGGGAAGGAGTTGGATATCACATCTCATGTTATAGGAAGGGTCTCAGGTTTGGTATAAGCATTGAGATATCACATCTCTGCTATCGGAAGCGGCTCAGGATTGGAATGGGAAGAAGTTGGATATCCCATCTCATGTTATAGTAAGAGTCTCTGGTTTGGTATTAGAATCATTGAGATATCACATCGCATGCTGTAGGAAGGGTCTAAGGATTGGAATGGGATGGACTTGGATATCACATCTCATGCTATAGGAAGGGTCTCAGATTTGGTATAAGCATTGAGATATCACATTTCATGCTAAAGGAAGGGTCTCAGGATTGTAGGCTCTCAGGTTTGGTATAAGCATTGAGATATCACATCTCATGCTATAGGAAGGGTCTCAGGATTGGAATGGGAAGGATTTGGATATCACATCTCATGCTATAGGAAGGGTCTCAGATTTGGTATAAGCATTGAGATATCACACCTTATGCTAAAGGAAGGGTCTCAGGATTGGAATGGGAAGGAGTTGTATATGACATCTCAGGCCATAGGAAGGGTCTCAGGTTTGGTATTAGAAGTATAGAGATATCACATCTCATGCTATAGGAAGGGTCTCAGGATTGGAATGGGAAGGACTTGGATGTCACATCTCATGCTATAGGGAGGGTCTCAAGTTTGATATTAGAAGCATTGAGATAACAAATCTCATGATATCGGAAGGGTCTCAGGATTGGAATGGGAAGGAGTTGGATACCACATCTCATGATAAAGGAAGGGTCTAAGGTTTGGAAGGGGAAGGATTTGGATATCACATCTCATGTTATAGGACGGGTCTCAGGTTTGGTATTAGAAGCATTGAGATATCAAGTCTCATTGTATAAGAAGGGTCTCAGAATTGGAATGGGAAGGAGTTGGATATCACACCTCAAGCTATAGGAAGGGTCTCAGGATTGGAATGGGAAGGAGTTTGATATCACATCTCATGCCATAGTATGGGTCTCAGGTTTGGTAGAAGCATTGGGACATCACATCTCATGCTATCGGAAGGGTATCAGTATTGGATTTGGCAGAAGTTGGATATCCCATCTCATGCTATAGGAAGGGTCTCAGGTTGGAATGGGAAGGAGTTGGATATCACATTTCATGTTATAGGAAGGGTCTCAGGATTGGAATGGGAAGGACTTGGATATTATATCTCATGCTATAGGACGGGTCTCAGGTTTGTTATTAGAATCATTGAGATATCATATTGCATGCTGTAGGAAGGGTCTAAGGTTTGGAAAGGGAAGGAGTTGGATATCACATTTCATGTTAGAGGAAGGATCTCAGGTTTGGTATTAGAAGCATTGAGATATCACATCTCATGCTATAGGAAGGGTCTCAGGATTGGAATGGGAAGTAGTTGGATATCACATCTCATGCTATAGGAAGGGTCTCAGGTTTGGTATAAGCATTGAGATATCACATCTCATGCTATAGGACGGGTCTCAGGATTGGAATGGAAGGAGTTGGATATCACATCTCATGTTATAGGAAGGATCTCAGGTTTGGTATTAGAAGCATTGAGACATCACATCTCATGCTATAGGAAGGGTCTCAGGGTTGGAATGGGAAGGAGTTGGATATCGCATCTCATCCAATAGGAAGGGTCTCAGGTTTGGAATGGGAAGGAATTGGATATCACATCTCATGTTATAGGAAGGATCTCAGGTTTGGTATTAGAAGCATTGAGATATCACATCTCATGCTATAGGAAGGGTCTCAGGATTGGAATGTGAAGGATTTGGATATCACATCTCATGCTAAAGGAAGGGTCTCAGGTTTGGTAGAAGCATTGAGATATCAGATCTCTTCTATCGGAAGGGTCTCAGGATTGGATTGGGAAGGAGTTGGATATCCCTTCTCATGCTATAGGAAGGGTCTCAGGATTTGAATGGGAAGGAGTTGGATATCACATCTCATGTTATAGGAAGGGTCTCAGGATTGGAATGGGAAGGATTTGGATATTACTTTCTTGCTATAGGAAGGGTCTCATGTTTGGAATGGGAAGGAGTTGGATATCAATATGCTATAGTTAGTGTCTCAGGTTTGGAACGGGAAGGAGTTGGATATCACATCTCATGTTATAGGAAGGGTCTCATGTTTGGTATAAGCATTGAGATATCACATCTCTGCTATCGGAAGCGGCTCAGGATTGGAATGGGAAGGAGTTGGATATCCCATCTCATGTTATAGTAAGAGTCTCTGGTTTGGTATTAGAATCATTGAGATATCACATCGCATGCTGTAGGAAGGGTCTAAGGATTGGAATGGGATGGACTTGGATATCACATCTCATGCTATAGGTAGGCTCTCAGGTTTGATATAAGCATTGAGATATCACATCTCATGCTATAGGAAGGGTCTCAGGATTGGAATGGGAAGGATTTGGATATCACATCTCATGCTATAGGAAGGGTCTCAGATTTGGTATAAGCATTGAGATATCACATCTCATGCTAAAGGAAGGGTCTCAGGATTGGAATGGGAAGGAGTTGTATATGACATCTCAGGCCATAGGAAGGGTCTCATGTTTGGTATAAGCATTGAGATATCACATCTCTGCTATCGGAAGGGTCTCAGGATTGGAATGGGAAGGAGTTGGATATCCCATCTCATGTTATATGAAGGGTCTCAGGTTTGGTATTAGAAGCATAGAGATATCACATCTCATGCTATAGGAAGGGTCTCAGGATTGGAATGGGAAGGACTTGGATGTCACATCTCATGCTATAGGGAGGGTCTCAAGTTTGATATTAGAAGCATTGAGATAACAAATCTCATGATATCGGAAGGGTCTCAGGATTGGAATGGGAAGGAGTTGGATACCACATCTCATGATAAAGGAAGGGTCTAAGGTTTGGAAGGGGAAGGATTTGGATATCACATCTCATGTTATAGGACGGGTCTCAGGTTTGGTATTAGAAGCATTGAGATATCAAGTCTCATGGTATAAGAAGGGTCTCAGAATTGGAATGGGAAGGAGTTGGATATCACACCTCAAGCTATAGGAAGGGTCTCAGGATTGGAATGGGAAGGAGTTTGATATCACATCTCATGCCATAGTATGGGTCTCAGGTTTGGTAGAAGCATTGGGATATCACATCTCATGCTATCGGAAGGGTATCAGTATTGGATTTGGAAGAAGTTGGATATCCCATCTCATGCTATAGGAAGGGTCTCAGGTTGGAATGGGAAGGAGTTGGATATCACATTTCATGTTATAGGAAGGGTCTCAGGATTGGAATGGGAAGGACTTGGATATCATATCTCATGCTATAGGACAGGTCTCAGGTTTGTTATTAGAATCATGGAGATATCATATTGCATGCTGTAGGAAGGGTCTAAGGATTGGAACGGGAAGGACTTGGATATCACATCTCATGCTATAGATAGGCTCTTAGGTTTGGAAAGGGAAGGAGTTGGATATCACATTTCATGTTAGAGGAAGGATCTCAGGTTTGGTATTAGAAGCATTGAGATATCACATCTCATGCTATAGGAAGGATCTCAGGATTGGAATGGGAAGTAGTTGGATATCACATCTCATGCTATAGGAAGGGTCTCAGGTTTGGTATAAGCATTGAGATATCACATCTCATGCTATAGGACGGGTCTCAGGATTGGAATGGAAGGAGTTGGATATCACATCTCATGTTATAGGAAGGATCTCAGGTTTGGTATTAGAAGCATTGAGACATCACATCTCATGCTATAGGAAGGGTCTCAGGGTTGGAATGGGAAGGAGTTGGATATCACATCTCATCCAATAGGAAGGGTCTCAGGTTTGGAATGGGAAGGAATTGGATATCACATCTCATTTTATGGGAAGGATCTCAGGTTTGGTATTAGAAGCATTGAGATATCACATCTCATGCTATAGGAAGGGTCTCAGGATTGGAATGTGAAGGATTTGGATATCACAACACATGCTAAAGGAAGGGTCTCAGGATTGGTAGAAGCATTGAGATATCACGTCTCTGCTATCGGAGGGGTCTCAGGATTGGATTGGGAAGGAGTTGGATATCCCTTCTCATGCTATAGGAAGGGTCTCAGGATTTGAATGGCAAGGAGTTGGATATCACATCTCATGCCATAGGCAGGGTCTCAGGTTTGGTATAAGCATTGAGATATCACATCTCTGCTATCGGAAGGGTCTCAGGATTGGAATGGGAAGGAGTTGGATATTCCCATCTCATGTTATAGGAAGGGTCTCAGGTTTGGTATTAGAAGCATTGAGATATCACATCTCATGCTATAGGAAGGGTCTCAGGATTGGAATGGGAAGGACTTGGATATCACATCTCATGCTATAGGGAGGGTCTCAAGTTTGATATTAGAAGCTTTGAGATATCACATCTCATGATATCGGGAGGGTCTCAGGATTGGAATGGGAAGGAGTTGGATATCACATCTCATGATAAAGGAAGGGTCTAAGGTTTGGAAGGGGAAGGATTTGGATATCACATCTCATGTTATATTACGGGTCTCAGGTTTGGTATTAGAAGCATTGAGATATCAAGTCTCAGAGTATAGGAAGGGTCTCAGAATTGGAATGGGAAGGAGTTGGATATCACATCTCAAGCTATAGGAAGGGTCTCAGGATTGGAATGGGAAGGACTTGGATATCACATCTCATGCTATAGGAAGGCTCTCAGGTTTGGAAGGGGAAAGAGTTGGATATCACATTTCATGTTAGAGGTAGGATCTCAGGTTTGGTATTAGAGGCATTGAGATATCACATCTCATGCTATCAGAAGGGTCTCATGAATGGAATGGGAAGGAGTTGGATATCACATCTCATGCTAAAGTGAGGGTCTCAGGTTTGGAAGGGGAAGGATTTGGATATCACATCTCATGTTATAGGAAGGATCTCAGGTTTGGTATTAGAACCATTGAGATATCACATCTCATGCTATCGGAAGGATCTCAGGTTTGGTATTAGAAGCATTGAGATATCACATCTCATGCTATCAGAAGGGTCTCAGGATTGGAATGGGAAGGAGTTGGATATCACATCTCATGCTAAAGGGAGGGTCTCAGGTTTGGAAGGGGAAGGATTTGGATATCACATCTCATGTTATCGGAAGGATCTCACGTTTGGTATTAGAAGTATTGAGATATCATATCTCATGCTATAGGAAGGGTCTCAGGATTGGAATGGGAAGGACTTAGATATCACATATCATGCTATAGGGAGGGTCTCAGTTTTGATATTAGAAGCATTGAGATATCACATCTCATGCTATCGGAAGTGTCTCAGGATTGGAATGGGAAGGAGCTGGATATCACATCTCATGCTAAAGGAAGGGTCTCAGGTTTGGAACGGGAAGGATTTGGATATCACATCTCATGTTATAGGAAGGGTCTCAGGTTTGGTATAAGCATTGAGATATCACATCTCTGCTATCGGAAGTGTCTCAGGATTGGAATGGGAAGGAGTTGGATATCCCATCTCATGTTATAGGACGGGTCTCAGGTTTGTTATTAGAATCATTGAGATATCATATTGCATGCTGTAGGAAGGGTCTAAGGGTTGGAATGGGAAGGACTTGGATATCACATCTCATGCTATAGATAGGCTCTTAGGTTTGGAAAGGGAAGGAGTTGGATATCACATTTCATGTTAGAGGAAGGATCTCAGGTTTGGTATTAGAAGCATTGAGATATCACATCTCATGCTATAGGAAGGGTCTCAGGATTGGAATGGGAAGGAGTTGGATATCACATCTCATGCTAAAGGGAGGGTCTCAGGTTTGGAAGGGGAAGGATTTGGATATCACATCTCATGTTATAGGAAGGATCTCAGGTTTGGTATTAGAACCATTGAGATATCTCATCTCATGCTATCGGAAGGATCTCAGGTTTGGTATTAGAAGCATTGAGATATCACATCTCATGCTATCAGAAGGGTCTCAGGATTGGAATGGGAAGGAGTTGGATATCACATCTCATGCTAAAGGGAGGGTCTCAGGTTTGGAAGGGGAAGGATTTGGATATCACATCTCATGTTATCGGAAGGATCTCACGTTTGGTATTAGAAGTATTGAGATATCATATCTCATGCTATAGGAAGGGTCTCAGGATTGGAATGGGAAGGACTTAGATATCACATATCATGCTATAGGGAGGGTCTCAGTTTTGATATTAGAAGCATTGAGATATCACATCTCATGCTATCGGAAGTGTCTCAGGATTGGAATGGGAAGGAGCTGGATATCACATCTCATGCTAAAGGAAGGGTCTCAGGTTTGGAACGGGAAGGATTTGGATATCACATCTCATGTTATAGGAAGGGTCTCAGGTTTGGTATAAGCATTGAGATATCACATCTCTGCTATCGGAAGTGTCTCAGGATTGGAATGGGAAGGAGTTGGATATCCCATCTCATGTTATAGGACGGGTCTCAGGTTTGTTATTAGAATCATTGAGATATCATATTGCATGCTGTAGGAAGGGTCTAAGGGTTGGAATGGGAAGGACTTGGATATCACATCTCATGCTATAGATAGGCTCTTAGGTTTGGAAAGGGAAGGAGTTGGATATCACATTTCATGTTAGAGGAAGGATCTCAGGTTTGGTATTAGAAGCATTGAGACATCACATCTCATGCTATAGGAAGGGTCTCAGGATTGGAATGGGAAGTAGTTGGATATCACATTTCATGCTATAGGAAGTGTCTCAGGTTTGGTATAAGCATTGAGATATCACATCTCATGCTATAGGACGGGTCTCAGGATTGGAATGGAAGGAGTTGGATATCACATCTCATGTTATAGGAAGGATCTCAGGTTTGGTATTAGAAGCATTGAGACATCACATCTCATGCTATAGGAAGGGTCTCAGGGTTGGAATGGGAAGGAGTTGGATATCACATCTCATCCAATAGGAAGGGTCTCAGGTTTGGAATGGGAAGGAATTGGATATCACATCTCATGTTATAGGAAGGATCTCAGGTTTGGTATTAGAAGCATTGAGATATCACATCTCATGCTATAGGAAGGGTCTCAGGATTGGAATGTGAAGGATTTGGATATCACATCTCATGCTAAAGGAAGGGTCTCTGGTTTGGTAGAAGCATTGAGATATCACGTCTCTGCTATCGGAAGGGTCTCAGGATTGGATTGGGAAGGAGTTGGATATCCCTTCTCATGCTATAGGAAGGGTCTCAGGATTTGAATGGCAAGGAGTTGGATATCACATCTCATGCCATAGGAAGGGTCTCAGGTTTGGTATAAGCATTGAGATATCACATCTCTGCTATCGGAAGGGTCTCAGGATTGGATTGGGAAGGAGTTGGATATCCCTTCTCATGCTATAGGAAGTGTCTCAGGTTGGAATGGGAAGGAGTTGGATATCACATCTCATGTTATAGGAAGGGTCTCAGGATTGGAATGGGAAGGATTTGGATATCACATCTCTTGCTATAGGAAGGGTCTCAGGATTGGAATGGGTAGGAGTTGGATATTACTTTCTTGCTATAGGAAGGGTCTCATGTTTGGAATGGGAATGAGTTGGATATCACATATGCTATAGTTAGTGTCTCAGGTTTGGAACGGGAAGGAGTTGGATATCACATCTCATGTTATAGGAAGGGTCTCAGGTTTGTTATAAGCATTGAGATATCACATCTCTGCTATCGGAAGCGGCTCAGGATTGGAATGGGAAGGAGTTGGATATCCCATCTCATGTTATAGTAAGAGTCTCTGGTTTGGTATTAGAATCATTGAGATATCACATCGCATGCTGTAGGAAGGGTCTAAGGATTGGAATGGGATGGACTTGGATATCACATCTCATGCTATAGGTAGGCTCTCAGGTTTGATATAAGCATTGAGATATCACATCTCATGCTATAGGAAGGGTCTCAGGATTGGAATGGGAAGGATTTGGATATCACATCTCATGCTATAGGAAGGGTCTCAGATTTGGTATAAGCATTGAGATATCACATCTCATGCTAAAGGAAGGGTCTCAGGATTGGAATGGGAAGGAGTTGTATATGACATCTCAGGCCATAGGAAGGGTCTCATGTTTGGTATAAGCATTGAGATATCACATCTCTGCTATCGGAAGGGTCTCAGGATTGGAATGGGAAGGAGTTGGATATCCCATCTCATGTTATAGGAAGGGTCTCAGGTTTGGTATTAGAAGCATAGAGATATCACATCTCATGCTATAGGAAGGGTCTCAGGATTGGAATGGGAAGGACTTGGATGTCACATCTCATGCTATAGGGAGGGTCTCAAGTTTGATATTAGAAGCATTGAGATAACAAATCTCATGATATCGGAAGGATCTCAGGATTGGAATGGGAAGGAGTTGGATACCACATCTCATGATAAAGGAAGGGTCTAAGGTTTGGAAGGGGAAGGATTTGGATATCACATCTCATGTTATAGGACGGGTCTCAGGTTTGGTATTAGAAGCATTGAGATATCAAGTCTCATGGTATAAGAAGGGTCTCAGAATTGGAATGGGAAGGAGTTGGATATCACACCTCAAGCTATAGGAAGGGTCTCAGGATTGGAATGGGAAGGAGTTTGATATCACATCTCATGCCATAGTATGGGTCTCAGGTTTGGTAGAAGCATTGGGATATCACATCTCATGCTATCGGAAGGGTATCAGTATTGGATTTGGAAGAAGTTGGATATCCCATCTCATGCTATAGGAAGGGTCTCAGGATTGGAATGGGAAGGATTTGGATATCACATCTCATGCTATAGGAAGGGTCTCAGATTTGGTATAAGCATTGAGATATCACATCTCATGCTAAAGGAAGGGTCTCAGGATTGGAATGGGAAGGAGTTGTATATGACATCTCAGGCCATAGGAAGGGTCTCATGTTTGGTATAAGCATTGAGATATCACATCTCTGCTATCGGAAGGGTCTCAGGATTGGAATGGGAAGGAGTTGGATATCCCATCTCATGTTATAGGAAGGGTCTCAGGTTTGGTATTAGAAGCATAGAGATATCACATCTCATGCTATAGGAAGGGTCTCAGGATTGGAATGGGAAGGACTTGGATGTCACATCTCATGCTATAGGGAGGGTCTCAAGTTTGATATTAGAAGCATTGAGATAACAAATCTCATGATATCGGAAGGGTCTCAGGATTGGAATGGGAAGGAGTTGGATACCACATCTCATGATAAAGGAAGGGTCTAAGGTTTGGAAGGGGAAGGATTTGGATATCACATCTCATGTTATAGGACGGGTCTCAGGTTTGGTATTAGAAGCATTGAGATATCAAGTCTCATGGTATAAGAAGGGTCTCAGAATTGGAATGGGAAGGAGTTGGATATCACACCTCAAGCTATAGGAAGGGTCTCAGGATTGGAATGGGAAGGAGTTTGATATCACATCTCATGCCATAGTATGGGTCTCAGGTTTGGTAGAAGCATTGGGATATCACATCTCATGCTATCGGAAGGGTATCAGTATTGGATTTGGAAGAAGTTGGATATCCCATCTCATGCTATAGGAAGGGTCTCAGGTTGGAATGGGAAGGAGTTGGATATCACATTTCATGTTATAGGAAGGGTCGCAGGATTGGAATGGGAAGGACTTGGATATCATATCTCATGCTATAGGACAGGTCTCAGGTTTGTTATTAGAATCATTGAGATATCATATTGCATGCTGTAGGAAGGGTCTAAGGATTGGAACGGGAAGGACTTGGATATCACATCTCATGCTATAGATAGGCTCTTAGGTTTGGAAAGGGAAGGAGTTGGATATCACATTTCATGTTAGAGGAAGGAGCTCAGGTTTGGTATAAGAAGCATTGAGATATCACATCTCATGCTATAGGAAGGGTCTCAGGATTGGAATGGGAAGTAGTTGGATATCACATCTCATGCTATAGGAAGGGTCTCAGGTTTGGTATAAGCATTGAGATATCACATCTCATGCTATAGGACGGGTCTCAGGATTGGAATGGAAGGAGTTGGATATCACATCTCATGTTATAGGAAGGATTTCAGGTTTGGTATTAGAAGCATTGAGACATCACATCTCATGCTATAGCAAGGGTCTCAGGGTTGGAATGGGAAGGAGTTGGATATCACATCTCATCCAATAGGAAGGGTCTCAGGTTTGGAATGGGAAGGAATTGGATATCACATCTCATGTTATAGGAAGAATCTCAGGTTTGGTATTAGAAGCATTGAGATATCACATCTCATGCTATAGGAAGGGTCTCAGGATTGGAATGTGAAGGATTTGGATATCACATCTCATGCTAAAGGAAGGGTCTCAGGATTGGTAGAAGCATTGAGATATCACGTCTCTGCTATCGGAGGGGTCTCAGGATTGGATTGGGAAGGAGTTGGATATCCCTTCTCATGCTATAGGAAGGGTCTCAGGATTTGAATGGCAAGGAGTTGGATATCACATCTCATGCCATAGGAAGGGTCTCAGGTTTGGAAGGGTCTCAGGATTGGAATGGGAAGGAGTTGGATATCACATCTCATGATAAAGGAAGGGTCTAGGTTTGGAAGGGGAAGGATTTGGATATCACATCTCATGTTATATTATGGGTCTCAGGTTTGGTATTAGAAGCATTGAGATATCAAGTCTCATAGTATAGGAAGGGTCTCAGAATTGGAATGGGAAGGAGTTGGATATCCCATCTCATGTTATAGGAAGAGTCTCTGGTTTGGTATTAGAATCATTGAGATATTCACATCGCATGCTGTAGGAAGGGTCTAAGTATTGGAATGGGATGGACTTGGATATCACATCTCATGCTATAGGTAGGCTCTCAGGTTTGGTATAAGCATTGAGATATCACATCTCATGCTATAGGAAGGGTCTCAGAATTGGAATGGGAAGGAGTTGGATATCACACCTCAAGCTATAGGAAGGGTCTCAGTATTGGAATGGGAAGGACTTGGATATCACATCTCATGCTATAGGAAGGCTCTCAGGTTTGGAAGGGGAAAGAGTTGGATATCTCATTTCATGTTAGAGGTAGGATCTCAGGTTTGGTATTAGAGGCATTGAGATATCACATCTCATGCAATCAGAAGGGTCTCAGGAATGGAATGGGAAGGAGTTAGATATCACATCTCATGCTAAAGGGAGGGTCTCAGGTTTGGAAGGGGAAGGATTTGGATATCACATCTCATGTTATAGGAAGGATCTCAGGTTTGGTATTAGAAGCATTGAGATATCACATCTCATGCTATCAGAAGAGTCTCAGGATTGGAATAGGAAGGAGTTGGATATCACATTTCATACTAAAGGGAGGGTCTCAGGTTTGGAAGGGGAAGGATTTGGATATCACATCTCATGTTATCGGAATGATCTCACGTTTGGTATTAGAAGTATTGAGATATCATATCTCATGCTATAGGAAGGGTCTCAGGATTGGAATGGGAAGGAGTTGGATATCACATCTCATGCTATAGGGAGGGTCTCAGGATTGGAATGGGAAGGACTTAGATATCACATATCATGCTATAGGGAGGGTCTCAGTTTTGATATTAGAAGCATTGAGATATCACATCTCATGCTATCGGAAGTGTCTCAGGATTGGAATGGGAAGGAGCTGGATATCACATCTCATGCTAAAGGAAGGGTCTCAGGTTTGGAACGAGAAGGATTTGGATATCACATCTCATGTTATAGGAAGGGTCTCAGGTTTGGTATAAGCATTGAGATATCACATCTCTGCTATCGGAAGTGTCTCAGGATTGGAATGGGAAGGAGTTGGATATCCCATCTCATGTTATAGGACGGGTCTCAGGTTTGTTATTAGAATCATTGAGATATCATATTGCATGCTGTAGGAAGGGTCTAAGGGTTGGAATGTGAAGGACTTGGATATCACATCTCATGCTATAGATAGGCTCTTAGGTTTGGAAAGGGAAGGAGTTGGATATCAGATTTCATGTTAGAGGAAGGATCTCAGGTTTGGTATTAGAAGTATTGAGATATCACATCTCATGCTATAGGAAGGGTCTCAGGATTGGAATGGGAAGCAGTTGGATATGACATCTCATGCTATAGGAAGGGTCTCAGGTTTGGTATAAGCATTGAGATATCACATCTCATGCTATAGGACGGGTCTCAGGATTGGAATGGAAGGAGTTGGATATCACATCTCATGTTATAGGAAGGATCTCAGGTTTGGTATTAGAAGCATTGAGACATCACATCTCATGCTATAGGAAGGGTCTCAGGGTTGGAATGGGAAGGAGTTGGATATCACATCTCATCCAATAGGAATGGTCTCAGGTTTGGAATGGGAAGGAATTGGATATCACATCTCATGTTATAGGAAGGATCTCAGGTTTGGTATTAGAAGCATTGAGATATCACATCTCATGCTATAGGAAGGGTCTCAGGATTGGAATGTGAAGGATTTGGATATCACATCTCATGCTAAAGGAAGGGTCTCAGGTTTGGTAGAAGCATTGAGATATCACGTCGCTGCTATCGGAAGGGTCTCAGGATTGGATTGGGAAGGAGTTGGATATCCCTTCTCATGCTATAGGAAGGGTCTCAGGATTTGAATGGCAAGGAGTTGGATATCACATCTCATGCCATAGGAAGGGTCTCAGGTTTGGTATAAGCATTGAGATATCACATCTCTGCTATCGGAAGGGTCTCAGGATTGGATTGGGAAGGAGTTGGATATCCCTTCTCATGCTATAGGAAGTGTCTCAGGTTGGAATGGGAAGGAGTTGGATATCACATCTCATGTTATAGGAAGGGTCTCAGGATTGGAATGGGAAGGATTTGGATATCACATCTCTTGCTATAGGAAGGGTCTCAGGATTGGAATGGGTAGGAGTTGGATATTACTTTCTTGCTATAGGAAGGGTCTCATGTTTGGAATGGGAAGGAGTTGGATATCACATATGCTATAGTTAGTGTCTCAGGTTTAGAACGGGAAGGAGTTGGATATCACATCTCATGTTATAGGAAGGGTCTCAGGTTTGGTATAAGCATTGAGATATCACATCTCTGCTATCGGAAGCGGCTCAGGATTGGAATGGGAAGGAGTTGGATATCCCATCTCATGTTATAGGAAGAGTCTCTGGTTTGGTATTAGAATCATTGAGATATCACATCGCATGCTGTAGGAAGGGTCTAAGGATTGGAATGGGATGGACTTGGATATCACATCTCATGTTATAGGTAGGCTCTCAGGTTTGGTATAAGCATTGAGATATCACATCTCATGCTATAGGAAGGGTCTCAGGATTGGAATGGGAAGGAATTGGATATCACATCTCAGGCTATAGGAAGGGTCTCAGGATTGGAATGGGAAGGAGTTGGATATCACATCTCATGCTATAGGAAGGGTCTCAGGCTTGGTATAAGCATTGAGATATCACATCTCATGCTATAGGAAGGGTCTCAGGATTGGAATGGAAGGAGTTGGATATCACATCTCATGTTATAGGAAGGATCTCAGGTTTGGTATTAGAAGCATTGAGACATCACATCTCATGCTATAGGAAGGGTCTCAGGATTGGAATGGGAAGGAGTTGGATATCAAATCTCATGCTATAGGAAGGGTCTCAGGATTGGAATGGGAAGGAGTTGAATATGACATCTCATGCCGTAGGAAGGGTCTCAGGTTTGGTATAAACATTGAGATATCACATCTCTGCTATCAAAAGGGTCTCAGGATTGGAATTGGAAGGAGTTGGATATCCCATCTCATGTTATAGGAAGAGTCTCAGGTTTGGTATTAGAAGCATTGAGATATCACATCTCATGCTATAGGAAGTGTCTCAGGATTGGAATGGGAAGGACTTGGATATCACATCTCATGCTATAGGTAGGGTCTCAAGTTTGACATTAGAAGCATTGAGATATCACATCTCATGCTATAGGAAGGGTCTGAGGATTGGAATGGGAAGGAGTTGGATATCACATCTCCTGCTATGGGAAGGGTCTCAGGTTTGGTATAAGCAGTGAGATATCACATCTCATGCTATAGGAAGTGTTCCAGGATTGGAATGGGAAGGAGTTGGATATCACATCTCATGTTATAGGAAGGATCTCAGGTGTGGTATAAGCATTGAGATATCACATCTCTGCTATCGGAAGGGTCTCAAGATTGGAATGGGAAGGAGTTGGATATTCCCATCTCATGTTATAGGAAGGGTCTCAGGTTTGGTATTAGAAGCATTGAGATATCACATCTCATGCTATAGGAAGGGTCTCAGGATTGGAATGGGAAGGACTTGGATATCACATCTCATGCTATAGGGAGGGTCTCAAGTTTGATATTAGAAGCTTTGAGATATCACATCTCATGATATCGGAAGGGTCTCAGGATTGGAATGGGAAGGAGTTGGATATCACATCTCATGATAAAGAACGGGTCTAAGGTTTGGAAGGGGAAGGATTTGGATATCACATCTCATGTTATATTACGGGTCTCAGGTTTGGTATTAGAAGCATTGAGATATCAAGTCTCATAGTATAGGAAGGGTCTCAGAATTGGAATGGGAAGGAGTTGGATATCCCATCTCATGTTATAGGAAGAGTCTCTGGTTTGGTAATAGAATCATTGAGATATTCACATCGCATGCTGTAGGAAGGGTCTAAGGATTGGAATGGGATGGACTTGGATATCACATCTCATGCTATAGGTAGGCTCTCAGTTTTGGTATAAGCATTGAGATATCACATCTCATGCTATAGGAAGGGTCTCAGAATTGGAATGGGAAGGAGTTGGATATCACATCTCAAGCTATAGGAAGGGTCTCAGTATTGGAATGGGAAGGACTTGGATATCACATCTCATGCTATAGGAAAGCTCTCAGGTTTGGAAGGGGAAAGAGTTGGATATCTCATTTCATGTTAGAGGTAGGATCTCAGGTTTGGTATTAGAGGCATTGAGATATCACATCTCATGCTATCAGAAGGGTCTCAGGAATGGAATGGGAAGGATTTGGATATCACATCTCATGTTATAGGAAGGATCTCAGGTTTGGTATTAGAAGCATTGAGATATCACATCTCATGCTATCGGAAGGATCTCAGGTTTGGTATTAGAAGCATTGAGATATCACATCTCATGCTATCAGAAGAGTCTCAGGATTGGAATAGGAAGGAGTTGGATATCACATTTCATGCTAAAGGGAGGGTCTCAGGTTTGGAAGGGGAAGGATTTGGATATCACATCTCATGTTATCGGAAGGATCTCACGTTTGGTATTAGAAGTATTGAGATATCATATCTCATGCTATAGGAAGGGTCTCAGGATTGGAATGGGAAGGACTTAGATATCACATATCATGCTATAGGGAGGGTCTCAGTTTTGATATTAGAAGCATTGAGATATCACATCTCATGCTATCGGAAGTGTCTCAGGATTGGAATGGGAAGGAGCTGGATATCACATCTCATGCTAAAGGAAGAGTCTCAGGTTTGGAACGAGAAGGATTTGGATATCACATCTCATGTTATAGGAAGGGTCTCAGGTTTGGTATAAGCATTGAGATATCACATCTCTGCTATCGGAAGTATCTCAGGATTGGAATGGGAAGGAGTTGGATATCCCATCTCATGTTATAGGACGGGTCTCAGGTTTGTTATTAGAATCATTGAGATATCATATTGCATGCTGTAGGAAGGGTCTAAGGGTTGGAATGTGAAGGACTTGGATATCACATCTCATGCTATAGATAGGCTCTTAGGTTTGGAAAGGGAAGGAGTTGGATATCACATTTCATGTTAGAGGAAGGATCTCAGGTTTGGTATTAGAAGCATTGAGATATCACATCTCATGCTATAGGAAGGGTCTCAGGATTGGAATGGGAAGCAGTTGGATATCACATCTCATGCTATAGGAAGGGTCTCAGGTTTGGTATAAGCATTGAGATATCACATCTCATGCTATAGGACGGGTCTCAGGATTCGAATGGAAGGAGTTGGATATCACATCTCATGTTATAGGAAGGATCTCAGGTTTGGTATTAGAAGCATTGAGACATCACATCTCATGCTATAGGAAGGGTCTCAGGGTTGGAATGGGAAGGAGTTGGATATCACATCTCATGATATAGGGAGGGTCTCAGGATTGGAATGGGAAGGACTTAGATATCACATATCATGCTATAGGGAGGGTCTCAGTTTTGATATTAGAAGCATTGAGATATCACATCTCATGCTATCGGAAGTGTCTCAGGATTGGAATGGGAAGGAGCTGGATATCACATCTCATGCTAAAGGAAGGGTCTCAGGTTTGGAACGAGAAGGATTTGGATATCACATCTCATGTTATAGGAAGGGTCTCAGGTTTGGTATAAGCATTGAGATATCACATCTCTGCTATCGGAAGTGTCTCAGGATTGGAATGGGAAGGAGTTGGATATCCCATCTCATGTTATAGGACGGGTCTCAGGTTTGTTATTAGAATCATTGAGATATCATATTGCATGCTGTAGGAAGGGTCTAAGGGTTGGAATGTGAAGGACTTGGATATCACATCTCATGCTATAGATAGGCTCTTAGGTTTGGAAAGGGAAGGAGTTGGATATCACATTTCATGTTAGAGGAAGGATCTCAGGTTTGGTATTAGAAGCATTGAGATATCACATCTCATGCTATAGGAAGGGTCTCAGGATTTGAATGGGAAGCAGTTGGATATCACATCTCATGCTATAGGAAGGGTCTCAGGTTTGGTATAAGCATTGAGATATCACATCTCATGCTATAGGACGGGTCTCAGGATTCGAATGGAAGGAGTTGGATATCACATCTCATGTTATAGGAAGGATCTCAGGTTTGGTATTAGAAGCATTGAGACATCACATCTCATGCTATAGGAAGGGTCTCAGGGTTGGAATGGGAAGGAGTTGGATATCACATCTCATCCAATAGGAAGGGTCTCAGGTTTGGAATGGGAAGGAATTGGATATCACATCTCATGTTATAGGAAGGATCTCAGGTTTGGTATTAGAAGCATTGAGATATCACATCTCATGCTATAGGAAGGGTCTCAGGATTGGAATGTGAAGGATTTGGATATCACATCTCATGCTAAAGGAAGGGTCTCAGGTTTGGTAGAAGCATTGAGATATCACGTCGCTGCTATCGGAAGGGTCTCAGGATTGGATTGGGAAGGAGTTGGATATCCCTTCTCATGCTATAGGAAGGGTCTCAGGATTTGAATGGCAAGGAGTTGGATATCACATCTCATGCCATAGGAAGGGTCTCAGGTTTGGTATAAGCATTGAGATATCACATCTCTGCTATCGGAAGTGTCTCAGGTTGGAATGGGAAGGAGTTGGATATCACATCTCATGTTATAGGAAGGGTCTCAGGATTGGAATGGGAAGGATTTGGATATCACATCTCTTGCTATAGGAAGGGTCTCAGGATTGGAATGGGTAGGAGTTGGATATTACTTTCTTGCTATAGGAAGGGTCTCATGTTTGGAATGGGAAGGAGTTGGATATCACATATGCTATAGTTAGTGTCTCAGGTTTGGAACGGGAAGGAGTTGGATATCACATCTCATGTTATAGGAAGGGTCTCAGGTTTGGTATAAGCATTGAGATATCACATCTCTGCTATCGGAAGCGGCTCAGGATTGGAATGGGAAGGAGTTGGATATCCCATCTCATGTTATAGGAAGAGTCTCTGGTTTGGTATTAGAATCATTGAGATATCACATCGCATGCTGTAGGAAGGGTCTAAGGATTGGAATGGGATGGACTTGGATATCACATCTCATGTTATAGGTAGGCTCTCAGGTTTGGTATAAGCATTGAGATATCACATCTCATGCTATAGGAAGGGTCTCAGGATTGGAATGGGAAGGAATTGGATATCACATCTCAGGCTATAGGAAGGGTCTCAGGATTGGAATGGGAAGGAGTTGGATATCACATCTCATGCTATAGGAAGGGTCTCAGGTTTGGTATAAGCATTGATATATCACATCTCATGCTATAGGAAGTGTCTCAGGATTGGAATGGAAGGAGTTGGATATCACATCTCATGTTATAGGAAGGATCTCAGGTTTGGTATTAGAAGCATTGAGACATCACATCTCATGCTATAGGAAGGGTCTCAGGATTGGAATGGGAAGGAGTTGGATATCAAATCTCATGCTATAGGAAGGGTCTCAGGATTGGAATGGGAAGGAGTTGAATATGACATCTCATGCCGTAGGAAGGGTCTCAGGTTTGGTATAAACATTGAGATATCACATCTCTGCTATCAAAAGGGTCTCAGGATTGGAATTGGAAGGAGTTGGATATCCCATCTCATGTTATAGGAAGAGTCTCAGGTTTGGTATTAGAAGCATTGAGATATCACATCTCATGCTATAGGAAGTGTCTCAGGATTGGAATGGGAAGGACTTGGATATCACATCTCATGCTATAGGTAGGGTCTCAAGTTTGACATTAGAAGCATTGAGATATCACATCTCATGCTATAGGAAGGGTCTGAGGATTGGAATGGGAAGGAGTTGGATATCACATCTGCTATGGGAAGGGTCTCAGGTTTGGTATAAGCAGTGAGATATCACATCTCATGCTATAGGAAGTGTCTCAGGATTGGAATGGGAAGGAGTTGGATATCACATCTCATGTTATAGGAAGGATCTCAGGTGTGGTATAAGCATTGAGATATCACATCTCTGCTATCGGAAGGGTCTGAAGATTGGAATGGGAAGGAGTTGGATATTCCCATCTCATGTTATAGGAAGGGTCTCAGGTTTGGTATTAGAAGCATTGAGATATCACATCTCATGCTATAGGAAGGGTCTCAGGATTGGAATGGGAAGGACTTGGATATCACATCTCATGCTATAGGGAGGGTCTCAAGTTTGATATTAGAAGCTTTGAGATATCACATCTCATGATATCGGAAGGGTCTCAGGATTGGAATGGGAAGGAGTTGGATATCACATCTCATGATAAAGGAAGGGTCTAAGGTTTGGAAGGGGAAGGATTTGGATATCACATCTCATGTTATATTACGGGTCTCAGGTTTGGTATTAGAAGCATTGAGATATCAAGTCTCATAGTATAGGAAGGGTCTCAGAATTGGAATGGGAAGGAGTTGGATATCCCATCTCATGTTATAGGAAGAGTCTCTGGTTTGGTATTAGAATCATTGAGATATCATATCGCATGCTGTAGGAAGGGTCTAAGGATTGGAATGGGATGGACTTGGATATCACATCTCATGCTATAGGTAGGCTCTCAGGTTTGGTATAAGCATTGAGATATCACATCTCATGCTATAGGAAGGGTCTCAGAATTGGAATGGGAAGGAGTTGGATATCACATCTCAAGCTATAGGAAGGGTCTCAGTATTGGAATGGGAAGGACTTGGATATCACATCTCATGCTATAGGAAGGCTCTCAGGTTTGGAAGGGGAAAGAGTTGGATATCTCATTTCATGTTAGAGGTAGGATCTCAGGTTTGGTATTAGAGGCATTGAGATATCACATCTCATGCTATCAGAAGGGTCTCAGGAATGGAATGGGAAGGAGTTAGATATCACATCTCATGCTAAAGGGAGGGTCTCAGGTTTGGAAGGGGAAGGATTTGGATATCACATCTCATGTTATAGGAAGGATCTCAGGTTTGGTATTAGAAGCATTGAGATATCACATCTCATGCTATCGGAAGGATCTCAGGTTTGGTATTAGAAGCATTGAGATATCACATCTCATGCTATCAGAAGAGTCTCAGGATTGGAATAGGAAGGAGTTGGATATCACATTTCATGCTAAAGGGAGGGTCTCAGGTTTGGAAGGGGAAGGATTTGGATATCACATCTCATGTTATCGGAAGGATCTCACGTTTGGTATTAGAAGTATTGAGATATCATATCTCATGCTATAGGAAGGGTCTCAGGATTGGAATGGGAAGGAGTTGGATATCACATCTCATGCTATAGGGAGGGTCTCAGGATTGGAATGGGAAGGACTTAGATATCACATATCATGCTATAGGAAGGGTCTCAGTTTTGATATTAGAAGCATTGAGATATCACATCTCATGCTATCGGAAGTGTCTCAGGATTGGAATGGGAAGGAGCTGGATATCACATCTCATGCTAAAGGAAGGGTCTCAGGTTTGGAACGGGAAGGATTTGGATATCACATCTCATGTTATAGGAAGGGTCTCAGGTTTTTTATTAGAATCATTGAGATATCATATTGCATGCTGTAGGAAGGGTCTAAGGGTTGGAATGTGAAGGACTTGGATATCACATCTCATGCTATAGATAGGCTCTTAGGTTTGGAAAGGGAAGGAGTTGGATATCACATTTCATGTTAGAGGAAGGATCTCAGGTTTGGTATTAGAAGCATTGAGATATCACATCTCATGCTATAGGAAGGGTCTCAGGATTGGAATGGGAAGCAGTTGGATATCACATCTCATGCTATAGGAAGGGTCTCAGGTTTGGTATAAGCATTGAGATATCACATCTCATGCTATAGGACGGGTCTCAGGATTTGAATGGAACGAGTTGGATATCACATCTCATGTTATAGGAAGGATCTCAGGTTTGGTATTAGAAGCATTGAGACATCACATCTCATGCTATAGGAAGGGTCTCAGGGTTGGAATGGGAAGGAGTTGGATATCACATCTCATCCAATAGGAAGGGTCTCAGGTTTGGAATGGGAAGGAATTGGATATCACATCTCATGTTATAGGAAGGATCTCAGGTTTGGTATTAGAAGCATTGAGATATCACATCTCATGCTATAGGAAGGGTCTCAGGATTGGAATGTGAAGGATTTGGATATCACATCTCATGCTAAAGGAAGGGTCTCAGGTTTGGTAGAAGCATTGAGATATCACGTCGCTGCTATCGGAAGGGTCTCAGGATTGGATTGGGAAGGAGTTGGATATCCCTTCTCATGCTATAGGAAGGGTCTCAGGATTTGAATGGCAAGGAGTTGGATATCACATCTCATGCCATAGGAAGGGTCTCAGGTTTGGTATAAGCATTGAGATATCACATCTCTGCTATCGGAAGGGTCTCAGGATTGGATTGGGAAGAAGTTGGATATCCCTTCTCATGCTATAGGAAGTGTCTCAGGTTGGAATGGGAAGGAGTTGGATATCACATCTCATGTTATAGGAAGGGTCTCAGGATTGGAATGGAAAGGATTTGGATATCACATCTCTTGCTATAGGAAGGGTCTCAGGATTGGAATGGGTAGGAGTTGGATATAACTTTCTTGCTATAGGAAGGGTCTCATGTTTGGAATGGGAAGGAGTTGGATATCACATATGCTATAGTTAGTGTCTCAGGTTTGGTACGGGAAGGAGTTGGATATCACATCTCATGTTATAGGAAGGGTCTCAGGTTTGGTATAAGCATTGAGATATCACATCTCTGCTATCGGAAGCGGCTCAGGATTGGAATGGGAAGGAGTTGGATATCCCATCTCATGTTATAGGAAGAGTCTCTGGTTTGGTATTAGAATCATTGAGATATCACATAGCATGCTGTAGGAAGGGTCTAAGGATTGGAATGGGATGGACTTGGATATCACATCTCATGTTATAGGTAGGCTCTCAGGTTTGCTATAAGCATTGAGATATCACATCTCATGCTATAGGAAGGGTCACAGGATTGGAATGGGAAGGAATTGGATATCACATCTCATGCTATAGGAAGGGTCTCAGATTTGGTATAAGCATTGAGATATCACATCTCATGCTAAAGGAAGGGTCTCAGGATTGGAATGGGAAGGAGTTGTATATGACATCTCAGGCCATAGGAAGGTTCTCAGGTTTGGTATAAGCATTGAGATATCACATCTCTGCTATCGGAAAGGTCTCAGGATTGGAATGGGAAGGAGTTGGATATCCCATCTCATGTTATAGGAAGGGTCTCAGGTTTGGTATTAGAAGCATAGAGATATTACATCTCATGCTATAGGAAGGGTCTCAGGATTGGAATGGGAAGGACTTGGATGTCACATCTCATGCTATAGGTAGGGTCTCAAGTTTGATATTAGAAGCATTGAGATAACAAATCTCACGATATCGGAAGGGTCTCAGGATTGGAATGGGAAGGAGTTGGATATCACATCTCATGATAAAGGAAGGGTCTAAGGTTTGGAAGGGGAAGGATTTGGATATCACATCTCATGTTATAGGACGGGTCTCAGGTTTAATATTAGAAGCATTGAGATATCAAGTCTCATGGTATAAGAAGGGTCTCAGAATTGGAATGGGAAGGAGTTGGATATCACACCTCAAGCTATAGGAAGGGTCTCAGGATTGGAATGGGAAGGAGTTTGATATCACATCTCATGCCATAGTATGGGTCTCAGGTTTGGTAGAAGCATTGGGATATCACATCTCATGCTATCGGAAGGGTATCAGTATTGGATTTGGAAGAAGTTGGATATCCCATCTCATGCTATAGGAAGGGTCTCAGGTTGGAATGGGAAGGAGTTGGATATCACATTTCGTGTTATAGGAAGGGTCTCAGGATTGGAATGGGAAGGACTTGGATATCATATCTCATGCTATAGGACGGGTCTCAGGTTTGTTATTAGAATCATTGAGATATCATATTGCATGCTGTAGGAAGGGTCTAAGGATTGGAATGGGAAGGACCTGGTTATCACATCTCATGCTATAGAACGGCTCTCAGGTTTGGAAAGGGAAGGAGTTGGATATCACATCTCATGTTATAGGATGGATCTCAGGTTTGGTATTAGAAGTATTGAGATATCACATCTCATGTTATCGGAAGGATCTCAGGTTTGGTATTAGAAGTATTGAGATATCACATCTCATGCTATAGGAAGGGTCTCAGGATTGGAATGGGAAGGAGTTGGATATCACATCTCATGCTAAAGGAAGGGTCTCAGGTTTGGTAGAAGCATTGAGATATCACATCTCATGCTATAGGAAGGGTCTCAGGATTGGAATGGGAAGGACTTAGATATCACATATCATGCTATAGGGAGGGTCTCAGTTTTGATATTAGAAGCATTGAGATATCACATCTCATGCTATCAGAAGTGTCTCAGGATTGGAATGGTAAGGAGCTGGATATCACATCTCATGCTAAAGGAAGGGTCTCAGGTTTGGAACGGGAAGGAGTTGGATATCACATCTCATGTTATAGGAAGGGTCTCAGGTTTGGTATAAACATTGAGATATCACATCTCTGCTATCGGAAGTGTCTCAGGATTGGAATGGGAAGGAGTTGGATATCCCATCTCATGTTATAGGATGGGTCTCAGGTTTGTTATTGGAATCATTGAGATATCATATTGCATGCTGTAGGAAGGGTCTAAGGGTTGGAATGTGAAGGACTTGGATATCACATCTCATGCTATAGATAGGCTCTTAGGTTTGGAAAGGGAAGGAGTTGGATCTCACATTTCATGTTAGAGGAAGGATCTCAGGTTTGGTATTAGAAGCATTGAGATATCACATCTCATGCTATAGGAAGGGTCTCAGGATTAGAATGGGAAGGAGTTGGATATCACATCTCATGCTATAGGAAGGGTCTCAGGTTTGGTATAAGCATTGAGATATCACATCTCATGCTATAGGAAGGGTCTCAGGTTTGGTATAAGCATTGAGATATCAGATCTCATGTTATAGGAAGGATCTCAGGTTTGGTATTAGAAGCATTGAGACATCACATCTCATGCTATAGGAAGGGTCTCAGGATTGGAATGGGAAGGAGTTGGATATCAAATCTCATGCTATAGGAAGGGTCTCAGGTTTGGAATGGGATGGACTTGGATATCACATCTCATGTTATAGGTAGGCTCTCAGGTTTGGTATAAGCATTGAGATATCAGATCTCATGTTATAGGAAGGATCTCAGGTTTGGTATTAGAAGCATTGAGACATCACATCTCATGCTATAGGAAGGGTCTCAGGATTGGAATGGGAAGGAGTTGGATATCAAATCTCATGCTATAGGAAGGGTCTCAGGATTGGAATGGGAAGGAGTTGAATATGACATCTCATGCCGTAGGAAGGGTCTCAGGTTTGGTATAAACATTGAGATATCACATCTCTGCTATCAAAAGGGTCTCAGGATTGGAATGGGAAGGAGTTGGATATCCCATCTCATGTTATAGGAAGAGTCTCAAGTTTGGTATTAGAAGCATTGAGATATCACATCTCATGCTATAGGAAGTGTCTCAGGATTGGAATGGGAAGGACTTGGATATCACATCTCATGCTATAGGTAGGGTCTCAAGTTTGACATTAGAAGCATTGAGATATCACAACTCATGCTATAGGAAGGGTCTGAGGATTGGAATGGGAAGGAGTTGGATATCACATCTCCTGCTATGGGAAGGGTCTCAGGTTTGGTATAAGCAGTGAGATATCACATCTCATGCTATAAGAAGTGTCTCAGGATTGGAATGGGAAGGAGTTGGATATCACATCTCATGTTATAGGAAGGATCTCAGGTTTGGTATAAGCATTGAGATATCACATCTCTGCTATCGGAAGGGTCTCAAGATTGGAATGGGAAGGAGTTGGATATTCCCATCTCATGTTATAGGAAGGGTCTCAGGTTTGGTATTAGAAGCATTGAGATATCACATCTCATGCTATAGGAAGGGTCTCAGGATTGGAATGGGAAGGACTTGGATATCATATCTCATGCTATAGGGAGGGTCTCAAGTTTGATATTAGAAGCTTTGAGATATCACATCTCATGATATCGGAAGGGTCTCAGGATTGGAATGGGAAGGAGTTGGATATCACATCTCATGATAAAGGAAGGGTCTAAGGTTTGGAAGGGGAAGGATTTGGATATCACATCTCATGTTATATTACGGGTCTCAGGTTTGGTATTAGAAGCATTGAGATATCAAGTCTCATAGTATAGGAAGGGTCTCAGAATTGGAATGGGAAGGAGTTGGATATCCCATCTCATGTTATAGGAAGAGTCTCTGGTTTGGTATTAGAATCATTGAGATATCACATCGCATGCTGTAGGAAGGGTCTAAGGATTGGAATGGGATGGACTTGGATATCACATCTCATGTTATAGGTAGGCTCTCAGGTTTGGTATAAGCATTGAGATATCACATCTCATGCTATAGGAAGGGTCTCAGAATTGGAATGGGAAGGAGTTGGATATCACATCTCAAGCTATAGGAAGGGTCTCAGTATTGGAATGGGAAGGACTTGGATATCACATCTCATGCTATAGGAAGGCTCTCAGGTTTGGAAGGGGAAAGAGTTGGATATCTCATTTCATGTTAGAGGTAGGATCTCAGGTTTGGTATTAGAGGCATTGAGATATCACATCTCATGCTATCAGAAGGGTCTCAGGAATGGAATGGGAAGGAGTTAGATATCACATCTCATGCTAAAGGGAGGGTCTCAGGTTTGGAAGGGGAAGGATTTGGATATCACATCTCATGTTATAGGAAGGATCTCAGGTTTGGTATTAGAAGCATTGAGATATCACATCTCATGCTATCGGAAGGATCTCAGGTTTGGTATTAGAAGCATTGAGATATCACATCTCATGCTATCAGAAGAGTCTCAGGATTGGAATAGGAAGGAGTTGGATATCACATTTCATGCTAAAGGGAGGGTCTCAGGTTTGGAAGGGGAAGGATTTGGATATCACATCTCATGTTATCGGAAGGATCTCACGTTTGGTATTAGAAGTATTGAGATATCATATCTCATGCTATAGGAAGGGTCTCAGGATTGGAATGGGAAGGAGTTGGATATCACATCTCATGCTATAGGGAGGGTCTCAGGATTGGAATGGGAAGGACTTAGATATCACATATCATGCTATAGGGAGGGTCTCAGTTTTGATATTAGAAGCATTGAGATATCACATCTCATGCAATCGGAAGTGTCTCAGGATTGGAATGGGAAGGAGCTGGATATCACATCTCATGCTAAAGGAAGGGTCTCAGGTTTGGAACGGGAAGGATTTGGATATCACATCTCATGTTATAGGAAGGGTCTCAGGTTTGGTATAAGCATTGAGATATCACATCTCTGCTATCGGAAGTGTCTCAGGATTGGAATGGGAAGGAGTTGGATATCCCATCTCATGTTATAGGACGGGTCTCAGGTTTGGTATTAGAATCATTGAGATATCATATTGCATGCTGTAGGAAGGGTCTAAGGGTTGGAATGTGAAGGACTTGGATATCACATCTCATGCTATAGATAGGCTCTTAGGTTTGGAAAGGGAAGGAGTTGGATATCACATTTCATGTTAGAGGAAGGATCTCAGGTTTGGTATTAGAAGCATTGAGATATCACATCTCATGCTATAGGAAGGGTCTCAGGATTGGAATGGGAAGCAGTTGGATATCACATCTCATGCTATAGGAAGGGTCTCAGGTTTGGTATAAGCCTTGAGATATCACATCTCATGCTATAGGATGGGTCTCAGGATTGGAATGGAAGGAGTTGGATATCACCTCTCATGTTATAGGAAGGATCTCAGGTTTGGTATTAGAAGCATTGAGACATCACATCTCATGCTATAGGAAGGGTCTCAAGGTTGGAATGGGAAGGAGTTGGATATCACATCTCATCCAATAGGAAGGGTCTAAGGATTGGAATGGGATGGACTTGGATATCACATCTCATGTTATAGGTAGGCTCTCAGGTTTGGTATAAGCATTGAGATATCACATCTCATGCTATAGGAAGGGTCTCAGAATTGGAATGGGAAGGAGTTGGATATCACATCTCAAGCTATAGGAAGGGTCTCAGGATTGGAATGGGAAGGAGTTGGATATCAAATCTCATGCTATAGGAAGGGTCTCAGGATTGGAATGGGAAGGAGTTGAATATGACATCTCATGCCGTAGGAAGGGTCTCAGGTTTGGTATAAACATTGAGATATGTTGGATATCTCATTTCATGTTAGAGGTAGGATCTCCGGTTTGGTATTAGAGGCATTGAGATATCACATCTCATGCTATCAGAAGGGTCTCAGGAATGGAATGGGAAGGAGTTAGATATCACATCTCATGCTAAAGGGAGGGTCTCAGGTTTGGAAGGGGAAGGGGAAGGATTTGGATATCACATCTCATGTTATAGGAAGGATCTCAGGTTTGGTATTAGAAGCATTGAGATATCACATCTCATGCTATCGGAAGGATCTCAGGTTTGGTATTAGAAGCATTGAGATATCACATCTCATGCTATCAGAAGAGTCTCAGGATTGGAATAGGAAGGAGTTGGATATCACATTTCATGCTAAAGGGAGGGTCTCAGGTTTGGAAGGGGAAGGATTTGGATATCACATCTCATGTTATCGGAAGGATCTCACGTTTGGTATTAGAAGTATTGAGATATCATATCTCATGCTATAGGAAGGGTCTCAGGATTGGAATGGGAAGGAGTTGGATATCACATCTCATGCTATAGGGAGGGTCTCAGGATTGGAATGGGAAGGACTTAGATATCACATATCATGCTATAGGGAGGGTCTCAGTTTTGATATTAGAAGCATTGAGATATCACATCTCATGCTATCGGAAGTGTCTCAGGATTGGAATGGGAAGGAGCTGGATATCACATCTCATGCTAAAGGAAGGGTCTCAGGTTTGGAACGGGAAGGATTTGGATATCACATCTCATGTTATAGGAAGGGTCTCAGGTTTGGTATAAGCATTGAGATATCACATCTCTGCTATCGGAAGTGTCTCAGGATTGGAATGGGAAGGAGTTGGATATCCCATCTCATGTTATAGGACGGGTCTGAGGTTTGTTATTAGAATCATTGAGATATCATATTGCATGCTGTAGGAAGG
This sequence comes from Ambystoma mexicanum, assembly GCF_040938575.1. Lineage (NCBI taxonomy): Eukaryota > Metazoa > Chordata > Amphibia > Caudata > Ambystomatidae > Ambystoma > Ambystoma mexicanum. The sequence continues at coordinate 641,541 of NW_027182447.1, forward strand.
GTCTAAGGGTTGGAATGTGAAGGACTTGGATATCACATCTCATGCTATAGATAGGCTCTTAGGTTTGGAAAGGGAAGGAGTTGGATATCACATTTCATGTTAGAGGAAGGATCTCAGGTTTGGTATTAGAAGCATTGAGATATCACATCTCATGCTATAGGAAGGGTTTCAGGATTGGAATGGGAAGCAGTTGGATATCACATCTCATGCTATAGGAAGGGTCTCAGGTTTGGTATAAGCCTTGAGATATCACATCTCATGCTATAGGACGGGTCTCAGGATTGGAATGGAAGGAGTTGGATATCACATCTCATGTTATAGGAAGGATCTCAGGTTTGGTATTAGAAGCATTGAGACATCACATCTCATGCTATAGGAAGGGTCTCAAGGTTGGAATGGGAAGGAGTTGAATATCACATCTCATCCAATAGGAAGGGTCTCAGGTTTGGAATGGGAAGGAATTGGATATCACATCTCATGTTATAGGAAGGATCTCAGGTTTGGTATTAGAAGCATTGAGATATCACATCTCATGCTATAGGAAGGGTCTCAGGATTGGAATGTGAAGGATTTGGATATCACATCTCATGCTAAAGGAAGGGTCTCAGGTTTGGTAGAAGCATTGAGATATCACGTCGCTGCTATCGGAAGGGTCTCAGGATTGGATTGGGAAGGAGTTGGATATCCCTTCTCATGCTATAGGAAGGGTCTCAGGATTTGAATGGCAAGGAGTTGGATATCACATCTCATGCCATAGGAAGGGACTCAGGTTTGGTATAAGCATTGAGATATCACATCTCTGCTATCGGAAGGGTCTCAGGATTGGATTGGGAAGGAGTTGGATATCCCTTCTCATGCTATAGGAAGTGTCTCAGGTTGGAATGGGAAGGAGTTGGATATCACATCTCATGTTATAGGAAGGGTCTCAGGATTGGAATGGGAAGGATTTGGATATCACATCTCTTGCTATAGGAAGGGTCTCAGGATTGGAATGGGTAGGAGTTGGATATTACTTTCTTGCTATAGGAAGGGTCTCATGTTTGGAATGGGAAGGAGTTGGATATCACATATGCTATAGTTAGTGTCTCAGGTTTGGAACGGGAAGGAGTTGGATATCACATCTCATGTTATAGGAAGGGTCTCAGGTTTGGTATAAGCATTGAGATATCACATCTCTGCTATCGGAAGCGGCTCAGGATTGGAATGGGAAGGAGTTGGATATCCCATCTCATGTTATAGGAAGAGTCTCTGGTTTGGTATTAGAATTATTGAGATATCACATCGCATGCTGTAGGAAGGGTCTAAGGATTGGAATGGGATAGACTTGGATATCACATCTCATGTTATAGGTAGGCTCTCAGGTTTGGTATAAGCATTGAGATATCACATCTCATGCTATAGGAAGGGTCTCAGGATTGGAATGGGAAGGAATTGGATATCACATCTCATGCTATAGGAAGGGTCTCAGATTTGGTATAAGCATTGAGATATCACATCTCATGCTAAAGGAAGGGTCTCAGGATTGGAATGGGAAGGAGTTGTATATGACATCTCAGGCCATAGGAAGGTTCTCAGGTTTGGTATAAGCATTGAGATATCACATCTCTGCTATCGGAAAGGTCTCAGGATTGGAATGGGAAGGAGTTGGATATCCCATCTCATGTTATAGGAAGGGTCTCAGGTTTGGTATTAGAAGCATAGAGATATCACATCTCATGCTATAGGAAGGGTCTCAGGATTGGAATGGGAAGGACTTGGATGTCACATCTCATGCTATAGGGAGGGTCTCAAGTTTGATATTAGAAGCATTGAGATAACAAATCTCATGATATCGGAAGGGTCTCAGGATTGGAATGGGAAGGAGTTGGATATCACATCTCATGATAAAGGAAGGGTCTAAGGTTTGGAAGGGGAAGGATTTGGATATCACATCTCATGTTATAGGACGGGTCTCAGGTTTAATATTAGAAGTATTGAGATATCAAGTCTCATGGTATAAGAAGGGTCTCAGAATTGGAATGGGAAGGAGTTGGATATCACACCTCAAGCTATAGGAAGGGTCTCAGGATTGGAATGGGAAGGAGTTTGATATCACATCTCATGCCATAGTATGGGTCTCAGGTTTGGTAGAAGCATTGGGATATCACATCTCATGCTATCGGAAGGGTATCAGTATTGGATTTGGAAGAAGTTGGATATCCCATCTCATGCTATAGGAATGGTCTCAGGTTGGAATGGGAAGGAGTTGGATATCACATTTCATGTTATAGGAAGGGTCTCAGGATTGGAATGCGAAGGACTTGGATATCATATCTCATGCTATAGGACAGGTCTCAGGTTTGTTATTAGAATCATTGAGATATCATATTGCATGCTATAGGAAGGGTCTCAGGATTGGAATGGGAAGCAGTTGGATATCACATCTCATGCTATAGGAAGGGTCTCAGGTTTGGTATAAGCCTTGAGATATCACATCTCATGCTATAGGACGGGTCTCAGGATTGGAATAGAAGGAGTTGGATATCACATCTCATGTTATAGGAAGGATCTCAGGTTTGGTATTAGAAGCATTGAGACATCACATCTCATGCTATAGGAAGGGTCTCAAGGTTGGAATGGGAAGGAGTTGGATATCACATCTCATCCAATAGGAAGGGTCTCAGGTTTGGAATGGGAAGGAATTGGATATCACATCTCATGTTATAGGAAGGATCTCAGGTTTGGTATTAGAAGCATTGAGATATCACATCTCATGCTATAGGAAGGGTCTCAGGATTGGAATGTGAAGGATTTGGATATCACATCTCATGCTAAAGGAAGGGTCTCAGGTTTGGTAGAAGCACTGAGATATCACGTCGCTGCTATCGGAAGGGTCTCAGGATTGGATTGGGAAGGAGTTGGATATCCCTTCTCATGCTATAGGAAGGGTCTCAGGATTTGAATGGCAAGGAGTTGGATATCACATCTCATGCCATAGGAAGGGTCTCAGGTTTGGTATAAGCATTGAGATATCACATCTCTGCTATCGGAAGGGTCTCAGGATTGGATTGGGAAGGAGTTGGATATCCCTTCTCATGCTATAGGAAGTGTCTCAGGTTGGAATGGGAAGGAGTTGGATATCACATCTCATGTTATAGGAAGGGTCTCAGGATTGGAATGGGAAGGATTTGGATATCACATCTCTTGCTATAGGAAGGGTCTCAGGATTGGAATGGGTAGGAGTTGGATATTACTTTCTTGCTATAGGAAGGGTCTCATGTTTGGAATGGGAAGGAGTTGGATATCACATATGCTATAGTTAGTGTCTCAGGTTTGGAACGGGAAGGAGTTGGATATCACATCTCATGTTATAGGAAGGGTCTCAGGTTTGGTATAAGCATTGAGATATCACATCTCTGCTATCGGAAGCGGCTCAGGATTGGAATGGGAAGGAGTTGGATATCCCATCTCATGTTATAGGAAGAGTCTCTGGTTTGGTATTAGAATTATTGAGATATCACATTGCATGCTGTAGGAAGGGTCTAAGGATTGGAATGGGATAGACTTGGATATCACATCTCATGTTATAGGTAGGCTCTCAGGTTTGGTATAAGCATTGAGATATCACATCTCATGCTATAGGAAGGGTCTCAGGATTGGAATGGGAAGGAATTGGATATCACATCTCATGCTATAGGAAGGGTCTCAGATTTGGTATAAGCATTGAGATATCACATCTCATGCTAAAGGAAGGGTCTCAGGATTGGAATGGGAAGGAGTTGTATATGACATCTCAGGCCATAGGAAGGTTCTCAGGTTTGGTATAAGCATTGAGATATCACATCTCTGCTATCGGAAAGGTCTCAGGATTGGAATGGGAAGGAGTTGGATATCCCATCTCATGTTATAGGAAGGGTCTCAGGTTTGGTATTAGAAGCATAGAGATATCACATCTCATGCTATAGGAAGGGTCTCAGGATTGGAATGGGAAGGACTTGGATGTCACATCTCATGCTATAGGGAGGGTCTCAAGTTTGATATTAGAAGCATTGAGATAACAAATCTCATGATATCGGAAGGGTCTCAGGATTGGAATGGGAAGGAGTTGGATATCACATCTCATGATAAAGGAAGGGTCTAAGGTTTGGAAGGGGAAGGATTTGGATATCACATCTCATGTTATAGGACGGGTCTCAGGTTTAATATTAGAAGCATTGAGATATCAAGTCTCATGGTATAAGAAGGGTCTCAGAATTGGAATGGGAAGGAGTTGGATATCACACCTCAAGCTATAGCAAGGGTCTCAGGATTGGAATGGGAAGGAGTTTGATATCACATCTCATGCCATAGTATGGGTCTCAGGTTTGGTAGAAGCATTGGGATATCACATCTCATGCTATCGGAAGGGTATCAGTATTGGATTTGGAAGAAGTTGGATATCCCATCTCATGCTATAGGAAGGGTCTCAGGTTGGAATGGGAAGGAGTTGGATATCACATTTCATGTTATAGGAAGGGTCTCAGGATTGGAATGGGAAGGACTTGGATATCATATCTCATGCTATAGGACGGGTCTCAGGTTTGTTATTAGAATCATTGAGATATCATATTGCATGCTGTAGGAAGGGTTAAGGATTGGAATGGGAAGGACCTGGATATCACATATCATGCTATAGAACGGCTCTCAGGTTTGGAAAGGGAAGGAGTTGGATATCACATCTCATGTTATAGGATGGATCTCAGGTTTGGTATTAGAAGTATTGAGATATCACATCTCATGTTATCGGAAGGATCTCAGGTTTGGTATTAGAAGTATTGAGATATCACAACTCATGCTATAGGAAGGGTTTCAGGATTGGAATGGGAAGGAGTTGGATATCACATCTCATGCTAAAGGAAGGGTCTCAGGTTTGGTAGAAGCATTGAGATATCACATCTCATGCTATAGGAAGGGTCTCAGGATTGGAATGGGAAGGACTTAGATATCACATATCATGCTATAGGGAGGGTCTCAGTTTTGATATTAGAAGCATTGAGATATCACATCTCATGCTATCGGAAGTGTCTCAGGATTGGAATGGGAAGGAGCTGGATATCACATCTCATGCTAAAGGAAGGGTGTCAGGTTTGGAACGGGAAGGAGTTGGATATCACATCTCATGTTATAGGAAGGGTCTCAGGTTTGGTATAAACATTGAGATATCACATCTCTGCTATCGGAAGTGTCTCAGGATTGGAATGGGAAGGAGTTGGATATCCCATCTCATGTTATAGGACGGGTCTCAGGTTTGTTATTAGAATCATTGAGATATCATATTGCATGCTGTAGGAAGGGTCTAAGGGTTGGAATGTGAAGGACTTGGATATCACATCTCATGCTATAGATAGGCTCTTAGGTTTGGAAAGGGAAGGAGTTGGATCTCACATTTCATGTTAGAGGAAGGATCTCAGGTTTGGTATTAGAAGCATTGAGATATCACATCTCATGCTATAGGAAGGGTCTCAGGATTGGAATGGGAAGGAGTTGGATATCACATCTCATGCTATAGGAAGGGTCTCAGGTTTGGTATAAGCATTGAGATATCACATCTCATGCTATAGGAAGGGTCTCAGGATTGGAATGGGAAGGAGTTGGATATCAAATCTCATGCTATAGGAAGCGTCTCAGGATTGGAATGGGAAGGAGTTGAATATGACATCTCATGCCGTAGGAAGGGTCTCAGGTTTGGTATAAACATTGAGATATCACATCTCTGCTATCAAAAGGGTCTCAGGATTGGAATGGGAAGGAGTTGGATATCCCATCTCATGTTATAGGAAGAGTCTCAGGTTTGGTATTAGAAGCATTGAGATATCACATCTCATGCTATAGGAAGTGTCTCAGGATTGGAATGGGAAGGAGTTGGATATCACATCTCATGTTATAGGAAGGGTCTCAGGATTGGAATGGGAAGGATTTGGATATCACATCTCTTGCTATAGGAAGGGTCTCAGGATTGGAATGGGTAGGAGTTGGATATTACTTTCTTGCTATAGGAAGGGTCTCATGTTTGGAATGGGAAGGAGTTGGATATCACATATGCTATAGTTAGTGTCTCAGGTTTGGAACGGGAAGGAGTTGATATCACATCTCATGTTATAGGAAGGGTCTCAGGTTTGGTATAAGCATTGAGATATCACATCTCTGCTATCGGAAGCGGCTCAGGATTGGAATGGGAAGGAGTTGGATATCCCATCTCATGTTATAGGAAGAGTCTCTGGTTTGGTATTAGAATCATTGAGATATCACATCGCATGCTGTAGGAAGGGTCTAAGGATTGGAATGGGATGGACTTGGATATCACATCTCATGTTATAGGTAGGCTCTCAGGTTTGGTATAAGCATTGAGATATCACATCTCATGCTATAGGAAGGGTCTCAGGATTGGAATGGGAAGGAATTGGATATCACATCTCATGCTATAGGAAGGGTCTCAGATTTGGTATAAGCATTGAGATATCACATCTCATGCTAAAGGAAGGGTCTCAGGATTGGAATGGGAAGGAGTTGTATATGACATCTCAGGCCATAGGAAGGTTCTCAGGTTTGGTATAAGCATTGAGATATCACATCTCTGCTATCGGAAAGGTCTCAGGATTGGAATGGGAAGGAGTTGGATATCCCATCTCATGTTATAGGAAGGGTCTCATGTTTGGTATTAGAAGCATAGAAATATCACATCTCATGCTATAGGAAGGGTCTCAGGATTGGAATGGGAAGGACTTGGATGTCACATCTCATACTATAGGGAGGGTCTCAAGTTTGATATTAGAAGCATTGAGATAACAAATCTCATGATATCGGAAGGGTCTCAGGATTGGAATGGGAAGGAGTTGGATATCACATCTCATGATAAAGGAAGGGTCTAAGGTTTGGAAGGGGAAGGATTTGGATATCACATCTCATGTTATAGGACGGGTCTCAGGTTTAATATTAGAAGCATTGAGATATCAAGTCTCATGGTATAAGAAGGGTCTCAGAATTGGAATGGGAAGGAGTTGGATATCACACCTCAAGCTATAGGAAGGGTCTCAGGATTGGAATGGGAAGGAGTTTGATATCACATCTCATGCCATAGTATGGGTCTCAGGTTTGGTAGAAGCATTGGGATATCACATCTCATGCTATCGGAAGGGTATCAGTATTGGATTTGGAAGAAGTTGGATATCCCATCTCATGCTATAGGAAGGGTCTCAGGTTGGAATGGGAAGGAGTTGGATATCACATTTCATGTTATAGGAAGGGTCTCAGGATTGGAATGGGAAGGACTTGGATATCATATCTCATGCTATAGGACGGGTCTCAGGTTTGTTATTAGAATCATTGAGATATCATATTGCATGCTGTAGGAAGGGTCTAAGGATTGGAATGGGAAGGACCTGGATATCACATCTCATGCTATAGAACGGCTCTCAGGTTTGGAAAGGGAAGGAGTTGGATATCACATCTCATGTTATAGGATGGATCTCAGGTTTGGTATTAGAAGTATTGAGATATCACATCTCATGCTATAGGAAGGGTCTCAGGATTGGAATGGGAAGGAGTTGGATATTACATCTCATGCTAAAGGAAGGGTCTCAGGTTTGGTAGAAGCATTGAGATATCACATCTCATGCTATAGGAAGGGTCTCAGGATTGGAATGGGAAGGACTTAGATATCACATATCATGCTATAGGGAGGGTCTCAGTTTTGATATTAGAAGCATTGAGATATCACATCTCATGCTATCGGAAGTGTCTCAGGATTGGAATGGGAAGGAGCTGGATATCACATCTCATGCTAAAGGAAGGGTCTCAGGTTTGGAACGGGAAGGAGTTGGATATCACATCTCATGTTATAGGAAGGGTCTCAGGTTTGGTATAAACATTGAGATATCACATCTCTGCTATCGGAAGTGTCTCAGGATTGGAATGGGAAGGAGTTGGATATCCCATCTCATGTTATAGGACGGGTCTCAGGTTTGTTATTAGAATCATTGAGATATCATATTGCATGCTGTAGGAAGGGTCTAAGGGTTGGAATGTGAAGGACTTGGATATCACATCTCATGCTATAGATAGGCTCTTAGGTTTGGAAAGGGAAGGAGTTGGATCTCACATTTCATGTTAGAGGAAGGATCTCAGGTTTGGTATTAGAAGCATTGAGATATCACATCTCATGCTATAGGAAGGGTCTCATGATTGGAATGGGAAGGAGTTGGATATCACATCTCATGCTATAGGAAGGGTCTCAGGTTTGGTATAAGCATTGAGATATCACATCTCATGCTATAGGAAGGGTCTCAGGATTGGAATGGAAGGAGTTGGATATCACATCTCATGTTATAGGAAGGATCTCAGGTTTGGTATTAGAAGCATTGAGACATCACATCTCATGCTATAGGAAGGGTCTCAGGATTGGAATGGGAAGGAGTTGGATATCAAATCTCATGCTATAGGAAGGGTCTCAGGATTGGAATGGGAAGGAGTTGAATATGACATCTCATGCCGTAGGAAGGGTCTCAGGTTTGGTATAAACATTGAGATATCACATCTCTGGTATCAAAAGGGTCTCAGGGTTGGAATGGGAAGGAGTTGGATATCCCATCTCATGTTATAGGAAGAGTCTCAGGTTTGGTATTAGAAGCATTGAGATATCACATCTCATGCTATAGGAAGTGTCTCAGGATTGGAATGGGAAGGACTTGGATATCACATCTCATGCTATAGGTAGGGTCTCAAGTTTGACATTAGAAGCATTGAGATATCACATCTCATGCTATAGGAAGGGTCTGAGGATTGGAATGGGAATGAGTTGGATATCACATCTCCTGCTATGGGAAGGGTCTCAGGTTTGGTATAAGCAGTGAGATATCACATCTCATGCTATAGGAAGTGTCTCAGGATTGGAATGGGAAGGAGTTGGATATCACATCTCATGTTATAGGAAGGATCTCAGGTTTGGTATAAGCATTGAGATATCACATCTCTGCTATCGGAAGGGTCTCAAGATTGGAATGGGAAGGAGTTGGATATTCCCATCTCATGTTATAGGAAGGGTCTCAGGTTTGGTATTAGAAGCATCGAGATATCACATCTCATGCTATAGGAAGGGTCTCAGGATTGGAATGGGAAGGACTTGGATATCACATCTCATGCTATAGGGAGGGTCTCAAGTTTGATATTAGAAGCTTTGAGATATCACATCTCATGATATCGGAAGGGTCTCAGGATTGGAATGGGAATGAGTTGGATATCACATCTCATGATAAAGGAAGGGTCTAAGGTTTGGAAGGGGAAGGATTTGGATATCACATCTCATGTTATATTACGGGTCTCAGGTTTGGTATTAGAAGCATTGAGATATCAAGTCTCATAGTATAGGAAGGGTCTCAGAATTGGAATGGGAAGGAGTTGGATATCCCATCTCATGTTATAGGAAGAGTCTCTGGTTTGGTATTAAAATCATTGAGATATCACATCGCATGCTGTAGGAAGGGTCTAAGGATTGGAATGGGATGGACTTGGATATCACATCTCATGTTATAGGTAGGCTCTCAGGTTTGGTATAAGCATTGAGATATCACATCTCATGCTATAGGAAGGGTCTCAGAATTGGAATGGGAAGGAGTTGGTTATCACATCTCAAGCTATAGGAAGAGTCTCAGTATTGAAATGGGAAGGACTTGGATATCACATCTCATGCCATAGGAAGGCTCTCAGGTTTGGAAGGGGAAAGAGTTGGATATCTCATTTCATGTTAGAGGTAGGATCTCAGGTTTGGTATTAGAGGCATTGAGATATCACATCTCATGCTATCAGAAGGGTCTCAGGAATGGAATGGGAAGGAGTTAGATATCACATCTCATGCTAAAGGGAGGGTCTCAGGTTTGGAAGGGGAAGGATTTGGATATCACATCTCATGTTATAGGAAGGATCTCAGGTTTGGTATTAGAAGCATTGAGATATCACATCTCATGCTATCGGAAGGATCTTAGGTTTGGTATTAGAAGCATTGAGATATCACATCTCATGCTATCAGAAGAGTCTCAGGATTGGAATAGGAAGGAGTTGGATATCACATTTCATGCTAAAGGGAGGGTCTCAGGTTTGGAAGGGGAGGATTTGGATATCACATCTCATGTTATAGGAAGGATCTCACGTTTGGTATTAGAAGCATTGAGATATCAAATCTCATGCTATAGGAAGGGTCTCAGGATTGGAATGTGAAGGATTTGGATATCACATCTCATGCTAAAGGAAGGGTCTCAGGTTTGGTAGAAGCATTGAGATTTCACGACTCTGCTATCGGAAGGGTCTCAGGATTGGATTGGGAAGGAGTTGGATATCCCTTTTCATGCTATAGGAAGGGTCTCAGGATTTGAATGGCAAGGAGTTGGATATCACATCTCATGCCATAGGAAGGGTCTCAGGTTTGGTATAAGCATTGAGATATCACATCTCTGCTATCGGAAGGGTCTCAGGATTGGATTGGGAAGGAGTTGGATATCCCTTCTCATGCTATAGGAAGTGTCTCAGGTTGGAATGGGAAGGAGTTGGATATCACATCTCATGTTATAGGAAGGGTCTCAGGATTGGAATGGGAAATATCCAAATCCTTCCCATTCCAATCCTGAGACCCTTCCTATAGCAAGAGATGTGATATCCAAATCCTTCCCATTCCAATCCTGAGACCCTTCCTATAACATGAGATGTGATATTCAACTCCTTCCCATTCCAACCTGAGACACTTCCTATAGCATGAGAAGGGATATCCAACTCCTTCCCAATCCAATCCTGAGAACCTTCCGATAGCAGAGATGTGATATCTCAATGCTTATACCAAACCTGAGACCCTTCCTATGGCATGAGATGTGATATCCAACTCCTTGCCATTCAAATCCTGAGACCCTTCCTATAGCATGAGATGTGATATCTCAATGCTTCTACCAAACCTGAGACCCTTCCTTTAGCATGAGATGTGATATCCAAATCCTTCACATTCCAATCCTGAGACCCTTCCTATAGCATGAGATGTGATATCTCAATGCTTCTAATACCAAACCTGAGATCCTTCCTATAACATGAGATGTGATATCCAATTCCTTCCCATTCCAAACCTGAGACCCTTCCTATTGGATGAGATGTGATATCCAACTCCTTCCCATTCCAACCCTGAGACCCTTCCTATACCATGAGATGTGATATCTCAATGCTTCTAATACCAAACCTGGGAACCGTCCTATAACATGAGATGTGATATCTCAATGTGTCTAATAAAAAACCTGAGACCCTTCCTATAACATGAGATGTGATATCCAATTCCTTCCCATTCCAGACCTGAGACCCTTCCTTTAGCATGAGATGTGATATCCAAATACTTCCCATTCCAATCCTAAAACCCTTCCTATAGCATGAGATGTGATATCTCAATGTTTCTAATAAAAAACCTGAGACCCTTCCTATAGCAAGAGATGTGATATCCAAATCCTTCCCATTCCAATCCTGAGACCCTTCCTGTATATAACATTAGATGTGATATCCAACTCCTTCCCATTCCAGCCTGAGACCCTTCCTATAGCATGAGATGTGATATCCAACTCCTTTCCATTCAAATCCTGAGACCCTCCCTATAACAAGAGATGTCATATCCAACTCCTTCCCATTCCAAACCTGAGACCCTTCCTATAACATGAGATGTGATATCCAACTCCTTCCCATTCCAAACCTGAGACCCTTCCGATAGCATGAGATGTGATATCTCAATGCTTCAAAAACCAAACATGAGAACCATCCTATAACATGAGATGTGAAATCCAAATCCTTCCCTTCCCAAACCTGAGACTCTTCCTATAGCATGAGATGTGATATCTCAATGCTTCTACCAAACCTGAAACCCTTCCTATAGCATGAGATGTGATATCACAATGCTTCTAATACCAAACCTGAGACCCTTCCCATAGCATGAGATGTGATATCCAACTCCTTCCCATTCCAATCCTGAGACCCTTCCTATAGCATGAGATGTTATATCTCAATGTTTCTAATACCAAACCTGAGATCCTTCCTATAACATGAGATGTGATATCCAACTCCTTCCCATTCCAATCCCGAGACCCTTCCTATAGCATGAGATGTGATATCTCAATGCTTCTAATACCAAACCTAAGGTCCTTCCTATAACATGAGATGTGATATCCAAATCCTTCCCATTCCAAACCTGAGACCCTCCCTTTAGCATGAGATGTGATATCCAACTCCTTCCCATTCCAATCCTGATACCCTTCTGATAGCATGAGATGTGATATCTCAATGCCTCTAATACCAAACCTGAGATCCTACCTCTAACATGAAATGTGATATCCAACTCCTTCCTTTTCCAAACCTGAGACCCTTCCTACAGCATGAGATGTGTTAAGACGGATTTCTGAACTCTGTCCTGGTGGCGCAGAAGTTCAGAAGGCCAACCTAATTACTTGGAACAGGGTAACCTCTGGACGAGCCAGACCAATCAAGGTAGCGATCGCGGCGGTCAAGACTAGGTCTCAAGAGGGGTGAGGGTGACTGAAAGCCCACAATGAGCACACAAAGCAAGAGCGCTTACAAACTACTCCAAACAGTTGTTATATCAAAAATAGATACACATTTATTTTAAGGCCTTTAAAATAATGACCGTAGCGAGAAAATCACAATATCACAATATTAAACCAACACATACCATATCAACACAATATATATACAAATACACAGTCGCAAGCGTTTAAAGCACGAAATATGTAGTCCACCTGAAAGGAAAGGAAAACAGGCAGTGCGATAACGCTTTAGACTCAGTTCGCCTTCAGAGGCACCTAACTAGATGGAAGTCCGAGCCCTGCGAAGAGTGGAGCCTTGTGCTCAAAGTACCTGCCACGCCGGTGCCAACGGGCAAAAGGGGAAGCTCTTCGGAGGAAGTCAGGCAGTTCGGGTTAGTGCACAGCAGAAGGAGAACAGGTTCCGCAACTCAAGCGCAGCCTCCACAGTGGGCAGAAGCAGAGCGCGAGTACGGCCAAAAGGGTGCTGTTTTTACACAGCAGGGAAAGCAATGGGATACTGCAGGAGGGCGACCAGATCCTAGCTAAACTACTCACCGGTCCCCGAAGCAAGCAGACCCAGGCTTCTCCACGTTAGTTTCAGCAGCTGGCAGGTTCAGAAGAGCAGGGAACGCCTCGAAGTCGTGTAGAGCAAAAAGACGTCCCAATCGACGAAACCAGCACAGTTTGTTGCCGCAGCAGGACAACGGAGCGGCCGTGTGTATTCAAGCCAAATGTACACTCCTCCCTTCAGACTTGGGAACGCCAAGTGTACGAAGCGTGGGAGAGTGACAAGGACTCGAAATACAACACAACCTGGCGGCAGTTACAGAGCAGGACTCCCTTGTAAGCTGGTCAGTCAACTGGATGGCCCAGAGACACTTCCGAAGGCTTACTTGGAGGGGGTGATGAAGTCGCCGGGAATAGCTGTTCCTGCTATTCCAAAGGTCGAAGCACCAGTACAGACACTTCTGGTTCGATCCAAGGAGGAAAGGGTTTCACAGGACGACAGCAGTGCAAAGGAGGATTCCTTCAGCGGGTCACCAGCGATTCCTCGGTCCAGCCTCTTGGTTGCAGGATACTTGGCTCCTGTATTCCTTCGTTCGTGAGAACTCAGGAGATCGACATGGTAGTGGTGTTTCCAGCTCCCTCTTATCCACGGTTCCCTTCGCGCCAAAACGGAGGGGAGCCAATGGGAGATCCGCACATCAACACACATACCATACGTGGACCAATCACGGACCACGGTGGTCCCAGGCATTCACACCACCCCAGACTCTCTGGCACCCAGGATGTGTATTGGGACCAGACATCCCAGCCCACACCCTGGAGGCACACAAACGACATGTAGAAGCCCGCGAAAGCAACCACGTTTCGCGGGAAAGTACATGCCCAAATAAGGAAGGCCCCGGGTCGCCCGACCTGGGGAAGGTGAAGGGAGCAAGACGGTCAGTGGACAGGACAAAGGAGCCTTGTGGACTGGCCATTTTGGGAGCCAGGCCACCATTTTGGGTTCAGTGCGAAAAACGTGCTCAGAACGCCAAAAGGAGCTCAAAATAAACAAAACGATCGCTGCCACCATTCCAGTCCCTGAATGACTTGCACCGATCAAATACCATCCTAAAAGAGTATCTAGGGCCCGTAGAAGGCTAGAGACCCAAGAGAGCTGTAACTGAGCTTACAGTGCCCTCTTGTGTCATGTTGCACTAAAGCCACAACATGATAAACGAAACTACGGGAAACAGCGTTCCCCGGTACTGAATGTCTTAAGGGCATGTCAGTTTCCCCGTAAGAAAAGGAGCGAAAGCCCAGAGAAGTGCGGCAGAAGGCTGTACTTCTCTGGCAAAGTCAAGAACAAGGTTAAAAACAATAGCAAAAAGTTTAGGGGTTGCTACATGGAAGGAAAATTCCCTACAATTACGAAATCTTTCCTAACACTCGCCCCTCCCAGACTATGGACAGGGGGAACTAATCCACCCCTGGATGAGTCTCTTGTTCAGGTCGGTTAAACATTCTGGACAACCCATCAGCATTGCTATGTTGGACACCTGGCCTATGCTCAATAGTGAAGTCGAAGCCTTGAAGACTTATGGACCACCTAAGCAACTTTGGATTCTCCCCCTTCATGTTCATTAGCCACTTTAACGGCTTATGGTCAGTCTGCACAGTGAAGTGGGTCCCATAGAGGTAGGGCCTCAGCTTCCTTAGGGCCCACACAACAGAGAAACATTCTTTCTCTACCGTGGACCATCTGAGCTCTCTGTCCTTAAGCTGGCGACTAATAAAACCGATAGGGTGTTCCTTACCCTTCTCATGTACTTGTGATAGTACAGCTCCTATCCCAGTGTCAGAGGCATCCGTCTGCACGATAAAAGGTCTTTGATAATCAGGGGCCCTGAGCACAGGGGCCTGGCACAAGGAGTCTTTTAAGCCATTGAAGGCCTTCTCACACTCGTCAGTCCAAGTTGCCTTCTTGGGTTTCTTCGGAGTTGTGAGGGCAGTCAGAGGAGCAGCTATGGTGCCATAATCTGCCACAAAATTGTGATAATAACCCGTGAGTCCTAAGAAGGCTCTCACTTGGGTTTGCGTAGTGGGGGTAGGCCAGTCTTGTACTGCTTGTACTTTACTGGGTAGAGGCTGTATCCTCCCTCCACCTACTTCATGTCCAAGGTAAACCACTGAGCCTTGTCAAATCTGGCATTTACTAGCCTTTATGGTCAAGTGGGCTTTCTGAAGGGCCTGGAGCACAATCCTGAGGTGTTTCACATGGTCTTCCCAGGTGGCACTGAAAACTGCTATATCGTCTAGATATGCAAGACAGAATTCGTCCAACCCATTCAACACATGATTCACAAGCCTCTGGAAAGTGGCAGGTGCATTCTTCAACCCGAACGGCATTACCCGGAATTGGTAAAGGCCGTCTGGAGTAGAAAATGCTGTCTTCTCCTTGGCATGTTCTGCTAAAGCTATTTGCCAATAGCCAGCAGTGAGGTCAAACGTGCTGAGGTACTTGGAGGCACCCAACGTATCCACCAGCTCATCTGTTCGAGGCAAGGGGTGTGCATCTGTCTTGGTGACAGCATTCAGAGCCCTGTAATCCACGCAGAACCTCAATTCAGAAGTGCCTGCTTTTGGAACCAAAACCACAGGACTGGACCAAGGACTACTAGAGGGTTCAATCACCCCAAGGTCTAACATCTTGCTGACCTCGGTCTTAATATAAGACCGTACTTTATCTGACATCCTGTATCCCCTACTTTTGGTAGGTACACTGTCTCCTGTGTCAAAGTTATGTTTGCACCAAGGTGTCAAACCAGGGGACTGTGAAAACAGGGGGGAAAACTGCCTAAGCAAACTTTTCACCTCAGCCTGCTGATCAGAAGTCAGGTGAGGGGCCACTCGGACACCCTCAACGGAGCCATCTGAAGGACCGCTTTGGAACAGGTCGGGGAGAGGTTCTGACTCCTCTTCCTCAACATCTGAAGCCAGTAGCAGTGCTGCGATTTCGACTCTTGGGACGAAAGCCTTCAGCCTATTCACGTGAAACACTTTTGGAGCCTGTCCAGGCCTTCCAAGGTCCACTAAATAGTTCACCTCACCCAGGGGCTCCACCACTGTGTAAGGGCCTGACCATTTGTCCTGTAAAGCGCGAGGCCTTATTGGATTCATGATCAGGACGTGCTGACCAGGTGTAAAGTTGATGAGGGAAGCTTTATGGTCGTACCAATGTTTCACCAGCGCTTGCCCTGCCTTCAATTTATCACTAGCCAAGCCCATCAGAAGTACCATCCGTTTTCTGAGCCCTAGCACATAATCAACTACATTGGTAGTAACAGGGGGAGTGGGCATCTCCCATCCCTCTTTGACGATGGCTAAGGGTCCCCGTACGGGATGACCGAACAGAAGTTCGAAGGGGCTGAAGCCAACACCCTCCTGTGGTACCTCTCGGTAGGCAAACAGTAGGCATGGTAAAAGAAGATCCCATTTTCTTCTCTGGGGCTCCTCCAGAGCCCCAATCATGCTTTTTAACGTTCTGTTGAAACGTTCCACCAGACCATTGGTCTGGGGGTGGTATGCAGAAGAGAACTTGTAGGTGACCCCACATTCTTTCCACATAGCCTGCATATACTTCGACATAAAGTTGCTGCCACGATCTGACACAACTTCTTTAGGGAAGCCAACCCTAGTAAATATGCCGAGTAAAGCTTTTGCAACTGACTTGGCAGTTACAGTTTTCAATGGGATGGCCTCAGGATACCTGGTTGCATGGTCGACCAGCACCAGGATAAACCTATTGCCCGAGGATGTTTGCGGGTCAAGGGGACCAACGATGTCGATCCCTACCCTTTCAAATGGTACCCCCACAACTGGGAGCGGTACCAACGGAGCTTGGATTGTCGCGCCAACCTTACCAGACAACTGGCAGGAGGCACAACTCCTGCAGTGACTTTCTACTTGCACCCCCATCTTGGGCCAGTAGAAGTGCATGGATAACCTTTGCTTGGTCCTCTTCATACCAAGGTGACCAGCAAGGGGAACTTCATGCGCCAACTGCAGGAGGGAGGGCCTAACAGCAAGGGGAACCACCAACCTCCTATGGTCTCCTTCTGTAGACTCTGTGGGCTCACTATACAGGAGTCCACCTTCCCAATAAATCCTATGCTTCCCAGGAGGCTCACCCTCAAGCTGGGAGCAGGCCTGTCTCCTTAGGCCTTCCAGAGATGGGCACTCACGTTGGCCTTTACTGAATTCGTCCCTATCAGGACCTCCTTCAACTAACAAGTCTTTTAGTTCAGGATGATCGTTGGGGTCGAAAACTTCAGGCATCGCCACCTCCTCGTCAGGCCCGGGCGATTGACCAACTTCCTCCACCGCAGTGGTAGGCGAGCTCGGGGGAATATTCTCTTTCCCTCGTCTTGACTTGTAGACTCCCTTCGCCTTGGGTTTCCCCTTCGGCTGGGGCGGCGTATTGGACTTGGCCAATGCTGCCCGTGCTTGAGACCGTGTGTAGGGTCTTTCGGCAGTGTCTCCTACGAGCCCTAAAGCTCTGAGATCATTACCCAGCAAGACCTTTCCCGGGACGTTTCTCTGAATGCTCACTGGAATCCTGACTGCTGTACCATTTAAAGTAAGATTTACAGGGATCACGGGAAACATACGGAGGGGGCCGTCAGCAAACTTAGTGGGCATCAGAGTAGCTCTGGCAACTTCCTCTGAGTCTACCAAGGTAGAATCCATTACTGTTCGACTGCACCCACTATCCCTAAGAGCTGGAGTATCCACTCCATTGATCAGCACGCTGTCTTTAAAGTAGTGCTTGGTATTATCCGGAATCCTAGCATAAGCCTCTGCGACTTTAGGCTCCCAGGAACCCAGGGACACTAAAACTACCTCAGCCTCTATCCCGCTGGGAAATGAGTCTGAGGAGAAGGATGCTCCTGTAATCTCTTCTTCCTCGTAGGAGGAGAAGGCCAGATTAGCGGAGTGGACCCCCAAAGGTCTAACCTTACACCGGGGATCCCCCTTCACATGGTCAGTTGCTCCACAAGAAAAACAAGCCCCAGTGGGTCTGTTTACGTAGGGAGGCTTATTGTAACCAGAGTTCTGTTTCGGAGGCGAACCTCCACTACCCTGTGAGTTCTCTTGTGTCTTACCCTTGTTTTTCTTTTTGTGGCCCTTATGGGAAGAAGATTTAGCAGATTCCCCACCCTCCATATCTTTGGACTTTTTCCCTTCCTCCTGCTTACCAGGATTTTTGTCCTTATGGGACACTCGATGTGACACCCATAAGTCTGCTGCAATGGCCAGCTTCTTAGGATCTATCTCCTTCGAATCGGCCAAATGCTGCTTAAGCTCCGGGGAAGAAGAAGCAAAAATGTGTTCCAGCATGACCAGATTGATCATGCCTTCGAAGGTAGAAGCCTTATAACCTTCGACCCAGCCAGTTAAGTTTTTCAAAGATTCAGCGACATAAGATACCCAAGTACCACCTTCCTTTTTCTTATACTCTCGAAAACGCTTTAAATATTGGGCCGGAGTCTTCCCAAACTTTAAAATGAGAGTTTGCTTTAACATTGCGAAATCAGCCCGCTCAGCCTTCGACATTTCCATAATGGCACTGCAGCCAGAATGGGGCAGTCTACTGAGCAACCAAGCAATCTTATCAGCATTGTCAACTTCTTGAACCTCGCATGCATACTCAAACGCATTCAGCCAGTCCATAATGTCATTCCTTTCTTCATACACACTGAGCAGATCTTTCGGAAACCGTGGATGAGAGGAAGCCCCAGAGCCATGTCCAGTACCCTTGGACCCATTTGCAACCTGAAGCTTGGCCAGTTCCAACTGGTGATCCCTGTCTTTCTGTTTTTCTGCCTGTTCGATTTTTAGTTTGGCTATGCTGAATTCAAGCTCCTGCTGCCTAAACCGCAGCTCTTGCTTCTTGAATTCAAGCATAGCCTCCCCATCAACACTGGCAGAGGAAACATTAGACATCACATCCTCCCTGTCCTCGTGGTCGCGATGGATCAGTGCAGCGGCAGAACCGTCGGTTCTACCAGTGAGAGCAGCCCCACCACCTTCTGCACTGTCCTCGGAAGTTATAGCGTCAAGCTGCGCTTCTTGCCACGCCACGATTCTCTGGATCATTTCCAATTTAGTGCCTTGAGAGGAAACACCTCTCTCCGCACACATCTTCTTCAATGTTTCTGATTTGGAAGCATTTAAAGTTAACAAGGTATTTGCTTCCATACTGTTTGATAGGACTATGGCCTTTTTAAAGTTATATTACAACAATTCACTACGTGTACTGTTTGGAATAACCTGAAATGCCTTAGTTCGAGCGCAACACTGGATACCTTCAGTCGTATCCCACCGCTGTACACCAATTTGTTAAGACGGATTTCTGAACTCTGTCCTGGTGGCGCAGAAGTTCAGAAGGCCAACCTAATTACTTGGAACAGGGTAACCTCTGGACGAGCCAGACCAATCAAGGTAGCGATCGCGGCGGTCAAGACTAGGTCTCAAGAGGGGTGAGGGTGACTGAAAGCCCGCAATGAGCACACAAAGCAAGAGCGCTTACAAACTACTCCAAACAGTTGTTATATCAAAAATAGATACACATTTATTTTAAGGCCTTTAAAATAATGACCGTAGCGAGAAAATCACAATATCACAATATTAAACCAACACATACCATATCAACACAATATATATACAAATACACAGTCGCAAGCGTTTAAAGCACGAAATATGTAGTCCACCTGAAAGGAAAGGAAAACAGGCAGTGCGATAACGCTTTAGACTCAGTTCGCCTTCAGAGGCACCTAACTAGATGGAAGTCCGAGCCCTGCGAAGAGTGGAGCCTTGTGCTCAAAGTACCTGCCACGCCGGTGCCAACGGGCAAAAGGGGAAGCTCTTCGGAGGAAGTCAGGCAGTTCGGGTTAGTGCACAGCAGAAGGAGAACAGGTTCCGCAACTCAAGCGCAGCCTCCACAGCGGGCAGAAGCAGAGCGCGAGTACGGCCAAAAGGGTGCTGTTTTTACACAGCAGGGAAAGCAATGGGATACTGCAAGAGGGCGACCAGATCCTAGCTAAACTACTCACCGGTCCCCGAAGCAAGCAGACCCAGGCTTCTCCACGTTAGTTTCAGCAGCTTGCAGGTTCAGAAGAGCAGGGAATGCCTCGAAGTCGTGTAGAGCAAAAAGACGTCCCAATCGACGAAACCAGCACAGTTTGTTGCCGCAGCAGGACAACGGAGCGGCCGTGTGTATTCAAGCCAAATGTACGCTCCTCCCTTCAGACTTGGGAACGCCAAGTGTACGAAGCGTGGGAGAGTGACAAGGACTCGAAATACAACACAACCTGGCGGCAGTTACAGAGCAGGACTCCCTTGTAAGCTGGTCAGTCAACTGGATGGCCCAGAGACACTTCCGAAGGCTTACTTGGCAGGAGATGATGAAGTCGCCGGGAATAGCTGTTCCTGCTATTCCAAAGGTCGAAGCACCAGTACAGGCCTTCTGGTTCGATCCAAGGAGGAAAGGGTTTCACAGGACGACAGCAGTGCAAAGGAGGATTCCTTCAGCGGGTCACCAGCGATTCCTCGGTCCAGCCTCTTGGTTGCAGGATACTTGGCTCCTGTATTCCTTCGTTCGTGAGAACTCAGGAGATCGACATGGTAGTGGTGTTTCCAGCTCCCTCTTATCCACGGTTCCCTTCGCGCCAAAACGGAGGGGAGCCAATGGGAGATCCGCACATCAACACACATACCATACGTGGACCAATCACGGACCACGGTGGTCCCAGGCATTCACACCACCCCAGACTCTCTGGCACCCAGGATGTGTATTGGGACCAGACATCCCAGCCCACACCCTGGAGGCACACAAACGACATGTAGAAGCCCGCGAAAGCAACCACGTATCGCGGGAAAGTACATGCCCAAATAAGGAAGGCCCCGGGTCGCCCGACCTGGGGAAGGTGACGGAAGCAAGACGGTCAGTGGACAGGACAAAGGAGCCTCGTGGACTGGCCATTTTGGGAGCCAGGCCACCATTTTGGGTTCAGTGCGAAAAACGTGCTCAGAACGCCAAAAGGAGCTCAAAATAAACAAAACGATCGCTGCCACCATTCCAGTCCCTGAATGACTTGCACCGATCAAATACCATCCTAAAAGAGTATCTAGGGCCCGTAGAAGGCTAGAGACCCAAGAGAGCTGTAACTTAGCTTACAGTGCCCTCTTGTGTCATGTTGCACTAAAGCCGCAACATGATAAACGAAACTACGGGAAACAGCGTTCCCCGGTACTGACTGTCTTAAGGGCATGTCAGTTTCCCCGTAAGAAAAGGAGCGAAAGCCCAGAGAAGTGCGGCAGAAGGCTGTACTTCTCTGGCAAAGTCAAGAACAAGGTTAAAAACAATAGCAAAAAGTTTAGGGGTTGCCACATGGAAGGAAAATTCCCTACAATTACGAAATCTTTCCTAACAAGATGTGATATCCAAGTCCTTCGCATTCCAATCCTGAGACCCTTCCTATAACATGAGATGTGATATCCAACTCCTTCTATTCCAACCTGAGACCCTTCCTATAGCATGAGATGGGATATCCAACTCCTTCCAAATCCAATCCTGATACCCTTCCGATAGCATGAGATGTGATATCCCAATGCTTCTATAAAACCTGACACCCATACCATGGCATGAGATGTGATATCAAACTCCCGTCCTATACCATGAGACTTGATATCTCAATGCTTCTAATACCAAACCTGAGACCGGTCCAATAACATGAGATGTTATATCCAAATCCTTCCCCTTCCAAACCTTAGACCCTTCCTTTATCATGACATGTGATATCCAAGTCCTTTCCATTCCATTCCTGAGACCCTTCCTATAGCATGAGATGTGATATCCAAGTCCTTCCCATTCCAATCCTGAGACCCTTCCTATAGCATGAGATGTGATATCTCAATGCTTCTAATACCAAACCTGAGACCCTTCCTATAACATGAGATGTGATATCCAAGTCCTTCCCATTCCAATCCTGAGACCCTTCCTATAGCATGAGATGTGATATCTCAATGCTTCTAATACCAAACCTGAGACCCTTCCTATAACATGAATTGTGATGTCCAAATCCTTCCCATTCCAATCCTGAGACCCTTCCGATAGCAGAGATGTGATATCTCAATGCTTATACCAAACCTAAGACCCTTCCGATAGCATGAGATGTGATATCTCAATGCTTCTAATACCAAACCTGAGATCCTTCCAATAACATGAGATATGATGTCCAAATCCCTCCCCTTCCAAACCTTAGACCATCCCTTTAGCATGAGATTTGATATCCAACTCCTTCCCATTCCAATCCTGAGACCCTTCTGATGGCATGAGATGTGATATCTCAATGCCTCTAAAACCAAACCTGAGATCCTACCTCTAACATGAAATGTGATATCCAACTCCTTCCCCTTCCAACCCTGAGAGCCTTCGTATAGAATGAGATGTGATATCCAAGTCCTTCCCATTCCAATCCTGAGACCCTTCCTATAACATGAGATGTGATATCCAACTCCTTCCCATTCCAATCATGAGACCCTTCCTATAGCTTGAGATGTGATATCCAACTCCTTCTCATTCCAATTCTGAGACCCGTCCTATACCATGAGACTTGATATCTCAATGCTTCAAATACCAAACCTGAGACCGGTCCTATAACATGAGATGTGATACCCAAATCCGTCCCCTTCCAAACCTTAGACCCTTCCTATAGCATGAGATGTGATATCTCATTGCTTCTAATACCAAACCTGAGACCCTTCCTATTACGAGATGGGATATCCAACTCCTTCCCATTCCAATCCTGAGACCCTTCAGATAGCAGAGATGTGATATCCAACTCCTTCCCATTCCAAACCTGAGACCCTTCCGATAGCATGAGATGTGATATCTCAATGCTTCTAAAACCAAACATGAGAACCATCCTATAACATGAGATGTGAAATCCAAATCCTTCCCTTTCCAAACCTGAGACCCTTCCTATAGCTTGAGATGAAATATCAAACTCCTTCCCATTCCAATCCTGAGATAGCTTGAGATGTGATATCCAACTCCATCCGATTCCAATCCTGAGACCCTTCCGATAGCATGAGATGTGATAGCTCAATGCTTCTAATATCAAAACTGAGACCCTCCCTATAGTATGAGATGTGAATTCTAAGTCCTCCCCATTCCTATCCTGAGACCCTTCCGATAGCAGAGATGTGATATCTCAATGCTTATACCAAACCTGATGACCCTTCCTATGGCATTAGATGTGATATCCAACTCCTTCCCATTCCAATCCTGAGTTCCTTCCTATAGCATGAGATGTGATATCTCAATGCTTCTATCAAACCTGATACCCTTCCTTTAGCATGAGATGTGATATTCAACTCCTTCCCATTCCAATCCTGAGACCCTTCGTATAACATGAAACGTGATATCCAACTCCTTCCCATTCCAATCCTGAGACTCCTCCTATAGCATGAGATGTGATATCTCAATGCTTCTAATACCAGACCTGGGACCGGTCCTATAACATGAGATATGATATCCAATTCCTTCCCATTCCAATCCTGAGACCCTTCCTATAACGAGATGTGATATCCAACTCCTTCCCATTCCAATTCTGAGACCCTTCCTATACCATGAGACTTGATATCTCAATGCTTCTAATACCAAACCTGAGACCTGTCCTATAACATGAGATGTGATATCCAAATCCTTCCCCTTCCAAACCTTAGACCCTTCCTTTATCGTGAGATGTGATATCCAACTCCTTCCCATTCCAATCCTGAGACCCTTCCGATATCATGAGATGTGATATCTCAATGCTTCTAATATCAAACTCGAGACCCTCCCTATAGCATGAGATGTGATATCCAAGTCCTTCCCATTCCAATCCTGAGACCCTTCCTACAGCATGAGATGTGATGTCTCAATGCTTCTAATACCAAACCTGAGACCCTTCCTATAACATGAGATGGGAATATCCAACTCCTTCCCATTATAATCCTGAGACCCTTCCGATAGCAAACATGTGATATCTCAATGCTTATACCAAACCTGAGATCCTTCCTATAACATGGGATGTGATATCCAACTCCTTCCCATTCCAATCCTGAGACACTTCCTATAGCATGAGATGTGATATCTCACTGCTTATACCAAACCTGAGACCCTTCCTATAGCATGAGATGTGATATCCAAGTCCTTCCCATTCCAATCCTGAGACACTTCCTATAGCATGAGATGTGATATCTCAATGCTTCTAATACCAAACCTGAGACCCTTCCTATGGCATGAGATGTCATATACAGATCCTTCCCATTCCAATCCTGAGACCCTTCCTATAGCATGAGATGTGATATCTCAATGCTTATACCAAACCTAAAACCCTTCCTCTAGCATGAGATGTGATATCCAACTCCTTCCCATTCCAATCCTGAGACCCTTCCTATAGCATGAGATGTGATATCCAATGGCTCTAATATCAAACCTGAGATCCTTCCTCTAACATTAAATGTGATATCCAACTCCTTCCCTTTCCAAACCTGAGAGCCTACCTATAGCATGAGATGTGATATCCAAGTCCTTCCATTCCAATCCTTAGACCCTTCCTACAGCATGCAATATGATATCTCAATGATTCTAATAACAAACCTGAGACCCGTCCTATAACATGAGATATGATATCCAACTCCTTCCCATTCCAATCCTGAGACACTTCCGATAGCAGAGATGTGATATCTCAATGCTTCTAATACCAAACCTGAGACCAGTCCTATAACATGAGATGGGATATCCAACTCCTTCCCGTTCCAAACCTGAGACCCTTCCTATAGCATGAGATGTGATATCCAACTCCTTCCCATCCCAATCCTGAGACACTTCCGATTGCAGAGATTTGATATCTCAATGCTTATACCAAACCTGAGACTCTTCCTATAACATGA
The DNA here is from genome assembly GCF_040938575.1 of Ambystoma mexicanum. Taxonomy (NCBI): domain Eukaryota; kingdom Metazoa; phylum Chordata; class Amphibia; order Caudata; family Ambystomatidae; genus Ambystoma; species Ambystoma mexicanum. Next base: position 666,599 of record NW_027182447.1, read on the forward strand.
GATGTGATATCCAACTCCTTCCCGTTCCAAACCTGAGACCCTTCCTATAGCATGAGATGTGATATCCAACTCCTTCCCATTCCAATCCTGAGACCCTTATGATAGCATGAGATGTGATATCTCAATGCCTCTAATACCAAATCTGAGATTCTTCCGATAGCATGAGATGTGATATCTCAATGCTTCTTATACCAAACCTGAGATCCTTCCTATAACATGAGATGTGATATCCAAATCCTTCCCCTTCCAAACCTGAGACCCTCCCTTTAGCATGAGATGTGATATCCAACTCCTTCCCATTCCAACCTGAGACCCTTCCTATAGCATGAGATGGGATATCCAACTCCTTGGAATTCCAATCCTGATACCCTTCCGATAGCATGAGATTTGATATCCCAATGCTTATACCAAACCTGAGACCCATACTATGGCATGAGATGTGATATCAAACTCCTTCCCATTCCAATCCTGAGACCCTTCCTATAGCTTGAGATGTGATATCCAACTCCTTCCCATTCCAATTCTGAGACCCTTCCTATACCATGAGACTTGATATCTCAATGCTTCTAATACCAAACCTGAGACCCGTCCTATAACATGAGATGTGATATCCAAATCCTTCCCCTTCCAAACCTTAGACCCTTCCTTTATCATGAGATGTGATATCCAACTCCTTCCCATTCCAATCCTGAGACCCTTCCGATATCATGAGATGTGATATCTCAATGCTTCTAATATCAAACTCGAGACCCTCCCTATAGCATGAGATGTGATATCCAAGTCCTTCCCATTCCAATCCTGAGACCCTTCCTATAGCATGAGATGTGATGTCTCAATGCTTCTAATACCAAACCTGAGACCCTTCCTATAACATGAGATGGGAATATCCAACTCCTTCCCATTCCAATCCTGAGACCCTTCCGATAGCAAACATGTGATATCTCAATGCTTATACCAAACCTGAGATCCTTCCTATAACATGAGATGTGATATCCAACTCCTTCCCATTCCAATCCTGAGACACTTCCTATAGCATGAGATGTGATATCTCACTGCTTATACCAAACCTGAGACCCTTCCTATAGCATGAGATGTGATATCCATATGCTTCTAATATCAAACTTGAGACCCTCCCTATAGCATGAGATGTGATATCCAAGTCCTTCCCATTCCAATCTTGAGACACTTCCTATAGCATGAGATGTGATATCTCAATGCTTCTAATACCAAACCTGAGACTCTTCCTATAACATGAGATGGGATATCCAACTCCTTCCCATTGCAATCCTGAGACCCTTCCGATAGCAGAGATGTGATATCTCAATGCTTATACCAAACCTGAGACCCTTCCTACGGCATGAGATGTCATATACAACTCCTTCCCATTCCAATCCTGAGACCCTTCCTATAGCATGAGATGTGATATCTCAATGCTTATACCAAACCTGAGACCCTTCCTATAGCATGAGATGTGATATCCAACTCCTTCCCATTCCAATCCTGAGACCCTTCCTATAGCATGAGATGTGATGTCTCAATGCTTCTAATACCAAACCTGAGATCCTTCCTATAACATGAGATGTGAAATCCAACTCCTTCCATTCCAATCCTGAGACCCTTCCTATAGCATGAGATGTGATATCTCAATGCTTATACTAAACCTGAGACCCTTCCTTTAGCATGAGATGTGATATCCAACTCCTTCCCATTCCAATCCTGAGACCCTTCCTATAGCATGAGATGTGATATCTCAATGCCTCTAATACCAAACCTGAGATCCTTCCTCTAACATGAAATGTGATATCCAACTCCTTCCCTTTCCAAACCTGAGAGCCTATCCATAGCATGAGATGTGATATCCAAGTCCTTCCCATTCCAATCCTTAGACCCTTCCTACAGCATGCAATAACACTACTCACTTCAGACCTGGGAACGCCAAGTGTACGAATCATGTGAGAGTGACAAGGACTCGATATACTACACAACCTGGCGGCGGTTACAGAGCAAGACTCCTGTGTAGGCTGGTCAGTCTGCTGGATGGCCCAGAGACGCTTCCGAAGGCTTACTAGCAGGAGATGGTGAAAATGCCAAGAATAGCTGTCCCCGCTATTCCAAGGGTCGAAGTACCAGTACAGGCCTTCTGGTTCGATCAAAGGTGAAAAGGGTTTCACAAGGCGACAGCAGTGCAGAGGAGCAGTCCTTCAGCGGGTCACCAGCGATTCCTCGGTTCAGCCTCATGGTTGCAGGATACTTGGCTCCTGTATTCCTTCGTTCGTGAGAACTCAGGAGATCGACATGGTAGTGGTGTTTCCAGCCCCCTCTTATCCACGGTTCCCTTCGCGCCAAAACGGAGGGGACCCAATGGGAGATCCGCTCATCAACACTCACACCATTCGTGGACCTATCACGGACCACGGTGGTCCCAGGCATTCACACCACCCTAGACTCTCTGGCACCCAGGATGTGTATTGGGACCAGACATCCCAGCCCACATCCTGGAGGCACACACAAGACATGTAGAAGCCTATGAAAGCATCTGTGTTTCGCGGGAAAGCACATGCCCAAATAAGGAAGGCCCCAGGTCGGCTCGACCTGGGGAAGGTGAAGGGAGCAAGACGGTCAGCGGACAGGACAAAGGAGCCTCGTGGTCTGGCTATTTTGGGATCTAGGCCTACATTTTGGGTTAAGCGCGAGAAACGCGCTTAGCACGCCAAAAGGATCTCAAAACACAAGAAACGATCGCTGCCACCATTCCCGTCCGTGAATCACTTGCACCGATCAGTTACAATCCTGAAAGAGTATCTAGGGCCTGTAGAAGGCTAGAGACCCAAGAGAGCAGTAACTTAGCTTACAGTGCCCTCTTGTGTCATGTTGCACGAAAGCTGCAACATGATACAAGAAACTACGGAAACCAGCGTTTCCTGGTACTGACTGTCTTAAGGGCATGACAGTTTCCCCTTAAGAAAGGAGCGAAAGCCCAGAGGAGTGCGGCAGAAGGCTGCACTTCTCGGGCAAAGTCGAGAACAAGGTGAAAAACAACAGCAAAAAGTTTAGGGGTTGCCACATGGAAGGAAAATTACCTACAATTACGAAATCTTTCCTAACACTCGCCCCTCCCAGACTATGGACAGGGGGAACTAATCCACCCCTGGATGAGTCTCTTGTTCAGGTCGGTTAAACATTCTCCACAACCCATCAGCATTGCTATGTTGGACACCTGGCCTATGCTCAATAGTGAAGTCGAAGCCTTGTAGACTTATGGACCACCTAAGCAACTTTGGATTCTCCCCCTTCATGTTTATTAGCCACTTTAAGGGCTTATGGTCAGTTTGCACAGTGAAGTGGGTCCCATAGAGGTAGGGCCTCAGCTTCCTTAGGGCCCACACAACAGAGAAACATTCTTTCTCTACCGTGGACCATCTGAGCTCTCTGTCCTTAAACTGGCGACTAATAAAACCAATAGGGTGTTCCTTACCCTTCTCATCTACTTGCGATAGTACAGCTCCTATCCCAGTGTCAGAGGCGTCCGTCTGCACGATAAAAGGTCTTTGATAATCAGGGGCCCTGAGGACAGGGGCCTGGCACAAGGAGTCTTTTAAGCCATTGAAGGCCTTCTCACACTCGTCGGTCCAAGTTACCTTCTTGGGTTTCTTCAGAGTTGTGAGGGCAGTCAGAGGGGCAGCTATGGTGCCATAGTCTGCCACAAAATTGCGGTAATACCCCGTGAGTCCTAAGAAGGCTCTCACTTGGGTTTGTGTAGTGGGGGTAGGCCAGTCTTGTACTGCTTGTACTTTACTGGGTAGAGGCTGTATCCTCCCTCCACCTACTTCATGTCCAAGGTAAAACACTGAGCCTTGTCCAATCTGGCATTTACTAGCCTTTATGGTCAAGTGTGCTTTCTGAAGAGCCTGGAGCACAATCCCGAGGTGTTTCACATGGTCAGGTGGCACTGAAAACTGCTATATCGTCCAGATATGCAAGACAGAATTCGTCCAACCCATTCAAAACATGATGCACAAGCCTCTGGAAAGTGGCAGGTGCATTCTTCAACCCGAACGGCATTACCCGGAATTGGTAAAGGCCGTCTGGAGTAGAAAACGCTGTCTTCTCCTTGGCATGTTCTGCTAAAGCTATTTGCCAATAGCCAGCAGTGAGGTCAAACGTGCTGAGGTACTTGGAGGCACCCAAAGTATCCACCAGCTCATCTGTTCGAGGCAAGGGGTGTGCATCTGTCTTGGTGACAGCATTCAGAGCCCTGTAATCCACACAGAACCTCAATTCAGAAGTGCCTGCCTTTGGAACGAAAACCACAGGGCTGGACCAAGGACTACTAGAGGGTTCAATCACCCCAAGGTCTAACATCTTGTTGACCTCGGTCTTAATATAAGACCGTACTTTGTCTGACATCCTGTATCCCCTACTTTTGGTAGGTACACTGTCTCCTGTGTCTATGTTATGTTTGCACCAAGGTGTCAAACCAGGCGACTGTGAAAACGGGGGAAAACTGCCTAAGCAAACTTTTCACCTCAGCCTGCTGATCAGAAGTCAGGTGAGGGGCCACTCGGACACCCTCAAAGGAGCTATCTGAAGGACCGCTTTGGAACAGGTCGGGGAGAGGTTCAGACTCCTCTTCCTCAACATCTGAAGCCAGTAACCGTGCTGCGATTTCGACTCTTGGGACGAAAGCCTTCAGCCTATTCACGTGAAACACTTTTGGAGCATGTCCAGGCCTTCCAAGGTCCACTAAATAGTTAACCTCACCCAGGGGCTCCACCACTGTGTAAGGGCCTGACCATTTGTCCTGTAAAGCTCAAGGCCTTATGGGATTCATGATCAGGACTTGCTGACCAGGTGTAAAGTTGATGAGGGAAGCTTTCTGGTCGTACCAATGTTTCACCAGCGCTTGTACTGCCTTCAATTTATCACTAGCCAAGCCCATCAGAAGTACCATCCGTTTTCTGAGCCCTAGCACATAATCAACTACGTTGGTAGTAACAGGGGGAGTGGGCATCTCCCATCCCTCTTTGACTATGGCTAAGGGTCCCCGTACAGGATGACCAAACAGAAGTTTGAAGGGGCTGAAGCCAACACCCTCCTGTGGTACCTCTCGGTAGGCAAACAGTAAGCATGGTAAAAGAAGATCCCATTGTCTTCTCTGAAGCTTCTCCAGAGCCCCAATCATGCTTTTTAACGTTCTGTTGAAACGTTCCACCAGACCATTGGTCTGGGGGTGGTATGCAGAAGAGAACTTGTAGGTGACCCCACATTCTTTCCACATAGCCTGCATATACTTCGACATAAAGTTGCTGCCACGATCTGACACAACTTCTTTAGGGAAGCCAACCCTAGTAAATATGCCAAGTAAAGCTTTTGCAACTGACTTGGCAGTTACAGTTTTCAATGGGATGGCCTCAGGATATCTGGTTGCATGGTCCACCAGCACCAGGATAAACCTATTGCCCGAGGATGTTTGCGGGTCAAGGGGACCAATGATGTCGATCCCTACCCTTTCAAATGGTACCCCCACAACTGGGAGCGGTACCAACGGAGCTTGGATTGTCGAGCCAACCTTACCAGATAACTGGCAGGAGGCACAACTCCTGCAGTGACTTTCTACTTGCACCCCCATCTTGGGCCAGTAGAAGTGCATGGATAACCTTTGCTTGGTCCTCTTAATACCAAGGTGACCAGCAAGGAGCACTTCATGCGCCAACTGCAGGAGGAAGGGCCTAACAGCAAGGGGAACCACCAACCTCCTATGGTCTCCTTCTGTAGACTCTGTGGGCTCACTATACAGGAGTCCACCTTCCCAATAAATCCTATGCGTCCCAGGAGGTTCACCCTCAAGCTGGGAGCAGGCCTGTCTCCTTAGGCCTTCCAGAGATGGGCACTCACGTTGGCCTTTACTGAATTCGTCCCTATCAGGACCTCCTTCAACTAACAAGTCTTTTAGTTCAGGATGGTCGTTGGGGTCAAATACTTCAGGCATCGCCACCTCCTCCTCAGGCCCGGGCGATTGACCAACTTCCTCCACCGCAGTGGTAGGCGAGCTCGGGGGAATATTCTCTTTCCCTCGTCTTGACTTGTTGACTCCTTTCGCCTTGGGTTTCCCCTTCGGCTGGGGCGGCGTATTGGTCTTGGCCAATGCTGCCCGTGCTTGAGACCGTGTGTAGGGTCTTTCGGCAGTGTCTCCTATGAGCCCTAAAGCTCTGAGATCATTACCTAACAAGACCTTTCCCGGGACGTTTCTCTGAATGCTCACTGGAATCCTGACTGCTGTACCATTTAAAGTAAGATTTACAGGTATTACTGGGAACATACGGAGTGGGCCGTCAGCCAACTTAGTGGGCATCAGAGTAGCTCTGGCAACTTCCTCTGAGTCTACCAAGGTAGAATCCACTACAGTTCGACTGCACCCACTATCCCTAAGAGCTGGAGTATCTACTCCATTGATCAGCACACTGTCTTACAATAAGCCTCCCTATGTAAACAGACCCAATGGATCTTGTTTTGCTTGTGGAGCAACTGACCACGTGAAGGGGGATCCCCGGTGTAAGGTTAGACCTTTGGGGGTCCACTCCGCTAATCTGGCCTTCTCCTCCTACGAGGAAGAAGAGATTACAGGAGCATCCTTCTCCTCAGACTCATTTCCCAGCGGGATAGAGGCTGAGGTAGTTTTAGTTTCCCTGGGAGGAGGGTCTCAGGTTTGGAAGGGGAAGGATTTGGATATCACATCTCATGTTATCGGAAGGATCTCACGTTTGGTATTAGAAGTATTGAGATATCATATCTCATGCTATAGGAAGGGTCTCAGGATTGGAATGGGAAGGAGTTGGATATCACATCTCATGCTATAGGAAGTGTCTCAGGATTGTAATGGGAAGGACTTGGATATCACATCTCATGCTATAGGTAGGGTCTCAAGTTTGATATTAGAAGCATTGAGATATCACATCTCATGCTATAGGAAGGGTCTGAGGATTGGAATGGGAAGGAGTTGGATATCACATATCATGCTATGGGAAGGGTCTCAGGTTTGGTATAAGCAGTGAGATATCACATCTCATGCTATAGGAAGTGTCTCAGGATTGGAATGGGAAGGAGTTGGATATCACATCTCATGTTATAGGAAGGATCTCAGGTTTGGTATAAGCATTGAGATATCACATCTCTGCTATCGGAAGGGTCTCAGGATTGGAATGGGAAGGAGTTGGATATTCCCATCTCATGTTATAGGAAGGGTCTCAGGTTTGGTATTAGAAGCATTGAGATATCACATCTCATGCTATAGGAAGGGTCTCAGGATTGGAATGGGAAGGACTTGGATATCACATCTCATGCTATAGGGAGGGTCTCAAGTTTGATATTAGAAGCTTTGAGATATCACATCTCATGATATCGGAAGGGTCTCAGGATTGGAATGGGAAGGAGTTGGATATCACATCTCATGATAAAGGAAGGGTCTAAGGTTTGGAAGGGGAAGGATTTGGATATCACATCTCATGTTATATTACGGGTCTCACCTTTGGTATTAGAAGCATTGAGATATCAAGTCTCATAGTATAGGAAGGGTCTCAGAATTGGAATGGGAAGGAGTTGGATATCACATCTCAAGCTATAGGAAGGGTCTCAGGATTGGAATGGGAAGGACTTGGATATCACATCTCATGCTATAGGAAGGCTCTCAGGTTTGGAAGGGGAAAGAGTTGGATATCACATTTCATGTTAGAGGTAGGATCTCAGGTTTGGTATTAGAGGCATTGAGATATCACATCTCATGCTATCAGAAGGGTCTCAGGAATGGAATGGGCAGGAGTTGGATATCACATCTCATGCTAAAGGGAGGGTCTCAGGTTTGGAAGGGAAAGGATTTGGATATCACATCTCATGTTATAGGAAGGATCTCAGGTTTGGTATTAGAAGCATTGAGATATCACATCTCATGCTATCAGAAGGGTCTCAGGATTGGAATGGGAAGGAGTTGGATATCACATCTCATGCTATAGGGAGGGTCTCAGGATTGGAATGGGAAGGATTTAGATATCACATATCATGCTATAGGGAGGGTCTCAGTTTTGATATTAGAAGCATTGAGATATCACATCTCATGCTATCGGAAGTGTCTCAGGATTGGAATGGGAAGGAGCTGGATATCACATCTCATGCTAAAGGAAGGGTCTCAGGTTTGGAACGGGAAGGATTTGGATATCACATCTCATGTTATAGGAAGGGTCTCAGGTTTGGTATAAGCATTGAGATATCACATCTCTGCTATCGGAAATGTGTCTCAGGATTGGAATGGGAAGGAGTTGGATATCCCATCTCATGTTATAGGACGGGTCTCAGGTTTGTTATTAGAATCACTGAGATATCATATTGCATGCTGTAGGAAGGGTCTAAGGGTTGGAATGTGAAGGACTTGGATATCACATCTTATGCTATAGATAGGCTCTTAGGTTTGGAAAGGGAAGGAGTTGGATATCACATTTCATAATAGAGGAAGGATCTCAGGTTTGGTATTAGAAGCATTGAGATATCACATCTCATGCTATAGGAAGGGTCTCAGGATTGGAATGGGAAGCAGTTGGATATCACATCTCATGCTATAGGAAGGGTCTCAGGTTTGGTATAAGCATTGAGATATCACATCTCATGCTATAGGACGGGTCTCAGGATTGGAATGGAAGGAGTTGGATATCACATCTCATGTTATAGGAAGGATCTCAGGTTTGGTATTAGAAGCATTGAGACATCACATCTCATGCTATAGGAAGGGTCTCAGGGTTGGAATGGGAAGGAGTTGGATATCACATCTCATCCAATAGGAAGGGTCTCAGGTTTGGAATGGGAAGGAATTGGATATCACATCTCATGTTATAGGAAGGATCTCAGGTTTCGTATTAGAAGCATTGAGATATCACATCTCATGCTATAGGAAGGGTCTCAGGATTGGAATGTGAAGGATTTGGATATCACATCTCATGCTAAAGGAAGGGTCTCAGGTTTGGTAGAAGCATTGAGATATCACGTCTCTGCTTTTGGAAGGGTCTCAGGATTGGATTGGGAAGGAGTTGGATATCCCTTCTCATGCTATAGGAAGGGTCTCAGGATTTGAATGGCAAGGAGTTGGATATCACATCTCATGCCATAGGAAGGGTCTCAGGTTTGGTATAAGCATTGAGATATCACATCTCTGCTATCAGAACGGTCTCAGGATTGGATTGGGAAGGAGTTGGATATCCCTTCTCATGCTATAGGAAGTGTCTCAGGTTGGAATGGGAAGGAGTTGGATATCACATCTCATGTTATAGGAAGGGTCTCAGGATTGGAATGGGAAGGATTTGGATATCACATCTCTTGCTATAGGAAGGGTCTCAGCATTGGAATGGGTAGGAGTTGGATATTACTTTCTTGCTATAGGAAGGGTCTCATGTTTGGAATGGGAAGGAGGTGGGTATCACATATGCTATAGTTAGTGTCTCAGGTTTGGAACGGGAAGGAGTTGGATATCACATCTCATGTTATAGGAAGGGTCTCAGGTTTGGTATAAGCATTGAGATATCACATCTCTGCTATCGGAAGCGGCTCAGGATTGGAATGGGAAGGAGTTGGATATCCCATCTCATGTTATAGGAAGAGTCTCTGGTTTGGTATTAGAATCATTGATATATCACATCGCATGCTGTAGGAAGGGTCTAAGGATTGGAATGGGATGGACTTGGATATCACATCTCATGTTATAGGTAGGCTCTCAGGTCTGGTATAAGCATTGAGATATCACATCTCATGCTATAGGAAGGGTCTCAGATTTGGTATAAGCATTGAGATATCACATCTCATGCTAAAGGAAGGGTCTCAGGATTGGAATGGGAAGGAGTTGTATATGACATCTCAGGCCATAGGAAGGTTCTCAGGTTTGGTAAAAGCATTGAGATATCACATCTCTGCTATCGGAAAGGTCTCAGGATTGGAATGGGAAGGAGTTGGATATCCCATCTCATGTTATAGGAAGGGTCTCAGGTTTGGTATTAGAAGCATAGAGATATCACATCTCATGCTATAGGAAGGGTCTCAGGATTGGAATGGGAAGGACTTGGATGTCACATCTCATGCTATAGGGAGGGTCTCAAGTTTGATATTAGAAGCATTGAGATAACAAATCTCATGATATCGGAAGGGTCTCAGGATTGGAATGGGAAGGAGTTGGATATCACATCTCATGATAAAGGAAGGGTCTAAGGTTTGGAAGGGGAAGGATTTGGATATCACATCTCATGTTATAGGACGGGTCTCAGGTTTGGTATTAGAAGCATTGAGATATCAAGTCTCATGGTATAAGAAGGGTCTCAGAATTGGAATGGGAAGGAGTTGGATATCACACCTCAAGCTATACGAAGGGTCTCAGGATTGGAATGGGAAGGAGTTTGATATCACATCTCATGCCAGAGTATGGGTCTCAGGTTTGGTAGAAGCATTGGGATATCACATCTCATGCTATCGGAAGGGTATCAGTATTGGATTTGGAAGAAGTTGGATATCCCATCTCATGCTATAGGAAGGGTCTCAGGTTGGAATGGGAAGGAGTTGGATATCACATTTCATGTTATAGGAAGGGTCTCAGGATTGGAATGGGAAGTACTTGGATATCATATCTCATGCAATAGGACGGGTCTCAGGTTTGTTATTAGAATCATTGAGATATCATATTGCATGCTGTAGGAAGGGTCTAAGGATTGGAATGGGAAGGACCTGGATATCACATCTCATGCTATAGATAGGCTCTTAGGTTTGGAAAGGGAAGGAGTTGGATATCACATCTCATGTTATAGGATGGATCTCAGGTTTGGTATTAGAAGTATTGAGATATCACATCTCATGTTATCGGAAGGATCTCAGGTTTGGTATTAGAAGTATTGAGACCCTTCCGATAGCAGAGACGTGATATCTCAATGCTTCTACCAAACCTGAGACCCTTCCTTTAGCATGAGATGTGATATCCAAATCCTTCACATTCCAATCCTGAGACCCTTCCTATAGCATGAGATGTGATATCTCAATGCTTCTAATACCAAACCTGAGATCCTTCCTATAACATGAGATGTGATATCCAATTCCTTCCCATTCCAAACCTGAGACCCTTCCTATTGGATGAGATGTGATATCCAACTCCTTCCCATTCCAACCCTGAGACCCTTCCTATAGCATGAGATGTGATGTCTCAATGCTTCTAATACCAAACCTGAGATCCTTCCTATAACATGAGATGTGATATCCAACTCCTTACATTCCAATCCTGAGACCCGTCCTATAGCATGAGATGTGATATCTCAATGCTTATACCAAACCTGAGACCCTTCCTATAGCATGAGATGTGATATCCAACTACTTCCCATTCCAATCCTGAGACCCTTCCTATAGCATGAGATGTGATATCTCAATGCTTCTAATACCAAACCTGAGATCCTTCCTCTAACATGAAATGTGATATCGAACTCCTTCCCTTTCCAAACCTGAGAGCCTACCTATAGCATGAGATGTGATATCCAAGTCCTTCCCATTCCAATCCTTAGACCCTTCCTAAAGCATGCAATATGATATCTCAATGATTCTAATAACAAACCTGAGACCCGTCCTATAGCATGAGATATGATATCCAAGTCCTTCCCATTCCAATCCTGAGACCCTTCCTATAACATGAAATGTGATATCCAACTCCTTCCCATTCCAACCTGAGACCCTTCCTATAGCATGAGATGGGATATCCAACTTCGTCCAAATCCAATACTGATACCCTTCCGATAGCATGAGATGTGATATCCCAATGCTTCTACCAAACCTGAGACCCATACTATGGCATGAGATATGATATCAAACTCCTTCCCATTCCAATCCTGAGACCCTTCCTATAGCTTGAGGTGTGATATCCAACTCCTTCCCATTCCAATTCTGAGACCCTTCTTATACCATGAGACTTGATATCTCAATGCTTCTAATACCAAACCTGAGACCGTCCTATAACATGAGATGTGATATCCAAATCCTTCCCCTTCCAAACCTTAGACCCTTCCTTTATCATGAGATGTGGTATCCAACTCCTTCCCATTCGAATCCTGAGACCCTTCCTATAACATGAGATGTGATATCCAACTCCTTCCCATTCCAACCTGAGACACTTCCTATAGCATGAGAAGGGATATCCAACTCCTTCCCAATCCAATCCTGAGACCCTTCCGATAGCAGAGATGTGATATCTCAATGCTTATACCAAACCTGAGACCCTTCCTATGGCATGAGATGTGATATCCAACTCCTTGCCGTTCAAATCCTGAGACCCTTCCTATAGCATGAAAAGGGATATCCAACTCCTTCCCAATCCAATCCTGAGACCCTTCCGATAGCAGAGACGTGATATCTCAATGCTTCTACCAAACCTGAGACCCTTCCTTTAGCATGAGATGTGATATCCAAATCCTTCACATTCCAATCCTGAGACCCTTCCTATAGCATGAGATGTGATATCTCAATGCTTCTAATACCAAACCTGAGATCCTTCCTATAACATGAGATGTGATATCCAATTCCTTCCCATTCCAAACCTGAGACCCTTCCTACTGGATGAGATGTGATATCCAACTCCTTCCCATTCCAACCCTGAGACCCTTCCTATAGCATGAGATGTGATGTCTCAATGCTTCTAATACCAAACCTGAGATCCTTCCTATAACATGAGATGTGATATCCAACTCCTTCCATTCCAATCCTGAGACCCGTCCTATAGCATGAGATGTGATATCTCATTGCTTATACCAAACCTGAGACCCTTCCTATAGCATGAGATGTGATATCCAACTCCTCCCCATTCCAATCCTGAGACCCTTCCACTAGCATGAGATGTGATATCTCAATGCTTCTAATACCAAACCTGAGATTCTTCCTCTAACATGAAATGTGATATCCAACTCCTTCCCTTTCCAAACCTAAGAGCCTATCTATAGCATGAGATGTGATATCCAAGTCCTTCACATTCCAACCCTTAGACCCTTCCTACAGCATGCAATATGATATCTCAATGATTCTAATAACAAACCTGAGACCCGTCCTATAACCTGAGATGGGATATCCAACTCCTTCCCATTCCAATCCTGAGACACTTCCGATAGCAGAGATGTGATATCTCAATGTTTATACCAAACCTGAGACCCTTCCTATAACATGAGATGTGATATCCAACTCCTTCCCGTTCCAAACCTGAGACCCTTCCTTTAGCATGAGATGTGATATCCAGCTCCTTCCCATTCCAATCATGAGACACTTCCGATAGCATGAGATGTGATATCTCAATGCTTCTAATATCAAAACTGAGACCCTCCCTATAGCATGATATGTGATATCTAAGTCCTTCCCATTCCAATCCTGAGACCCTTCCTATAGCATGAGATGTGATATCTCAATGCTTCTACCAAACCTGAGACCCTTCCTTTAGCATGAGATGTGATATCCAACTCCTTCCCATTCCAATCCTGAGACCCTTCCTATAGCATGAGATGTGATATCTCAATACTTCTAATACCAAACCTGAGATCCTTCCGATAACATGAGATGTGATATCTCAATACTTCTAATACCAAACCTGAGATCCATCCTATAACATGAGATGTGATATCCAACTCCTTCCCTTTCCAAACCTGAGAGCCTATCTATAGCATGAGATGTGATATCCAGGTCCTTCCCATTCCAATCCTTAGACCCTTCCTACAGCATGCAATATGATATCTCAATGATTCTAATAACAAACCTGAGACCCGTCCTATAGCATGAGATATGATATCCAAGTCCTTCCCATTCCAATCCTGAGACCCTTCCTATAACATGAAATGTGATATCCAACTCCTTCCCATTCCAACCTGAGACCCTTCCTATAGCATGAGATGGGATATCCAACTTCTTCCAAATCCAATACTGATACCCTTCCGATAGCATGAGATGTGATATCCCAATGCTTCTACCAAACCTGAGACCCATACTATGGCATGAGATGTGATATCAAACTCCTTCCCATTCCAATCCTGAGACCCTTCCTATAGCTTGAGGTGTGATATCCAACTCCTTCCCATTCCAATTCTGAGACCCTTCTTATACCATGAGACTTGATATCTCAATGCTTCTAATACCAAACCTGAGACCCGTCCTATAACATGAGATGTGATATCCAAATCCTTCCCCTTCCAAACCTTAGACCCTTCCTTTATCATGAGATGTGATATCCAACTCCTTCCCATTCCAATCCTGAGACCCTTCCGATATCATGAGATTTGTTATCTCAATGCTTCTAATATCAAACTTGAGACCCTCCCTATAGCATGAGATGTGACATCCAAGTCCTTCCCATTCCAATCCTGAGACCCTTCCTATAGCATGAGATGTGATATCTCTATGCTTCTAATACCAAACCTGAGACCCTTCCTATAACACGAGATGGGATATCCAACTCCTTCCCATTCCAATCCTGAGACCTTTCCGATAGCAGAGATGTGATATCTCAATGCTTATACCAAACCTGAGAACCTTCCTATGGCCTGAGATGTCATATACAACTCCTTCCCATTCCAATCCTGAGACCCTTCCTTTAGCATGAGATGTGATATCTCAATGCTTATACCAAATCTGAGACCCTTCCTATAGCATGAGATGTGATATCCAATTCCATCCCATTCCAATCCTGAGACCCTTCCTATAGCATGAGATGTGATATCTCAATGCTTATACCAAACCTGAGAGCCTACCTATAACATGAGATGTGATATCCAAGTCCATCCCATTCCAATCCTTAGACCCTTCCTACAGCATGCGATGTGATATCTCAATGATTCTAATACCAAACCAGAGACTCTTCCTATAACATGAGATGGGATATCCAACTCCTTCCCATACCAATCCTGAGCCGCTTCCGATAGCAGAGATGTGATATCTCAATGCTTATACCAAACCTGAGACCCTTCCTATAACATGAGATGTGATATCCAACTCCTTCCCGTTCCAAACCTGAGACACTAACTATAGCATATGTGATATCCAACTCCTTCCCATTCCAAACATGAGACCCTTCCTATAGCAAGAAAGTAATATCCAACTCCTACCCATTCCAATCCTGAGACCCTTCCTATAGCAAGAGATGTGATATCCAAATCCTTCCCATTCCAATCCTGAGACCCTTCCTATAACATGAGATGTGATATCCAACTCCTTCCCATTCCAACCTGAGACACTTCCTATAGCATGAGAAGGGATATTCAACTCCTTCCCAATCCAATCCTGAGACCCTTCCGATAGCATGAGAAGGGATATCCAACTCCTTCCCAATCCAATCCTGAGACCCTTCCGATAGCAGCGACGTGATATCTCAATGCTTCTACCAAACCTGAGACCCTTCCTTTAGCATGAGATGTGATATCCAAATCCTTCACATTCCAATCCTGAGACCCTTCCTTTAGCATGAGATGTGATATCTCAATGCTTATACCAAATCTGAGACCCTTCCTATAGCATGAGATGTGATATCCAATTCCTTCCCATTCCAATCCTGAGACCCTTCCTATAGCATGAGATGTGATATCTCAATGCTTATACCAAACCTGAGAGCCTACCTATAGCATGAGATGTGATATCCAAGTCCATCCCATTCCAATCCTTTGACCCTTCCTACAGCATGCGATGTGATATCTCAATGATTCTACCAAACCAGAGACTCTTCCTATAACATGAGATGGGATATCCAACTCCTTCCCATTCCAATCCTGAGCCGCTTCCGATAGCAGAGATGTGATATCTCAATGCTTATACCAAACCTGAGACCCTTCCTATAACATGAGATGTGATATCCAACTCCTTCCCGTTCCAAACCTGAGACACTAACTATAGCATATGTGATATCCAACTCCTTCCCATTCCAAACATGAGACCCTTCCTATAGCAAGAAAGTAATATCCAACTCCTACCCATTCCAATCCTGAGACCCTTCCTATAGCAAGAGATGTGATATCCAAATCCTTCCCATTCCAATCCTGAGACTCTTCCTATAGCATGAGAAGGGATATCCAACTCCTTCCCAATCCAATCCTGAGACCCTTCCGATAGCAGCGACGTGATATCTCAATGCTTCTACCAAACCTGAGACCCTTCCTTTAGCATGAGATGTGATATCCAAATCCTTCACATTCCAATCCTGAGACCCTTCCTTTAGCATGAGATGTGATATCTCAATGCTTATACCAAATCTGAGACCCTTCCTATAGCATGAGATGTGATATCCAATTCCTTCCCATTCCAATCCTGAGACCCTTCCTATAGCATGAGATGTGATATCTCAATGCTTATACCAAACCTGAGAGCCT
Organism: Ambystoma mexicanum; assembly: GCF_040938575.1. NCBI lineage: Eukaryota > Metazoa > Chordata > Amphibia > Caudata > Ambystomatidae > Ambystoma > Ambystoma mexicanum. The sequence goes on from NW_027182447.1 coordinate 682,990, forward strand.
ACCTATAGCATGAGATGTGATATCCAAGTCCATCCCATTCCAATCCTTTGACCCTTCCTACAGCATGCGATGTGATATCTCAATGATTCTACCAAACCAGAGACTCTTCCTATAACATGAGATGGGATATCCAACTCCTTCCCATTCCAATCCTGAGCCGCTTCCGATAGCAGAGATGTGATATCTCAATGCTTATACCAAACCTGAGACCCTTCCTATAACATGAGATGTGATATCCAACTCCTTCCCGTTCCAAACCTGAGACACTAACTATAGCATATGTGATATCCAACTCCTTCCCATTCCAAACATGAGACCCTTCCTATAGCAAGAAAGTAATATCCAACTCCTACCCATTCCAATCCTGAGACCCTTCCTATAGCAAGAGATGTGATATCCAAATCCTTCCCATTCCAATCCTGAGACCCTTCCTATAACATGAGATGTGATATCCAACTCCTTCCCATTCCAACCTGAGACACTTCCTATAGCATAAGAAGGGATATCCAACTCCTTCCCAATCCAATCCTGAGACCCTTCCGATAGCAGAGATGTGATATCTCAATGCTTATACCAAACCTGAGACCCTTCCTATGGCATGAGATGTGATATCCAACTCCTTCCCAATCCAATCCTGAGACCCTTCCGATAGCAGAGACGTGATATCTCAATGCTTCTACCAAACCTGAGACCCTTCCTTTAGCATGAGATGTGATATCCAAATCCTTCACATTCCAATCCTGAGACCCTTCCTATAGCATGAGATGTGATATCTCAATGCTTCTAATACCAAACCTGAGATCCTTCCTATAACATGAGATGTGATATCCAATTCCTTCCCATTCCAAACCTGAGACCCTTCCTATTGGATGAGATGTGATATCCAACTCCTTCCCATTCCAACCCTGAGACCCTTCCTATAGCATGAGATGTGATGTCTCAATGCTTCTAATACCAAACCTGAGATCCTTCCTATAACATGAGATGTGATATCCAACTCCTTCCATTCCAATCCTGAGACCCGTCCTATAGCATGAGATGTGATATCTGAATGCTTATACCAAACCTGAGACCCTTCCTATAGCATGAGATGTGATATCCAACTGCTTCCCATTCCAATCCTGAGACCCTTCCTATAGCATGAGATGTGATATCTCAATGCTTCTAATACCAAACCTGAGATCCTTCCTCTAACATGAAATGTGATATCCAACTCCTTCCCTTTCCAAACCTAAGAGCCTATCTATAGCATGAGATGTGATATCCAAGTCCTTCCCATTCCAACCCTTAGACCCTTCCTACAGCATGCAATATGATATCTCAATGATTCTAATAACAAACCTGAGACCCGTCCTATAACATGAGATGGGATATCCAACTCCTTCCCATTCCAATCCTGAGACACTTCCGATAGCAGAGATGTGATATCTCAATGCTTATACCAAACCTGAGACCCTTCCTATAACCTGAGATGTGATATCCAAATCCTTCCCGTTCCAAACCTGAGACCCTTCCTTTAGCATGAGATGTGATATCCAGCACCTTCCCATTCCAATCCTGAGACACTTGCTATAGCATGAGATGTGATATCTCAATGCTTCTAATATCAAAACTGAGACCCTCCCTATAGCATGATATGTGATATCTAAGTCCTTCCCATTCCAATCCTGAGACCCTCCCTATAGCATGAGATGTGATATCCAACTCCTTCCCATTCCAATCCTGAGACCCTTCCTATAGCATGAGATATGATATCTCAATACTTCTAATACCAAACGTGAGATCCTTCCGATAACATGAGATTTGATATCCAAATCCTTCCCCTTCCAATCCTGAGACCCTCCCTTTAGCATGAGATGTGATATCCAACTCCTTCCTATTCCAATCCTGAGACTCTTCTGATAGCATGAGATGTGATATCTCAATGCTTCTAATACCAAACCTGAGATCCTTCCGATAGCATGAGATGTGATATCTCAATGCTTCTAATACCAAACCTGAGATCCTTCCTATAACATGAGATGTGATATCCAAATCCTTCCCCTTCCAAACCTGAGACCCTCCCTTTAGCATGAGATGTGATATCCAACTCCTTCCCATTCCATTCCTGAGACCCTTCTGATAGCATGAGATGTGATATCTCAATGCCTCTAATACCAAACCTGAGATCCTACCTCTAACATGAAATGTGATATCCAACTATTTCCCCTTCCAAACCTGAGAGCCTTCCTATAGCATGAGATGTGATATCCAAGTCCTCCCCATTCCAATCCTGAGACCCTTCCTATAGCTTGAGATGTGATATCCAACTCCTTCCCATTCCAATTCTGAGACTCTTCCTACACTATGAGACTTGATATCTCAATGCTTCTAATACAAACGTGAGACCCGTAATATAACATGAGATGTGATATCCAAATGCTTCCCCTTCCAAACCTTAGACCCTTCCTTTATCATGAGATGTGATATCCAACTCCTTCCCATTCCAATCCTGAGACCCTTCCGATATCATGAGATGTGATATCTCAAAGCTTCTAATATCAAACTTGAGACCCTCCCTATAGCATGAGATGTGATATCCAAGTCCTTCCCATTCCAATCCTGAGACCCTTCCTATAGCTTGAGGTGTGATATCCAACTCCTTCCCATTCCAATTCTGAGACCCTTCTTATACCATGAGACTTGATATCTCAATGCTTCTAATACCAAACCTGAGACCCGTCCTATAACATGAGATGTGATATCCAAATCCTTCCCCTTCCAAACCTTAGACCCTTCCTTTATCATGAGATGTGATATCCAACTCCTTCCCATTCCAATCCTGAGACCCTTCCGATATCATGAGATTTGTTATCTCAATGCTTCTAATATCAAACTTGAGACCCTCCCTATAGCATGAGATGTGACATCCAAGTCCTTCCCATTCCAATCCTGAGACCCTTCCTATAACATGAGATGTGATATCCAACTCCTTCCCATTCCAACCTGAGACGCTTCCTATAGCATGAGAAGGGATATCTAACTCCTTCCCAATCCAATCCTGAGACCCTTCCGATAGCAGAGATGTGATATCTGAATGCTTATACCAAACCTGAGACCCTTCCTATGGCATGAGATGTGATATCCAACTCCTTGCCATTCAAATCCTGAGACCCTTCCTATAGCATGAGATGTGATATCTCTATGCTTCTAATACCAAACCTGAGACCCTTCCTATAACATGAGATGGGAAATCCAACTCCTTCCCATTCCAATCCTGAGACCCTTCCGATAGCAGAGATGTGATATCTCAATGCTTATACCAAACCTGAGAACCTTCCTATGGCCTGAGATGTCATATACAACTCCTTCCCATTCCAATCCTGAGACCCTTCCTTTAGCATGAGATGTGATATCTCAATGCTTATACCAAATCTGAGACCCTTCCTATAGCATGAGATGTGATATCCAATTCCTTCCCATTCCAATCCTGAGACCCTTCCTATAGCATGAGATGTGATATCTCAATGCTTATACCAAACCTGAGAGCCTACCTATAGCATGAGATGTGATATCCAAGTCCATCCCATTCCAATCCTTAGACCCTTCCTACAGCATGCAATGTGATATCTCAATGATTCTAATACCAAACCAGAGACTCTTCCTATAACATGAGATGGGATATCCAACTCCTTCCCATTCCAATCCTGAGCCGCTTCCGATAGCAGAGATGTGATATCTCAATGCTTATACCAAACCTGAGACCCTTCCTATAACATGAAATGTGATATCCAACTCCTTCCCGTTCCAAACCTGAGACACTAACTATAGCATATGTGATATCCAACTCCTTCCCATTCCAAACATGAGACACTTCCTATAGCAAGAAAGTAATATCCAACTCCTACCCATTCCAATCCTGAGACCCTTCCTATAGCAAGAGATGTGATATCCAAATCCTTCCCATTCCAATCCTGAGACCCTTCCTATAACATGAGATGTGATATCCAACTCCTTCCCATTCCAACCTGAGACACTTCCTATAGCATGAGAAGGGATATCCAACTCCTTCCCAATCCAATCCTGAGACCCTTCCGATAGCAGAGATGTGATATCTCAATGCTTATACCAAACCTGAGACCCTTCCTATGGCATGAGATGTGATATCCAACTCCTTCCCAATCCAATCCTGAGACCCTTCCGATAGCAGAGACGTGATATCTCAATGCTTCTACCAAACCTGAGACCCTTCCTTTAGCATGAGATGTGATATTCAAATCCTTCACATTCCAATCCTGAGACCCTTCCTATAGCATGAGATGTGATATCTCAATGCTTCTAATACCAAACCTGAGATCCTTCCTATAACATGAGATGTGATATCCAATTCCTTCCCATTCCAAACCTGAGACCCTTCCTATTGGATGCGATGTGATATCCAACTCCTTCCCATTCCAACCCTGAGACCCTTCCTATAGCATGAGATGTGATGTCTCAATGCTTCTAATACGAAACCTGAGATCCTTCCTATAACATGAGATGTGATATCCAACTCCTTCCATTCCAATCCTGAGACCCGTCCTATAGCATGAGATGTGATATCTCAATGCTTATACCAAACCTGAGACCCTTCCTATAGCATGAGATGTGATATCCAACTGCTTCCCATTCCAATCCTGAGACCCTTCCTATAGCATGAGATGTGATATCTCAATGATTCTAATAACAAACCTGAGACCCGTCCTATAACATGAGATGGGATATCCAACTCCTTCCCATTCCAACCCTTAGACCCTTCCTACAGCATGCAATATGATATCTCAATGATTCTAATAACAAACCTGAGACCCGTCCTATAACATGAGATGGGATATCCAACTCCTTCCCATTCCAATCCTGAGACACTTCCGATAGCAGAGATGTGATATCTCAATGCTTATACCAAACCTGAGACCCTTCCTATAACATGAGATATGATATCCAAATCCTTCCCGTTCCAAACCTGAGACCCTTCCTTTAGCATGAGATGTGATATCCAGCACCTTCCCATTCAAATCCTGAGACACTTCCTATAGCATGAGATGTGATATCTCAATGCTTCTAATATCAAAACTGAGACCCTCCCTATAGCATGATATGTGATATCTAAGTCCTTCCCATTCCAATCCTGAGACCCTCCCTATAGCATGAGATGTGATATCCAACTCCTTCCCATTCCAATCCTGAGACCCTTCCTATAGCATGAGATATGATATCTCAATACTTCTAATACCAAACGTGCGATCCTTCCGATAACATGAGATGTGATATCCAAATCCTTCCCCTTCCAATCCTGAGACCCTCCCTTTAGCATGAGATGTGATATCCAACTCCTTCCTATTCCAATCCTGAGACTCTTCTGATAGCATGAGATGTGATATCTCAATGCTTCTAATACCAAACCTGAGATCCTTCCGATAGCATGAGATGTGATATCTCAATGCCTCTAATACCAAACCTGAGATCCTACCTCTAACATGAAATGTGATATCCAACTCTTTCCCCTTCCAAACCTGAGAGCCTTCCTATAGCATGAGATGTGATATCCAAGTCCTTCCCATTCCAATCCTGAGACCCTTCCTATAACTTGAGATGTGATATCCAACTCCTTCCCATTCCAATTCTGAGACCCTTCCTATACTATGAGACTTGATATCTCAATGCTTCTAATACAAACGTGAGACCCGTAATATAACATGAGATGTGATATCCAAATCCTTCCCCTTCCAAACCTTAGACCCTTCCTTTATCATGAGATGTGATATCCAACTCCTTCCCATTCCAATCCTGAGACCCTTCCGATATCATGAGATGTGATATCTCAAAGCTTCTAATATCAAACTTGAGACCCTCCCTATAGCATGAGATGTGATATCCAAGTCCTTCCCATTCCAATCCTGAGACCCTTCCTATAGCATGAGATGTGATATCTCAATGCTTCTAATACCAAACCTGAGACCCTTCCTATAACATGAGATGGGAATATCCAACTCCTTCCCATTCCAATCCTGAGACCCTTCCGATAGCAGAGATGTGATATCTCAATGCTTATACCAAACCTGAGATCCTTCCTATAACATGAGATGTGATATCCAACTCCTTCCCATTCCAATCCTGAGACACTTCCTATAGCATGAGATGTGATATCTCACTGCTTATACCAAACCTGAGACCCTTCCCATAGCATGAGATGTGATATCCAACTCCTTCCCATTCCAATCCTCAGACCCTTCCTATAGCATGAGATGTGATATCTCAATGCTTCTAATATCAAACTTGAGACCCTACCTATAGCATGAGATGTGATATCCAAGTCCTTCCCATTACAATCCTGAGACACTTCCTATAGCATGAGATGTGATATCCAACTCCTTCCCATTCCAATCCTGAGACCCTTCCTATAGCATGAGATATGATATCTCAATACTTCTAATACCAAACGTGAGATCCTTCCGATAACATGAGATGTGATATCCAAATCCTTCCCCTTCCAAACCTGAGACCCTCCCTTTAGCATGAGATGTGATATCCAACTCCTTCCCATTCCAATCCTGAGACCCTTCTGATAGCATGAGATGTGATATCTCAATGATTCTAATAACAAACCTGAGACCCGTCCTATAACATGAGATGGGATATCCAACTCCTTCCCATTCCAACCCTTAGACCCTTCCTACAGCATGCAATATGATATCTCAATGATTCTAATAACAAACCTGAGACCCGTCCTATAACATGAGATGGGATATCCAACTCCTTCCCATTCCAATCCTGAGACACTTCCGATAGCAGAGATGTGATATCTCAATGCTTATACCAAACCTGAGACCCTTCCTATAACATGAGATATGATATCCAAATCCTTCCCGTTCCAAACCTGAGACCCTTCCTTTAGCATGAGATGTGATATCCAGCACCTTCCCATTCAAATCCTGAGACACTTCCTATAGCATGAGATGTGATATCTCAATGCTTCTAATATCAAAACTGAGACCCTCCCTATAGCATGATATGTGATATCTAAGTCCTTCCCATTCCAATCCTGAGACCCTCCCTATAGCATGAGATGTGATATCCAACTCCTTCCCATTCCAATCCTGAGACCCTTCCTATAGCATGAGATATGATATCTCAATACTTCTAATACCAAACGTGCGATCCTTCCGATAACATGAGATGTGATATCCAAATCCTTCCCCTTCCAATCCTGAGACCCTCCCTTTAGCATGAGATGTGATATCCAACTCCTTCCTATTCCAATCCTGAGACTCTTCTGATAGCATGAGATGTGATATCTCAATGCTTCTAATACCAAACCTGAGATCCTTCCGATAGCATGAGATGTGATATCTCAATGCCTCTAATACCAAACCTGAGATCCTACCTCTAACATGAAATGTGATATCCAACTCTTTCCCCTTCCAAACCTGAGAGCCTTCCTATAGCATGAGATGTGATATCCAAGTCCTTCCCATTCCAATCCTGAGACCCTTCCTATAACTTGAGATGTGATATCCAACTCCTTCCCATTCCAATTCTGAGACCCTTCCTATACTATGAGACTTGATATCTCAATGCTTCTAATACAAACGTGAGACCCGTAATATAACATGAGATGTGATATCCAAATCCTTCCCCTTCCAAACCTTAGACCCTTCCTTTATCATGAGATGTGATATCCAACTTCTTCCCATTCCAATCCTGAGACCCTTCCGATATCATGAGATGTGATATCTCAAAGCTTCTAATATCAAACTTGAGACCCTCCCTATAGCATGAGATGTGATATCCAAGTCCTTCCCATTCCAATCCTGAGACCCTTCCTATAGCATGAGATGTGATATCTCAATGCTTCTAATACCAAACCTGAGACCCTTCCTATAACATGAGATGGGAATATCCAACTCCTTCCCATTCCAATCCTGAGACCCTTCCGATAGCAGAGATGTGATATCTCAATGCTTATACCAAACCTGAGATCCTTCCTATAACATGAGATGTGATATCCAACTCCTTCCCATTCCAATCCTGAGACACTTCCTATAGCATGAGATGTGATATCTCACTGCTTATACCAAACCTGAGACCCTTCCCATAGCATGAGATGTGATATCCAACTCCTTCCCATTCCAATCCTCAGACCCTTCCTATAGCATGAGATGTGATATCTCAATGCTTCTAATATCAAACTTGAGACCCTACCTATAGCATGAGATGTGATATCCAAGTCCTTCCCATTACAATCCTGAGACACTTCCTATAGCATGAGATGTGATATCCAACTCCTTCCCATTCCAATCCTGAGACCCTTCCTATAGCATGAGATATGATATCTCAATACTTCTAATACCAAACGTGAGATCCTTCCGATAACATGAGATGTGATATCCAAATCCTTCCACTTCCAAACCTGAGACCCTCCCTTTAGCATGAGATGTGATATCCAACTCCTTCCCATTCCAATCCTGAGACCCTTCTGATAGCATGAGATGTGATATCTCAATGCTTCTAATACCAAACCTGAGATCCTTCCGATAGCATGAGATGTGATATCTCAATGCTTCTAATACCAAACCTGAGATCCTTCCTATAACATGAGATGTGATATCCAAATCCTTCCCCTTCCAAACCTGAGACCCTCCCTTTAGCATGAGATGTGATATCCAACTCCTTCCCATTCCATTCCCGAGACCCTTCTGATAGCATGAGATGTGATATCTCAATGCCTCTAATACCAAACCTGAGATCCTACCTCTAACATGAAATGTGATATCCAACTCTTTCCCCTTCCAAACCTGAGAGCCTTCCTATAGCATGAGATCTGATATCCAAGTCCTTCCCATTCCAATCCTGATACCCTTCCTATTGCTTGAGATGTGATATCCAACTCCTTCCCATTCCAATTCTGAGACCCTTCCTATACTCTGAGACTTGATATCTCAATGCTTCTAATACCAAACCTGAGACCCGTAATATAACATGAGATGTGATATCCAAATCCTTCCCCTTCCAAACCTTAGACCCTTCCTTTATCATGAGATGTGATATCCAACTCCTTCCCATTCCAATCCTGAGACCCTTCCGATATCATGAGATGTGATATCTCAAAGCTTCTAATATCAAACTTGAGACCCTCCCTATAGCATGAGATGTGATATCCAAGTCCTTCCCATTCCAATCCTGAGACCCTTCCTATAGCATGAGATGTGATATCTCAATGCTTCTAATACCAAACCTGAGACCCTTCCTATTACATGAGATGGGAATATCCAACTCCTTCCCATTCCAATCCTGAGACCCTTCCGATAGCAGAGATGTGATATCTCAATGCTTATACCAAACCTGAGACCCTTCGTATGGCATGAGATGTGATATCCAACTCCTTGCTATTCAAATCCTGAGACCCTTCCTATAGCATGAGAAGGGATATCCAACTCCTTCCCAATCCAATCCTGAGACCCTTCCGATAGCAGAGACGTGATATCTCAATGCTTCTACCAAACCTGAGACCCTTCCTTTAGCATGAGATGTGATATCCAAATCCTTCACATTCCAATCCTGAGACCCTTCCTATAGCATGGGATGTGATATCTCAATGCTTCTAATACCAAACCTGAGATCCTTCCTATAACATGAGATGTGATATCCAATTCCTTCCCATTCCAAACCTGAGACCCTTCCTATTGGATGAGTTGTGATATCCAACTCCTTCCCATTCCAACCCTGAGACCCTTCCTATAGCATGAGATGTGATGTCTCAATGATTCTAATACCAAACCTGAGATCCTTCCTATAACATGAGATGTGATATCCAACTCCTTCCATTCCAATCCTGAGACCCGTCCTATAGCATGAGATGTGATATCGCAATGCTTATACGAAACCTGAGACCCTTCCTATAGCATGAGATGTGATATCCAACTACTTCCCATTCCAATCCTTAGACCCTTCCTATAGCATGAGATGTGATATCTCAATGCTTCTAATACCAAACCTGAGATCCTTCCTCTAACATGAAATGTGATATCCAACTCCTTCCCTTTCCAAACCTAAGAGCCTATCTATAGCATGAGATGTGATATCCAGGTCCTTCCTATTCCAATCCTTAGACCCTTCCTACAGCATGCAATATGATATCTCAATGATTCTAATAACAAACCTGAGACCCGTCCTATAGCAGGAGATATGATATCCAAGTCCTTCCCATTCCAATCCTGAGACCCTTCCTATAACATGAAATGTGATATCCAACTCCTTCCCATTCCAACCTGAGACCCTTCCTATAGCATGAGATGGGATATCCAACTTCTTCAAAATCCAATACTGATACCCTTCCGATAGCATGAGATGTGATATCCCAATGCTTCTACCAAACCTGAGACCCATACTATGGCATGAGATGTGATATCAAACTCCTTCCCATTCCAATCCTGAGACCCTTCCTATAGCTTGAGGTGTGATATCCAACTCCTTCCCATTCCAATTCTGAGACCCTTCTTATACCATGAGACTTGATATCTCAATGCTTCTAATACCAAACCTGAGACCCGTCCTATAACATGAGATGTGATATCCAAATCCTTCCCCTTCCAAACCTTAGACCCTTCCTTTATCATGAGATGTGGTATCCAACTCCTTCCCATTCCAATCCTGAGACCCTTCCGATATCATGAGATTTGTTATCTCAATGCTTCTAATATCAAACTTGAGATCCTCCCTATAGCATGAGATGTGACATCCAAGTCCTTCCCATTCCAATCCTGAGACCCTTCCTATAGCATGAGATGTGATATCTCTATGCTTCTAATACCAAACCTGAGACCCTTCCTATAACATGAGATGGGATATCCAACTCCTTCCCATTCCAATCCTGAGACCCTTCCGATAGCAGAGATGTGATATCTCAATGCTTATACCAAACCTGAGACCCTTCCTATGGCCTGAGATGTCATACACAACTCCTTCCCATTCCAATCCTGAGACCCTTCCTTTAGCATGAGATGTGATATCTCAATGCTTATACCAAATCTGAGACCCTTCCTATAGCATGAGATGTGATATCCAAATCCTTCCCATTCCAATCCTGAGACCCTTCCTATAGCATGAGATGTGATATCTCAATGCTTATACCAAACCTGAGAGCCTACCTATAGCATGAGATGTGATATCCAAGTCCATCCCATTCCAATCCTTAGACCCTTCCTACAGCATGCGATGTGATATCTCAATGATTCTAATACCAAACCAGAGACTCTTACTATAACATGAGATGTGATATCCAACTCCTTCCCATTCCAATCCTGAGCCGCTTCCGATAGCAGAGATGTGATATCTCAATGCTTATACCAAACCTGAGACCCTTCCTATAACATGAGATGTGATATCCAACTCCTTCCCGTTCCAAACCTGAGACACTAACTATAGCATGAGATGTGATATCCAGCTCCTTCCCATTCCAATCCTGAGACACTTCCGATAGCATGAGATGTGATATCTCAATGCTTCTAATATCAAAACTGAGACCCTCCCTATAGCATGATATGTGATATCTAAGTCCTTCCCATTCCAATCCTGAGACACTCCCTATAGCAAGAAAGTAATATCCAACTCCTACCCATTCCAATCCTGAGACCCTTCCTATAGCAAGAGATGTGATATCCAAATCCTTCCCATTCCAATCCTGAGACCCTTCCTATAACATGAGATGTGATATCCAACTCCTTCCCATTCCAACCTGAGACACTTCCTATAGCATGAGAAGGGATATCCAACTCCTTCCCAATCCAATCCTGCGACCCTTTCGATAGCAGAGACGTGATATCTCAATGCTTCTACCAAACCTGAGACCCTTCCTTTAGCATGAGATGTGATATCCAAATCCTTCACATTCCATTCCTGAGACCCTTCCTATAGCAAGAGATGTGATATCTCAATGCTTCTAATACCAAACCTGAGATCCTTCCTATAACATGAGATGTGATATCCAATTCCTTCCCATTCCAAACCTGAGACCCTTCCTATTGGATGAGATGTGATATCCAACTCCTTCCCATTCCAACCCTGAGACCCTTCCTATAGCATGAGATGTGATGTCTCAATGCTTCTAATACCAAACCTGAGATCCTTCCTATAACATGAGATGTGATATCCAACTCCTTCCATTCCAATCCTGAGACCCGTCCTATAGCATGAGATGTGATATCTCAATGCTTATACTAAACCTGAGACCCTTCCTATAGCATGAGATGTGATATCCAACTACTTCCCATTCCAATCCTGAGACCCTTCCTATAGCATGAGATGTGATATCTCAATGCTTCTAATACCAAACCTGAGATCCTTCCTCTAACATGAAATGTGATATCCAACTCCTTCCCTTTCCAAACCTAAGAGCCTATCTATAGCATGAGATGTGATATCCAAGTCCTTCCCATTCCAACCCTTAGACCCTTCCTACAGCATGCAATATGATATCTCAATGATTCTAATAACAAACCTGAGACCCGTCCTATAACATGAGATGTGATATCCAACTCCTTCCCATTCCAATCCTGAGACACTTCCGATAGCAGAGATGTGATATCTCAATGCTTATACCAAACCTGAGACCCTTCCTATAACATGAGATGTGATATCCAAATCCTTCCCGTTCCAAACCTGAGACCCTTCCTTTAGCATGAGATGTGATATCCAGCTCCTTCCCATTCCAATCCTGAGACACTTCCGATAGCATGAGATGTGATATCTCAATGCTTCTAATATCAAAACTGAGACCCTCCCTATAGCATGATATGTGATATCTAAGTCCTTCCCATTCCAATCCTGAGACACTCCCTATAGCATGAGATGTGATATCCAACTCTTTCCCATTCCACTCCTGAGACCCTTCCTATAGCATGAGATATGATATCTCAATATTTCTAATACCAAACGTGAGATCCTTCCGATAACATGAGATGTGATATCCAAATCCTTCCCCTTCCAAACCTGAGACCCTCCCTTTAGCATGAGATGTGATATCCAACTCCTTCCCATTCCAATCCTGAGACCCTTCTGATAGCATGAGATGTGATATCTCAATGCTTCTAATACCAAACCTGAGATCCTTCCGATAGCATGAGATGTGATATCTCAATGCTTCTAATACCAAACCTGAGATCCTTCCTATAACATGAGATGTGATATCCAAATCATTCCCCTTCCAAACCTGAGACCCTCCCTTTAGCATGAGATGTGATATCCAACTCCTTCCCATTCCATTCCTGAGACCCTTCTGAAAGCATGAGATGTGATATCTCAATGCCTCTAATACCAAACCTGAGATCCTACCTCTAACATGAAATGTGATATCCAACTCTTTCCCCTTACAAACCTGAGAGCCTTCCTATAGCATGAGATGTGATATCCAAGTCCTTCCCATTCCAATCCTGAGACCCTTCCTATAGCTTGAGATGTGATATCCAACTCCTTCCCATTCCAATTCTGAGACCCTTCCTATACTCTGAGACTTGATATCTCAATGCTTCTAATACCAAACCTGAGACCCGTAATATAACATGAGATGTGATATCCAAATCCTTCCCCTTCCAAACCTTAGACCCTTCCTTTATCATGAGATGTGATATCCAACTCCTTCCCATTCCAATCCTGAGACCCTTCCGATATCATGAGATGTGATATCTCAAAGCTTCTAATATCAAACTTGAGACCCTCCCTATAGCAGGGGATGTGATATCCAAGTCCTTCCCATTCCAATCCTGAGACCCTTCCTATAGCATGAGATGTGATATCTCAATGCTTCTAATACCAAACCAATGACCCTTCCTATAACATGAGATGGGAATATCCAACTCCTTCCCATTCCAATCCTGAGACCCTTCCGATAGCAGAGATGTGATATCTCAATGCTTATACCAAACCTGAGACCCTTCCTATGGCATGAGATGTGATATCCAACTCCTTGCCATTCAAATCCTGAGACCCTTCCTATAGCATGAGAAGGGATATCCAACTCCTTCCCAATCCAATCCTGAGACCCTTCCGATAGCAGAGACGTGATATCTCAATGCTTCTACCAAACCTGAGACCCTTCCTTTAGCATGAGATGTGATATCCAAATCCTCCACATTCCAATTCTGAGACCCTTCCTATAGCATGAGATGTGATATCTCAATGCTTCTAATACCAAACCTGAGATCTTTCCTATAACATGAGATGTGATATCCAATTCCTTCCCATTCCAAACCTGAGACCCTTCCTATTGGATGAGATGTGATATCCAACTCCTTCCCATTCCAACCCTGAGACCCTTCCTATAGCATGAGATGTGATGTCTCAATGCTTCCAATACCAAACCTGAGATCCTTCCTATAACATGATATGTGATATCCAACTCCTTCCATTCCAATCCTGAGACCTGTCCTATAGCATGAGATGTGATATCTCAATGCTTATACCAAACCTGAGACCCTTCCTATAGCATGAGATGTGATATCCAACTACTTCCCATTCCAATCCTGAGACCCTTCATATAGCATGAGATGTGATATCTCAATGCTTCTAATACCAAACCTGAGATCCTTCCTCTAACATGAAATGTGATATCCAACTCCTTCCCTTTCCAAACCTAAGAGCCTATCTATAGCATGAGATGTGATATCCAAGTCCTTCCCATTCCAATCCTTAGACCCTTACTACAGCATGCAATATGATATCTCAATGATTCTAATAACAAACCTGAGACCCGTCCTATAGCATGAGATATGATATCCAAGTCCTTCCCATTCCAATCCTGAGACCCTTCCTATATCATGAAATGTGATATCCAACTCCTTCCCATTCCAACCTGAGACCCTTCCTATAGCATGAGATGGGATATCCAACTTCTTCCAAATCCAATACTGATACCCTTCCGATAGCATGAGATGTGATATCCCAATGCTTCTACCAAACCTGAGACCCATACTATGGCATGAGATGTGATATCAAACTCCTTCCCATTCCAATCCTGAGACCCTTCCTATAGCTTGAGGTGTGATATCCAACTCCTTCCCATTCCAATTCTGAGACCCTTCTTATACCATGAGACTTGATATCTCAATGCATCTAATACCAAACCTGAGACCCGTCCTATAACATGAGATGTGATATCCAAATCCTTCCCCTTCCAAACCTTAGACCCTTCCTTTATCATGAGATGTGATATCCAACTCCTTCCCATTCCAATCCTGAGACCCTTCCGATATCATGAGATTTGTTATCTCAATGCTTCTAATATCAAACTTGAGACCCTCCCTATAGCATGAGATGTGACATCCAAGTCCTTCCCATTCCAATCCTGAGACCCTTCCTATAACATGAGATGTGATATCCAACTCCTTCCCATTCCAACCTGAGACACTTCCTATAGCATGAGAAGGGATATCTAACTCCTTCCCAATCCAATCCCGAGACCCTTCCGATAGCAGAGATGTGATATCTCAATGCTTATACCAAACCTGAGACCCTTCCTATGGCATGAGATGTGATATCCAACTCCTTGCCATTCAAATCCTGAGATCCTTCCTATAGCATGAGATGTGATATCTCTATGCTTCTAATACCAAACCTGAGACCCTTCCTATAACATGAGATGGGATATCCAACTGCTTCCCATTCCAATCCTGAGACCCTTCCGATAGCAGAGATGTGATATCTCAATGCTTATACCAAACCTGAGAACCTTCCTATGGCCTGAGATGTCATATACAACTCCTTCCCATTCCAATCCTGAGACCCTTCCTTTAGCATGAGATGTGATATCTCAATGCTTATACCAAATCTGAGACCCTTCCTATAGCATGAGATGTGATATCCAATTCCTTCCCATTCCAATCCTGAGACCCTTCCTATAGCATGAGATGTGATATCTCAATGCTTATACCAAACCTGAGAGCCTACCTATAGCATGAGATGTGATATCCAAGTCCATCCCATTCCAATCGTTAGACCTTTCCTACAGCATGCGATGTGATATCTCAATGATTCTAATACCAAACCAGAGACTCTTCCTATAACATGAGATGGGATATCCAACTCCTTCCCATTCCAATCCTGAGCCGCTTCCGATAGCAGAGATGTGATATCTCAATGCTTATACCAAACCTGAGACCCTTCCTATAACATGAGATGTGATATCCAACTCCTTCCCGTTCCAAACCTGAGACACTAACTATAGCATATGTGATATCCAACACCTTCCCATTCCAAACATGAGACCCTTCCTATAGCAAGAAAGTAATATCCAACTCCTACCCATTCCAATCCTGAGACCCTTCATGTAGCAAGAGATGTGATATCCAAATCCTTCCCATTCCAATCCTGAGACCCTTCCTATAACATGAGATGTGATATCCAACTCCTTCCCATTCCAACCTGAGACACTTCCTATAGCATGAGAAGGGATGTCCAACTCCTTCCCAATCCAATCCTGAGACCCTTCCGATAGCACAGATGTGATATCTCAATGCTTATACCAAACCTGAGACCCTTCCTATGGCATGAGATGTGATATCCAACTCCTTCCCAATCCAATCCTGAGACTCTTCCGATAGCAGAGACGTGATATCTCAATGCTTCTACCAAACCTGAGACCCTTCCTTTAGCATGAGATGTGATATCCAAATCCTTCACATTCCAATCCTGAGACCCTTCCTATAGCATGAGATGTGATATCTCAATGCTTTTAATACCAAACCTGAGATCCTTCCTATAACATGAGATGTGATATCCAATTCCTTCCCATTCCAAACCTGAGACCCTTCCTATTGGATGAGATGTGATATCCAACTCCTTCCCATTCCAACCCTGAGACCCTTCCTATAGCATGAGATGTGATGTCTCAATGCTTCTAATACCAAACCTGAGATCCTTCCTATAACATGAGATGTGATATCCAACTCCTTCCATTCCAATCCTGAGACCCGTCCTATAGCATGAGATGTGATATCTCAATGCTTATACCAAACCTGAGACCCTTCCTATAGCATGAGATGTGATATCCAACTGCTTCCCATTCCAATCCTGAGACCCTTCCTATAGCATGAGATGTGATATCTCAATGCTTCTAATACCAAACCTGAGATCCTTCCTCTAACATGAAATGTGATATCCAACTCCTTCCCTTTCCAAACCTAAGAGCCTATCTATACCATGAGATGTGATATCCAAGTCCTTCCCATTCCAACCCTTAGACCCTTCCTACAGCATGCAATATGATATCTCAATGATTCTAATAACAAACCTGAGACCCGTCCTATAACATGAGATGGGATATCCAACTCCTTCCCATTCCAATCCTGAGACACTTCCGATAGCAGAGATGTGATATCTCAATGCTTATACCAAACCTGAGACCCTTCCTATAACATGAGATGTGATATCCAAATCCTTCCCGTTCCAAACCTGAGACCCTTCCTTTAGCATGAGATGTGATATCCAGCACCTTCCCATTCCAATCCTGAGGCACTTCCTATAGCATGAGATGTTATATCTCAATGCTTCTAATATCAAAACTGAGACCCTCCCTATAGCATGAAATGTGATATCTAAGTCCTTCCCATTCCAATCCTGAGACCCTCCCTATAGCATGAGATGTGATATCCAACTCCTTCCCATTCCAATCCTGAGACCCTTCCTATAGCATGAGATATGATATCTCAATACTTCTAATACCAAACGTGAGATCCTTCCGATAACATGAGATGTGATATCCAAATCCTTCCCCTTCCAATCCTGAGACCCTCCCTTTAGCATGAGATGTGATATCCAACTCCTTCCTATTCCAATCCTGAGACTCTTCTGATAGCATGAGATGTGATATCTCAATGCTTCTAATACCAAACCTGAGATCCTTCCGATAGCATGAGATGTGATATCTCAATGCTTCTAATACCAAACCTGAGATCCTTCCTATAACATGAGATGTGATATCCAAATCCTTCCCCTTCCAAACCTGAGACCCTCCCTTTAGCATGAGATGTGATATCCAACTGCTTCGCATTCCAATCCTGAGACCCTTCCTATAGCATGAGATGTGATATCTCAATGCTTCTAATACCAAACCTGAGACCCTTCCTATTACATGAGATGGGAATATCCAACTCCTTCCCATTCCAATCCTGAGACCCTTCCGATAGCAGAGATGTGATATCTCAATGCTTATACCAAACCTGAGACCCTTCGTATGGCATGAGATGTGATATCCAACTCCTTGCTATTCAAATCCTGAGACCCTTCCTATAGCATGAGAAGGGATATCCAACTCCTTCCCAATCCAATCCTGAGACCCTTCCGATAGCAGAGACGTGATATCTCAATACTTCTACCAAACCTGAGACCCTTCCTTTAGCATGAGATGTGATATCCAAATCCTTCACATTCCAATCCTGAGACCCTTCCTATAGCATGGGATGTGATATCTCAATGCTTCTAATACCAAACCTGAGATCCTTCCTATAACATGAGATGTGATATCCAATTCCTTCCCATTCCAAACCTGAGACCCTTCCTATTGGATGAGTTGTGATATCCAACTCCTTCCCATTCCAACCCTGAGACCCTTCCTATAGCATGAGATGTGATGTCTCAATGATTCTAATACCAAACCTGAGATCCTTCCTATAACATGAGATGTGATATCCAACTCCTTCCATTCCAATCCTGAGACCCGTCCTATAGCATGAGATGTGATATCGCAATGCTTATACGAAACCTGAGACCCTTCCTATAGCATGAGATGTGATATCCAACTACTTCCCATTCCAATCCTTAGACCCTTCCTATAGCATGAGATGTGATATCTCAATGCTTCTAATACCAAACCTGAGATCCTTCCTCTAACATGAAATGTGATATCCAACTCCTTCCCTTTCCAAACCTAAGAGCCTATCTATAGCATGAGATGTGATATCCAGGTCCTTCCTATTCCAATCCTTAGACCCTTCCTACAGCATGCAATATGATATCTCAATGATTCTAATAACAAACCTGAGACCCGTCCTATAGCATGAGATATGATATCCAAGTCCTTCCCATTCCAATCCTGAGACCATCACATCTCATGCTATCAGAAGTATGTCAGGTTTGGTATTAGAGGCATTGAGATATCACATCTCATGCTATCATAAGGGTCTCAGGATTGGAATGGGAAGGAGTTGGATATCACATCTCATGTTATAGGAAGGATCTCAGGTTTGGTATTAGAAGAATTGAGACATCACATCTCATGCTATAGGAAGGGTCTCAGGATTGGAATGGGAAGAAGTTGGATATCACTTCTCATGCAATAGGAAGGGTCTCAGATTTGGTATAAGCATTGAGATATCACATCTAATGCTATAGGAAGGGTCTCAGGATTGGAATGGGAAGGAGTTGCATATGACATCTCAGGCCATAGGAAGGGTCTCAGGTTTGGTATAAGCATTGAGATATCACATCTCTGCTATCGGAAGGGTCTCAGGATTGGAATGGGAAGGAGTTGGATATCCCAAATCATGTTATAGGAAGGGTCTCAGGTTTGGTATTAGAAGCATTGAGATATCACATCTCATGCTATAGGAAGGGTCTCAGGATTGGAATGGGGAGGACTTGGCTGTCACATCTCATGTTATAGGAAGGCTCTCAGGTTTGGAAGGGGAAGGAGTTGGATATCACATTTCATGTTAGAGGAACGATCTCAGGTTTGGTATTAGAGGCCTTGAGATATCACATCTCATGCTATAGGAAGGGTCTCAGGATTGGAATGGGAAGGAGTTGGATATCACATCTCAAGCTATAGGAACGGTCTCAGGTTTGGTATAAGCATTGTGATATCACATCTCATGCTATAGGAAGGGTCTCAGGATTGGAATGGGAAGGAGTTGGATATCACATCTCATGTTATAGGAAAGATCTCAGGTTTGGTATTAGAAGCATTGCGACATCACATCTCATGTTATAGGAAGGGTCTCAGGATTGGAATGGGAAGAAGTTGGATATCACATCTCATGCTATAGGAAGGGTCTCAGGTTTGGTATAAGCATTGAGATATCACATCTCATGCTATAGGAAGGGTCTCAGGATTGGAATGGGAAGGAGTTGTATATGACATCTCATGCCATAGGAAGGGTCTCAGGTTTGGTATAAGCATTGAGATATCACATCACATGCTATAGGAAGGGTCTCAGGATTGGAATGGAAAGGACTTGGATATCACATCTCATGCTATAGGCAGGGTCTCAGGTTTGGAAAGGGAAGGAGATGGATATCACATTTCATGTTAGAGGTAGGATCTCAGGTTTGGTATTAGAGGCATTGAAATATCACATCTCATGCTATCAGATGGGTCTCAGGATTGGAATGGGAAGGAGTTGGATATCACATCTCATGCTAAAGGGAGGGTCTCAGGTTTGGAAGGGGAAGGATTTGGAAATCACATCTCATGTTATAGGAAGGATCTCAGGTTTGGTATTAGAAGCATTGAGATATCACATCTCATGCTATCGGAAGTATCTCAGGTTTGGTATTAGAGGCATTGAGATATCACATCTCATGCTATCATAAGGGTCTCAGGATTGGAATGGGAAGGAGTTGGATATCACATCTCATGTTATAGGAAGGATCTCAGGTTTGGTATTAGAAGCATTGAGACATCACATCTCATGCTATAGGAAGGGTCTCAGGATTGGAATGGGAAGGAGTTGGATATCACATCTCATGCTATAGGAAGGGTCTCAGATTTGGTATAAGCATTGAGATATCACATCACATGCTATAGGAAGGGTCTCAGGATTGGAATGGGAAGGACTTGGATATCACATTTCATGCTATAGGCAGGGTCTCAGGTTTGGAAAGGGAAGGAGATGGATATCACATTTCATGTTAGAGGTAAGATCTCAGGTTTGGTATTAAAGGCATTGAAATATCACATCTCATGCTATCAGAAGGGTCTCAGGATTGGAATGGGAAGGAGTTGGATATCACATCTCATGCTAAAGGGAGGGTCTCAGGTTTGGAAGTGGAAGGATTTGGAAATCACATCTCATGTTATAGGAAGGATCTCAGGTTTGGTATTAGAAGCATTGAGATATCAAGTCTCATGGTATAGGAAGGGTCTCAGAATTGGAATGGGAAGGAGTTGGATATCACATCTCAAGCTATAGGTAGGGTCTCAGGATTGGAATGGGAAGGAGTTTGATATCACATCTCATGCCATAGTATGGGTCTCAGGTTTGGTAGAAGCATTGGGATATCACATCTCATGCTATCGGAAGGGTATCAGTATTGGATTTGGAAGGAGTTGGATATGACATCTCAGGCCATAGGAAGGGTCTCAGGTTTGGTATAAGCATTGAGATATCACATCTCTGCTATCGGAAGGGTCTCAGGATTGGAATGGGAAGGAGTTGGATATCCCAAATCATGTTATAGGAAGGGTCTCAGGTTTGGTATTAGAAGCATTGAGATATCATATCTCATGCTATAGGAAGGGTCTCAGGATTGGAATGGGGAGGACTTGGATGTCACATCTGATGTTATAGGGAGGGTCTCAAGTTTGATATTAGAAGCATTGAGATAACAAATCTCATGATATCGGAAGGGTCTCAGGATTGGAATGGGAAGGAATTGGATATCACATCTCATGATAAAGGAAGGGTCTAAGGTTTGGAACTGGAAATATTTGGATATCACATCTCATGTTATAGGACGGGTCTCAGGTTTGGTATTAGAAGCATTGAGATATCAAGTCTCATGGTATAGGAAGGGTCTCAGAATTGGAATGGGAAGGAGTTGGATATCACATCTCAAGCTATAGGTAGGGTCTCAGGATTGGAATGGGAAGGAGTTTGATATCACATCTCATGCCATAGTATGGGTCTCAGGTTTGGTAGAAGCATTGGGATATCACATCTCATGCTATCGGAAGGGTATCAGTATTGGATTTGGAAGGAGTTGGATATCTCATCTCATGCTATAGGAAGGGTCTCAGGTTGGAATGGGAAGGAATTGGATATCACATTTCATTTTATAGGAAGGCTCTCAGGTTTGGAAGGGGAAGGAGTTGGATATCACATTTCATGTCAGAGGAAGGATCTCAGGTTTGGTATTAGAGGCCTTGAGATATCACACCTCATGCTATAGGAAGGGTCTCAGGATTGGAATGGGAAGGAGTTGGATATCACATCTCAAGCTATAGGAAGGGTCTCAGGTTTGGTATAAGCATTGAGATATCACATCTCATGCTATAGGAAGGGTCTCAGGATTGGAATGTGAAGGAGTTGGATATCACATCTCATGTTATAGGAAAGATCTCAGGTTTGGTATTAGAAGCATTGAGACATCACATCTCATGTTATAGGAAGGGTCTCAGGATTGGAATGGGAAGAAGTTGGGTATCACATCTCATGCTATAGGAAGAGTCTCAGGTTTGGAAGGGGAAGGAGTTGGATATCCAATCTCATGTTATAGGACTGGTCTCGGGTTTGGTATTAGAAGCATTGAGATATCACATCGCATGCTGTAGGAAGGTTCTCAGGTTTGGAATGGGGAGGAATTGGATATCACATCTCATGTTCATAGGAAGGATCTCAGGTCTGGTATTAGAAGCATTGAGATATCACATCTCATGCTATAGGAATGGTCTCAGGATTGGAATGGGAAGGAGTTGGATATTACACTCTTGCTATAGGAAGGGTCTCATGTTTGGAATGGGAAGGAGTTGGATATCACATATGCTATAGGAAGGGTCTCAGGTTTGGACCGGGAAGGAGTTGGATATCACATCTCATGTTATAGGAAAGGTCTCAGGTTTGGTATAAGCATTGAGATATCACATCTCTGTTATCGGAAGTGTCTCAGGATTGCAATGGGAAGGAGTTGGATATCCCATCTCATGTTATAGGACGGGTCTCAGGTTTGTTATTAGAATCATTGAGATATCACATCACATGCTATAGGAAGGGTCTCAGGATTGGAATGGGAAGGACTTGGATATCACATCTCATGCTATAGGCAGGGTCTCAGGTTTGGAAACCGAAGGAGATGGATATCACATTTCATGTTAGAGGTAGGATCTCAGGTTTGGTATTAGAGGCATTGAAATATCACATCTCATGCTATCAGAAGGGTCTCAGGATTGGAATGGGAAGGAGTTGGATATCAGATCTCATGCTAAAGGGAGGGTCTCAGGTTTGGAAGTGGAAGGATTTGGAAATCACATCTCATGTTATAGGAAGGATCTCAGGTTTGGTATTAGAAGCATTGAGATATCACATCTCATGCTATCAGAAGTATCTCAGGTTTGGTATTAGAGGCATTGAGATATCACATCTCATGCTATCATAAGGGTCTCGGGATTGGAATGGGAAGGAGTTGGATATCACATCTCATGTTATAGGAAGGATCTCAGGTTTGGTATTAGAAGAATTGAGACATCACATATCATGCTATAGGAAGGGTCTCAGGATTGGAATGGGAAGAAGTTGGATATCACATCTCATGCTATAGGAAGGGTCTCAGATTTGGTATAAGCATTGAGATATCACATCTAATGCTATAGGAAGGGTCTCAGGATTGGAATGGGAAGGAGTTGCATATGACATCTCAGGCCATAGGAAGGGTCTCAGGTTTGGTATAAGCATTGAGATATCACATCTCTGCTATCGGAAGGGTCTCAGGATTGGAATGGGAAGGAGTTGGATATCCCAAATTATGTTATAGGAAGGGTCTCAGGTTTGGTATTAGAAGCATTGAGATATCACATCTCATGCTATAGGAAGGGTCTCAGGATTGGAATGGGGAGGACTTGGATGTCACATCTCATGTTATAGGAAGGCTCTCAGGTTTGGAAGGGGAAGGAGTTGGATATCACATTTCATGTTAGAGGAACGATCTCAGGTTTGGTATTAGAGGCCTTGAGATATCACATCTCATGCTATAGGAAGGGTCTCAGGATTGGAATGGGAAGGAGTTGGATATCACATCTCAAGCTATAGGAACGGTCTCAGGTTTGGTATAAGCATTGTGATATCACATCTCATGCTATAGGAAGGGTCTCAGGATTGGAATGGGAAGGAGTTGGATATCACATCTCATGTTATAGGAAAGATCTCAGGTTTGGTATTAGAAGCATTGCGACATCACATCTCATGTTATAGGAAGGGTCTCAGGATTGGAATGGGAAGAAGTTGGATATCACATCTCATGCTATAGGAAGGGTCTCAGGTTTGGTATAAGCATTGAGATATCACATCTCATGCTATAGGAAGGGTCTCAGGATTGGAATGGGAAGGAGTTGTATATGACATCTCATGCCATAGGAAGGGTCTCAGGTTTGGTATAAGCATTGAGATATCACATCACATGCTATAGGAAGGGTCTCAGGATTGGAATGGAAAGGACTTGGATATCACATCTCATGCTATAGGCAGGGTCTCAGGTTTGGAAAGGGAAGGAGATGGATATCACATTTCATGTTAGAGGTAGGATCTTAGGTTTGGTATTAGAGGCATTGAAATATCACATCTCATGCTATCAGATGGGTCTCAGGATTGGAATGGGAAGGAGTTGGATATCACATCTCATGCTAAAGGGAGGGTCTCAGGTTTGGAAGGGGAAGGATTTGGAAATCACATCTCATGTTATAGGAAGGATCTCAGGTTTGGTATTAGAAGCATTGAGATATCACATCTCATGCTATCGGAAGTATCTCAGGTTTGGTATTAGAGGCATTGAGATATCACATCTCATGCTATCATAAGGGTCTCAGGATTGGAATGGGAAGGAGTTGGATATCACATCTCATGTTATAGGAAGGATCTCAGGTTTGGTATTAGAAGCATTGAGACATCACATCTCATGCTATAGGAAGGGTCTCAGGATTGGAATGGGAAGGAGTTGGATATCACATCTCATGCTATAGGAAGGGTCTCAGATTTGGTATAAGCATTGAGATATCACATCACATGCTATAGGAAGGGTCTCAGGATTGGAATGGGAAGGACTTGAATATCACATTTCATGCTATAGGCAGGGTCTCAGGTTTGGAAAGGGAAGGAGATGGATATCACATTTCATGTTAGAGGTAGGATCTCAGGTTTGATATTAGAGGCATTGAAATATCACATCTCATGCTATCAGAAGGGTCTCGGGATTGGAATGGGAAGGAGTTGGATATCACATCTCATGCTAAAGGGAGGGTCTCAGGTTTGGAAGTGGAAGGATTTGGAAATCACATCTCATGTTATAGGAAGGATCTCAGGTTTGGTATTAGAAGCATTGAGATATCACATCTCATGCTATCAGAAGTATCTCAGGTTTGGTGTTAGAGGCATTGAGATATCACATCTCATGCTATCAAAAGGGTCTCAGGATTGGAATGGGAAGGAGTTGGATATCACATCTCATGTTATAGGAAGGATCTCAGGTTTGGTATTAGAAGAATTGAGACATCACATCTCATGCTATAGGAAGGGTCTCAGGATTGGAATGGGAAGAAGTTGGATATCACATCTCATGCTATAGGAAGGGTCTCAGATTTGGTATAAGCATTGAGATATCACATCTAATGCTATAGGAAGGGTCTCAGGATTGGAATGGGAAGGAGTTGCATATGACATCTCAGGCCATAGGAAGGGTCTCAGGATTGGAATGGGAAGGACTTGGATATCACATCTCATGCTATAGGGAGGGTCTCAAGTTTGATATTAGAAGCTTTGAGATATCACATCTCATGATATCGGAAGGGTCTCAGGATTGGAATGGGAAGGAGTTGGATATCACATCTCATGATAAAGGAAGGGTCTAAGGTTTGGAAGGGGAAGGATTTGGATATCACATCTCATGTTATATTACGGGTCTCACGTCTGTATTAGAAGCATTGAGATATCAAGTCTCATAGTATAGGAAGGGTCTCAGAATTGGAATGGGAAGGAGTTGGATATCACATCTCAAGTTATAGGAAGGGTCTCAGGATTGGAATGGGAAGGACTTGGATATCACATCTCATGCTATAGGAAGGCTCTCAGGTTTGGAAGGGGAAAGAGTTGGATATCACATTTCATGTTAGAGGTAGAATCTCAGGTTTGGTATTAGAGGCATTGAGATATCACATCTCATGCTATCAGAAGGGTCTCAGGAATGGAATGGGAAGGAGTTGGATATCACATCTCATGCTAAAGGGAGGGTCTCAGGTTTGGAAGGGGAAGGATTTGGATATCACATCTCATGTTATAGGAAGGATCTCAGGTTTGGTATTAGAAGCATTGAGATATCACATCTCATGCTATCGGAAGGATCTCAGGTTTGGTATTAGAAGCATTGAGATATCACATCTCATGCTATCAGAAGAGTCTCAGGATTGGAATAGGAAGGAGTTCGATATCACATCTCATGCTAAAGGGAGGGTCTCAGGATTGGAAGGGGAAGGATTTGGATATCACATCTCATGTTATCGGAAGGATCTCACGTTTGGTATTAGAAGTATTGAGATATCATATCTCATGCTATAGGAAGGGTCTCAGGATTGGAATGGGAAGGAGTTGGATATCACATCTCATGCTATAGGGAGGGTCTCAGGATTGGAATGGGAAGGAGTTGGATATCACATATCATGCTATAGGGAGGGTCTCAGTTTTGATATTAGAAGCATTGAGATATCACATCTCATGCTATAGGAAGTGTCTCAGGATTGGAATGGGAAGGTGCTGGATATCACATCTCATGCTAAAGGAAGGGTCTCAGGTTTGGAACGGGAAGGATTTGGATATCACATCTCATGTTATAGGAAGGGTCTCAGGTTTGGTATAAGCATTGAGATATCAGCTTATACCAAACCTGAGACCCTTCCTATAGCATGAGATGTGATATCCAACTTCTTCCCATTCCAATCCTGAGACCCTTCCTATAACATGAGATGTGATGTCGCAATGCTTCTAATACCAAACCTGAGATCTTTCCTATAACATGAGATGTGATATCCAACTCCTTCCCATTCCAATCCTGAGTCCCTTCCTATAGCATGAGATGTGATATCACAATGCTTATACCAAACCTGAGACCGTTCCTATAGCTTGAGATGTGATATCCAACTCCTTCCCATTCCAATCCTGAGACCCTTCCTATAGCATGAGATGTGATATCTCAAGGCCTCTAATACCAAACCTGAGATCGTTCCTCTAACATGAAATGTGATATCCAACTCCTTCCCCTTCCAAACCTGAGAGCCTTCCTATAACATGAGATGTGATATCCAACTCCTTCCCATTCCAATCCTGAGACCCTTATGATAGCATGAGATGTGATATCTCAATGCCTCTAATACCAAACCTGAGATACTTCCGATAGCATGAGATGTGATATCTCAATGCTTCTAATACCAAACCTGAGATCCTTCCTATAACATGAGATGTGATTTCCAAATCCTTCCCCTTCCAAACCTGAGACCCTCCCTTTAGCATGAGATGTGATATCCAACTCCTTCCCATTCCAATCCTGAGACCCTTCTGATAGCATGAGATGTGATATTTCAATGCCTCTAATACCAAACCTGAGATCCTACCTCTAACATGAAATGTGATATCCATCTCCTTCCCTTTCCAAACCTGAGACCCTGCCTATAGCATGAGATGTGATATCCAAGTCCTTTCCATTCCAATCCTGAGACCCTTCCTATAGCATGTGATGTGATATCTCAATGCTTATACCAAACCTGAGACCCTTCCTATGGCATGCAATGTCATATACAACTCCTTCCCATTCCAAACCTGAGACCCTTCCTATAGCATGAGATGTGATATCTCAATGCTTATACCAAACCTGAGACCCTTCCTATAGCATGAGATGTGATATCTCAATGCCTCTAATACCAAACCTGAGATCCTTCCTCTAACGTGAAAAGTGATATCCAACTCCTTCCCTTTCCAAACCTGAGAGCCTACCTATAGCATGAGATGTGATATCACAATGCTTATACCAAACCTGAGACCGTTCCTATAGCTTGAGATGTGATATCCAACTCCTTCCCATTCTAATCCTGAGACCCTTCCTATAGCATGAGATGTGATATCTCAAGGCCTCTAATACCAAACCTGAGATCGTTCCTCTAACATGAAATGTGATATCCAACTCCTTCCCCTTCCAAACCTGAGAGCCTTCCTATAACATGAGATGTGGCATCCAAGTCCTCCCCATTCCAATCCTGAGACCCTTCCTATAGCATGAGATGTGATATCTCAATGCTTCTAATACCAATCCTGAGACCCTTCCTATAGCAAGAGATGTGATATCCAACTCCTTCCCCTTCCAAACTTGAGACCCTCCCTATAACATCAGATGTGACATCCAAGTCCTCCCCATTCCAATCCTGAGACCCTTCCTATAGCATGAGATGTGATATCTCAATGCTTCTAATACCAAACCTGAGACCCTTCCTATAACATGATTTGGGATATCCAACTCCTTCCCATTCCAATCCTGAGACCCTTCCGATAGCAGAGATGTGATATCTCAATGCTTATACCAAACCTGAGACCCTTCCTATGGCCTGAGATGTCATATGCAACTCCTTCCCATTCCAATCCTGAGACCCTTCCTATAGCATTAGATGTGATATCTCAATGCTTATACCAAATCTGAGACCCTTCCTATAGCATGAGATGTGATATCCAACTTCTTCCCATTCCAATCCTGAGACCCTTCCTATAGCATGAGATGTGATGTCTCAATTCTTCTAATACCAAACCTGAGATCCTTCCTATAACATGAGATGTGATATCCAACTCCTTCCCATTCCAATCCTGAGACCCTTATGATAGCATGAGATGTGATATCTCAATGCCTCTAACACCAAACCTGAGATACTTCTGATAGCATGAGATGTGATATCTCAATGCTTCTAATACCAAACCTGAGATCCTTCCTATAACATGAGATGTGATTTCCAAATCCTTCCACTTCCAAACCTGAGACCCTCCCTTTAGCATGAGATGTGATATCCAACTCCTTCCCATTCCAATCCCGAGACCCTTCTGATAGCATGAGATGTGATATTTCAATGCCTCTAATATCAAACCTGAGATCCTACCTCTAACATGAAATGTGATATCCATCTCCTTCCCTTTCCAAACCTGAGACCCTGCCTATAGCATGAAATGTGATATCCAAGTCCTTCCCATTCCAATCCTGAGACCCTTCCTATAGCATGTGATGTGATATCTCAATGCTTATACCAAATCTGAGACCCTTCCTATAGCATGAGATGTGATATCCAACTCCTTCCCATTCCAATCCTGAGACCCTTCCTATAGCATGAGATGTGATGTCTCAATGCTTCTAATACCAAACCTGAGATCCTTCCTATAACATGAGATGTGATATCCAACTCCTTCCCATTCCAATCCTGAGACCCTTATGATAGCATGAGATGTGATATCTCAATGCCTCTAATACCAAACCTGAGATACTTCCGATAGCATGAGATGTGATATCTCAATGCTTCTAATACCAAACCTGAGATCCTTCCTATAACATGAGATGTGATTTCCAAATCCTTCCCCTTCCAAACCTGAGACCCTCCCTTTAGCATGAGATGTGATATCCAACTCCTTCCCATTCCAATCCTGAGACCCATCTGATAGCATGAGATGTGATATTTCAATGCCTCTAATACCAAACCTGAGATCCTACCTCTAACATGAAATGTGATATCCATCTCCTTCCCTTTCCAAACCTGAGACCCTGCCTATAGCATGAGATGTGATATCCAAGTCCTTTCCATTCCAATCCTGAGACCCTTCCTATAGCATGTGATGTGATATCTCAATGCTTATACCAAACCTGAGACCCTTCCTATGGCATGAGATGTCATATACAACTCCTTCCCATTCCAATCCTGAGACCCTTCCTATAGCATGAGATGTGATATCTCAATGCTTATACCAAACCTGAGACCCTTCCTATAGCATGAGATGTGATATCCAACTTCTTCCCATTCCAATCCTGAGACCCTTCCTATAACATGAGATGTGATGTCGCAATGCTTCTAATACCAAACCTGAGATCTTTCCTATAACATGAGATGTGATATCCAACTCCTTCCCATTCCAATCCTGAGACCCTTCCTATAGCATGAGATGTGATATCACAATGCTTACACCAAACCTGAGACCGTTCCTATAGCTTGAGATGTGATATCCAACTCCTTCCCATTCCAATCCTGAGACCCTTCCTATAGCATGAGATGTGATATCTCAAGGCCTCTAATACCAAACCTGAGATCGTTCCTCTAACATGAAATGTGATATCCAACTCCTTCCCCTTCCAAACCTGAGAGCCTTCCTATAACATGAGATGTGACATCCAAGTCCTCCCCATTCCAATCCTGAGACCCTTCCTATAGCATGAGATGTGATATCTCAATGCTTCTAATACCAAACCTGAGACCCTTCCTATAACATAATTTGGGATATCCAACTCCTTCCCATTCCAATCCTGAGACCCTTCCGATAGCAGAGATGTGATATCTCAATGCTTATACCAAACCTGAGACCCTTCCTATGGCCTGAGATGTCGATGGGATATCCAACTTCTTCAAAATCCAATACTGATACCCTTCCGATAGCATGAGATGTGATATCCCAATGCTTCTACCAAACCTGAGACCCATACTATGGCATGAGATGTGATATCAAACTCCTTCCCATTCCAATCCTGAGACCCTTCCTATAGCTTGAGGTGTGATATCCAACTCCTTCCCATTCCAATTCTGAGACCCTTCTTATACCATGAGACTTGATATCTCAATGCTTCTAATACCAAACCTGAGACCCGTCCTATAACATGAGATGTGATATCCAAATCCTTCCCCTTCCAAACCTTAGACCCTTCCTTTATCATGAGATGTGGTATCCAACTCCTTCCCATTCCAATCCTGAGACCCTTCCGATATCATGAGATTTGTTATCTCAATGCTTCTAATATCAAACTTGAGATCCTCCCTATAGCATGAGATGTGACATCCAAGTCCTTCCCATTCCAATCCTGAGACCCTTCCTATAGCATGAGATGTGATATCTCTATGCTTCTAATACCAAACCTGAGACCCTTCCTATAACATGAGATGGGATATCCAACTCCTTCCCATTCCAATCCTGAGACCCTTCCGATAGCAGAGATGTGATATCTCAATGCTTATACCAAACCTGAGACCCTTCCTATGGCCTGAGATGTCATACACAACTCCTTCCCATTCCAATCCTGAGACCCTTCCTTTAGCATGAGATGTGATATCTCAATGCTTATACCAAATCTGAGACCCTTCCTATAGCATGAGATGTGATATCCAAATCCTTCCCATTCCAATCCTGAGACCCTTCCTATAGCATGAGATGTGATATCTCAATGCTTATACCAAACCTGAGAGCCTACCTATAGCATGAGATGTGATATCCAAGTCCATCCCATTCCAATCCTTAGACCCTTCCTACAGCATGCGATGTGATATCTCAATGATTCTAATACCAAACCAGAGACTCTTACTATAACATGAGATGTGATATCCAACTCCTTCCCATTCCAATCCTGAGCCGCTTCCGATAGCAGAGATGTGATATCTCAATGCTTATACCAAACCTGAGACCCTTCCTATAACATGAGATGTGATATCCAACTCCTTCCCGTTCCAAACCTGAGACACTAACTATAGCATGAGATGTGATATCCAGCTCCTTCCCATTCCAATCCTGAGACACTTCCGATAGCATGAGATGTGATATCTCAATGCTTCTAATATCAAAACTGAGACCCTCCCTATAGCATGATATGTGATATCTAAGTCCTTCCCATTCCAATCCTGAGACACTCCCTATAGCAAGAAAGTAATATCCAACTCCTACCCATTCCAATCCTGAGACCCTTCCTATAGCAAGAGATGTGATATCCAAATCCTTCCCATTCCAATCCTGAGACCCTTCCTATAACATGAGATGTGATATCCAACTCCTTCCCATTCCAACCTGAGACACTTCCTATAGCATGAGAAGGGATATCCAACTCCTTCCCAATCCAATCCTGCGACCCTTTCGATAGCAGAGACGTGATATCTCAATGCTTCTACCAAACCTGAGACCCTTCCTTTAGCATGAGATGTGATATCCAAATCCTTCACATTCCATTCCTGAGACCCTTCCTATAGCAAGAGATGTGATATCTCAATGCTTCTAATACCAAACCTGAGATCCTTCCTATAACATGAGATGTGATATCCAATTCCTTCCCATTCCAAACCTGAGACCCTTCCTATTGGATGAGATGTGATATCCAACTCCTTCCCATTCCAACCCTGAGACCCTTCCTATAGCATGAGATGTGATGTCTCAATGCTTCTAATACCAAACCTGAGATCCTTCCTATAACATGAGATGTGATATCCAACTCCTTCCATTCCAATCCTGAGACCCGTCCTATAGCATGAGATGTGATATCTCAATGCTTATACTAAACCTGAGACCCTTCCTATAGCATGAGATGTGATATCCAACTACTTCCCATTCCAATCCTGAGACCCTTCCTATAGCATGAGATGTGATATCTCAATGCTTCTAATACCAAACCTGAGATCCTTCCTCTAACATGAAATGTGATATCCAACTCCTTCCCTTTCCAAACCTAAGAGCCTATCTATAGCATGAGATGTGATATCCAAGTCCTTCCCATTCCAACCCTTAGACCCTTCCTACAGCATGCAATATGATATCTCAATGATTCTAATAACAAACCTGAGACCCGTCCTATAACATGAGATGTGATATCCAACTCCTTCCCATTCCAATCCTGAGACACTTCCGATAGCAGAGATGTGATATCTCAATGCTTATACCAAACCTGAGACCCTTCCTATAACATGAGATGTGATATCCAAATCCTTCCCGTTCCAAACCTGAGACCCTTCCTTTAGCATGAGATGTGATATCCAGCTCCTTCCCATTCCAATCCTGAGACACTTCCGATAGCATGAGATGTGATATCTCAATGCTTCTAATATCAAAACTGAGACCCTCCCTATAGCATGATATGTGATATCTAAGTCCTTCCCATTCCAATCCTGAGACACTCCCTATAGCATGAGATGTGATATCCAACTCTTTCCCATTCCACTCCTGAGACCCTTCCTATAGCATGAGATATGATATCTCAATATTTCTAATACCAAACGTGAGATCCTTCCGATAACATGAGATGTGATATCCAAATCCTTCCCCTTCCAAACCTGAGACCCTCCCTTTAGCATGAGATGTGATATCCAACTCCTTCCCATTCCAATCCTGAGACCCTTCTGATAGCATGAGATGTGATATCTCAATGCTTCTAATACCAAACCTGAGATCCTTCCGATAGCATGAGATGTGATATCTCAATGCTTCTAATACCAAACCTGAGATCCTTCCTATAACATGAGATGTGATATCCAAATCATTCCCCTTCCAAACCTGAGACCCTCCCTTTAGCATGAGATGTGATATCCAACTCCTTCCCATTCCATTCCTGAGACCCTTCTGAAAGCATGAGATGTGATATCTCAATGCCTCTAATACCAAACCTGAGATCCTACCTCTAACATGAAATGTGATATCCAACTCTTTCCCCTTCCAAACCTGAGAGCCTTCCTATAGCATGAGATGTGATATCCAAGTCCTTCCCATTCCAATCCTGAGACCCTTCCTATAGCTTGAGATGTGATATCCAACTCCTTCCCATTCCAATTCTGAGACCCTTCCTATACTCTGAGACTTGATATCTCAATGCTTCTAATACCAAACCTGAGACCCGTAATATAACATGAGATGTGATATCCAAATCCTTCCCCTTCCAAACCTTAGACCCTTCCTTTATCATGAGATGTGATATCCAACTCCTTCCCATTCCAATCCTGAGACCCTTCCGATATCATGAGATGTGATATCTCAAAGCTTCTAATATCAAACTTGAGACCCTCCCTATAGCAGGGGATGTGATATCCAAGTCCTTCCCATTCCAATCCTGAGACCCTTCCTATAGCATGAGATGTGATATCTCAATGCTTCTAATACCAAACCAATGACCCTTCCTATAACATGAGATGGGAATATCCAACTCCTTCCCATTCCAATCCTGAGACCCTTCCGATAGCAGAGATGTGATATCTCAATGCTTATACCAAACCTGAGACCCTTCCTATGGCATGAGATGTGATATCCAACTCCTTGCCATTCAAATCCTGAGACCCTTCCTATAGCATGAGAAGGGATATCCAACTCCTTCCCAATCCAATCCTGAGACCCTTCCGATAGCAGAGACGTGATATCTCAATGCTTCTACCAAACCTGAGACCCTTCCTTTAGCATGAGATGTGATATCCAAATCCTCCACATTCCAATCCTGAGACCCTTCCTATAGCATGAGATGTGATATCTCAATGCTTCTAATACCAAACCTGAGATCTTTCCTATAACATGAGATGTGATATCCAATTCCTTCCCATTCCAAACCTGAGACCCTTCCTATTGGATGAGATGTGATATCCAACTCCTTCCCATTCCAACCCTGAGACCCTTCCTATAGCATGAGATGTGATGTCTCAATGCTTCCAATACCAAACCTGAGATCCTTCCTATAACATGATATGTGATATCCAACTCCTTCCATTCCAATCCTGAGACCTGTCCTATAGCATGAGATGTGATATCTCAATGCTTATACCAAACCTGAGACCCTTCCTATAGCATGAGATGTGATATCCAACTACTTCCCATTCCAATCCTGAGACCCTTCATATAGCATGAGATGTGATATCTCAATGCTTCTAATACCAAACCTGAGATCCTTCCTCTAACATGAAATGTGATATCCAACTCCTTCCCTTTCCAAACCTAAGAGCCTATCTATAGCATGAGATGTGATATCCAAGTCCTTCCCATTCCAATCCTTAGACCCTTACTACAGCATGCAATATGATATCTCAATGATTCTAATAACAAACCTGAGACCCGTCCTATAGCATGAGATATGATATCCAAGTCCTTCCCATTCCAATCCTGAGACCCTTCCTATATCATGAAATGTGATATCCAACTCCTTCCCATTCCAACCTGAGACCCTTCCTATAGCATGAGATGGGATATCCAACTTCTTCCAAATCCAATACTGATACCCTTCCGATAGCATGAGATGTGATATCCCAATGCTTCTACCAAACCTGAGACCCATACTATGGCATGAGATGTGATATCAAACTCCTTCCCATTCCAATCCTGAGACCCTTCCTATAGCTTGAGGTGTGATATCCAACTCCTTCCCATTCCAATTCTGAGACCCTTCTTATACCATGAGACTTGATATCTCAATGCATCTAATACCAAACCTGAGACCCGTCCTATAACATGAGATGTGATATCCAAATCCTTCCCCTTCCAAACCTTAGACCCTTCCTTTATCATGAGATGTGATATCCAACTCCTTCCCATTCCAATCCTGAGACCCTTCCGATATCATGAGATTTGTTATCTCAATGCTTCTAATATCAAACTTGAGACCCTCCCTATAGCATGAGATGTGACATCCAAGTCCTTCCCATTCCAATCCTGAGACCCTTCCTATAACATGAGATGTGATATCCAACTCCTTCCCATTCCAACCTGAGACACTTCCTATAGCATGAGAAGGGATATCTAACTCCTTCCCAATCCAATCCCGAGACCCTTCCGATAGCAGAGATGTGATATCTCAATGCTTATACCAAACCTGAGACCCTTCCTATGGCATGAGATGTGATATCCAACTCCTTGCCATTCAAATCCTGAGATCCTTCCTATAGCATGAGATGTGATATCTCTATGCTTCTAATACCAAACCTGAGACCCTTCCTATAACATGAGATGGGATATCCAACTGCTTCCCATTCCAATCCTGAGACCCTTCCGATAGCAGAGATGTGATATCTCAATGCTTATACCAAACCTGAGAACCTTCCTATGGCCTGAGATGTCATATACAACTCCTTCCCATTCCAATCCTGAGACCCTTCCTTTAGCATGAGATGTGATATCTCAATGCTTATACCAAATCTGAGACCCTTCCTATAGCATGAGATGTGATATCCAATTCCTTCCCATTCCAATCCTGAGACCCTTCCTATAGCATGAGATGTGATATCTCAATGCTTATACCAAACCTGAGAGCCTACCTATAGCATGAGATGTGATATCCAAGTCCATCCCATTCCAATCGTTAGACCTTTCCTACAGCATGCGATGTGATATCTCAATGATTCTAATACCAAACCAGAGACTCTTCCTATAACATGAGATGGGATATCCAACTCCTTCCCATTCCAATCCTGAGCCGCTTCCGATAGCAGAGATGTGATATCTCAATGCTTATACCAAACCTGAGACCCTTCCTATAACATGAGATGTGATATCCAACTCCTTCCCGTTCCAAACCTGAGACACTAACTATAGCATATGTGATATCCAACACCTTCCCATTCCAAACATGAGACCCTTCCTATAGCAAGAAAGTAATATCCAACTCCTACCCATTCCAATCCTGAGACCCTTCCTATAGCAAGAGATGTGATATCCAAATCCTTCCCATTCCAATCCTGAGACCCTTCCTATAACATGAGATGTGATATCCAACTCCTTCCCATTCCAACCTGAGACACTTCCTATAGCATGAGAAGGGATATCCAACTCCTTCCCAATCCAATCCTGAGACCCTTCCGATAGCACAGATGTGATATCTCAATGCTTATACCAAACCTGAGACCCTTCCTATGGCATGAGATGTGATATCCAACTCCTTCCCAATCCAATCCTGAGACTCTTCCGATAGCAGAGACGTGATATCTCAATGCTTCTACCAAACCTGAGACCCTTCCTTTAGCATGAGATGTGATATCCAAATCCTTCACATTCCAATCCTGAGACCCTTCCTATAGCATGAGATGTGATATCTCAATGCTTTTAATACCAAACCTGAGATCCTTCCTATAACATGAGATGTGATATCCAATTCCTTCCCATTCCAAACCTGAGACCCTTCCTATTGGATGAGATGTGATATCCAACTCCTTCCCATTCCAACCCTGAGACCCTTCCTATAGCATGAGATGTGATGTCTCAATGCTTCTAATACCAAACCTGAGATCCTTCCTATAACATGAGATGTGATATCCAACTCCTTCCATTCCAATCCTGAGACCCGTCCTATAGCATGAGATGTGATATCTCAATGCTTATACCAAACCTGAGACCCTTCCTATAGCATGAGATGTGATATCCAACTGCTTCCCA
Source organism: Ambystoma mexicanum (assembly GCF_040938575.1). Classification (NCBI taxonomy): domain Eukaryota; kingdom Metazoa; phylum Chordata; class Amphibia; order Caudata; family Ambystomatidae; genus Ambystoma; species Ambystoma mexicanum. The sequence continues at coordinate 720,354 of NW_027182447.1, forward strand.
TTCCAATCCTGAGACCCTTCCTATAGCATGAGATGTGATATCTCAATGCTTCTAATACCAAACCTGAGATCCTTCCTCTAACATGAAATGTGATATCCAACTCCTTCCCTTTCCAAACCTAAGAGCCTATCTATACCATGAGATGTGATATCCAAGTCCTTCCCATTCCAACCCTTAGACCCTTCCTACAGCATGCAATATGATATCTCAATGATTCTATTAACAAACCTGAGACCCGTCCTATAACATGAGATGGGATATCCAACTCCTTCCCATTCCAATCCTGAGACACTTCCGATAGCAGAGATACGATATCTCACTGCTTATACCAAACCTGAGACCATTCCCATAGCATGAGATGTGATATCCAACTCCTTCCCATTCCAATCCTCAGACCCTTCCTATAGCATGAGATGTGATATCTCAATGCTTCTAATATCAAACTTGAGACCCTACCTATAGCATGAGATGTGATATCCAAGTCCTTCCCATTACAATCCTGAGACACTTCCTATAAAATGAGATGTGATATCCAACTCCTTCCCATTCCAATCCTGAGACCCTTCCTATAGCATGAGATATGATATCTCAATACTTCTAATACCAAACGTGAGATCCTTCCGATAACATGAGATGTGATATCCAAATCCTTCCCCTTCCAAACCTGAGACCCTCCCTTTAGCATGAGATGTGATATCCAACTCCTTCCCATTCCAATCCTGAGACCCTTCTGATAGCATGAGATGTGATATCTCAATGCTTCTAATACCAAACCTGAGATCCTTCCTATAACATGAGATGTGATATCCAAATCCTTTCCCTTCCAAACCTGAGACCCTCCCTTTAGCATGAGATGTGATATCCAACTCCTTCCCATTCCATTCCCGAGACCCTTCTGATAGCATGAGATGTGATATCTCAATGCCTCTAATACCAAACCTGAGATCCTACCTCTAACATGAAATGTGATATCCAACTCTTTCCCCTTCCAAACCTGAGAGCCTTCCTATAGCATGAGATGTGATATCCAAGTCCTTCCCATTCCAATCCTGAGACCCTTCCTATAGCTTGAGATGTGATATCCAACTCCTTCCCATTCCAATTCTGAGACCCTTCCTATACTCTGAGACTTGATATCTCAATGCTTCTAATACCAAACCTGAGACCCGTAATATAACATGAGATGTGATATCCAAATCCTTCCCCTTCCAAACCTTAGACCCTTCCTTTATCATGAGATGTGATATCCAACTCCTTCCCATTCCAATCCTGAGACCCTTCCGATATCATGAGATGTGATATCTCAAAGCTTCTAATATCAAACTTGAGACCCTCCCTATAGCATGAGATGTGATATCCAAGTCCTTCCCATTCCAATCCTGAGACCCTTCCTATAGCATGAGATGTGATATCTCAATGCTTCTAATACCAAACCTGAGACCCTTCCTATTACATGAGATGGGAATATCCAACTCCTTCCCATTCCAATCCTGAGACCCTTCCGATAGCAGAGATGTGATATCTCAATGCTTATACCAAACCTGAGACCCTTCGTATGGCATGAGATGTGATATCCAACTCCTTGCCATTCAAATCCTGAGACCCTTCCTATAGCATGAGAAGGGATATCCAACTCCTTCCCAATCCAATCCTGAGACCCTTCCGATAGCAGAGACGTGATATCTCAATGCTTCTACCAAACCTGAGACCCTTCCTTTAGCATGAGATATGATATCCAAATCCTTCACATTCCAATCCTGAGACCCTTCCTATAGCATGAGATGTGATATCTCAATGCTTCTAATACCAAACCTGAGATCCTTCCTATAACATGAGATGTGATATCCAATTCCTTCCCATTCCAAACCTGAGACCCTTCCTATTGGATGAGTTGTGATATCCAACTCCTTCCCATTCCAACCCTGAGACCCTTCCTATAGCATGAGATGTGATGTCTCAATGATTCTAATACCAAACCTGAGATCCTTCCTATAACATGAGATGTGATATCCAACTCCTTCCATTCCAATCCTGAGACCCGTCCTATAGCATGAGATGTGATATCTCAATGCTTATACCAAACCTGAGACCCTTCCTATAGCATGAGATGTGATATCCAACTACTTCCCATTCCAATCCTGAGACCCTTCCTATAGCATGAGATGTGATATCTCAGTGCTTCTAATACCAAACCTGAGATCCTTCCTCTAACATGAAATGTGATATCCAACTCCTTCCCTTTCCAAACCTAAGAGCCTATTTATAGCATGAGATGTGATATCCAGGTCCTTCCTATTCCAATCCTTAGACCCTTCCTACAGCATGCAATATGATATCTCAATGATTCTAATAACAAACCTGAGACCCGTCCTATAGCATGAGATATGATATCCAAGTCCTTCCCATTCCAATCCTGAGACCCTTCCTATAACATGAAATGTGATATCCAACTCCTTCCCATTCCAACCTGAGACCCTTCCTATAGCATGAGATGGGATATCCAACTTCTTCAAAATCCAATACTGATACCCTTCCGATAGCATGAGATGTGATATCCCAATGCTTCTACCAAACCTGAGACCCATACTATGGCATGAGATGTGATATCAAACTCCTTCCCATTCCAATCCTGAGACCCTTCCTATAGCTTGAGGTGTGATATCCAACTCCTTCCCATTCCAATTCTGAGACCCTTCTTATACCATGAGACTTGATATCTCAATGCTTCTAATACCAAACCTGAGACCCGTCCTATAACATGAGATGTGATATCCAAATCCTTCCCCTTCCAAACCTCAGACCCTTCCTTTATCATGAGATGTGATATCCAACTCCTTCCCATTCCAATCCTGAGACCCTTCCGATATCATGAGATTTGTTATCTCAATGCTTCTAATATCAAACTTGAGACCCTCCCTATAGCATGAGATGTGACATCCAAGTCCTTCCCATTCCAATCCTGAGACCCTTCCTATAGCATGAGATGTGATATCTCTATGCTTCTAATACCAAACCTGAGATCCTTCCTATAACATGAGATGGGATATCCAACTCCTTCCCATTCCAATCCTGAGACCTTTCCGATAGCAGAGATGTGATATCTCAATGCTTATACCAAACCTGAGAACCTTCCTATGGCCTGAGATGTCATATACAACTCCTTCCCATTCCAATCCTGAGACTCTTCCTTTAGCATGATATGTGATATCTCAATGCTTATACCAAATCTGAGACCCTTCCTATAGCATGAGATGTGATATCCAATTCCTTCCCATTCCAATCCTGAGACCCTTCCTATAGCATGAGATGTGATATCTCAATGCTTATACCAAACCTGAGAGCCTACCTATAGCATGAGATGTGATATCCAAGTCCATCCCATTCCAATCCTTAGACCCTTCCTACAACATGCAATGTGATATCTCAATTATTCTAATACCAAACCAGAGACTCTTCCTATAACATGAGATGGGATATCCAACTCCTTCCCATTCCAATCCTGAGCCGCTTCCGATAGCAGAGATGTGATATCTCAATGCTTATACCAAACCTGAGACCCTTCCTATAACATGAGATGTGATATCCAACTCCTTCCCGTTCCAAACCTGAGACACTAACTATAGCATATGTGATATCCAACTCCTTCCCATTCCAAACATGAGACCCTTCCTATAGCAAGAAAGTAATATCCAACTCCTTCCCATTCCAATCCTGAGACCCTTCCTATAACATGAGATGTGATATCCAACTCCTTCCCATTCCAACCTGAGACACTTCCTATAGCATGAGAAGGGATATCCAACTCATTCCCAATCCAATCCTGAGACCCTTCCGATAGCAGAGATGTGATATCTCAATGCTTATACCAAACCTGAGACCCTTCCTATGGCATGAGATGTGATATCTAACTCCTTGCCATTCAAATCCTGAGACCCTTCCTATAGCATGAGAAGGGATATCCAACTCCTTCCCAATCCAATCCTGAGACCCTTCCGATAGCAGCGACGTGATATCTCAATGCTTCTACCAAACCTGAGACCCTTCCTTTAGCATGAGATGTGATATCCAAATCCTTCACATTCCAATCCTGAGACCCTTCCTATAGCATGAGATGTGATATCTCAATGCTTCTAATACCAAACCTGAGATCCTTCCTATAACATGAGATCTGATATCCAACTCCTTCCATTCCAATCCTGAGACCCTTCCTATAGCATGAGATGTGATATCTCAATGCTTATACCAAACCTGAGACCCTTCCTATAGCATGAGATGTGATATCCAACTCCTTCCCATTCCAATCCTGAGACCCTTCCTATAGCATGAGATGTGATATCTCAATGCTTCTAATACCAAACCTGAGATCCTTCCTCTAACATGAAATGTGAGATCCAACTCCTTCCCTTTCCAAACCTAAGAGCCTATCTATAGCATGAGATGTGATATCCAAGTCCTTCACATTCCAACCCTTAGACCCTTCCTACAGCATGCAATATGATATCTCAATGATTCCAATAACAAACCTGAGACCCGTCCTATAACATGAGATGGGATATCCAACTCCTTCCTATTCCAATCCTGAGACTCTTCTGATAGCATGAGATGTGATATCTCAATGCTTCTAATACCAAACCTGAGATCCTTCCGATAGCATGAGATGTGATATCTCAATGCTTCTAATACCAAACCTGAGATCCTTCCTATAACATGAGATGTGATATCCAAATCCTTCCCCTTCCAAACCTGAGACCCTCCCTTTAGCATGAGATGTGATATCCAACTGCTTCCCATTCCAATCCTGAGACCCTTCCTATAGCATGAGATGTGATATCTCAATGCTTCTAATACCAAACCTGAGATCCTTCCTCTAACATGAAATGTGATATCCAACTCCTTCCCTTTCCAAACCTAAGAGCCTATCTATACCATGAGATGTGATATCCAAGTCCTTCCCATTCCAACCCTTAGACCCTTCCTACAGCATGCAATATGATATCTCAATGATTCTAATAACAAACCTGAGACCCGTCCTATAACATGAGATGGGATATCCAACTCCTTCCCATTCCAATCCTGAGACACTTCCGATAGCAGAGATGTGATATCTCAATGCTTATACCAAACCTGAGACCCTTCCTATAACATGAGATGTGATATCCAAACCCTTCCCGTTCCAAACCTGAGACCCTTCCTTTAGCATGAGATGTGATATCCAGCACCTTCCCATTCCAATCCTGAGACACTTCCTATAGCATGAGATGTGATATCTCAATGCTTCTAATATCAAAACTGAGACCCTCCCTATAGCATGATATGTGATATCTAAGTCCTTCCCATTCCAATCCTGAGACCCTCCCTATAGCATGAGATGTGATATCCAACTCCTTCCCATTCCAATCCTGAGACCCTTCCTATAGCATGAGATATGATATCTCAATACTTCTAATACCAAACGTGAGATCCTTCCGATAACATGAGATGTGATATCCAAATCCTTCCCCTTCCAATCCTGAGACCCTCCCTTTAGCATGAGATGTGATATCCAACTCCTTCCTATTCCAATCCTGAGACTCTTCTGATAGCATGAGATGTGATATCTCAATGCTTCTAATACCAAACCTGAGATCCTTCCGATAGCATGAGATGTGATATCTCAATGCTTCTAATACCAAACCTGAGATCCTTCCTATAACATGAGATGTGATATCTAAATCCTTCCCCTTCCAAACCTGAGACCCTCCCTTTAGCATGAGATGTGATATCCAACTCCTTCCCATTCCATTCCTGAGACCCTTCTGATAGCATGAGATGTGATATCTCAATGCCTCTAATACCAAACCTGAGATCCTACCTCTAACATGAAATGTGATATCCAACTCTTTCCCCTTCCAAACCTGAGAGCCTTCCTATAGCATGAGATGTGATATCCAAGTCCTTCCCATTCCAATCCTGAGACCCTTCCTATAGCTTGAGATGTGATATCCAACTCCTTCCCATTCCAATTCTGAGACCCTTCCTATACTATGAGACTTGATATCTCAATGCTTCTAATACAAACGTGAGACCCGTAATATAACATGAGATGTGATATCCAAATCCTTCCCCTTCCAAACCTTAGACCCTTCCTTTATCATGAGATGTGATATCCAACTCCTTCCCATTCCAATCCTGAGACCCTTCCGATATCATGAGATGTGATATCTCAAAGCTTCTAATATCAAACTTGAGACCCTCCCTATAGCATGAGATGTGATATCCAAGTCCTTCCCATTCCAATCCTGAGACCCTTCCTATAGCATGAGATGTGATATCTCAATGCTTCTAATACCAAACCTGAGACCCTTCCTATAACATGAGATGGGAATATCCAACTCCTTCCCATTCCAATCCTGAGACCCTTCCGGTAGCAGAGATGTGATATCTCAATGCTTATACCAAACCTGAGATCCTTCCTATAACATGAGATGTGATATCCAACTCCTTCCCATTCCAATCCTGAGACACTTCCTATAGCATGAGATGTGATATCTCACTGCTTATACCAAACCTGAGACCCTTCCCATAGCATGAGATGTGATATCCAACTTCTTCCCATTCCAATCCTCAGACCCTTCCTATAGCATGAGATGTGATATCTCAATGCTTCTAATATCAAACTTGAGACCCTACCTATAGCATGAGATGTGATATCCAAGTCCTTCCCATTACAATCCTGAGACACTTCCTATAACATGAGATGTGATATCCAACTCCTTCCCATTCCAATCCTGAGACCCTTCCTATAGCATGAGATATGATATCTCAATACTTCTAATACCAAACGTGAGATCCTTCCGATAACATGAGATGTGATATCCAAATCCTTCCCCTTCCAAACCTGAGACCCTCCCTTTAGCATGAGATGTGATATCCAACTCCTTCCCATTCCAATCCTGAGACCCTTCTGATAGCATGAGATGTGATATCTCAATGCTTCTAATACCAAACCTGAGATCCTTCCTATAACATGAGATGTGATATCCAAATCCTTTCCCTTCCAAACCTGAGACCCTCCCTTTAGCATGAGATGTGATATCCAACTCCTTCCCATTCCATTCCCGAGACCCTTCTGATAGCATGAGATGTGATATCTCAATGCCTCTAATACCAAACCTGAGATCCTACCTCTAACATGAAATGTGATATCCAACTCTTTCCCCTTCCAAACCTGAGAGCCTTCCTATAGCATGAGATGTGATATCCAAGTCCTTCCCATTCCAATCCTGAGACCCTTCCTATAGCTTGAGATGTGATATCCAACTCCTTCCCATTCCAATTCTGAGACCCTTCCTATACTCTGAGACTTGATATCTCAATGCTTCTAATACCAAACCTGAGACCCGTAATATAACATGAGATGTGATATCCAAATCCTTCCCCTTCCAAACCTTAGACCCTTCCTTTATCATGAGATGTGATATCCAACTCCTTCCCATTCCAATCCTGAGACCCTTCCGATATCATGACATGTGATATCTCAAAGCTTCTAATATCAAACTTGAGACCCTCCCTATACCATGAGATGTGATATCCAAGTCCTTCCCATTCCAATCCTGAGACCCTTCCTATAGCATGAGATGTGATATCTCAATGCTTCTAATACCAAACCTGAGACCCTTCCTATTACATGAGATGGGAATATCCAACTCCTTCCCATTCCAATCCTGAGACCCTTCCGATAGCAGAGATGTGATATCTCAATGCTTATACCAAACCTGAGACCCTTCGTATGGCATGAGATGTGATATCCAACTCCTTGCCATTCAAATCCTGAGACCCTTCCTATAGCATGAGAAGGGATATCCAACTCCTTCCCAATCCAATCCTGAGACCCTTCCGATAGCAGAGACGTGATATCTCAATGCTTCTACCAAACCTGAGACCCTTCCTTTAGCATGAGATGTGATATCCAAATCCTTCACATTCCAATCCTGAGACCCTTCCTATTGGATGAGTTGTGATATCCAACTCCTTCCCATTCCAACCCTGAGACCCTTCCTATAGCATGAGATGTGATGTCTCAATGATTCTAATACCAAACCTGAGATCCTTCCTATAACATGAGATGTGATATCCAACTCCTTCCATTCCAATCCTGAGACCCGTCCTATAGCATGAGATGTGATATCTCAATGCTTATACCAAACCTGAGACCCTTCCTATAGCATGAGATGTGATATCCAACTACTTCCCATTCCAATCCTGAGACCCTTCCTATAGCATGAGATGTGATATCTCAGTGCTTCTAATACCAAACCTGAGATCCTTCCTCTAACATGAAATGTGATATCCAACTCCTTCCCTTTCCAAACCTAAGAGCCTATCTATAGAATGAGATGTGATATCCAGGTCCTTCCTATTCCAATCCTTAGACCCTTCCTACAGCATGCAATATGATATCTCAATGATTCTAATAACAAACCTGAGACCCGTCCTATAGCATGAGATATGATATCCAAGTCCTTCCCATTCCAATCCTGAGACCCTTCCTATAACATGAAATGTGATATCCAACTCCTTCCCATTCCAACCTGAGACCCTTCCTATAGCATGAGATGGGATATCCAACTTCTTCGAAATCCAATACTGATACCCTTCCGATAGCATGAGATGTGATATCCCAATGCTTCTACCAAACCTGAGACCCATACTATGGCATGAGATGTGATATCAAACTCCTTCCCATTCCAATCCTGAGACCCTTCCTATAGCTTGAGGTGTGATATCCAACTCCTTCCCATTCCAATTCTGAGACCCTTCTTATACCATGAGACTTGATATCTCAATGCTTCTAATACCAAACCTGAGACCCGTCCTATAACATGAGATGTGATATCCAAATCCTTCCCCTTCCAAACCTTAGACCCTTCCTTTATCATGAGATGTGATATCCAACTCCTTCCCATTCCAATCCTGAGACCCTTCCGATATCATGAGATTTGTTATCTCAATGCTTCTAATATCAAACTTGAGACCCTCCCTATAGCATGAGATGTGACATCCAAGTCCTTCCCATTCCAATCCTGAGACCCTTCCTATAGCATGAGATGTGATATCTCTATGCTTCTAATACCAAACCTGAGATCCTTCCTATAACATGAGATGGGATATCCAACTCCTTCCCATTCCAATCCTGAGACCTTTCCGATAGCAGAGATGTGATATCTCAATGCTTATACCAAACCTGAGAACCTTCCTATGGCCTGAGATGTAATATACAACTCCTTCCCATTCCAATCCTGAGACCCTTCCTTTAGCATGATATGTGATATCTCAATGCTTATACCAAATCTGAGACCCTTCCTATAGCATGAGATGTGATATCCAATTCCTTCCCATTCCAATCCTGAGACCCTTCCTATAGCATGAGATGTGATATCTCAATGCTTATACCAAACCTGAGAGCCTACCTATAGCATGAGATGTGATATCCAAGTCCATCCCATTCCAATCCTTAGACCCTTCCTACAACATGCAATGTGATATCTCAATTATTCTAATACCAAACCAGAGACTCTTCCTATAACATGAGATGGGATATCCAACTCCTTCCCATTCCAATCCTGAGCCGCTTCCGATAGCAGAGATGTGATATCTCAATGCTTATACCAAACCTGAGACCCTTCCTATAACATGAGATGTGATATCCAACTCCTTCCCGTTCCAAACCTGAGACACTAACTATAGCATATGTGATATCCAACTCCTTCCCATTCCAAACATGAGACCCTTCCTATAGCAAGAAAGTAATATCCAACTCCTACCCATTCCAATCCTGAGACCCTTCCTATAGCAAGAGATGTGATATCCAAATCCTTCCCATTCCAATCCTGAGACCCTTCCTATAACATGAGATGTGATATCCAACTCCTTCCCATTCCAACCTGAGACACTTCCTATAGCATGAGAAGGGATATCCAACTCCTTCCCAATCCAATCCTGAGACCCTTCCGATAGCAGAGATGTGATATCTCAATGCTTATACCAAACCTGAGACCCTTCCTATAGCATGAAAAGGGATATCCAACTCCTTCCCAATCCAATCCTGAGACCCTTCCGATAGCAGAGACGTGATATCTCAATGCTTCTACCAAACCTGAGACCCTTCCTTTAGCATGAGATGTGATATCCAAATCCTTCACATTCCAATCCTGAGACCCTTCCTATAGCATGAGATTTGATATCTCAATGCTTCTAATACCAAACCTGAGATCCTTCCTATAACATGAGATGTGATATCCAATTACTTCCCATTCCAAACCTGAGACCCTTCCTATTGGATGAGATGTGATATCCAACTCCTTCCCATTCCAACCCTGAGACCCTTCCTATAGCATGAGATGTGATGTCTCAATGCTTCTAATACCAAACCTGAGATCCTTCCTATAACATGAGATGTGATATCCAACTCCTTCCATTCCAATCCTGAGACCCGTCCTATAGCATGAGATGTGATATCTCAATGCTTATACCAAACCTGAGACCATTCCTATAGCATGAGATGTGATATCCAACTCCTTCCCATTCCAATCCTGAGACCCTTCCTATAGCATGAGATGTGATATCTCAATGCTTCTAATACCAAACCTGAGATCCTTCCTCTAACATGAAATGTGATATCCAACTCCTTCCCTTTCCAAACCTAAGAGCCTATCTATAGCATGAGATGTGATATCCAAGTCCTTCACATTCCAACCCTTAGACCTTTCCTACAGCATGCAATATGATATCTCAATGATTCTAATAACAAACCTGAGACCCGTCCTATAACATGAGATGGGATATCCAACTCCTTCCCATGCCAATCCTGAGACACTTCCGATAGCAGAGATGTGATATCTCAATGTTTATACCAAACCTGAGACCCTTCCTATAACATGAGATGTGAAATTTAACTCCTTCCCGTTCCAAACCTGAGACCCTTCCTTTAGCATGAGATGTGATGTCCTTCCCATTCCAATCCTGAGACACTTCCGATAGCATGAGATGTGATATCTCAATGCTTCTAATATCAAAACTGAGACCCTCCCTATAGCATGATATGTGATATCTAAGTCCTTCCCATTCCAATCCTGAGACCCTTCCTATAGCATGAGATGTGATATCTCAATGCTTCTACCAAACCTGAGACCCTTCCTTTAGCATGAGATGTGATATCCAACTCCTTCCCATTCCAATCCTGAGACCCTTCCTATAGCATGAGATGTGATATCTCAATACTTCTAATACCAAACCTGAGATCCTTCCGATAACATGAGATGTGATATCTCAATACTTCTAATACCAAACCTGAGATCCATCCTATAACATGAGATGTGATATCCAACTCCTTCCCTTTCCAAACCTAAGAGCCTATCTATAGCATGAGATGTGATATCCAGGTCCTTCCCATTCCAATCCTTAGACCCTTCCTACAGCATGCAATATGATATCTCAATGATTCTAATAACAAACCTGAGACCCGTCCTATAGCATGAGATATGATATCCAAGTCCTTCCCATTCCAATCCTGAGACCCTTCCTATAACATGAAATGTGATATCCAACTCCTTCCCATTCCAACCTGAGACCCTTCCTATAGCATGAGATGGGATATCCAACTTCTTCCAAATCCAATACTGACACCCTTCCGATAGCATGAGATGTGATATCCCAATGCTTCTACCAAACCTGAGACCCATACTATGGCATGAGATGTGATATCAAACTCCTTCCCATTCCAATCCTGAGACCCTTCCTATAGCTTGAGGTGTGATATCCAACTCCTTCCCATTCCAATTCTGAGACCCTTCGTATACCATGAGACTTGATATCTCAATGCTTCTAATACCAAACCTGAGACCCGTCCTATAACATGAGATGTGATATCCAAATCCTTCCCCTTCCAAACCTTAGACCCTTCCTTTATCATGAGATGTGATATCCAACTCCTTCCCATTCCAATCCTGAGACCCTTCCGATAGCAGAGATGTGATATCTCAATGCTTATACCAAACCTGAGACCCTTCCTATAACATGAGATGTGATATCCAACTCCTTCCCGTTCCGAACCTGAGACACTAACTATAGCATATGTGATATCCAACTCCTTCCCATTCCAAACATGAGACCCTTCCTATAGCAAGAAAGTAATATCCAACTCCTACCCATTCCAATCCTGAGACCCTTCCTATAGCAAGAGATGTGATATCCAAATCCTTCCCATTCCAATCCTGAGACCCTTCGTATACCATGAGACTTGATATCTCAATGCTTCTAATACCAAACCTGAGACCCGTCCTATAACATGAGATGTGATATCCAAATCCTTCCCCTTCCAAACCTTAGACCCTTCCTTTATCATGAGATGTGATATCCAACTCCTTCCCATTCCAATCCTGAGACCCTTCCGATATCATGAGATTTGTTATCTCAATGCTTCTAATATCAAACTTGAGACCCTCCCTATAGCATGAGATGTGACATCCAAGTCCTTCCCATTCCAATCCTGAGACCCTTCCTGTAGCATGAGATGTGATATCTCTATGCTTATACCAAACCTGAGACCCTTCCTATAACATGAGATGTGATATCCAACTCCTTCCCATTCCGAACCTGAGACACTAACTATAGCATATGTGATATCCAACTCCTTCCCATTCCAAACATGAGACCCTTCCTATAGCAAGAAAGTAATATCCAACTCCTACCCATTCCAATCCTGAGACCCTTCCTATAGCAAGAGATGTGATATCCAAATCCTTCCCATTCCAATCCTGAGACCCTTCGTATACCATGAGACTTGATATCTCAATGCTTCTAATACCAAACCTGAGACCCGTCCTATAACATGAGATGTGATATCCAAATCCTTCCCCTTCCAAACCTTAGACCCTTCCTTTATCATGAGATGTGATATCCAACTCCTTCCCATTCCAATCCTGAGACCCTTCCGATATCATGAGATTTGTTATCTCAATGCTTCTAATATCAAACTTGAGACCCTCCCTATAGCATGAGATGTGACATCCAAGTCCTTCCCATTCCAATCCTGAGACCCTTCCTATAGCATGAGATGTGATATCTCTATGCTTCTAATACCAAACCTGAGACCCTTCCTATAACATGAGATGGGATATCCAACTCCTTCCCATTCCAATCCTGAGACCTTTCCGATAGCAGAGATGTGATATCTCAATGCTTATACCAAACCTGAGAACCTTCCTATGGCCTGAGATGTCATATACAACTCCTTCCCATTCCAATCCTGAGACCCTTCCTCTAGCATGAGATGTGATATCTCAATGCTTATACCAAATCTGAGACCCTTCCTATAGCATGAGATGTGATATCCAATTCCTTCCCATTCCAATCCTGAGACCCTTCCTATAGCATGAGATGTGATATCTCAATGCTTATACCAAAACTGAGAGCCTACCTATAGCATGAGATGTGATATCCAAGTCCACCCCATTCCAATCCTTAGACCCTTCCTACAGCATGCGATGTGATATCTCAATGATTCTAATACCAAACCAGAGACTCTTCCTATAACATGAGATGGGATATCCAACTCCTTCCCATTCAAATCCTGAGCCGCTTCCGATAGCAGAGATGTGATATCTCAATGCTTATACCAAACCTGAGACCCTTCCTATAACATGAGATGTGATATCCAACTCCTTCCCGTTCCGAACCTGAGACACTAACTATAGCATATGTGATATCCAACTCCTACCCATTCCAAACATGAGACCCTTCCTATAGCAAGAAAGTAATATCCAACTCCTACCCATTCCAATCCTGAGACCCTTCCTATAGCAAGAGATGTGATATCCAAATCCTTCCCATTCCAATCCTGAGACCCTTCCTATAACATGAGATGTGATATCCAACTCCTTCCCATTCCAACCTGAGACACTTCCTATAGCATGAGAAGGGATATCCAACTCCTTCCCAATCCAATCCTGAGACCCTTCCGATAGCAGAGATGTGATATCTCAATGCTTAAACCAAACCTGAGACCCTTCCTGTGGCATGAGATGTGATATCCAACTCCTTGCCATTCAAATCCTGAGACCCTTCCTATAGCATGAAAAGGGATATCCAACTCCTTCCCAATCCAATCCTGAGACCCTTCCGATAGCAGAGACGTGATATCTCAATGCTTCTACCAAACCTGAGACCCTTCCTTTAGCATGAGATGTGATATCCAAATCCTTCACATTCCAATCCTGAGACCCTTCCTATAGCATGAGATGTGATATCTCAATGCTTCTAATACCAAACCTGAGATCCTTCCTATAACATGAGATGTGATATCCAATTCCTTCCCATTCCAAACCTGAGACCCTTCCTATTGGATGAGTTGTGATATCCAACTCCTTCCCATTCCAACCCTGAGACCCTTCCTATAGCATGAGATGTGATGTCTCAATGATTCTAATACCAAACCTGAGATCCTTCCTATAACATGAGATGTGATATCCAACTCCTTCCATTACAATCCTGAGACCCGTCCTATAGCATGAGATGTGATATCTCAATGCTTATACCAAACCTGAGAACCTTCCTATAGCATGAGATGTGATATCCAACTCCTTCCCATTCCAACCTGAGACACTTCCTATAGCATGAGAAGGGATATCCAACTCCTTCCCAATCCAATCCTGAGACCCTTCCGATAGCAGAGATGTGATATCTCAATGCTTATACCAAACCTGAGACCCTTCCTATGGCATGAGATGTGATATCCAACTCCTTGCCATTCAAATCCTGAGACCCTTCCTATAGCATGAGAAGGGATATCCAACTCCTTCCCAATCCAATCCTGAGACCCTTCCGATAGCAGCGACGTGATATCTCAATGCTTCTACCAAACCTGAGAACCTTCCTTTAGCATGAGATGTGATATCCAAATCCTTCACATTCCAATCCTGAGACTCTTCCTTTAGCATGAGATGTGATATCTCAATGCTTATACCAAATCTGAGACCCTTCCTATAGCATGAGATGTGATATCCAATTCCTTCCCATTCCAATCCTGAGACCCTTCCTATAGCATGAGATGTGATATCTCAATGCTTATACCAAACCTGAGAGCCTACCTATAGCATGAGATGTGATATCCAAGTCCATCCCATTCCAATCCTTTGACCCTTCCTACAGCATGCGATGTGATATCTCAATGATTCTACCAAACCAGAGACTCTTCCTATAACATGAGATGGGATATCCAACTCCTTCCCATTCCAATCCTGAGCCGCTTCCGATAGCAGAGATGTGATATCTCAATGCTTATACCAAGCCTGAGACCCTTCCTATAACATGAGATGTGATATCCAACTCCTTCCCGTTCCAAACCTGAGACACTAACTATAGCATATGTGATATCCAACTCCTTCCCATTCCAAACATGAGACCCTTCCTATAGCAAGAAAGTAATATCCAACTCCTACCCATTCCAATCCTGAGACCCTTCCTATAGCAAGAGATGTGATATCCAAATCCTTCCCATTCCAATCCTGAGACCCTTCCTATAACATGAGATGTGATATCCGATATCTCAATGCTTCTAATACCAAACCTGAGATCCTTCCTATAACATGAGATGTGATTTCCAAATCCTTCCACTTCCAAACCTGAGACCCTCCCTTTAGCATGAGATGTGATATCCAACTCCTTCCCATTCCAATCCTGAGACCCTTCTGATAGCATGAGATGTGATATTTCAATGCCTCTAATACCAAACCTGAGATCCTACCTCTAACATGAAATGTGATATCCATCTCCTTCCCTTTCCAAACCTGAGACCCTGCCTATAGCATGAGATGTGATATCCAAGTCCTTCCCATTCCAATCCTGAGACCCTTCCTATAGCATGTGATGTGATATCTCAATGCTTATACCAAACCTGTGACCCTTCCTATGGCATGAGATGTCATATACAACTCCTTCCCATTCCAATCCTGAGACCCTTCCTATAGCATGAGATGTGATATCTCAATGCTTATACCAAACCTGAGACCCTTCCTATAGCATGAGATGTGATATCCAACTTCTTCCCATTCCAATCCTGAGACCCTTCCTATAACATGAGATGTGATGTCTCAATGCTTCTAATACCAAACCTGAGACCCTTCCTATAACATGAGATGGGATATCCAACTCCTTCCCATTCCAATCCTGAGACCCTTCCGATAGCAGAGATGTGATATCTCAATGCTTTTACCAAACCTGAGACCCTTCCTATGGCCTGAGATGTCATATACAACTCCTTCCCATTCCAATCCTGAGACCCTTCCTATAGCATGAGATGTGATATCTCAATGCTTATACCAAATCTGAGACCCTTCCTATAGCATGAGATGTGATATCCAACTCCTTCCCATTCCAATCCTGACACCCTTCCTATAGCATGAGATGTGATGTCTCAATGCTTCTAATACCAAACCTGAGATCCTTCCTATAACATGAGATGTGATATCCAACTCCTTCCCATTCCAATCCTGAGACCCTTATGATAGCATGAGATGTGATATCTCAATGCCTCTAATACCAAACCTGAGATACTTCCGATAGCATGAGATGTGATATCTCAATGCTTCTAATACCAAACCTGAGATCCTTCCTATAACATGAGATGTGATTTCCAAATCCTTCCCCTTCGAAACCTGAGACCCTCCCTTTAGCATGAGATGTGATATCAAACTCCTTCCCATTCCAATCCTGAGACCCATCTGATAGCATGAGATGTGATATTTCAATGCCTCTAATACCAAACCTGAGATCCTACCTCTAACATGAAATGTGATATCCATCTCCTTCCCTTTCCAAACCTGAGACCCTGCCTATAGCATGAGATGTGATATCCAAGTCCTTTCCATTCCAATCCTGAGACCCTTCCTATAGCATGTGATGTGGTATCTCAATTCTTATACCAAACCTGAGACCCTTCCTATGGCATGAGATGTCATATACAACTCCTTCCCATTCCAATCCTGAGACCCTTCCTATAGCATGAGATGTGATATCTCAATGCTTATACCAAACCTGAGACCCTTCCTATAGCATGAGATGTGATATCCAACTTCTTCCCATTCCAATCCTGAGACCCTTCCTATAACATGAGATGTGATGTCGCAATGCTTCTAATACCAAACCTGAGATCTTTCCTATAACATGAGATGTGATATCCAACTCCTTCCCATTCCAATCCTGAGACCCTTCCTATAGCATGAGATGTGATATCACAATGCTTATACCAAACCTGAGACCGTTCCTATAGCTTGAGATGTGATATCCAACTCCTTCCCATTCCAATCCTGAGACCCTTCCTATAGCATGAGATGTGATATCTCAAGGCCTCTAATACCAAACCTGAGATCGTTCCTCTAACATGAAATGTGATATCCAACTCCTTCCCCTTCCAAACCTGAGAGCCTTCCTATAACATGAGATGTGATATCCAACTCCTTCCCATTCCAATCCTGAGACCCTTATGATAGCATGAGATGTGATATCTCAATGCCTCTAATACCAAACCTGAGATACTTCCGATAGCATGAGATGTGATATCTCAATGCTTCTAATACCAAACCTGAGATCCTTCCTATAACATGAGATGTGATTTCCAAATCCTTCCCCTTCCAAACCTGAGACCCTCCCTTTAGCATGAGATGTGATATCCAACTCCTTCCCATTCCAATCCTGAGACCCTTCTGATAGCATGAGATGTGATATTTCAATGCCTCTAATACCAAACCTGAGATCCTACCTCTAACATGAAATGTGATATCCATCTCCTTCCCTTTCCAAACTGAGACCCTGCCTGAAGGACTTGGATATCACATCTCATGCTATAGGCAGGGTCTCAGGTTTGGAAAGGCACATCTCTGCTATCGGAAGTGTCTCAGGATTGGAATGGGAAGGAGTTGGATATCCCATCTCATGTTATAGGACGGGTCTCAGGTTTGTTATTAGAATCATTGAGATATCATATTGCATGCTGTAGGAAGGGTCTAAGGGTTGGAATGGGAAGGACTTGGATATCACATCTCATGCTATAGATAGGCTCTTAGGTTTGGAAAGGGAAGGAGTTGGATATCACATTTCATGTTAGAGGAAGGATCTCAGGTTTGGTATTAGAAGCATTGAGATATCACATCTCATGCTATAGGAAGGGTCTCAGGATTGGAATGGGAAGCAGTTGGATATCACATCTCATGCTATAGGAAGGGTCTCAGGTTTGGTATAAGCATTGAGATATCACATCTCATGCTATAGGACGGGTCTCAGGATTTGAATGGAAGGAGTTGGATATCACATCTCATGTTATAGGAAGGATCTCAGGTTTGGTATTAGAAGCATTGAGACATCACATCTCATGCTATAGGAAGGGTCTCAGGGTTGGAATGGGAAGGAGTTGGATATCACATCGCATCCAATAGGAAGGGTCTCAGGTTTGGAATGGGAAGGAATTGGATATCACATCTCATGTTATAGGAAGGATCTCAGGTTTGGTATTAGAAGCATTGAGATATCACATCTCATGCTATAGGAAGGGTCTCAGGATTGGAATGTGAAGGATTTGGATATCACATCTCATGCTAAAGGAAGGGTCTCAGGTTTGGTAGAAGCATTGAGATATCACGTCTCTGCTATCGGAAGGGTCTCAGGATTGGATTGGGAAGGAGTTGGATATCACATCTCATGCCATAGGAAGGGTCTCAGGTTTGGTATAAGCATTGAGATATCACATCTCTGCTATCGGGAGGGTCTCAGGATTGGATTGGGAAGGAGTTGGATATCCCTTCTCATGCTGTAGGAAGTGTCTCAGGTTGGAATGGGAAGGAGTTGGATATCACATCTCATGTTATAGGAAGGGTCTCAGGATTGGAATGGGAAGGATTTGGATATCACATCTCTTGCTATAGGAAGGGTCTCAGGATTGGAATGGGTAGGAGTTGGATATTACTTTCTTGCTATAGGAAGGGTCTCATGTTTGGAATGGGAAGGAGTTGGATATCACATATGCTATAGTTAGTGTCTCAGGTTTGGAACGGAAGGAGTTGGATATCACATCTCATGTTATAGGAAGGGTCTCAGGTTTGGTATAAGCATTGAGATATCACATCTCTGCTATCGGAAGCGGCTCAGGATTGGAATGGGAAGGAGTTGGATATCCCATCTCATGTTATAGGAAGAGTCTCTGGTTTGGTATTAGAATCATTGAGATATCACATTGCATGCTGTAGGAAGGGTCTAAGGATTGGAATGGGATGGACTTGGATATCACATCTCATGCTATAGGTAGGCTCTCAGGTTTGGTATAAGCATTGAGATATCACATCTCATGCTATAGGAAGGGTCTCAGGATTGGAATGGGAAGGAATTGGATATCACATCTCATGCTATAGGAAGGGTCTCAGATTTGGTATAAGCATTGAGATATCACATCTCATGCTAAAGGAAGGGTCTCAGGATTGGAATGGGAAGGAGTTGTATATGACATCTCAGGCCATAGGAAGGTTCTCAGGTTTGGTATAAGCATTGAGATATCACATCTCTGCTATCGGAAGGGTCTCAGGATTGGAATGGGAAGGAGTTGGATATCCCATCTCATGTTATAGGAAGGGTCTCAGGTTTGGTATTAGAAGCATAGAGATATCACATCTCATGCTATAGGAAGGGTCTCAGGATTTGAATGGCAAGGAGTTGGATATCACATCTCATGCCATAGGAAGGGTCTCAGGTTTGGTATAAGCATTCAGATATCACATCTCTGCTATCGGAAGGGTCTCAGGATTGGATTGGGAAGGAGTTAGATATCCCTTCTCATGCTATAGGAAGTGTCTCAGGTTGGAATGGGAAGGAGTTGGATATCACATCTCATGTTATAGGAAGGGTCTCGGGATTGGAATGGGAAGGACTTGGATGTCACATCTCATGCTTTAGGGAGGGTCTCAAGTTTGATATTAGAAGCATTGAGATAACAAATCTCATGATATCGGAAGGGTCTCAGGATTGGAATGGGAAGGAGTTGGATATCACATCTCAAGCTATAGGAAGGGTCTCAGGATTGGAATGGGAAGGATTTGGATATCACATCTCATGTTATAGGACGGGTCTCAGGTTTGGTATTAGAAGCATTGAGATATCAAGTCTCATGGTATAAGAAGGGTCTCAGAATTGGAATGGGAAGGAGTTGGATATCACACCTCAAGCTGTAGGAAGGGTCTCAGGATTGGAATGGGAAGGACTTGGATATCACATCTCATGCTATAGGGAGGGTCTCAAGTTTGATATTAGAAGCTTTGAGATATCACATCTCATGATATCGGAAGGGTCTCAGGATTGGAATGGGAAGGAGTTGGATATCACATCTCATGATAAAGGAAGGGTCTAAGGTTTGGAAGGGGAAGGATTTGGATATCACATCTCATGTTATATTACGGGTCTCACGTTTGTATTAGAAGCATTGAGATATCAAGTCTCATAGTATAGGAAGGGTCTCAGAATTGGAATGGGAAGGAGTTGGATATCACATCTCAAGCTATAGGAAGGGTCTCAGGATTGGAATGGGAAGGACTTGGATATCACATCTCATGCTATAGGAAGGCTCTCAGGTTTGGAAGGGGAAATAGTTGGATATCACATTTCATGTTAGAGGTAGGATCTCAGGTTTGGTATTAGAGGCATTGAGATATCACATCTCATGCTATCAGAAGGGTCTTAGGAATGGAATGGGAAGGAGTTGGATATCACATCTCATGCTAAAGGGAGGGTCTCAGGTTTGGAAGGGGAAGGATTTGGATATCACATCTCATGTTATAGGAAGGATCTCAGGTTTGGTATTAGAAGCATTGAGATATCACATCTCATGCTATCGGAAGGATCTCAGGTTTGGTATTAGAAGCATTGAGATATCACATCTCATGCTATCAGAAGAGTCTCAGGATTGGAATAGGAAGGAGTTGGATATCACATCTCATGCTAAAGGGAGGGTCTCAGGATTGGAAGGGGAAGGATTTGGATATCACATCTCATGTTATCGGAAGGATCTCACGTTTGGTATTAGAAGTATTGAGATATCATATCTCATGCTATAGGAAGGGTCTCAGGATTGGAATGGGAAGGAGTTGGATATCACATCTCATGCTATAGGGAGGGTCTCAGGATTGGAATGGGAAGGACTTAGATATCACATATCATGCTATAGGGAGGGTCTCAGTTTTGATATTAGAAGCATTGAGATATCACATCTCATGCTATAGGAAGTGTCTCAGGATTGGAATGGGAAGGTGCTGGATATCACATCTCATGCTAAAGGAAGGGTCTCAGGTTTGGAACGGGAAGGATTTGGATATCACATCTCATGTTATAGGAAGGGTCTCAGGTTTGGTATAAGCATTGAGATATCACATCTCTGCTATCGGAAGTGTCTCAGGATTGGAATGGGAAGGAGTTGGATATCCCATCTCATGTTATAGGACGGGTCTCAGGTTTGTTATTAGAATCATTGAGATATCATATTGCATGCTGTAGGAAGGGTCTAAGGGTTGGAATGGGAAGGACTTGGATATCACATCTCATGCTATAGATAGGCTCTTAGGTTTGGAAAGGGAAGGAGTTGGATATCACATTTCATGTTAGAGGAAGGATCTCAGGTTTGGTATTAGAAGCATTGAGATATCACATCTCATGCTATAGGAAGGGTCTCAGGATTGAAATGGGAAGCAGTTGGATATCACATCTCATGCTATAGGAAGGGTCTCAGGTTTGGTATAAGCATTGAGATATCACATCTCATGCTATAGGACGGGTCTCAGGATTGGAATGGAAGGAGTTGGATATCACATCTCATGTTATAGGAAGGATCTCAGGTTTGGTATTAGAAGCATTGAGACATCACATCTCATGCTATAGGAAGGGTCTCAGGGTTGGAATGGGAAGGAGTTGGATATCACATCTCATCCAATAGGAAGGGTCTCAGGTTTGGAATGGGAAGGAATTGGATATCACATCTCATGTTATAGGAAGGATCTCAGGTTTGGTATTAGAAGCATTGAGATATCACATCTCATGCTATAGGAAGGGTCTCAGGATTGGAATGTGAAGGATTTGGATATCACATCTCATGCTAAAGGAAGGGTCTCAGGTTTGGTAGAAGCATTGAGATATCACGTCTCTGCTATCGGAAGGGTCTCAGGATTGGATTGGGAAGGAGTTGGATATCACATCTCATGCCATAGGAAGGGTCTCAGGTTTGGTATAAGCATTGAGATATCACATCTCTGCTATCGGAAGGGTCTCAGGATTGGATTGGGAAGGAGTTGGATATCCCTTCTCATGCTATAGGAAGTGTCTCAGGTTGGAATGGGAAGGAGTTGGATATCACATCTCATGTTATAGGAAGGGTCTCAGGATTGGAATGGGAAGGATTTGGATATCACATCTCTTGCTATAGGAAGGGTCTCAGGATTGGAATGGGTAGGAGTTGGATATTACTTTCTTGCTATAGGAAGGGTCTCATGTTTGGAATGGGAAGGAGTTGGATATCACATATGCTATAGTTAGTGTCTCAGGTTTGGAACGGGAAGGAGTTGGATATCACATCTCATGTTATAGGAAGGGTCTCAGGCTTGGTATAAGCATTGAGATATCACATCTCTGCTATCGGAAGCGGCTCAGGATTGGAATGGGAAGGAGTTGGATATCCCATCTCATGTTATAGGAAGAGTCTCTGGTTTGGTAGAATCATTGAGATATCACATCGCATGCTGTAGGAAGGGTCAAAGGATTGGAATGGGATGGACTTGGATATCACATCTCATGCTATAGGTAGGCTCTCAGGTTTGGTATAAGCATTGAGATATCACATCTCATGCTATAGGAAGGGTCTCAGGATTGGAATGGGAAGGAATTGGATATCACATCTCATGCTATAGGAAGGGTCTCAGATTTGGTATAAGCATTGAGATATCACATCTCATGCTAAAGGAAGAGTCTCAGGATTGGAATGTGAAGGATTTGGATATCACATCTCATGCTAAAGGAAGGGTCTCAGGTTTGGTAGAAGCATTGAGATATCACGTCGCTGCTATCGGAAGGGTCTCAGGATTGGATTGGGAAGGAGTTGGATATCCCTTCTCATGCTATAGGAAGGGTCTCAGGATTTGAATGGCAAGGAGTTGGATATCACATCTCATGCCATAGGAAGGGTCTCAGGTTTGGTATAAGCATTGAGATATCACATCTCTGCTATCGGAAGGGTCTCAGGATTGGATTGGGAAGGAGTTGGATATCCCTTCTCATGCTATAGGAAGTGTCTCAGGTTGGAATGGGAAGGAGTTGGATATCACATCTCATGCTATAGGAAGGGTCTCAGGTTTGGTATAAGCATTGAGATATCACATCTCATGCTATAGGACGGGTCTCAGGATTGTAATGGAAGGAGTTGGATATCACATCTCATGTTATAGGAAGGATCTCAGGTTTGGTATTAGAATCATTGAGACATCACATCTCATGCTATAGGAAGGGTCTCAGGGTTGGAATGGGAAGGAGTTGGATATCACAACTCATCCAATAGGAAGGGTCTCAGGTTTGGAATGGGAAGGAATTGGATATCACATCTCATGTTATAGGAAGGATCTCAGGTTTGGTATTAGAAGCATTGAGATATCACATCTCATGCTATAGGAAGGGTCTCAGGATTTGAATGGCAAGGAGTTGGATATCACATCTCATGCCATAGGAAGGGTCTCAGGTTTGGTATAAGCATTCAGATATCACATCTCTGCTATCGGAAGGGTCTCAGGATTGGATTGGGAAGGAGTTAGATATCCCTTCTCATGCTATAGGAAGTGTCTCAGGTTGGAATGGGAAGGAGTTGGATATCACATCTCATGTTATAGGAAGGGTCTCGGGATTGGAATGGGAAGGACTTGGATGTCACATCTCATGCTTTAGGGAGGGTCTCAAGTTTGATATTAGAAGCATTGAGATAACAAATCTCATGATATCGGAAGGGTCTCAGGATTGGAATGGGAAGGAGTTGGATATCACATCTCAAGCTATAGGAAGGGTCTCAGGATTGGAATGGGAAGGATTTGGATATCACATCTCATGTTATAGGACGGGTCTCAGGTTTGGTATTAGAAGCATTGAGATATCAAGTCTCATGGTATAAGAAGGGTCTCAGAATTGGAATGGGAAGGAGTTGGATATCACACCTCAAGCTATAGGAAGGGTCTCAGGATTGGAATGGGAAGGACTTGGATATCACATCTCATGCTATAGGGAGGGTCTCAAGTTTGATATTAGAAGCTTTGAGATATCACATCTCATGATATCGGAAGGGTCTCAGGATTGGAATGGGAAGGAGTTGGATATCACATCTCATGATAAAGGAAGGGTCTAAGGTTTGGAAGGGGAAGGATTTGGATATCACATCTCATGTTATATTACGGGTCTCACGTTTGTATTAGAAGCATTGAGATATCAAGTCTCATAGTATAGGAAGGGTCTCAGAATTGGAATGGGAAGGAGTTGGATATCACATCTCAAGCTATAGGAAGGGTCTCAGGATTGGAATGGGAAGGACTTGGATATCACATCTCATGCTATAGGAAGGCTCTCAGGTTTGGAAGGGGAAATAGTTGGATATCACATTTCATGTTAGAGGTAGGATCTCAGGTTTGGTATTAGAGGCATTGAGATATCACATCTCATGCTATCAGAAGGGTCTTAGGAATGGAATGGGAAGGAGTTGGATATCACATCTCATGCTAAAGGGAGGGTCTCAGGTTTGGAAGGGGAAGGATTTGGATATCACATCTCATGTTATAGGAAGGATCTCAGGTTTGGTATTAGAAGCATTGAGATATCACATCTCATGCTATCGGAAGGATCTCAGGTTTGGTATTAGAAGCATTGAGATATCACATCTCATGCTATCAGAAGAGTCTCAGGATTGGAATAGGAAGGAGTTGGATATCACATCTCATGCTAAAGGGAGGGTCTCAGGATTGGAAGGGGAAGGATTTGGATATCACATCTCATGTTATCGGAAGGATCTCACGTTTGGTATTAGAAGTATTGAGATATCATATCTCATGCTATAGGAAGGGTCTCAGGATTGGAATGGGAAGGAGTTGGATATCACATCTCATGCTATAGGGAGGGTCTCAGGATTGGAATGGGAAGGACTTAGATATCACATATCATGCTATAGGGAGGGTCTCAGTTTTGATATTAGAAGCATTGAGATATCACATCTCATGCTATAGGAAGTGTCTCAGGATTGGAATGGGAAGGTGCTGGATATCACATCTCATGCTAAAGGAAGGGTCTCAGGTTTGGAACGGGAAGGATTTGGATATCACATCTCATGTTATAGGAAGGGTCTCAGGTTTGGTATAAGCATTGAGATATCACATCTCTGCTATCGGAAGTGTCTCAGGATTGGAATGGGAAGGAGTTGGATATCCCATCTCATGTTATAGGACGGGTCTCAGGTTTGTTATTAGAATCATTGAGATATCATATTGCATGCTGTAGGAAGGGTCTAAGGGTTGGAATGGGAAGGACTTGGATATCACATCTCATGCTATAGATAGGCTCTTAGGTTTGGAAAGGGAAGGAGTTGGATATCACATTTCATGTTAGAGGAAGGATCTCAGGTTTGGTATTAGAAGCATTGAGATATCACATCTCATGCTATAGGAAGGGTCTCAGGATTGGAATGGGAAGCAGTTGGATATCACATCTCATGCTATAGGAAGGGTCTCAGGTTTGGTATAAGCATTGAGATATCACATCTCATGCTATAGGACGGGTCTCAGGATTGTAATGGAAGGAGTTGGATATCACATCTCATGTTATAGGAAGGATCTCAGGTTTGGTATTAGAATCATTGAGACATCACATCTCATGCTATAGGAAGGGTCTCAGGGTTGGAATGGGAAGGAGTTGGATATCACAACTCATCCAATAGGAAGGGTCTCAGGTTTGGAATGGGAAGGAATTGGATATCACATCTCATGTTATAGGAAGGATCTCAGGTTTGGTATTAGAAGCATTGAGATATCACATCTCATGCTATAGGAAGGGTCTCAGGATTTGAATGGCAAGGAGTTGGATATCACATCTCATGCCATAGGAAGGGTCTCAGGTTTGGTATAAGCATTCAGATATCACATCTCTGCTATCGGAAGGGTCTCAGGATTGGATTGGGAAGGAGTTAGATATCCCTTCTCATGCTATAGGAAGTGTCTCAGGTTGGAATGGGAAGGAGTTGGATATCACATCTCATGTTATAGGAAGGGTCTCGGGATTGGAATGGGAAGGACTTGGATGTCACATCTCATGCTTTAGGGAGGGTCTCAAGTTTGATATTAGAAGCATTGAGATAACAAATCTCATGATATCGGAAGGGTCTCAGGATTGGAATGGGAAGGAGTTGGATATCACATCTCAAGCTATAGGAAGGGTCTCAGGATTGGAATGGGAAGGATTTGGATATCACATCTCATGTTATAGGACGGGTCTCAGGTTTGGTATTAGAAGCATTGAGATATCAAGTCTCATGGTATAAGAAGGGTCTCAGAATTGGAATGGGAAGGAGTTGGATATCACACCTCAAGCTATAGGAAGGGTCTCAGGATTGGAATGGGAAGGACTTGGATATCACATCTCATGCTATAGGGAGGGTCTCAAGTTTGATATTAGAAGCTTTGAGATATCACATCTCATGATATCGGAAGGGTCTCAGGATTGGAATGGGAAGGAGTTGGATATCACATCTCATGATAAAGGAAGGGTCTAAGGTTTGGAAGGGGAAGGATTTGGATATCACATCTCATGTTATATTACGGGTCTCACGTTTGTATTAGAAGCATTGAGATATCAAGTCTCATAGTATAGGAAGGGTCTCAGAATTGGAATGGGAAGGAGTTGGATATCACATCTCAAGCTATAGGAAGGGTCTCAGGATTGGAATGGGAAGGACTTGGATATCACATCTCATGCTATAGGAAGGCTCTCAGGTTTGGAAGGGGAAATAGTTGGATATCACATTTCATGTTAGAGGTAGGATCTCAGGTTTGGTATTAGAGGCATTGAGATATCACATCTCATGCTATCAGAAGGGTCTTAGGAATGGAATGGGAAGGAGTTGGATATCACATCTCATGCTAAAGGGAGGGTCTCAGGTTTGGAAGGGGAAGGATTTGGATATCACATCTCATGTTATAGGAAGGATCTCAGGTTTGGTATTAGAAGCATTGAGATATCACATCTCATGCTATCGGAAGGATCTCAGGTTTGGTATTAGAAGCATTGAGATATCACATCTCATGCTATCAGAAGAGTCTCAGGATTGGAATAGGAAGGAGTTGGATATCACATCTCATGCTAAAGGGAGGGTCTCAGGATTGGAAGGGGAAGGATTTGGATATCACATCTCATGTTATCGGAAGGATCTCACGTTTGGTATTAGAAGTATTGAGATATCATATCTCATGCTATAGGAAGGGTCTCAGGATTGGAATGGGAAGGAGTTGGATATCACATCTCATGCTATAGGGAGGGTCTCAGGATTGGAATGGGAAGGACTTAGATATCACATATCATGCTATAGGGAGGGTCTCAGTTTTGATATTAGAAGCATTGAGATATCACATCTCATGCTATAGGAAGTGTCTCAGGATTGGAATGGGAAGGTGCTGGATATCACATCTCATGCTAAAGGAAGGGTCTCAGGTTTGGAACGGGAAGGATTTGGATATCACATCTCATGTTATAGGAAGGGTCTCAGGTTTGGTATAAGCATTGAGATATCACATCTCTGCTATCGGAAGTGTCTCAGGATTGGAATGGGAAGGAGTTGGATATCCCATCTCATGTTATAGGACGGGTCTCAGGTTTGTTATTAGAATCATTGAGATATCATATTGCATGCTGTAGGAAGGGTCTAAGGGTTGGAATGGGAAGGACTTGGATATCACATCTCATGCTATAGATAGGCTCTTAGGTTTGGAAAGGGAAGGAGTTGGATATCACATTTCATGTTAGAGGAAGGATCTCAGGTTTGGTATTAGAAGCATTGAGATATCACATCTCATGCTATAGGAAGGGTCTCAGGATTGGAATGGGAAGCAGTTGGATATCACATCTCATGCTATAGGAAGGGTCTCAGGTTTGGTATAAGCATTGAGATATCACATCTCATGCTATAGGACGGGTCTCAGGATTGGAATGGAAGGAGTTGGATATCACATCTCATGTTATAGGAAGGATCTCAGGTTTGGTATTAGAAGCATTGAGACCACATCTCATGCTATAGGAAGGGTCTCAGGGTTGGAATGGGAAGGAGTTGGATATCACATCTCATCCAATAGGAAGGGTCTCAGGTTTGGAATGGGAAGGAATTGGATATCACATCTCATGTTATAGGAAGGATCTCAGGTTTGGTATTAGAAGCATTGAGATATCACATCTCATGCTATAGGAAGGGTCTCAGGATTGGAATGTGAAGGATTTGGATATCACATCTCATGCTAAAGGAAGGGTCTCAGGTTTGGTAGAAGCATTGAGATATCACGTCTCTGCTATCGGAAGGGTCTCAGGATTGGATTGGGAAGGAGTTGGATATCACATCTCATGCCATAGGAAGGGTCTCAGGTTTGGTATAAGCATTGAGATATCACATCTCTGCTATCGGAAGGGTCTCAGGATTGGATTGGGAAGGAGTTGGATATCCCTTCTCATGCTATAGGAAGTGTCTCAGGTTGGAATGGGAAGGAGATATCACATCTCTGCTATCGGAAGGGTCTCAGGATTGGAATGGGAAGGAGTTGGATATCCCAAATCATGTTATAGGAAGGGTCTCAGGTTTGGTATTATAAGCATTGAGATATCACATCTCATGCTATAGGAAGGGTCTCAGGATTGGAATGGGGAGGACTTGGATGTCACATCTGATGTTATAGGGAGGGTCTCAAGTTTGGAAGGGGAAGGAGTTGGATATCACATCTCTTGCTATAGGAAGGGTCTCAGGATTGGTATTAGAAGCATTGAGATATCACATCTCATGCTATAGGAAGGGTCTCAGGATTGGAATGGGGAGGACTTGGATGCCACATCTCATGTTATAGGAAGGCTCTCAGGTTTGGAAGGGGAAGGAGTTGGATATCACATTTCATGTTAGAGGAACGATCTCAGGTTTGGTATTAGAGGCCTTGAGATATCACATCTCATGCTATAGGAAGGGTCTCAGGATTAGAATGGGAAGGAGTTGGATATCACATCTCAAGCTATAGGAACGGTCTCAGGTTTGGTATAAGCATTGTGATATCACATCTCATGCTATAGGTAGGCTCTCAGGTTTGGAAAGGGAAGGAGTTGGATATCACTTTTCACGTTAGAGGAAGGATCTCAGGTTTGGTATTAGAGGCATTGAGATATCACATCTCATGCTATAGGAAGGGTCTCAGGTTTGGTATAAGCATTGAGATATCACATCTCATGCTATAGGAAGGGTCTCAGGTTTGGAATGGGAAGGAGTTGTATATGACATTTCATGCCATAGGAAGGGTCTCAGGTTTGGTATAAGCATTGAGATATCACATCACATGCTATAGGAAGGGTCTCAGGATTGGAATGGAAAGGACTTGGATATCACATCTCATGCTATAGGCAGGGTCTCAGGTTTGGAAAGGGAAGGAGATGGATATCACATTTCATGTTAGAGGTAGGATCTCAGGTTTGGTATTAGAGGCATTGAAATATCACATCTCATGCTATCAGAAGGGTCTCAGGATTGGAATGGGAAGGAGTTGGATATCACATCTCATGCTAAAGGGAGGGTCTCAGGTTTGGAAGGGGAAGGATTTGGAAATCACATCTCATGTTATAGGAAGGATCTCAGGTTTGGTATTAGAAGCATTGAGATATCACATCTCATGCTATCGGAAGTATCTCAGGTTTGGTATTAGAGGCATTGAGATATCACATCTCATGCTATCATAAGGGTCTCAGGATTGGAATGGGAAGGAGTTGGATATCACATCTCATGTTATAGGAAGGCTCTCAGGTTTGGAAGGGGAAGGAGTTGGATATCACATTTCATGTTAGAGGAACGATCTCAGGTTTGGTATTAGAGGCCTTGAGATATCACATCTCATGCTATAGGAAGGGTCTCAGGATTGGAATGGGAAGGAGTTGGATATCACATCTCAAGCTATAGGAACGGTCTCAGGTTTGGTATAAGCATTGTGATATCACATCTCATGCTATAGGAAGGGACTCAGGATTGGAATGGGAAGGAGTTGGATATCACATCTCATGTTATAGGAAAGATCTCAGGTTTGGTATTAGAAGCATTGCGACATCACATCTCATGTTATAGGAAGGGTCTCAGGATTGGAATGGGAAGAAGTTGGATATCACATCTCATGCTATAGGAAGGGTCTCAGGTTTGGTATAAGCATTGAGATATCACATCTCATGCTATAGGAAGGGTCTCAGGATTGGAATGGGAAGGAGTTGTATATGACATCTCATGCCATAGGAAGGGTCTCAGGTTTGGTATAAGAATTGAGATATCACATCACATGCTATAGGAAGGGTCTCAGGATTGGAATGGAAAGTACTTGGATATCACATCTCATGCTATAGGCAGGGTCTCAGGTTTGGAAAGGGAAGGAGATGGATATCACATTTCATGTTAGAGGTAGGATCTCAGGTTTGGTATTAGAGGCATTGAAATATCACATCTCATGCTATCAGATGGGTCTCAGGATTGGAATGGGAAGGAGTTGGATATCACATCTCATGCTAAAGGGAGGGTCTCAGGTTTGGAAGGGGAAGGATTTGGAAATCACATCTCATGTTATAGGAAGGATCTCAGGTTTGGTATTAGAAGCATTGAGATATCACATCTCATGCTATCGGAAGTATCTCAGGTTTGGTATTAGAGGCATTGAGATATCACATCTCATGCTATCATAAGGGTCTCAGGATTGGAATGGGAAGGAGTTGGATATCACATCTCATGTTTTAGGAAGGATCTCAGGTTTGGTATTAGAAGCATTGAGACATCACATCTCATGCTATAGGAAGGGTCTCAGGATTGGAATGGGAAGGAGTTGGATATCACATCTCATGCTATAGGAAGGGTCTCAGATTTGGTATAAGCATTGAGATATCACATCACATGCTATAGGAAGGGTCTCAGGATTGGAATGGGAAGGACTTGGATATCACATTTCATGCTATAGGCAGGGTCTCAGGTTTGGAAAGGGAAGGAGATGGATATCACATTTCATGTTAGAGGTAGGATCTCAGGTTTGGTATTAAAGGCATTGAAATATCACATCTCATGCTATCAGAAGGGTCTCAGGATTGGAATGGGAAGGATTTGGATATCACATCTCATGTTATCGGAAGGATCTCACGTTTGGTATTAGAAGTATTGAGATATCATATCTCATGCTATAGGAAGGGTCTCAGGATTGGAATGGGAAGGAGTTGGATATCACATCTCATGCTAAAGGGAGGGTCTCAGGTTTGGAAGGGGAAGGATTTGGATATCACATCTCATGTTATCGGAAGGATCTCACGTTTGGTATTAGAAGTATTGAGATATCATATCTCATGCTATAGGAAGGGTCTCAGGATTGGAATGGGAAGGAGTTGGATATCACATCTCATGCTATAGGGAGGGTCTCAGGATTGGAATGGGAAGGACTTAGATATCACATATCATGCTATAGGGAGGGTCTCAGTTTTGATATTAGAAGCATTGAGATATCACATCTCATGCTATCGGAAGTGTCTCAGGATTGGATTGGGAAGGAGCTGGATATCACATCTCATGCTAAAGGAAGGGTCTCAGGTTTGGAACGGGAAGGATTTGGATATCACATCTCATGTTATAGGAAGGGTCTCAGGTTTGGTATAAGCATTGAGATATCACATCTCTGCTATCGGAAGTGTCTCAGGATTGGAATGGGAAGGAGTTGGATATCCCATCTCATGTTATAGGACGGGTCTCAGGTTTGTTATTAGAATCATTGAGATATCATATTGCATGCTGTAGGAAGGGTCTAAGGGTTGGAATGTGAAGGACTTGGATATCACATCTCATGCTATAGATAGGCTCTTAGGTTTGGAAAGGGAAGGAGTTGGATATCACATTTCATGTTAGAGGAAGGATCTCAGGTTTGGTATTAGAAGCATTGAGATATCACATCTCATGCTATAGGAAGGGTCTCAGGATTGGAATGGGAAACAGTTGGATATCACATCTCATGCTATAGGAAGGGTCTCAGGTTTGGTATAAGCATTGAGACATCACATCTCATGCTATAGGAAGGGTCTCAGGGTTGGAATGGGAAGGAGTTGGATATCACATCTCATCCAATAGGAAGGGTCTCAGGTTTGGAATGGGAAGGAATTGGATATCACATCTCATGTTATAGGAAGGATCTCAGGTTTGGTATTAGAAGCATTGAGATATCACATCTCATGCTATAGGAAGGGTCTCAGGATTGGAATGTGAAGGATTTGGATATCACATCTCATGCTAAAGGAAGGGTCTCAGGTTTGGTAGAAGCATTGAGATATCACGTCGCTGCTATCGGAAGGGTCTCAGGATTGGATTGGGAAGGAGTTGGATATCCCTTCTCATGATATAGGAAGGGTCTCAGGATTTGAATGGCAAGGAGTTGGATATCACATCTCATGCCATAGGAAGGGTCTCAGGTTTGGTATAAGCATTGAGATATCACATCTCTGCTATCGGAAGGGTCTCAGGATTGGATTGGGAAGGAGTTGGATATCCCTTCTCATGCTATAGGAAGTGTCTCAGGTTGGAATGGGAAGGAGTTGGATATCACATCTCATGTTATAGGAAGGGTCTCAGGATTGGAATGGGAAGGATTTGGATATCACATCTCTTGCTATAGGAAGGGTCTCAGGATTGGAATGGGTAGGAGTTGGATATTACTTTCTTGCTATAGGAAGGGTCTCATGTTTGGAATGGGAAGGAGTTGGATATCACATATGCTATAGTTAGTGTCTCAGGTTTGGAACGGGAAGGAGTTGGATATCACATCTCATGTTATAGGAAGAGTCTCTGGTTTGGTATTAGAATCATTGAGATATCACATCGCATGCTGTAGGAAGGGTCTAAGGATTGGAATGGGATGGACTTGGATATCACATCTCATGTTATAGGTAGGCTCTCAGGTTTGGTATAAGCATTGAGATATCACATCTCATGCTATAGGAAGGGTCTCAGGATTGGAATGGGAAGGAATTGGATATCACATCTCATGCTATAGGAAGGGTCTCAGATTTGGTATAAGCATTGAGATATCACATCTCATGCTAAAGGAAGGGTCTCAGGATTGGAATGGGAAGGAGTTGTATATGACATCTCAGGCCATGACATCTCAGGCCATAGGAAGGTTCTCAGGTTTGGTATAAGCATTGAGATATCATATTGCATGCTGTAGGAAGGGTCTAAGGATTGGAATGGGAAGGACCTGGATATCACATCTCATGCTATAGAACGGCTCTCAGGTTTGGAAAGGGAAGGAGTTGGATATCACATCTCATGTTATAGTATGGATCTCAGGTTTGGTATTAGAAGTATTGAGATATCACATCTCATGTTATCGGAAGGATCTCAGGTTTGGTATTAGAAGTATTGAGATATCACATCTCATGCTATAGGAAGGGTCTCAGGATTGGAATGGGAAGGAGTTGGATATCACATCTCATGCTAAAGGAAGGGTCTCAGGTTTGGTAGAAGCATTGAGATATCACATCTCATGCTATAGGAAGGGTCTCAGGATTGGAATGGGAAGGACTTAGATATCACATATCATGCTATAGGGAGGGTCTCAGTTTTGATATTAGAAGCATTGAGATATCACATCTCATGCTATCGGAAGTGTCTCAGGATTGGAATGGGAAGGAGCTGGATATCACATCTCATGCTAAAGGAAGGGTCTCAGGTTTGGAACGGGAAGGAGTTGGATATCACATCTCATGTTATAGGAAGGGTCTCAGGTTTGGTATAAACATTGAGATATCACATCTCTGCTATCGGAAGTGTCTCAGGATTGGAATGGGAAGGAGTTGGATATCCCATCTCATGTTATAGGACGTGTCTCAGGTTTGTTATTGGAATCATTGAGATATCATATTGCATACTGTAGGAAGGGTCTAAGGGTTGGAATGTGAAGGACTTGGATATCACATCTCATGCTATAGATAGGCTCTTAGGTTTGGAAAGGGAAGGAGTTGGATCTCACATTTCATGTTAGAGGAAGGATCTCAGGGTTGGTATTAGAAGCATTGAGATATCACATCTCATGCTATAGGAAAGGTCTCATGATTGGAATGGGAAGGAGTTGGATATCACATCTCATGCTATAGGAAGGGTCTCAGGTTTGGTATAAGCATTGATATATCACATCTCATGCTATAGGAAGGGTCTCAGGATTGGAATGGAAGGAGTTGGATATCACATCTCATGTCATAGGAAGGATCTCAGGTTTGGTATTAGAATCATTGAGATATCATATTGCATGCTGTAGGAAGGGTCTAAGGATTGGAATAGGAAGGACCTGGATATCACATCTCATGCTATAGATAGGCTCTTATGTTTGGAAAGGGAAGGAGTTGGATATCACATTTCATGTTAGAGGAAGGATCTCAGGTTTGGTATTATAAGCATTGAGATATCACATCTCATGCTATAGGAAGGGTCTCAGGATTGGAATGGGAAGTAGTTGGATATCACATCTCATGCTATAGGAAGGGTCTCAGGTTTGGTATAAGCATTGCGATATCACATCTCATGCTATAGGACGGGTCTCAGGATTGGAATGGAAGGAGTTGGATATCACATCTCATGTTATAGGAAGGATCTCAGGTTTGGTATTAGAATCATTGAGACATTACATCTCATGCTATAGGAAGGGTCTCAGGGTTGGAATGGGAAGGAGTTGGATATCACAACTCATCCAATAGGAAGGGTCTCAGGTTTGGAATGGGAAGGAATTGGATATCACATCTCATGTTATAGGAAGGATCTCAGGTTTGGTATTAGAAGCATTGAGATATCACATCTCATGCTATAGGAAGGGTCTCAGGATTGGAATGTGAAGGATTTGGATATCACATCTCATGCTAAAGGAAGGGTCTCAGGTTTGGTAGAAGCATTGAGATATCACGTCTCTGCTATCGGAAGGGTCTCAGGATTGGATTGGGAAGGAGTTGGATATCCCTTCTCATGCTATAGGAAGGGTCTCAAGATTTGAATGGCAAGGAGTTGGATATCACATCTCATGCCATACGAAGGGTCTCAGGTTTGGTATAAGCATTGAGATATCACATCTCTGCTATCGGAAGGGTCTCAGGATTGGAATGGGAAGGAGTTGGATATTCCCATCTCATGTAATAGGAAGGGTCTCAGGTTTGGTATTAGAAGCATTGAGATATCACATCTCATGCTATAGGAAGGGTCTCAGGATTGGAATGGGAAGGACTTGGATATCACATCTCATGCTATAGGGAGGGTCTCAAGTTTGATATTAGAAGCTTTGAGATATCACATCTCATGATATCGGAAGGGTCTCAGGATTGGAATGGGAAGGAGTTGGATATCACATCTCATGATAAAGGAAGGGTCTAAGGTTTGGAAGGGGAAGGATTTGGATATCACATCTCATGTTATATTACGGGTCTCAGGTTTGGTATTAGAAGCATTGAGATATCAAGTCTCAGAGTATAGGAAGGGTCTCAGAATTGGAATGGGAAGGAGTTGGATATCACATCTCAAGCTATAGGAAGGGTCTCAGGATTGGAATGGGAAGGACTTGGATATCACATCTCATGCTATAGGAAGGCTCTCAGGTTTGGAAGGGGAAAGAGATGGATATCACATTTCATGTTAGAGGTAGGATCTCAGGTTTGGGATTAGAGGCATTGAGATATCACATCTCATGCTATCAGAAGGGTCTCGGGAATGGAATGGGAAGGAGTTGGATATCACATCTCATGCTAAAGGGAGGGTCTCAGGTTTGGAAGGGGAAGGATTTGGATATCACATCTCATGTTATAGGAAGGATCTCAGGTTTGGTATTAGAAGCATTGAGATATCACATCTCATGCTATCGGAAGGATCTCAGGTTTGGTATTAGAAGCATTGAGATATCACATCTCATGCTATCAGAATGGTCTCAGGATTGGAATGGGAAGGAGTTGGATATCACATCTCATGCTAAAGGGAGGGTCTCAGGTTTGGAAGGGGAAGGATTTGGATATCACATCTCATGTTATCGGAAGGATCTCACGTTTGGTATTAGAAGTATTGAGATATCATATCTCATGCTATAGGAAGGGTCTCAGGATTGGAATGGGAAGGAGTTGGATATCACATCTCATGCTATAGGAAGTGTCTCAGGATTGTAATGGGAAGGACTTGGATATCACATCTCATGCTATAGGTAGGGTCTCAAGTTTGATATTAGAAGCATTGAGATATCACATCTCATGCTATAGGAAGGGTCTGAGGATTGAAATGGGAAGGAGTTGGATATCACATCTCATGCTATGGGAAGGGTCTCAGGTTTGGTATAAGCAGTGAGATATCACATCTCATGCTATAGGAAGTGTCTCAGGATTGGAATGGGAAGGAGTTGGATATCACATCTCATGTTATAGGAAGGATCTCAGGTTTGGTATAAGCATTGAGATATCACATCTCTGCTATCGGAAGGGTCTCAGGATTGGAATGGGAAGGAGTTGGATATTCCCATCTCATGTTATAGGAAGGGTCTCAGGTTTGGTATTAGAAGCATTGAGATATCACATCTCATGCTATAGGAAGGGTCTCAGGATTGGAATGGGAAGGACTTGGATATCACATCTCATGCTATAGGGAGGGTCTCAAGTTTGATATTAGAAGCTTTGAGATATCACATCTCATGATATCGGAAGGGTCTCAGGATTGGAATGGGAAGGAGTTGGATATCACATCTCATGATAAAGGAAGGGTCTAAGGTTTGGAAGGGGAAGGATTTGGATATCACATCTCATGTTATATTACGGGTCTCACGTCTGTATTAGAAGCATTGAGATATCAAGTCTCATAGTATAGGAAGGGTCTCAGAATTGGAATGGGAAGGAGTTGGATATCACATCTCAAGTTATAGGAAGGGTCTCAGGATTGGAATGGGAAGGACTTGGATATCACATCTCATGCTATAGGAAGGCTCTCAGGTTTGGAAGGGGAAAGAGATGGATATCACATTTCATGTTAGAGGTAGGATCTCAGGTTTGGGATTAGAGGCATTGAGATATCACATCTCATGCTATCAGAAGGGTCTCGGGAATGGAATGGGAAGGAGTTGGATATCACATCTCATGCTAAAGGGAGGGTCTCAGGTTTGGAAGGGGAAGGATTTGGATATCACATCTCATGTTATAGGAAGGATCTCAGGTTTGGTATTAGAAGCATTGAGATATCACATCTCATGCTATCGGAAGGATCTCAGGTTTGGTATTAGAAGCATTGAGATATCACATCTCATGCTATCAGAATGGTCTCAGGATTGGAATGGGAAGGAGTTGGATATCACATCTCATGCTAAAGGGAGGGTCTCAGGTTTGGAAGGGGAAGGATTTGGATATCACATCTCATGTTATCGGAAGGATCTCACGTTTGGTATTAGAAGTATTGAGATATCATATCTCATGCTATAGGAAGGGTCTCAGGATTGGAATGGGAAGGAGTTGGATATCACATCTCATGCTATAGGAAGTGTCTCAGGATTGTAATGGGAAGGACTTGGATATCACATCTCATGCTATAGGTAGGGTCTCAAGTTTGATATTAGAAGCATTGAGATATCACATCTCATGCTATAGGAAGGGTCTGAGGATTGAAATGGGAAGGAGTTGGATATCACATCTCATGCTATGGGAAGGGTCTCAGGTTTGGTATAAGCAGTGAGATATCACATCTCGTGCTATAGGAAGTGTCTCAGGATTGGAATGGGAAGGAGTTGGATATCACATCTCATGTTATAGGAAGGATCTCAGGTTTGGTATAAGCATTGAGATATCACATCTCTGCTATCGGAAGGGTCTCAGGATTGGAATGGGAAGGAGTTGGATATTCCCATCTCATGTTATAGGAAGGGTCTCAGGTTTGGTATTAGAAGCATTGAGATATCACATCTCATGCTATAGGAAGGGTCTCAGGATTGGAATGGGAAGGACTTGGATATCACATCTCATGCTATAGGGAGGGTCTCAAGTTTGATATTAGAAGCTTTGAGATATCACATCTCATGATATCGGAAGGGTCTCAGGATTGGAATGGGAAGGAGTTGGATATCACATCTCATGATAAAGGAAGGGTCTAAGGTTTGGAAGGGGAAGGATTTGGATATCACATCTCATGTTATATTACGGGTCTCACGTCTGTATTAGAAGCATTGAGATATCAAGTCTCATAGTATAGGAAGGGTCTCAGAATTGGAATGGGAAGGAGTTGGATATCACATCTCAAGTTATAGGAAGGGTCTCAGGATTGGAATGGGAAGGACTTGGATATCACATCTCATGCTATAGGAAGGCTCTCAGGTTTGGAAGGGGAAAGAGTTGGATATCACATTTCATGTTAGAGGTAGAATCTCAGGTTTGGTATTAGAGGCATTGAGATATCACATCTCATGCTATCAGAAGGGTCTCAGGAATGGAATGGGAAGGAGTTGGATATCACATCTCATGCTAAAGGGAGGGTCTCAGGTTTGGAAGGGGAAGGATTTGGATATCACATCTCATGTTATAGGAAGGATCTCAGGTTTGGTATTAGAAGCATTGAGATATCACATCTCATGCTATCGGAAGGATCTCAGGTTTGGTATTAGAAGCATTGAGATATCACATCTCATGCTATCAGAAGAGTCTCAGGATTGGAATAGGAAGGAGTTCGATATCACATCTCATGCTAAAGGGAGGGTCTCAGGATTGGAAGGGGAAGGATTTGGATATCACATCTCATGTTATCGGAAGGATCTCACGTTTGGTATTAGAAGTATTGAGATATCATATCTCATGCTATAGGAAGGGTCTCAGGATTGGAATGGGAAGGAGTTGGATATCACATCTCATGCTATAGGGAGGGTCTCAGGATTGGAATGGGAAGGACTTAGATATCACATATCATGCTATAGGGAGGGTCTCAGTTTTGATATTAGAAGCATTGAGATATCACATCTCATGCTATAGGAAGTGTCTCAGGATTGGAATGGGAAGGTGCTGGATATCACATCTCATGCTAAAGGAAGGGTCTCAGGTTTGGAACGGGAAGGATTTGGATATCACATCTCATGTTATAGGAAGGGTCTCAGGTTTGGTATAAGCATTGAGATATCAGCTTATACCAAACCTGAGACCCTTCCTATAGCATGAGATGTGATATCCAACTTCTTCCCATTCCAATCCTGAGACCCTTCCTATAACATGAGATGTGATGTCGCAATGCTTCTAATACCAAACCTGAGATCTTTCCTATAACATGAGATGTGATATCCAACTCCTTCCCATTCCAATCCTGAGTCCCTTCCTATAGCATGAGATGTGATATCACAATGCTTATACCAAACCTGAGACCGTTCCTATAGCTTGAGATGTGATATCCAACTCCTTCCCATTCCAATCCTGAGACCCTTCCTATAGCATGAGATGTGATATCTCAAGGCCTCTAATACCAAACCTGAGATCGTTCCTCTAACATGAAATGTGATATCCAACTCCTTCCCCTTCCAAACCTGAGAGCCTTCCTATAACATGAGATGTGATATCCAACTCCTTCCCATTCCAATCCTGAGACCCTTATGATAGCATGAGATGTGATATCTCAATGCCTCTAATACCAAACCTGAGATACTTCCGATAGCATGAGATGTGATATCTCAATGCTTCTAATACCAAACCTGAGATCCTTCCTATAACATGAGATGTGATTTCCAAATCCTTCCCCTTCCAAACCTGAGACCCTCCCTTTAGCATGAGATGTGATATCCAACTCCTTCCCATTCCAATCCTGAGACCCTTCTGATAGCATGAGATGTGATATTTCAATGCCTCTAATACCAAACCTGAGATCCTACCTCTAACATGAAATGTGATATCCATCTCCTTCCCTTTCCAAACCTGAGACCCTGCCTATAGCATGAGATGTGATATCCAAGTCCTTTCCATTCCAATCCTGAGACCCTTCCTATAGCATGTGATGTGATATCTCAATGCTTATACCAAACCTGAGACCCTTCCTATGGCATGCAATGTCATATACAACTCCTTCCCATTCCAAACCTGAGACCCTTCCTATAGCATGAGATGTGATATCTCAATGCTTATACCAAACCTGAGACCCTTCCTATAGCATGAGATGTGATATCTCAATGCCTCTAATACCAAACCTGAGATCCTTCCTCTAACGTGAAAAGTGATATCCAACTCCTTCCCTTTCCAAACCTGAGAGCCTACCTATAGCATGAGATGTGATATCACAATGCTTATACCAAACCTGAGACCGTTCCTATAGCTTGAGATGTGATATCCAACTCCTTCCCATTCTAATCCTGAGACCCTTCCTATAGCATGAGATGTGATATCTCAAGGCCTCTAATACCAAACCTGAGATCGTTCCTCTAACATGAAATGTGATATCCAACTCCTTCCCCTTCCAAACCTGAGAGCCTTCCTATAACATGAGATGTGGCATCCAAGTCCTCCCCATTCCAATCCTGAGACCCTTCCTATAGCATGAGATGTGATATCTCAATGCTTCTAATACCAATCCTGAGACCCTTCCTATAGCAAGAGATGTGATATCCAACTCCTTCCCCTTCCAAACTTGAGACCCTCCCTATAACATCAGATGTGACATCCAAGTCCTCCCCATTCCAATCCTGAGACCCTTCCTATAGCATGAGATGTGATATCTCAATGCTTCTAATACCAAACCTGAGACCCTTCCTATAACATGATTTGGGATATCCAACTCCTTCCCATTCCAATCCTGAGACCCTTCCGATAGCAGAGATGTGATATCTCAATGCTTATACCAAACCTGAGACCCTTCCTATGGCCTGAGATGTCATATGCAACTCCTTCCCATTCCAATCCTGAGACCCTTCCTATAGCATTAGATGTGATATCTCAATGCTTATACCAAATCTGAGACCCTTCCTATAGCATGAGATGTGATATCCAACTTCTTCCCATTCCAATCCTGAGACCCTTCCTATAGCATGAGATGTGATGTCTCAATTCTTCTAATACCAAACCTGAGATCCTTCCTATAACATGAGATGTGATATCCAACTCCTTCCCATTCCAATCCTGAGACCCTTATGATAGCATGAGATGTGATATCTCAATGCCTCTAACACCAAACCTGAGATACTTCTGATAGCATGAGATGTGATATCTCAATGCTTCTAATACCAAACCTGAGATCCTTCCTATAACATGAGATGTGATTTCCAAATCCTTCCACTTCCAAACCTGAGACCCTCCCTTTAGCATGAGATGTGATATCCAACTCCTTCCCATTCCAATCACGAGACCCTTCTGATAGCATGAGATGTGATATTTCAATGCCTCTAATATCAAACCTGAGATCCTACCTCTAACATGAAATGTGATATCCATCTCCTTCCCTTTCCAAACCTGAGACCCTGCCTATAGCATGAAATGTGATATCCAAGTCCTTCCCATTCCAATCCTGAGACCCTTCCTATAGCATGTGATGTGATATCTCAATGCTTATACCAAATCTGAGACCCTTCCTATAGCATGAGATGTGATATCCAACTCCTTCCCATTCCAATCCTGAGACCCTTCCTATAGCATGAGATGTGATGTCTCAATGCTTCTAATACCAAACCTGAGATCCTTCCTATAACATGAGATGTGATATCCAACTCCTTCCCATTCCAATCCTGAGACCCTTATGATAGCATGAGATGTGATATCTCAATGCCTCTAATACCAAACCTGAGATACTTCCGATAGCATGAGATGTGATATCTCAATGCTTCTAATACCAAACCTGAGATCCTTCCTATAACATGAGATGTGATTTCCAAATCCTTCCCCTTCCAAACCTGAGACCCTCCCTTTAGCATGAGATGTGATATCCAACTCCTTCCCATTCCAATCCTGAGACCCATCTGATAGCATGAGATGTGATATTTCAATGCCTCTAATACCAAACCTGAGATCCTACCTCTAACATGAAATGTGATATCCATCTCCTTCCCTTTCCAAACCTGAGACCCTGCCTATAGCATGAGATGTGATATCCAAGTCCTTTCCATTCCAATCCTGAGACCCTTCCTATAGCATGTGATGTGATATCTCAATGCTTATACCAAACCTGAGACCCTTCCTATGGCATGAGATGTCATATACAACTCCTTCCCATTCCAATCCTGAGACCCTTCCTATAGCATGAGATGTGATATCTCAATGCTTATACCAAACCTGAGACCCTTCCTATAGCATGAGATGTGATATCCAACTTCTTCCCATTCCAATCCTGAGACCCTTCCTATAACATGAGATGTGATGTCGCAATGCTTCTAATACCAAACCTGAGATCTTTCCTATAACATGAGATGTGATATCCAACTCCTTCCCATTCCAATCCTGAGACCCTTCCTATAGCATGAGATGTGATATCACAATGCTTATACCAAACCTGAGACCGTTCCTATAGCTTGAGATGTGATATCCAACTCCTTCCCATTCCAATCCTGAGAC
The DNA here is from genome assembly GCF_040938575.1 of Ambystoma mexicanum. Taxonomy (NCBI): domain Eukaryota; kingdom Metazoa; phylum Chordata; class Amphibia; order Caudata; family Ambystomatidae; genus Ambystoma; species Ambystoma mexicanum. The sequence goes on from NW_027182447.1 coordinate 763,236, forward strand.
CCTTCCTATAGCATGAGATGTGATATCTCAAGGCCTCTAATACCAAACCTGAGATCGTTCCTCTAACATGAAATGTGATATCCAACTCCTTCCCCTTCCAAACCTGAGAGCCTTCCTATAACATGAGATGTGACATCCAAGTCCTCCCCATTCCAATCCTGAGACCCTTCCTATAGCATGAGATGTGATATCTCAATGCTTCTAATACCAAACCTGAGACCCTTCCTATAACATAATTTGGGATATCCAACTCCTTCCCATTCCAATCCTGAGACCCTTCCGATAGCAGAGATGTGATATCTCAATGCTTATACCAAACCTGAGACCCTTCCTATGGCCTGAGATGTCGATGGGATATCCAACTTCTTCAAAATCCAATACTGATACCCTTCCGATAGCATGAGATGTGATATCCCAATGCTTCTACCAAACCTGAGACCCATACTATGGCATGAGATGTGATATCAAACTCCTTCCCATTCCAATCCTGAGACCCTTCCTATAGCTTGAGGTGTGATATCCAACTCCTTCCCATTCCAATTCTGAGACCCTTCTTATACCATGAGACTTGATATCTCAATGCTTCTAATACCAAACCTGAGACCCGTCCTATAACATGAGATGTGATATCCAAATCCTTCCCCTTCCAAACCTTAGACCCTTCCTTTATCATGAGATGTGGTATCCAACTCCTTCCCATTCCAATCCTGAGACCCTTCCGATATCATGAGATTTGTTATCTCAATGCTTCTAATATCAAACTTGAGATCCTCCCTATAGCATGAGATGTGACATCCAAGTCCTTCCCATTCCAATCCTGAGACCCTTCCTATAGCATGAGATGTGATATCTCTATGCTTCTAATACCAAACCTGAGACCCTTCCTATAACATGAGATGGGATATCCAACTCCTTCCCATTCCAATCCTGAGACCCTTCCGATAGCAGAGATGTGATATCTCAATGCTTATACCAAACCTGAGACCCTTCCTATGGCCTGAGATGTCATACACAACTCCTTCCCATTCCAATCCTGAGACCCTTCCTTTAGCATGAGATGTGATATCTCAATGCTTATACCAAATCTGAGACCCTTCCTATAGCATGAGATGTGATATCCAAATCCTTCCCATTCCAATCCTGAGACCCTTCCTATAGCATGAGATGTGATATCTCAATGCTTATACCAAACCTGAGAGCCTACCTATAGCATGAGATGTGATATCCAAGTCCATCCCATTCCAATCCTTAGACCCTTCCTACAGCATGCGATGTGATATCTCAATGATTCTAATACCAAACCAGAGACTCTTACTATAACATGAGATGTGATATCCAACTCCTTCCCATTCCAATCCTGAGCCGCTTCCGATAGCAGAGATGTGATATCTCAATGCTTATACCAAACCTGAGACCCTTCCTATAACATGAGATGTGATATCCAACTCCTTCCCGTTCCAAACCTGAGACACTAACTATAGCATGAGATGTGATATCCAGCTCCTTCCCATTCCAATCCTGAGACACTTCCGATAGCATGAGATGTGATATCTCAATGCTTCTAATATCAAAACTGAGACCCTCCCTATAGCATGATATGTGATATCTAAGTCCTTCCCATTCCAATCCTGAGACACTCCCTATAGCAAGAAAGTAATATCCAACTCCTACCCATTCCAATCCTGAGACCCTTCCTATAGCAAGAGATGTGATATCCAAATCCTTCCCATTCCAATCCTGAGACCCTTCCTATAACATGAGATGTGATATCCAACTCCTTCCCATTCCAACCTGAGACACTTCCTATAGCATGAGAAGGGATATCCAACTCCTTCCCAATCCAATCCTGCGACCCTTTCGATAGCAGAGACGTGATATCTCAATGCTTCTACCAAACCTGAGACCCTTCCTTTAGCATGAGATGTGATATCCAAATCCTTCACATTCCATTCCTGAGACCCTTCCTATAGCAAGAGATGTGATATCTCAATGCTTCTAATACCAAACCTGAGATCCTTCCTATAACATGAGATGTGATATCCAATTCCTTCCCATTCCAAACCTGAGACCCTTCCTATTGGATGAGATGTGATATCCAACTCCTTCCCATTCCAACCCTGAGACCCTTCCTATAGCATGAGATGTGATGTCTCAATGCTTCTAATACCAAACCTGAGATCCTTCCTATAACATGAGATGTGATATCCAACTCCTTCCATTCCAATCCTGAGACCCGTCCTATAGCATGAGATGTGATATCTCAATGCTTATACTAAACCTGAGACCCTTCCTATAGCATGAGATGTGATATCCAACTACTTCCCATTCCAATCCTGAGACCCTTCCTATAGCATGAGATGTGATATCTCAATGCTTCTAATACCAAACCTGAGATCCTTCCTCTAACATGAAATGTGATATCCAACTCCTTCCCTTTCCAAACCTAAGAGCCTATCTATAGCATGAGATGTGATATCCAAGTCCTTCCCATTCCAACCCTTAGACCCTTCCTACAGCATGCAATATGACATCTCAATGATTCTAATAACAAACCTGAGACCCGTCCTATAACATGAGATGTGATATCCAACTCCTTCCCATTCCAATCCTGAGACACTTCCGATAGCAGAGATGTGATATCTCAATGCTTATACCAAACCTGAGACCCTTCCTATAACATGAGATGTGATATCCAAATCCTTCCCGTTCCAAACCTGAGACCCTTCCTTTAGCATGAGATGTGATATCCAGCTCCTTCCCATTCCAATCCTGAGACACTTCCGATAGCATGAGATGTGATATCTCAATGCTTCTAATATCAAAACTGAGACCCTCCCTATAGCATGATATGTGATATCTAAGTCCTTCCCATTCCAATCCTGAGACACTCCCTATAGCATGAGATGTGATATCCAACTCTTTCCCATTCCACTCCTGAGACCCTTCCTATAGCATGAGATATGATATCTCAATATTTCTAATACCAAACGTGAGATCCTTCCGATAACATGAGATGTGATATCCAAATCCTTCCCCTTCCAAACCTGAGACCCTCCCTTTAGCATGAGATGTGATATCCAACTCCTTCCCATTCCAATCCTGAGACCCTTCTGATAGCATGAGATGTGATATCTCAATGCTTCTAATACCAAACCTGAGATCCTTCCGATAGCATGAGATGTGATATCTCAATGCTTCTAATACCAAACCTGAGATCCTTCCTATAACATGAGATGTGATATCCAAATCATTCCCCTTCCAAACCTGAGACCCTCCCTTTAGCATGAGATGTGATATCCAACTCCTTCCCATTCCATTCCTGAGACCCTTCTGAAAGCATGAGATGTGATATCTCAATGCCTCTAATACCAAACCTGAGATCCTATCTCTAACATGAAATGTGATATCCAACTCTTTCCCCTTCCAAACCTGAGAGCCTTCCTATAGCATGAGATGTGATATCCAAGTCCTTCCCATTCCAATCCTGAGACCCTTCCTATAGCTTGAGATGTGATATCCAACTCCTTCCCATTCCAATTCTGAGACCCTTCCTATACTCTGAGACTTGATATCTCAATGCTTCTAATACCAAACCTGAGACCCGTAATATAACATGAGATGTGATATCCAAATCCTTCCCCTTCCAAACCTTAGACCCTTCCTTTATCATGAGATGTGATATCCAACTCCTTCCCATTCCAATCCTGAGACCCTTCCGATATCATGAGATGTGATATCTCAAAGCTTCTAATATCAAACTTGAGACCCTCCCTATAGCAGGGGATGTGATATCCAAGTCCTTCCCATTCCAATCCTGAGACCCTTCCTATAGCATGAGATGTGATATCTCAATGCTTCTAATACCAAACCAATGACCCTTCCTATAACATGAGATGGGAATATCCAACTCCTTCCCATTCCAATCCTGAGACCCTTCCGATAGCAGAGATGTGATATCTCAATGCTTATACCAAACCTGAGACCCTTCCTATGGCATGAGATGTGATATCCAACTCCTTGCCATTCAAATCCTGAGACCCTTCCTATAGCATGAGAAGGGATATCCAACTCCTTCCCAATCCAATCCTGAGACCCTTCCGATAGCAGAGACGTGATATCTCAATGCTTCTACCAAACCTGAGACCCTTCCTTTAGCATGAGATGTGATATCCAAATCCTCCACATTCCAATCCTGAGACCCTTCCTATAGCATGAGATGTGATATCTCAATGCTTCTAATACCAAACCTGAGATCTTTCCTATAACATGAGATGTGATATCCAATTCCTTCCCATTCCAAACCTGAGACCCTTCCTATTGGATGAGATGTGATATCCAACTCCTTCCCATTCCAACCCTGAGACCCTTCCTATAGCATGAGATGTGATGTCTCAATGCTTCCAATACCAAACCTGAGATCCTTCCTATAACATGATATGTGATATCCAACTCCTTCCATTCCAATCCTGAGACCTGTCCTATAGCATGAGATGTGATATCTCAATGCTTATACCAAACCTGAGACCCTTCCTATAGCATGAGATGTGATATCCAACTACTTCCCATTCCAATCCTGAGACCCTTCATATAGCATGAGATGTGATATCTCAATGCTTCTAATACCAAACCTGAGATCCTTCCTCTAACATGAAATGTGATATCCAACTCCTTCCCTTTCCAAACCTAAGAGCCTATCTATAGCATGAGATGTGATATCCAAGTCCTTCCCATTCCAATCCTTAGACCCTTACTACAGCATGCAATATGATATCTCAATGATTCTAATAACAAACCTGAGACCCGTCCTATAGCATGAGATATGATATCCAAGTCCTTCCCATTCCAATCCTGAGACCCTTCCTATATCATGAAATGTGATATCCAACTCCTTCCCATTCCAACCTGAGACCCTTCCTATAGCATGAGATGGGATATCCAACTTCTTCCAAATCCAATACTGATACCCTTCCGATAGCATGAGATGTGATATCCCAATGCTTCTAGCAAACCTGAGACCCATACTATGGCATGAGATGTGATATCAAACTCCTTCCCATTCCAATCCTGAGACCCTTCCTATAGCTTGAGGTGTGATATCCAACTCCTTCCCATTCCAATTCTGAGACCCTTCTTATACCATGAGACTTGATATCTCAATGCATCTAATACCAAACCTGAGACCCGTCCTATAACATGAGATGTGATATCCAAATCCTTCCCCTTCCAAACCTTAGACCCTTCCTTTATCATGAGATGTGATATCCAACTCCTTCCCATTCCAATCCTGAGACCCTTCCGATATCATGAGATTTGTTATCTCAATGCTTCTAATATCAAACTTGAGACCCTCCCTATAGCATGAGATGTGACATCCAAGTCCTTCCCATTCCAATCCTGAGACCCTTCCTATAACATGAGATGTGATATCCAACTCCTTCCCATTCCAACCTGAGACACTTCCTATAGCATGAGAAGGGATATCTAACTCCTTCCCAATCCAATCCCGAGACCCTTCCGATAGCAGAGATGTGATATCTCAATGCTTATACCAAACCTGAGACACTTCCTATAGCATGAGAAGGGATATCCAACTCCTTCCCAATCCAATCCTGCGACCCTTTCGATAGCAGAGACGTGATATCTCAATGCTTCTACCAAACCTGAGACCCTTCCTTTAGCATGAGATGTGATATCCAAATCCTTCACATTCCATTCCTGAGACCCTTCCTATAGCAAGAGATGTGATATCTCAATGCTTCTAATACCAAACCTGAGATCCTTCCTATAACATGAGATGTGATATCCAATTCCTTCCCATTCCAAACCTGAGACCCTTCCTATTGGATGAGATGTGATATCCAACTCCTTCCCATTCCAACCCTGAGACCCTTCCTATAGCATGAGATGTGATGTCTCAATGCTTCTAATACCAAACCTGAGATCCTTCCTATAACATGAGATGTGATATCCAACTCCTTCCCAATCCAATCCTGAGACCCTTCCGATAGCAGAGACGTGATATCTCAATGCTTCTACCAAACCTGAGACCCTTCCTTTAGCATGAGATGTGATATCCAAATCCTCCACATTCCAATCCTGAGACCCTTCCTATAGCATGAGATGTGATATCTCAATGCTTCTAATACCAAACCTGAGATCTTTCCTATAACATGAGATGTGATATCCAATTCCTTCCCATTCCAAACCTGAGACCCTTCCTATTGGATGAGATGTGATATCCAACTCCTTCCCATTCCAACCCTGAGACCCTTCCTATAGCATGAGATGTGATGTCTCAATGCTTCCAATACCAAACCTGAGATCCTTCCTATAACATGATATGTGATATCCAACTCCTTCCATTCCAATCCTGAGACCTGTCCTATAGCATGAGATGTGATATCTCAATGCTTATACCAAACCTGAGACCCTTCCTATAGCATGAGATGTGATATCCAACTACTTCCCATTCCAATCCTGAGACCCTTCATATAGCATGAGATGTGATATCTCAATGCTTCTAATACCAAACCTGAGATCCTTCCTCTAACATGAAATGTGATATCCAACTCCTTCCCTTTCCAAACCTAAGAGCCTATCTATAGCATGAGATGTGATATCCAAGTCCTTCCCATTCCAATCCTTAGACCCTTACTACAGCATGCAATATGATATCTCAATGATTCTAATAACAAACCTGAGACCCGTCCTATAGCATGAGATATGATATCCAAGTCCTTCCCATTCCAATCCTGAGACCCTTCCTATATCATGAAATGTGATATCCAACTCCTTCCCATTCCAACCTGAGACCCTTCCTATAGCATGAGATGGGATATCCAACTTCTTCCAAATCCAATACTGATACCCTTCCGATAGCATGAGATGTGATATCCCAATGCTTCTAGCAAACCTGAGACCCATACTATGGCATGAGATGTGATATCAAACTCCTTCCCATTCCAATCCTGAGACCCTTCCTATAGCTTGAGGTGTGATATCCAACTCCTTCCCATTCCAATTCTGAGACCCTTCTTATACCATGAGACTTGATATCTCAATGCATCTAATACCAAACCTGAGACCCGTCCTATAACATGAGATGTGATATCCAAATCCTTCCCCTTCCAAACCTTAGACCCTTCCTTTATCATGAGATGTGATATCCAACTCCTTCCCATTCCAATCCTGAGACCCTTCCGATATCATGAGATTTGTTATCTCAATGCTTCTAATATCAAACTTGAGACCCTCCCTATAGCATGAGATGTGACATCCAAGTCCTTCCCATTCCAATCCTGAGACCCTTCCTATAACATGAGATGTGATATCCAACTCCTTCCCATTCCAACCTGAGACACTTCCTATAGCATGAGAAGGGATATCTAACTCCTTCCCAATCCAATCCCGAGACCCTTCCGATAGCAGAGATGTGATATCTCAATGCTTATACCAAACCTGAGACACTTCCTATAGCATGAGAAGGGATATCCAACTCCTTCCCAATCCAATCCTGCGACCCTTTCGATAGCAGAGACGTGATATCTCAATGCTTCTACCAAACCTGAGACCCTTCCTTTAGCATGAGATGTGATATCCAAATCCTTCACATTCCATTCCTGAGACCCTTCCTATAGCAAGAGATGTGATATCTCAATGCTTCTAATACCAAACCTGAGATCCTTCCTATAACATGAGATGTGATATCCAATTCCTTCCCATTCCAAACCTGAGACCCTTCCTATTGGATGAGATGTGATATCCAACTCCTTCCCATTCCAACCCTGAGACCCTTCCTATAGCATGAGATGTGATGTCTCAATGCTTCTAATACCAAACCTGAGATCCTTCCTATAACATGAGATGTGATATCCAACTCCTTCCATTCCAATCCTGAGACCCGTCCTATAGCATGAGATGTGATATCTCAATGCTTATACTAAACCTGAGACCCTTCCTATAGCATGAGATGTGATATCCAACTACTTCCCATTCCAATCCTGAGACCCTTCCTATAGCATGAGATGTGATATCTCAATGCTTCTAATACCAAACCTGAGATCCTTCCTCTAACATGAAATGTGATATCCAACTCCTTCCCTTTCCAAACCTAAGAGCCTATCTATAGCATGAGATGTGATATCCAAGTCCTTCCCATTCCAACCCTTAGACCCTTCCTACAGCATGCAATATGATATCTCAATGATTCTAATAACAAACCTGAGACCCGTCCTATAACATGAGATGTGATATCCAACTCCTTCCCATTCCAATCCTGAGACACTTCCGATAGCAGAGATGTGATATCTCAATGCTTATACCAAACCTGAGACCCTTCCTATAACATGAGATGTGATATCCAAATCCTTCCCGTTCCAAACCTGAGACCCTTCCTTTAGCATGAGATGTGATATCCAGCTCCTTCCCATTCCAATCCTGAGACACTTCCGATAGCATGAGATGTGATATCTCAATGCTTCTAATATCAAAACTGAGACCCTCCCTATAGCATGATATGTGATATCTAAGTCCTTCCCATTCCAATCCTGAGACACTCCCTATAGCATGAGATGTGATATCCAACTCTTTCCCATTCCACTCCTGAGACCCTTCCTATAGCATGAGATATGATATCTCAATATTTCTAATACCAAACGTGAGATCCTTCCGATAACATGAGATGTGATATCCAAATCCTTCCCCTTCCAAACCTGAGACCCTCCCTTTAGCATGAGATGTGATATCCAACTCCTTCCCATTCCAATCCTGAGACCCTTCTGATAGCATGAGATGTGATATCTCAATGCTTCTAATACCAAACCTGAGATCCTTCCGATAGCATGAGATGTGATATCTCAATGCTTCTAATACCAAACCTGAGATCCTTCCTATAACATGAGATGTGATATCCAAATCATTCCCCTTCCAAACCTGAGACCCTCCCTTTAGCATGAGATGTGATATCCAACTCCTTCCCATTCCATTCCTGAGACCCTTCTGAAAGCATGAGATGTGATATCTCAATGCCTCTAATACCAAACCTGAGATCCTATCTCTAACATGAAATGTGATATCCAACTCTTTCCCCTTCCAAACCTGAGAGCCTTCCTATAGCATGAGATGTGATATCCAAGTCCTTCCCATTCCAATCCTGAGACCCTTCCTATAGCTTGAGATGTGATATCCAACTCCTTCCCATTCCAATTCTGAGACCCTTCCTATACTCTGAGACTTGATATCTCAATGCTTCTAATACCAAACCTGAGACCCGTAATATAACATGAGATGTGATATCCAAATCCTTCCCCTTCCAAACCTTAGACCCTTCCTTTATCATGAGATGTGATATCCAACTCCTTCCCATTCCAATCCTGAGACCCTTCCGATATCATGAGATGTGATATCTCAAAGCTTCTAATATCAAACTTGAGACCCTCCCTATAGAAGGGGATGTGATATCCAAGTCCTTCCCATTCCAATCCTGAGACCCTTCCTATAGCATGAGATGTGATATCTCAATGCTTCTAATACCAAACCAATGACCCTTCCTATAACATGAGATGGGAATATCCAACTCCTTCCCATTCCAATCCTGAGACCCTTCCGATAGCAGAGATGTGATATCTCAATGCTTATACCAAACCTGAGACCCTTCCTATGGCATGAGATGTGATATCCAACTCCTTGCCATTCAAATCCTGAGACCCTTCCTATAGCATGAGAAGGGATATCCAACTCCTTCCCAATCCAATCCTGAGACCCTTCCGATAGCAGAGACGTGATATCTCAATGCTTCTACCAAACCTGAGACCCTTCCTTTAGCATGAGATGTGATATCCAAATCCTCCACATTCCAATCCTGAGACCCTTCCTATAGCATGAGATGTGATATCTCAATGCTTCTAATACCAAACCTGAGATCTTTCCTATAACATGAGATGTGATATCCAATTCCTTCCCATTCCAAACCTGAGACCCTTCCTATTGGATGAGATGTGATATCCAACTCCTTCCCATTCCAACCCTGAGACCCTTCCTATAGCATGAGATGTGATGTCTCAATGCTTCCAATACCAAACCTGAGATCCTTCCTATAACATGATATGTGATATCCAACTCCTTCCATTCCAATCCTGAGACCTGTCCTATAGCATGAGATGTGATATCTCAATGCTTATACCAAACCTGAGACCCTTCCTATAGCATGAGATGTGATATCCAACTACTTCCCATTCCAATCCTGAGACCCTTCATATAGCATGAGATGTGATATCTCAATGCTTCTAATACCAAACCTGAGATCCTTCCTCTAACATGAAATGTGATATCCAACTCCTTCCCTTTCCAAACCTAAGAGCCTATCTATAGCATGAGATGTGATATCCAAGTCCTTCCCATTCCAATCCTTAGACCCTTACTACAGCATGCAATATGATATCTCAATGATTCTAATAACAAACCTGAGACCCGTCCTATAGCATGAGATATGATATCCAAGTCCTTCCCATTCCAATCCTGAGACCCTTCCTATATCATGAAATGTGATATCCAACTCCTTCCCATTCCAACCTGAGACCCTTCCTATAGCATGAGATGGGATATCCAACTTCTTCCAAATCCAATACTGATACCCTTCCGATAGCATGAGATGTGATATCCCAATGCTTCTAGCAAACCTGAGACCCATACTATGGCATGAGATGTGATATCAAACTCCTTCCCATTCCAATCCTGAGACCCTTCCTATAGCTTGAGGTGTGATATCCAACTCCTTCCCATTCCAATTCTGAGACCCTTCTTATACCATGAGACTTGATATCTCAATGCATCTAATACCAAACCTGAGACCCGTCCTATAACATGAGATGTGATATCCAAATCCTTCCCCTTCCAAACCTTAGACCCTTCCTTTATCATGAGATGTGATATCCAACTCCTTCCCATTCCAATCCTGAGACCCTTCCGATATCATGAGATTTGTTATCTCAATGCTTCTAATATCAAACTTGAGACCCTCCCTATAGCATGAGATGTGACATCCAAGTCCTTCCCATTCCAATCCTGAGACCCTTCCTATAACATGAGATGTGATATCCAACTCCTTCCCATTCCAACCTGAGACACTTCCTATAGCATGAGAAGGGATATCTAACTCCTTCCCAATCCAATCCCGAGACACTTCCGATAGCAGAGATGTGATATCTCAATGCTTATACCAAACCTGAGACCCTTCCTATGGCATGAGATGTGATATCCAACTCCTTGCCATTCAAATCCTGAGATCCTTCCTATAGCATGAGATGTGATATCTCTATGCTTCTAATACCAAACCTGAGACCCTTCCTATAACATGAGATGGGATATCCAACTGCTTCCCATTCCAATCCTGAGACCCTTCCGATAGCAGAGATGTGATATCTCAATGCTTATACCAAACCTGAGAACCTTCCTATGGCCTGAGATGTCATATACAACTCCTTCCCATTCCAATCCTGAGACCCTTCCTTTAGCATGAGATGTGATATCTCAATGCTTATACCAAATCTGAGACCCTTCCTATAGCATGAGATGTGATATCCAATTCCTTCCCATTCCAATCCTGAGACCCTTCCTATAGCATGAGATGTGATATCTCAATGCTTATACCAAACCTGAGAGCCTACCTATAGCATGAGATGTGATATCCAAGTCCATCCCATTCCAATCGTTAGACCTTTCCTACAGCATGCGATGTGATATCTCAATGATTCTAATACCAAACCAGAGACTCTTCCTATAACATGAGATGGGATATCCAACTCCTTCCCATTCCAATCCTGAGCCGCTTCCGATAGCAGAGATGTGATATCTCAATGCTTATACCAAACCTGAGACCCTTCCTATAACATGAGATGTGATATCCAACTCCTTCCCGTTCCAAACCTGAGACACTAACTATAGCATATGTGATATCCAACACCTTCCCATTCCAAACATGAGACCCTTCCTATAGCAAGAAAGTAATATCCAACTCCTACCCATTCCAATCCTGAGACCCTTCCTATAGCAAGAGATGTGATATCCAAATCCTTCCCATTCCAATCCTGAGACCCTTCCTATAACATGAGATGTGATATCCAACTCCTTCCCATTCCAACCTGAGACACTTCCTATAGCATGAGAAGGGATATCCAACTCCTTCCCAATCCAATCCTGAGACCCTTCCGATAGCACAGATGTGATATCTCAATGCTTATACCAAACCTGAGACCCTTCCTATGGCATGAGATGTGATATCCAACTCCTTCCCAATCCAATCCTGAGACTCTTCCGATAGCAGAGACGTGATATCTCAATGCTTCTACCAAACCTGAGACCCTTCCTTTAGCATGAGATGTGATATCCAAATCCTTCACATTCCAATCCTGAGACCCTTCCTATAGCATGAGATGTGATATCTCAATGCTTTTAATACCAAACCTGAGATCCTTCCTATAACATGAGATGTGATATCCAATTCCTTCCCATTCCAAACCTGAGACCCTTCCTATTGGATGAGATGTGATATCCAACTCCTTCCCATTCCAACCCTGAGACCCTTCCTATAGCATGAGATGTGATGTCTCAATGCTTCTAATACCAAACCTGAGATCCTTCCTATAACATGAGATGTGATATCCAACTCCTTCCATTCCAATCCTGAGACCCGTCCTATAGCATGAGATGTGATATCTCAATGCTTATACCAAACCTGAGACCCTTCCTATAGCATGAGATGTGATATCCAACTGCTTCCCATTCCAATCCTGAGACCCTTCCTATAGCATGAGATGTGATATCTCAATGCTTCTAATACCAAACCTGAGATCCTTCCTCTAACATGAAATGTGATATCCAACTCCTTCCCTTTCCAAACCTAAGAGCCTATCTATACCATGAGATGTGATATCCAAGTCCTTCCCATTCCAACCCTTAGACCCTTCCTACAGCATGCAATATGATATCTCAATGATTCTAATAACAAACCTGAGACCCGTCCTATAACATGAGATGGGATATCCAACTCCTTCCCATTCCAATCCTGAGACACTTCCGATAGCAGAGATGTGATATCTCAATGCTTATACCAAACCTGAGACCCTTCCTATAACATGAGATGTGATATCCAAATCCTTCCCGTTCCAAACCTGAGACCCTTCCTTTAGCATGAGATGTGATATCCAGCACCTTCCCATTCCAATCCTGAGACACTTCCTATAGCATGAGATGTTATATCTCAATGCTTCTAATATCAAAACTGAGACCCTCCCTATAGCATGAAATGTGATATCTAAGTCCTTCCCATTCCAATCCTGAGACCCTCCCTATAGCATGAGATGTGATATCCAACTCCTTCCCATTCCAATCCTGAGACCCTTCCTATAGCATGAGATATGATATCTCAATACTTCTAATACCAAACGTGAGATCCTTCCGATAACATGAGATGTGATATCCAAATCCTTCCCCTTCCAATCCTGAGACCCTCCCTTTAGCATGAGATGTGATATCCAACTCCTTCCTATTCCAATCCTGAGACTCTTCTGATAGCATGAGATGTGATATCTCAATGCTTCTAATACCAAACCTGAGATCCTTCCGATAGCATGAGATGTGATATCTCAATGCTTCTAATACCAAACCTGAGATCCTTCCTATAACATGAGATGTGATATCCAAATCCTTCCCCTTCCAAACCTGAGACCCTCCCTTTAGCATGAGATGTGATATCCAACTGCTTCGCATTCCAATCCTGAGACCCTTCCTATAGCATGAGATGTGATATCTCAATGCTTCTAATACAAAACCTGAGATCCTTCCTCTAACATGAAATGTGATATCCAACTCCTTCCCTTTCCAAACCTAAGAGCCTATCTATACCATGAGATGTGATATCCAAGTCCTTCCCATTCCAACCCTTAGACCCTTCCTACAGCATGCAATATGATATCTCAATGATTCTAATAACAAACCTGAGACCCGTCCTATAACATGAGATGGGATATCCAACTCCTTCCCATTCCAATCCTGAGACACTTCCGATAGCAGAGATGTGATATCTCAATGCTTATACCAAACCTGAGACCCTTCCTATAACATGAGATGTGATATCCAAATCCTTCCCGTTCCAAACCTGAGACCCTTCCTTTAGCATGAGATGTGATATCCAGCACCTTCCCATTCCAATCCTGAGACACTTCCTATAGCATGAGATGTGATATCTCAATGCTTCTAATATCAAAACTGAGACCCTCCCTATAGCATGATATGTGATATCTATGTCCTTCCCATTCCAATCCTGAGACCCTCCCTATAGCTTGAGATGTGATATCCAACTCCTTCCCATTCCAATCCTGAGACCCTTCCTATAGCATGAGATATGATATCTCAATACTTCTAATACCAAACGTGAGATCCTTCCGATAACATGAGATGTGATATCCAAATCCTTCCCCTTCCAATCCTGAGACCCTCCCTTTAGCATGAGATGTGATATCCAACTCCTTCCTATTCCAATCCTGAGACTCTTCTGATAGCATGAGATGTGATATCTCAATGCTTCTAATACCAAACCTGAGATCCTTCCGATAGCATGAGATGTGATATCTCAATGCTTCTAATACCAAACCTGAGATCCTTCCTATAACATGAGATGTGATATCCAAATCCTTCCCCTTCCAAACCTGAGACCCTCCCTTTAGCATGAGATGTGATATCCAACTCCTTCCCATTCCATTCCTGAGACCCTTCTGATAGCATGAGATGTGATATCTCAATGCCTCTAATACCAAACCTGAGATCCTACCTCTAACATGAAATGTGATATCCAACTCTTTCCCCTTCCAAACCTGAGAGCCTTCCTATAGCATGAGATGTGATATCCAAGTCCTTCCCATTCCAATGCTGAGACCCTTCCTATAGCTTGAGATGTGATATCCAACTCCTTCCCATTCCAATTCTGAGACCCTTCCTATACTATGAGACTTGATATCTCAATGCTTCTAATACAAACGTGAGACCCGTAATATAACATGAGATGTGATATCCAAATCCTTCCCCTTCCAAACCATAGACCCTTCCTTTATCATGAGATGTGATATCCAACTCCTTCCCATTCCAATCCTGAGACCCTTCCGATATCATGAGATGTGATATCTCAAAGCTTCTAATATCAAACTTGAGACCTTCCCTATAGCATGAGATGTGATATCCAAGTCCTTCCCATTCCAATCCTGAGACCCTTCCTATAGCATGAGATGTGATATCTCAATGCTTCTAATACCAAACCTGAGACCCTTCCTATAACATGAGATGGGAATATCCAACTCCTTCCCATTCCAATCCTGAGACCCTTCCGGTAGAAGAGATGTGATATCTCAATGCTTATACCAAACCTGAGATCCTTCCTATAACATGAGATGTGATATCCAACTCCTTCCCATTCCAATCCTGAGACACTTCCTATAGCATGAGATACGATATCTCACTGCTTATACCAAACCTGAGACCATTCCCATAGCATGAGATGTGATATCCAACTCCTTCCCATTCCAATCCTCAGACCCTTCCTATAGCATGAGATGTGATATCTCAATGCTTCTAATATCAAACTTGAGACCCTACCTATAGCATGAGATGTGATATCCAAGTCCTTCCCATTACAATCCTGAGACACTTCCTATAACATGAGATGTGATATCCAACTCCTTCCCATTCCAATCCTGAGACCCTTCCTATAGCATGAGATATGATATCTCAATACTTCTAATACCAAACGTGAGATCCTTCCGATAACATGAGATGTGATATCCAAATCCTTCCCCTTCCAAACCTGAGACCCTCCCTTTAGCATGAGATGTGATATCCAA
The DNA here is from genome assembly GCF_040938575.1 of Ambystoma mexicanum. Taxonomy (NCBI): domain Eukaryota; kingdom Metazoa; phylum Chordata; class Amphibia; order Caudata; family Ambystomatidae; genus Ambystoma; species Ambystoma mexicanum. The sequence goes on from NW_027182447.1 coordinate 779,123, forward strand.
CTCCTTCCCATTCCAATCCTGAGACCCTTCTGATAGCATGAGATGTGATATCTCAATGCTTCTAATACCAAACCTGAGATCCTTCCTATAACATGAGATGTGATATCCAAATCCTTTCCCTTCCAAACCTGAGACCCTCCCTTTAGCATGAGATGTGATATCCAACTCCTTCCCATTCCAATCCTGAGACCCTTCTGATAGCATGAGATGTGATATCTCAATGCTTCTAATACCAAACCTGAGATCCTTCCTATAGCATGAGATGTGATATCCAAGTCCTTCCCATTCCAATCCTGAGACCCTTCCTATAGCTTGAGATGTGATATCCAACTCCTTCCCATTCCAATTCTGAGACCCTTCCTATACTCTGAGACTTGATATCTCAATGCTTCTAATACCAAACCTGAGACCCGTAATATAACATGAGATGTGATATCCAAATCCTTCCCCTTCCAAACCTTAGACCCTTCCTTTATCATGAGATGTGATATCCAACTCCTTCCCATTCCAATCCTGAGACCCTTCCGATATCATGAGATGTGATATCTCAAAGCTTCTAATATCAAACTTGAGACCCTCCCTATAGCATGAGATGTGATATCCAAGTCCTTCCCATTCCAATCCTGAGACCCTTCCTATAGCATGAGATGTGATATCTCAATGCTTCTAATACCAAACCTGAGACCCTTCCTATTACATGAGATGGGAATATCCAACTCCTTCCCATTCCAATCCTGAGACCCTTCCGATAGCAGAGATGTGATATCTCAATGCTTATACCAAACCTGAGACCCTTCGTATGGCATGAGATGTGATATCCAACTCCTTGCCATTCAAATCCTGAGACCCTTCCTATAGCATGAGAAGGGATATCCAACTCCTTCCCAATCCAATCCTGAGACCCTTCCGATAGCAGAGACGTGATATCTCAATGCTTCTACCAAACCTGAGACCCTTCCTTTAGCATGAGATATGATATCCAAATCCTTCACATTCCAATCCTGAGACCCTTCCTATAGCATGAGATGTGATATCTCAATGCTTCTACTACCAAACCTGAGATCCTTCCTATAACATGAGATGTGATATCCAATTCCTTCCCATTCCAAACCTGAGACCCTTCCTATTGGATGAGTTGTGATATCCAACTCCTTCCCATTCCAACCCTGAGACCCTTCCTATAGCATGAGATGTGATGTCTCAATGATTCTAATACCAAACCTGAGATCCTTCCTATAACATGAGATGTGATATCCAACTCCTTCCATTCCAATCCTGAGACCCGTCCTATAGCATGAGATGTGATATCTCAATGCTTATACCAAACCTGAGACCCTTCCTATAGCATGAGATGTGATATCCAACTACTTCCCATTCCAATCCTGAGACCCTTCCTATAGCATGAGATGTGATATCTCAGTGCTTCTAATACCAAACCTGAGATCCTTCCTCTAACATGAAATGTGATATCCAACTCCTTCCCTTTCCAAACCTAAGAGCCTATTTATAGCATGAGATGTGATATCCAGGTCCTTCCTATTCCAATCCTTAGACCCTTCCTACAGCATGCAATATGATATCTCAATGATTCTAATAACAAACCTGAGACCCGTCCTATAGCATGAGATATGATATCCAAGTCCTTCCCATTCCAATCCTGAGACCCTTCCTATAGCATGAAATGTGATATCCAACTCCTTCCCATTCCAACCTGAGACCCTTCCTATAGCATGAGATGGGATATCCAACTTCTTCAAAATCCAATACTGATACCCTTCCGATAGCATGAGATGTGATATCCCAATGCTTCTACCAAACCTGAGACCCATACTATGGCATGAGATGTGATATCAAACTCCTTCCCATTCCAATCCTGAGACCCTTCCTATAGCTTGAGGTGTGATATCCAACTCCTTCCCATTCCAATTCTGAGACCCTTCTTATACCATGAGACTTGATATCTCAATGCTTCTAATACCAAACCTGAGACCCGTCCTATAACATGAGATGTGATATCCAAATCCTTCCCCTTCCAAACCTTAGACCCTTCCTTTATCATGAGATGTGATATCCAACTCCTTCCCATTCCAATCCTGAGACCCTTCCGATATCATGAGATTTGTTATCTCAATGCTTCTAATATCAAACTTGAGACCCTCCCTATAGCATGAGATGTGACATCCAAGTCCTTCCCATTCCAATCCTGAGACCCTTCCTATAGCATGAGATGTGATATCTCTATGCTTCTAATACCAAACCTGAGATCCTTCCTATAACATGAGATGGGATATCCAACTCCTTCCCATTCCAATCCTGAGACCTTTCCGATAGCAGAGATGTGATATCTCAATGCTTATACCAAACCTGAGAACCTTCCTATGGCCTGAGATGTCATATACAACTCCTTCCCATTCCAATCCTGAGACTCTTCCTTTAGCATGATATGTGATATCTCAATGCTTATACCAAATCTGAGACCCTTCCTATAGCATGAGATGTGATATCCAATTCCTTCCCATTCCAATCATGAGACCCTTCCTATAGCATGAGATGTGATATCTCAATGCTTATACCAAACCTGAGAGCCTACCTATAGCATGAGATGTGATATCCAAGTCCATCCCATTCCAATCCTTAGACCCTTCCTACAACATGCAATGTGATATCTCAATTATTCTAATACCAAACCAGAGACTCTTCCTATAACATGAGATGGGATATCCAACTCCTTCCCATTCCAATCCTGAGCCGCTTCCGATAGCAGAGATGTGATATCTCAATGCTTATACCAAACCTGAGACCCTTCCTATAACATGAGATGTGATATCCAACTCCTTCCCGTTCCAAACCTGAGACACTAACTATAGCATATGTGATATCCAACTCCTTCCCATTCCAAACATGAGACCCTTCCTATAGCAAGAAAGTAATATCCAACTCCTTCCCATTCCAATCCTGAGACCCTTCCTATAACATGAGATGTGATATCCAACTCCTTCCCATTCCAACCTGAGACACTTCCTATAGCATGAGAAGGGATATCCAACTCATTCCCAATCCAATCCTGAGACCCTTCCGATAGCAGAGATGTGATATCTCAATGCTTATACCAAACCTGAGACCCTTCCTATGGCATGAGATGTGATATCTAACTCCTTGCCATTCAAATCCTGAGACCCTTCCTATAGCATGAGAAGGGATATCCAACTCCTTCCCAATCCAATCCTGAGACCCTTCCGATAGCAGCGACGTGATATCTCAATGCTTCTACCAAACCTGAGACCCTTCCTTTAGCATGAGATGTGATATCCAAATCCTTCACATTCCAATCCTGAGACCCTTCCTATAGCATGAGATGTGATATCTCAATGCTTCTAATACCAAACCTGAGATCCTTCCTATAACATGAGATCTGATATCCAACTCCTTCCATTCCAATCCTGAGACCCTTCCTATAGCATGAGATGTGATATCTCAATGCTTATACCAAACCTGAGACCCTTCCTATAGCATGAGATGTGATATCCAACTCCTTCCCATTCCAATCCTGAGACCCTTCCTATAGCATGAGATGTGATATCTCAATGCTTCTAATACCAAACCTGAGATCCTTCCTCTAACATGAAATGTGAGATCCAACTCCTTCCCTTTCCAAACCTAAGAGCCTATCTATAGCATGAGATGTGATATCCAAGTCCTTCACATTCCAACCCTTAGACCCTTCCTACAGCATGCAATATGATATCTCAATGATTCCAATAACAAACCTGAGACCCGTCCTATAACATGAGATGGGATATCCAACTCCTTCCTATTCCAATCCTGAGACTCTTCTGATAGCATGAGATGTGATATCTCAATGCTTCTAATACCAAACCTGAGATCCTTCCGATAGCATGAGATGTGATATCTCAATGCTTCTAATACCAAACCTGAGATCCTTCCTATAACATGAGATGTGATATCCAAATCCTTCCCCTTCCAAACCTGAGACCCTCCCTTTAGCATGAGATGTGATATCCAACTGCTTCCCATTCCAATCCTGAGACCCTTCCTATAGCATGAGATGTGATATCTCAATGCTTCTAATACCAAACCTGAGATCCTTCCTCTAACATGAAATGTGATATCCAACTCCTTCCCTTTCCAAACCTAAGAGCCTATCTATACCATGAGATGTGATATCCAAGTCCTTCCCATTCCAACCCTTAGACCCTTCCTACAGCATGCAATATGATATCTCAATGATTCTAATAACAAACCTGAGACCCGTCCTATAACATGAGATGGGATATCCAACTCCTTCCCATTCCAATCCTGAGACACTTCCGATAGCAGAGATGTGATATCTCAATGCTTATACCAAACCTGAGACCCTTCCTATAACATGAGATGTGATATCCAAACCCTTCCCGTTCCAAACCTGAGACCCTTCCTTTAGCATGAGATGTGATATCCAGCACCTTCCCATTCCAATCCTGAGACACTTCCTATAGCATGAGATGTGATATCTCAATGCTTCTAATATCAAAACTGAGACCCTCCCTATAGCATGATATGTGATATCTAAGTCCTTCCCATTCCAATCCTGAGACCCTCCCTATAGCATGAGATGTGATATCCAACTCCTTCCCATTCCAATCCTGAGACCCTTCCTATAGCATGAGATATGATATCTCAATACTTCTAATACCAAACGTGAGATCCTTCCGATAACATGAGATGTGATATCCAAATCCTTCCCCTTCCAATCCTGAGACCCTCCCTTTAGCATGAGATGTGATATCCAACTCCTTCCTATTCCAATCCTGAGACTCTTCTGATAGCATGAGATGTGATATCTCAATGCTTCTAATACCAAACCTGAGATCCTTCCGATAGCATGAGATGTGATATCTCAATGCTTCTAATACCAAACCTGAGATCCTTCCTATAACATGAGATGTGATATCTAAATCCTTCCCCTTCCAAACATGAGACCCTCCCTTTAGCATGAGATGTGATATCCAACTCCTTCCCATTCCATTCCTGAGACCCTTCTGATAGCATGAGATGTGATATCTCAATGCCTCTAATACCAAACCTGAGATCCTACCTCTAACATGAAATGTGATATCCAACTCTTTCCCCTTCCAAACCTGAGAGCCTTCCTATAGCATGAGATGTGATATCCAAGTCCTTCCCATTCCAATCCTGAGACCCTTCCTATAGCTTGAGATGTGATATCCAACTCCTTCCCATTCCAATTCTGAGACCCTTCCTATACTATGAGACTTGATATCTCAATGCTTCTAATACAAACGTGAGACCCGTAATATAACATGAGATGTGATATCCAAATCCTTCCCCTTCCAAACCTTAGACCCTTCCTTTATCATGAGATGTGATATCCAACTCCTTCCCATTCCAATCCTGAGACCCTTCCGATATCATGAGATGTGATATCTCAAAGCTTCTAATATCAAACTTGAGACCCTCCCTATAGCATGAGATGTGATATCCAAGTCCTTCCCATTCCAATCCTGAGACCCTTCCTATAGCATGAGATGTGATATCTCAATGCTTCTAATACCAAACCTGAGACCCTTCCTATAACATGAGATGGGAATATCCAACTCCTTCCCATTCCAATCCTGAGACCCTTCCGGTAGCAGAGATGTGATATCTCAATGCTTATACCAAACCTGAGATCCTTCCTATAACATGAGATGTGATATCCAACTCCTTCCCATTCCAATCCTGAGACACTTCCTATAGCATGAGATGTGATATCTCACTGCTTATACCAAACCTGAGACCCTTCCCATAGCATGAGATGTGATATCCAACTTCTTCCCATTCCAATCCTCAGACCCTTCCTATAGCATGAGATGTGATATCTCAATGCTTCTAATATCAAACTTGAGACCCTACCTATAGCATGAGATGTGATATCCAAGTCCTTCCCATTACAATCCTGAGACACTTCCTATAACATGAGATGTGATATCCAACTCCTTCCCATTCCAATCCTGAGACCCTTCCTATAGCATGAGATATGATATCTCAATACTTCTAATACCAAACGTGAGATCCTTCCGATAACATGAGATGTGATATCCAAATCCTTCCCCTTCCAAACCTGAGACCCTCCCTTTAGCATGAGATGTGATATCCAACTCCTTCCCATTCCAATCCTGAGACCCTTCTGATAGCATGAGATGTGATATCTCAATGCTTCTAATACCAAACCTGAGATCCTTCCTATAACATGAGATGTGATATCCAAATCCTTTCCCTTCCAAACCTGAGACCCTCCCTTTAGCATGAGATGTGATATCCAACTCCTTCCCATTCCATTCCCGAGACCCTTCTGATAGCATGAGATGTGATATCTCAATGCCTCTAATACCAAACCTGAGATCCTACCTCTAACATGAAATGTGATATCCAACTCTTTCCCCTTCCAAACCTGAGAGCCTTCCTATAGCATGAGATGTGATATCCAAGTCCTTCCCATTCCAATCCTGAGACCCTTCCTATAGCTTGAGATGTGATATCCAACTCCTTCCCATTCCAATTCTGAGACCCTTCCTATACTCTGAGACTTGATATCTCAATGCTTCTAATACCAAACCTGAGACCCGTAATATAACATGAGATGTGATATCCAAATCCTTCCCCTTCCAAACCTTAGACCCTTCCTTTATCATGAGATGTGATATCCAACTCCTTCCCATTCCAATCCTGAGACCCTTCCGATATCATGAGATGTGATATCTCAAAGCTTCTAATATCAAACTTGAGACCCTCCCTATAGCATGAGATGTGATATCCAAGTCCTTCCCATTCCAATCCTGAGACCCTTCCTATAGCATGAGATGTGATATCTCAATGCTTCTAATACCAAACCTGAGACCCTTCCTATTACATGAGATGGGAATATCCAACTCCTTCCCATTCCAATCCTGAGACCCTTCCGATAGCAGAGATGTGATATCTCAATGCTTATACCAAACCTGAGACCCTTCGTATGGCATGAGATGTGATATCCAACTCCTTGCCATTCAAATCCTGAGACCCTTCCTATAGCATGAGAAGGGATATCCAACTCCTTCCCAATCCAATCCTGAGACCCTTCCGATAGCAGAGACGTGATATCTCAATGCTTCTACCAAACCTGAGACCCTTCCTTTAGCATGAGATGTGATATCCAAATCCTTCACATTCCAATCCTGAGACCCTTCCTATTGGATGAGTTGTGATATCCAACTCCTTCCCATTCCAACCCTGAGACCCTTCCTATAGCATGAGATGTGATGTCTCAATGATTCTAATACCAAACCTGAGATCCTTCCTATAACATGAGATGTGATATCCAACTCCTTCCATTCCAATCCTGAGACCCGTCCTATAGCATGAGATGTGATATCTCAATGGTTATACCAAACCTGAGACCCTTCCTATAGCATGAGATGTGATATCCAACTACTTCCCATTCCAATCCTGAGACCCTTCCTATAGCATGAGATGTGATATCTCAGTGCTTCTAATACCAAACCTGAGATCCTTCCTCTAACATGAAATGTGATATCCAACTCCTTCCCTTTCCAAACCTAAGAGCCTATCTATAGAATGAGATGTGATATCCAGGTCCTTCCTATTCCAATCCTTAGACCCTTCCTACAGCATGCAATATGATATCTCAATGATTCTAATAACAAACCTGAGACCCGTCCTATAGCATGAGATATGATATCCAAGTCCTTCCCATTCCAATCCTGAGACCCTTACTATAACATGAAATGTGATATCCAACTCCTTCCCATTCCAACCTGAGACCCTTCCTATACCATGAGATGGGATATCCAACTTCTTCGAAATCCAATACTGATACCCTTCCGATAGCATGAGATGTGATATCCCAATGCTTCTACCAAACCTGAGACCCATACTATGGCATGAGATGTGATATCAAACTCCTTCCCATTCCAATCCTGAGACCCTTCCTATAGCTTGAGGTGTGATATCCAACTCCTTCCCATTCCAATTCTGAGACCCTTCTTATACCATGAGACTTGATATCTCAATGCTTCTAATACCAAACCTGAGACCCGTCCTATAACATGAGATGTGATATCCAAATCCTTCCCCTTCCAAACCTTAGACCCTTCCTTTATCATGAGATGTGATATCCAACTCCTTCCCATTCCAATCCTGAGACCCTTCCGATATCATGAGATTTGTTATCTCAATGCTTCTAATATCAAACTTGAGACCCTCCCTATAGCATGAGATGTGACATCCAAGTCCTTCCCATTCCAATCCTGAGACCCTTCCTATAGCATGAGATGTGATATCTCTATGCTTCTAATACCAAACCTGAGATCCTTCCTATAACATGAGATGGGATATCCAACTCCTTCCCATTCCAATCCTGAGACCTTTCCGATAGCAGAGATGTGATATCTCAATGCTTATACCAAACCTGAGAACCTTCCTATGGCCTGAGATGTAATATACAACTCCTTCCCATTCCAATCCTGAGACCCTTCCTTTAGCATGATATGTGATATCTCAATGCTTATACCAAATCTGAGACCCTTCCTATAGCATGAGATGTGATATCCAATTCCTTCCCATTCCAATCCTGAGACCCTTCCTATAGCATGAGATGTGATATCTCAATGCTTATACCAAACCTGAGAGCCTACCTATAGCATGAGATGTGATATCCAAGTCCATCCCATTCCAATCCTTAGACCCTTCCTACAACATGCAATGTGATATCTCAATTATTCTAATACCAAACCAGAGACTCTTCCTATAACATGAGATGGGATATCCAACTCCTTCCCATTCCAATCCTGAGCCGCTTCCGATAGCAGAGATGTGATATCTCAATGCTTATACCAAACCTGAGACCCTTCCTATAACATGAGATGTGATATCCAACTCCTTCCCGTTCCAAACCTGAGACACTAACTATAGCATATGTGATATCCAACTCCTTCCCATTCCAAACATGAGACCCTTCCTATAGCAAGAAAGTAATATCCAACTCCTACCCATTCCAATCCTGAGACCCTTCCTATAGCAAGAGATGTGATATCCAAATCCTTCCCATTCCAATCCTGAGACCCTTCCTATAACATGAGATGTGATATCCAACTCCTTCCCATTCCAACCTGAGACACTTCCTATAGCATGAGAAGGGATATCCAACTCCTTCCCAATCCAATCCTGAGACCCTTCCGATAGCAGAGATGTGATATCTCAATGCTTATACCAAACCTGAGACCCTTCCTATAGCATGAAAAGGGATATCCAACTCCTTCCCAATCCAATCCTGAGACCCTTCCGATAGCAGAGACGTGATATCTCAATGCTTCTACCAAACCTGAGACCCTTCCTTTAGCATGAGATGTGATATCCAAATCCTTCACATTCCAATCCTGAGACCCTTCCTATAGCATGAGATTTGATATCTCAATGCTTCTAATACCAAACCTGAGATCCTTCCTATAACATGAGATGTGATATCCAATTACTTCCCATTCCAAACCTGAGACCCTTCCTATTGGATGAGATGTGATATCCAACTCCTTCCCATTCCAACCCTGAGACCCTTCCTATAGCATGAGATGTGATGTCTCAATGCTTCTAATACCAAACCTGAGATCCTTCCTATAACATGAGATGTGATATCCAACTCCTTCCATTCCAATCCTGAGACCCGTCCTATAGCATGAGATGTGATATCTCAATGCTTATACCAAACCTGAGACCATTCCTATAGCATGAGATGTGATATCCAACTCCTTCCCATTCCAATCCTGAGACCCTTCCTATAGCATGAGATGTGATATCTCAATGCTTCTAATACCAAACCTGAGATCCTTCCTCTAACATGAAATGTGATATCCAACTCCTTCCCTTTCCAAACCTAAGAGCCTATCTATAGCATGAGATGTGATATCCAAGTCCTTCACATCCCAACCCTTAGACCCTTCCTACAGCATGCAATATGATATCTCAATGATTCTAATAACAAACCTGAGACCCGTCCTATAACATGAGATGGGATATCCAACTCCTTCCCATGCCAATCCTGAGACACTTCCGATAGCAGAGATGTGATATCTCAATGTTTATACCAAACCTGAGACCCTTCCTATAACATGAGATGTGAAATTTAACTCCTTCCCGTTCCAAACCTGAGACCCTTCCTTTAGCATGAGATGTGATGTCCTTCCCATTCCAATCCTGAGACACTTCCGATAGCATGAGATGTGATATCTCAATGCTTCTAATATCAAAACTGAGACCCTCCCTATAGCATGATATGTGATATCTAAGTCCTTCCCATTCCAATCACATCTCATGCTATAGGAAGGGTCTCAGGATTGGAATGGGAAGCAGTTGGATATCACATCTCAGGCCATAGGAAGGGTCTCAGGTTTGGTATAAGCATTGAGATATCACATCTCTGCTATCGGAAGGGTCTCAGGATTGGAATGGGAAGGAGTTGGATATCCCATCTCATGTTATAGGAAGAGTCTCAGGTTTGGTATTAGAAGCATTGAGATATCCCATCTCATGCTATAGGAAGGGTCTCAGGTTGGAATGGGAAGGAGTTGGATATCACATTTCATGTTATAGGAAGGGTCTCAGGATTGGAATTGGAAGGACTTGGCTATCATATCTCATGCTATAGGAAGGCTCTCAGGTTTGGAAGGGGAAGGAGTTGGATATCACATTTCATGTTAGAGGAACGATCTCAGGTTTGGTATTAGAGGCCTTGAGATATCACATATCATGCTATAGGAAGGGTCTCAGGATTGGAATGGGAAGGAGTTGGATATCACATCTCAAGCTATAGGAACGGTCTCAGGTTTGGTATAAGCATTGTGATATCACATCTCATGCTATAGGAAGGGTCTCAGGATTGGAATGGGAAGGAGTTGGATATCACATCTCATGTTATAGGAAAGATCTCAGGTTTGGTATTAGAAGCATTGAGACATCACATCTCATGTTATAGGAAGGGTCTCAGGATTGGAATGGGAAGAAGTTGGATATCACATCTCATGCTATAGGAAGGGTCTCAGGTTTGGTATAAGCATTGAGATATCACATCTCATGCTATAGGAAGGGTCTCAGGATTGGAATGGGAAGGAGTTGTATATGACATCTCATGCCATAGGAAGGGTCTCAGGTTTGGTATAAGCATTGAGATATCACATCACATGCTATAGGAAGGGTCTCAGGATTGTAATGGGAAGGACTTGGATATCACATCTCATGCTGTAAGCAGGGTCTCAGGTTTGGAAAGGGAAGGAGATGGATATCACATTTCATGTTAGAGGTAGGATCTCAGGTTTGGTATTAGAGGCACTGAAATATCACATCTCATGCTATCAGAAGGGTCTCAGGATTGGAATGGGAAGGAGTTGGATATCACATCTCATGCTAAAGGGAGGGTCTCAGGTTTGGTATAAGCATTGCGATAGCACATCTCATGCTATAGGAAGGGTCTCAGGATTGGAATGGGAAGGAGTTGGATATTACATCTCATGTTATAGGAAAGATCTCAGGTTTGGTATTAGAAGCATTGAGACATCACATCTCATGTTATAGGAAGGGTCTCAGGATTGGAATGGGAAGAAGTTGGATATCACATCTCATGCTATAGGAAGGGTCTCAGGTTTGGAAGGGGAAGGAGTTGGATATCCAATCTCATGTTATAGGACTGGTCTCAGGTTTGGTATTAGAAGCATTGAGATATCACATCGCATGCTGTAGGAAGGTTCTCAGGTTTGGTATTAGAAGCATTGAGACATCACATCTCATGCTATAGGAAGGGTCTCAGGATTGGAATGGGAAGGAGTTGGATATCACATCTCATGTTATAGGAAGGATCTCAGGTTTGGTATTAGAAGCATTGAGACATCACATCTCATGCTATAGGAAGGGTCTCAGGATTGGAATTTGAAGGAGTTGGATATCACATCTCATGCTATAGGAAGGGTCTCAGATTTGGTATAAGCATTGAGATATCACATCTCATGATATAGGAAGGGTCTCAGGATTGGATTGGGAAGGAGTTGTATATGACATCTTAGGCCATAGGAAGGGTCTCAGGATTGGTATAAGCATTGAGATATCACATCTCTGCTATCGGAAGGGTCTCAGGATTGGAATGGAAAGGAGTTGGATATCCCATCTCATGATAAAGGAAGGGTCTAAGGTTTGGAAGGGGAAAGATTTGGATATCACATCTCATGTTATAGGACGGGTCTCAATTTTGATATTAGAAGCATTGAGATAACAAATCTCATGATATCGGAAGGGTCTCAGGATTGGAATGGGAAGGAGTTGGATATCACATCTCATGATAAAGGAAGGGTCTAAGGTTTGGAAGGGGAAAGATTTGGATATCACATCTCATGTTATAGGACGGGTCTCAGGTTTGGCATTAGAAGAATTGAGATATCAAGTCTCATGGTATAGGAAGGGTCTCAGAATTGGAATGGGAAGGATTTGGATATCACATCTCAAGCTATAGGAAGAGTCTCAGGATTGGAATGGGAAGGAGTTTGATATCACATCTCATGCCATAGTATGGTTCTCAGGTTTGGTAGAAGCATTGGGATATCACATCTCATGCTATAGGAAGGGTCTCAGGTTGGAATGGGAAGGAGTTGGATATCACATTTCATGTTATAGGAAGGGTCTCAGGATTGGAATGGGAAGGAGTTGGATATCACATCTCAAGCTTTAGGAAGGGTCTCAGGTTTGGTATAAGCATTGAGATAGCACATCTCATGCTATAGGAAGGGTCTCAGGATTGGAATGGGAAGGAGTTGGATATCACATCTCATGTTATAGGAAAGATCTCAGGTTTGGTATTAGAAGCATTGAGACATCACATCTCATGTTATAGGAAGGGTCTCAGGATTGGAATGGGAAGAAGTTGGATATCACATCTCATGCTATAGGAAGGGTCTCAGGTTTGGAAGGGGAAGGAGTTGGATATCCAATCTCATGTTATAGGACTGGTCTCAGGTTTGGTATTAGAAGCATTGAGATATCACATCGCATGCTGTAGGAAGGTTCTCAGGTTTGGAATGGGGAGGAATTGGATATCACATCTCATGTCATAGGAAGGATCTCAGGTTTGGTATTACAAGCATTGAGATATCACATCTCATGCTATAGGAATGGTCTCAGGATTGGAATTAGAAGGAGTTGGATATTACATTCTTGCTATAGAAAGGGTCTCATGTTTGGAATGGGAAGGAGTTGGATATCACATATGCTATAGGAAGGTTCTCAGGTTTGAAACGGGAAGGAGTTGGATATCACATCTCATGTTATAGGAAGGGTCTCAGGTTTGGTATTAGAAGCATTGAGACATCACATCTCATGTTATAGGAAGGGTCTCAGGATTGGAATGGGAAGAAGTTGGATATCACATCTCATGCTATAGGAAGGGTCTCAGGTTTGGAAGGGGAAGGAGTTGGATATCCAATCTCATGTTATAGGACTGGTCTCAGGTTTGGTATTAGAAGCATTGAGATATCACATCTCATGCTAAAGGAAGGGTCTCAGGTTTGGAACGGGAAGGAGTTGGATATCACATCTCATGTTATAGGAAGGGTCTCAGGTTTGGTATAAGCATTGAGATATCACATCTCTGCTATCGGAAGTGTCTCAAGATTGGAATGGAAGGACTTGGATATCACATCTCATGCTATAGATAGGCTCTCAGGTTTGGAAGGGGAAGGAGTTGGATATCACATTTCATGTTAGAGGAAGGATCTCAGGTTTGGTATTAGAGGCATTGAGATATCACATCTCAGGCTATAGGAAGGGTCTCAGGATTGGAATGGGAAGGAGTTGGATATCACATCTCATGCTATAGGCAGGGTCTCAGGATTGGAATGGGAAGGAGTTGGATATCACATCTCATGCTATAGGAAGGGTCTCAGGTTTGGTATAAGCATTGAGATATCACATCTCGTGCTATAGGAAGGGTCTCAGGATTGGAATGGGAAGGAGTTGTATATGACATCTCATGCTATAGACAGGGTCTCAGGTTTGGAAAGGGAAGGAGATGGATATCACATTTCATGTTAGAGGTAGGATCTCAGGTTTGGTATTAGAGGCATTGAGATATCACATCTCATGCTATCAGAAGGGTCTCAGGATTGGAATGGGAAGGAGTTGGATATCACATCTCATGCTAAAGGGAGGGTCTCAGGTTTGGAAGGGGAAGGATTTGGAAATCACATCTCATGTTATAGGAAGGATCTCAGGTTTGGTATTAGAAGCATTGAGACATCACATCTCATGCTATAGGAAGGGTCTCAGGATTGGAATGGGAAGGAGTTGGATATCACATCTTATGCTATAGGAAGGGTCTCAGATTTGGTATAAGCATTGAGATATCACATCTCATGCTATAGGAAGGGTCTCAGGATTGGAATGGGAAGCAGTTGGATATCACATCTCAGGCCATAGGAAGGGTCTCAGGTTTGGTATAAGCATTGAGATATCACATCTCTGCTATCGGAAGGGTCTCAGGATTGGAATGGGAAGGAGTTGGATATCCCATCTCATGTTATAGGAAGAGTCTCAGGTTTGGTATTAGAAGCAGTGAGATATCCCATCTCATGCTATAGGAAGGGTCTCAGGTTGGAATGGGAAGGAGTTGGATATCACATTTCATGTTATAGGAAGGGTCTCAGGATTGGAATTGGAAGGACTTGGCTATCATATCTCATGCTATAGGAAGGCTCTCAGGTTTGGAAGGGGAAGGAGTTGGATATCACATTTCATGTTAGAGGAACGATCTCAGGTTTGGTATTAGAGGCCTTGAGATATCACATCTCATGCTATAGGAAGGGTCTCAGGATTGGAATGGGAAGGAGTTGTATATGACATCTCAGGCCTTAGGAAGGGTCTCAGGTTTGGTATAAGCATTGAGATATCACATCTCATGCTATAGGAAGGGTCTCAGGATTGGAATGGGAAGGAGTTGGATATCACATCTCATGTTATAGGAAAGATCTCAGGTTTGGTATTAGAAGCATTGAGACATCACATCTCATGTTATAGGAAGGGTCTCAGGTTTGGAATGGGAAGAAGTTGGATATCACATCTCATGCTATAGGAAGGGTCTCAGATTTGGTATAAGCATTGAGATATCACATCTCATGCTATAGGAAGGGTCTCAGGATTGGAATGGGAAGCAGTTGGATATCACATCTCAGGCCATAGGAACGGTCTCAGGTTTGGTATAAGCATTGAGATATCACATCTCTGCTATCGGAAGGGTCTCAGGATTGGAATGGGAAGGAGTTGGATATCCCATCTCATGTTATAGGAAGAGTCTCAGGTTTGGTATTAGAAGCATTGTGATATCCCATCTCATGCTATAGGAAGGGTCTCAGGTTGGAATGGGAAGGAGTTGGATATCACATTTCATGTTATAAGAAGGGTCTCAGGATTGGAATTGGAAGGACTTGGCTATCATATCTCATGCTATAGGAAGGCTCTCAGGTTTGGAAGGGGAAGGAGTTGGATATCACATTTCATGTTAGAGGAACGATCTCAGGTTTGGTATTAGAGGCCTTGAGATATCACATCTCATGCTATAGGAAGGGTCTCAGGATTGGAATGGGAAGGAGTTGGATATCACATCTCAAGCTATAGGAACGGTCTCAGGTTTGGTATAAGCATTGTGATATCACATCTCATGCTATAGGAAGGGTCTCAGGATTGGAATTGGAAGGAGTTGGATATCACATCTCATGTTATAGGAAAGATCTCAGGTTTGGTATTAGAAGCATTGAGACATCACATCTCATGTTATAGGAAGGGTCTCAGGATTGGAATGGGAAGAAGTTGGATATCACATCTCATGCTATAGGAAGGGTCTCAGGTTTGGTATAAGCATTGAGATATCACATCTCATGCTATAGGAAGGGTCTCAGGATTGGAATGGGAAGGAGTTGTATATGACATCTCATGCCATAGGAAGGGTCTCAGGTTTGGTATAAGCATTGAGATATCACATCACATGCTATAGGAAGGGTCTCAGGATTGTAATGGGAAGGACTTGGATATCACATCTCATGCTGTAAGCAGGGTCTCAGGTTTGGAAAGGGAAGGAGATGGATATCACATTTCATGTTAGAGGTAGGATCTCAGGTTTGGTATTAGAGGCACTGAAATATCACATCTCATGCTATCAGAAGGGTCTCAGGATTGGAATGGGAAGGAGTTGGATATCACATCTCATGCTAAAGGGAGGGTCTCAGGTTTGGAAGGGGAAGGATTTGGAAATCACATCTCATGTTATAGGAAGGATCTCAGGTTTGGTATTAGAAGCATTGAGATATCACATCTCATGCTATCGGAAGTATCTCAGGTTTGGTATTAGAGGCATTGAGATATCACATCTCATGCTATCATAAGGGTCTCAGGATTGGAATGGGAAGGAGTTGGATATCACATCTCATGTTATAGGAAGGATCTCAGGTTTGGTATTAGAAGCATTGAGACATCGCATCTCATGCTATAGGAAGGGTCTCAGGATTGGAATGGGAAGGAGTTGGATATCACATCTCATGCTATAGGAAGGGTCTCAGATTTGGTATAAGCATTGAGATATCACATCTCATGCTATAGGAACGGTCTCAGGATTGGAATGGGAAGGAGTTGTATATGACATCTCAGGCCATAGGAAGGGTCTCAGGTTTGGTATAAGCATTGAGATATCACATCTCTACTATCGGAAGGGTCTCAGGATTGGAATGGGAAGGAGTTGGATATCCCATCTCATGTTATAGGAAGGGTCTCAGGTTTGGTATTAGAAGCATTGAGACATCACATCTCATGTTATAGGAAGGGTCTCAGGATTGGAATGGGAAGAAGTTGGATATCACATCTCATGCTATAGGAAGGGTCTCAGGTTTGGTATAAGCATTGAGATATCACATCTCATGCTATAGGAAGGGTCTCAGGATTGGAATGGGAAGGAGTTGTATATGACATCTCATGCCATAGGAAGGGTCTCAGGTTTGGTATAAGCATTGAGATATCACATCACATGCTATAGGAAGGGTCTCAGGATTGGAATGGGAAGGACTTTTGATATCACATCTCATGCTATAGGCAGGGTCTCATGTTTGGAAAGGGAAGGAGATGGATATCACATTTCATGTTAGAGGTAGGATCTCAGGTTTGGTATTAGAGGCATTGAAATATCACATCTCATGCTATCAGAAGGGTCTCAGGATTGGAATGGGAAGGAGTTGGATATCACATCTCATGCTAAAGGGAGGGTCTCAGGTTTGGAAGTGGAAGGATTTGAAAAATCACATCTCATGTTATAGGAAGGATCTCAGGTTTGGTACTAGAAGCATTGAGATATCACATCTCATGCTATCAGAAGTATCTCAGGTTTGGTATTAGAGGCATTGAGATATCACATCTCATGCTATCATAAGGGTCTCAGGATTGGAATGGGAAGGGGTTGGATATCACATCTCATATTATAGGAAGGATCTCAGGTTTGGTATTAGAAGCATTGAGACATCACATCTCATGCTATAGGAAGGGTCTCAGGATTGGAATGGGAAGGAGTTGGATATCACATCTCATGCTATAGGAAGGGTCTCGGATTTGGTATAAGCATTGAGATATCACATCTCATGCTATAGGAAGGGTCTCAGGATTGGAATGGGAAGGAGTTGTATATGACAAATCAGGCCATAGGAAGGGTCTCAGGTTTGGTATAAGCATTGAGATATCACATCTCTGCTATCGGAAGGGTCTCTCAGGATTGGAATGGGAAGGAGTTGGATATCCCATCTCATGTTATAGGAAGGGTCTCAGGTTTGGTATTAGAAGCATTGAGATATCACATCTCATGCTATAGGAAGAGTCTCAGGATTGGAATGGGGAGGACTTGGATGTCACATCTCATGCTATAGGGAGGGTCTCAAGTTTGATATTAGAAGTATTGAGATAACAAATCTCATGATATCGGAAGGGTGTCAGGATTGGAATGGGAAGGAATTGGATATCACATCTCATGATAAAGGAAGGGTCTAAGGTTTGGAAGGGGAAGGATTTGGATATCACATCTCATGTTATAGGACGGGTCTCAGGTTTTGTATTAGAAGCATTGAGATATCAAGTTTCATGGTATAGGAAGGGTCTCAGAATTGGAATGGGAAGGAGTTGGATATCACATCTCAAGCTATAGGTAGGGTCTCAGGATTGGAATGGGAAGGAGTTTGATATCACATCTCATGCCATAGTATGGGTCTCAGGTTTGGTAGAAGCATTGGGATATCACATCTCATGCTATCGGAAGGGTATCAGCATTGGATTTGGAAGGAGTTGGATATCCCATCTCATGCTATAGTAAGGGTCTCAGGTTGGAATGGGAAGGAGTTGGATATCACATTTCATGTTATAGGAAGGGTCTCAGGATTGGATGGGAAGGACTTGGATATCATATCTCATGCTATAGGAAGGCTCTCAGGTTTGGAAGGGGAAGGAGTTGGATATCACATTTCATGTTAGAGGAAGGATCTCAGGTTTGGTATTAGAGGCCTTGAGATATCACATCTCATGCTATAGGAAGGGTCTCAGGATTGGAATGGGAAGGAGTTGGATATCACATCTCACGCTATAGGAAGGGTCTCAGGTTTGGTATAAGCATTGAGATATCACATCTCATGCTATAGGAAGGGTCTTAGGATTGGAATGGGAAGGAGTTGGATATCACATCTCATGTTATAGGAAAGATCTCAGGTTTGGTATTAGAAGCATTGAGACATCGCATCTCATGTTATAGGAAGGGTCTCAGGAATGGAATGGGAAGAAGTTGGATATCACATCTCATGCTATAGGAAGGGTCTCAGGTTTGGAAGGGGAAGGAGTTGGATATCCAATCTCATGTTATAGGACTGGTCTCGGGTTTGGTATTAGAAGCATTCAGATATCACATCGCATGCTGTAGGAAGGTTCTCAGGTTTGGAATGGGGAGGAATTGGATATCACATCTCATGTCATAGGAAGGATCTCAGGTTTGGTATTAGAAGCATTGAGATATCACATCTCATGCTATAGGAATGGTCTCAGGATTGGAATGGGAAGGAGTTGGATATTACATTCTTGCTATAGGAAGGGTCTCATGTTTGGAATGGGAAGGAGTTGGATATCACATATGCTATAGTAAGGGTCTCAGGTTGGGACCAGGAAGGAGTTGGATATCACATCTCATGTTATAGGAAGGGTCTCAGGTTTGGTATAAGCATTGAGATATCACATCTCTGCTATCGGAAGTGTCTCAGGATTGGAATGGGAAGGAGTTTGATATCCCATCTCATGTTATAGGATGGGTCTCAGGTTTGTTATTAGAATCATTGAGATATCCTATTGCATGCTGTAGGAAGGGTCTAAGGATTGGAATGGGAAGGACTTGGATATCACATCTCATGCTATAGGTAGGCTCTCATGTTTGGAAAGGGAAGGAGTTGGATATCACATTTCATGTTAGAGGAAGGATCTCAGGTTTGGTATTAGAGGCATTGAGATATCACATCTCATGCTATAGGAAGGGTCTCAGGATTGGAATGGGAAGGAGTTGGATATCACATCTCATGCTATAGGAAGGGTCTCATGTTTGGTATAAACATCGAGATATCACATCTCATGCTATAGGAAGGGTCCCGGGATTGGAATGGGAAGGAGTTGGATATCACATCTCATGTTATAGGAAGGATCTCAGGTTTGGTATTAGAAGCATTGAGACATCACATCTCATGCTATAGGAAGTGTCTCAGGATTGGAATGGGAAGGACTTGGGTATCACATCTCATGCTATAGGGAGGGTCTCAAGTTTGATATTAGAAGCATTGAGATATCACATCTCATGCTATAGGAAGGGTCTCAGGATTGGAATGGGAAGGATTTGGATATCACATCTCAAGCTTTAGGAAGGGTCTCAGGTTTGGTATAAGCATTGAGATAGCACATCTCATGCTATAGGAAGGGTCTCAGGATTGGAATGGGAAGGAGTTGGATATTACATCTCATGTTATAGGAAAGATCTCAGGTTTGGTATTAGAAGCATTGAGACATCACATCTCATGTTATAGGAAGGGTCTCAGGATTGGAATGGGAAGAAGTTGGATATCACATCTCATGCTATAGGAAGGGTCTCAGGTTTGGAAGGGGAAGGAGTTGGATATCCAATCTCATGTTATAGGACTGGTCTCAGGTTTGGTATTAGAAGCATTGAGATATCACATCGCATGCTGTAGGAAGGTTCTCAGGTTTGGTATTAGAAGCATTGAGACATCACATCTCATGCTATAGGAAGGGTCTCAGGATTGGAATGGGAAGGAGTTGGATATCACATCTCATGTTATACGAAGGATCTCAGGTTTGGTATTAGAAGCATTGAGACATCACATCTCATGCTATAGGAAGGGTCTCAGGATTGGAATGGGAAGGAGTTGGATATCACATCTCATGCTATAGGAAGGGTCTCAGATTTGGTATAAGCATTGAGATATCACATCTCATGCTAAAGGAAGGGTCTCAGGATTGGATTGGGAAGGAGTTGTATATGACATCTCAGGCCATAGGAAGGGTCTCAGGATTGGTATAAGCATTGAGATATCACATCTCTGCTATCGGAAGGGTCTCAGGATTGGAATGGGAAGGAGTTGGATATCCCATCTCATGATAAAGGAAGGGTCTAAGGTTTGGAAGGGGAAAGATTTGGATATCACATCTCATGTTATAGGCGGGTCTCAATTTTGATATAAGAAGCATTGAGATAACAAATCTCATGATATCGGAAGGGTCTCAGGATCGGAATGGGAAGGAGTTGGATATCACATCTCATGATAAAGGAAGGGTCTAAGGTTTGGAAGGGGAAAGATTTGGATATCATATCTCATGTTATAGGACGGGTCTCAGGTTTGGTATTAGAAGCATTGAGATATCAAGTCTCATCGTATAGGAAGGGTCTCAGAATTGGAATGGGAAGGATTTCGGATATCACATCTCAAGCTATAGGAAGAGTCTCAGGATTGGAATGGGAAGGAGTTTGATATCACATCTCATGCCATAGTATGGTTCTCAGGTTTGGTAGAAGCATTGGGATATCACATCTCATGCTATTGGAAGGGTATCAGTATTGGATTTGGAAGGAGTTGGATATCCCATCTCATGCTATAGGAAGGGTCTCAGGTTGGAATGGGAAGGAGTTGGATATCACATTTCATGTTATAGGAAGGGTCTCAGGATTGGAATGGGAAGGAGTTGGATATCACATCTCAAGCTTTAGGAAGGGTCTCAGGTTTGGTATAAGCATTGAGATAGCACATCTCATGCTATAGGAAGGGTCTCAGGATTGGAATGGGAAGGAGTTGGATATCACATCTCATGTTATAGGAAAGATCTCAGGTTTGGTATTAGAAGCATTGAGACATCACATCTCATGTTATAGGAAGGGTCTCAGGATTGGAATGGGAAGAAGTTGGATATCACATCTCATGCTATAGGAAGGGTCTCAGGTTTGGAAGGGGAAGGAGTTGGATATCCAATCTCATGTTATAGGACTGGTCTCAGGTTTGGTATTAGAAGCATTGAGATATCACATCGCATGCTGTAGGAAGGTTCTCAGGTTTGGAATGGGGAGGAATTGGATATCACATCTCATGTCATAGGAAGGATCTCAGGTTTGGTATTAGAAGCATTGAGATATCACATCTCATGCTATAGGAATGGTCTCAGGATTGGAATGGGAAGGAGTTGGATATTACATTCTTGCTATAGGAAGGGTCTCATGTTTGGAATGGGAAGGAGTTGGATATCACATATGCTATAGGAAGGGTCTCAGGTTTGAAACGGGAAGGAGTTGGATATCACATCTCATGTTATAGGAAGGGTCTCAGGTTTGAAACGGGAAGGAGTTGGATATCACATCTCATGTTATAGGACGGGTCTCAGGTTTGGTAGAAGAAGCATTGAGATATCACATCGCATGCTGTAGGAAGGTTCTCAGGTTTGGTATTAGAAGCATTGAGACATCACATCTCATGCTATAGGAAGGGTCTCAGGATTGGAATGGGAAGGAGTTGGATATCACATCTCATGTTATAGGAAGGATCTCAGGTTTGGTATTAGAAGCATTGAGACATCACATCTCATGCTATAGGAAGGGCCTCAGGATTGGAATGGGAAGGAGTTGGATATCACATCTCATGCTATAGGAAGGGTCTCAGATTTGGTATATGCATCGAGATATCACATCTCATGCTATAGGAAGGGTCTCGGGATTGGAATGGGAAGGAGTTGGATATCACATCTCATGCCATAGGAAGGGTCTTAGGTTTGGTATAAGCATTGAGATATCACATCTCTGCTATTGGAAGGGTCTCAGGATTGGAATGGGAAGGAGTTGGATATCACATCTCATGTTATAGGAAGGATCTCAGGTTTGGTATTAGAAGCATTGAGACATCACATCTCATGCTATAGGAAGGGTCTCAGGATTGGAATGGGAAGGAGTTGGATATCACATCTCATGCTATAGGAAGGGTCTCAGGTTTGGTATAAGCATTGAGATATCACATCTCATGCTATAGGAAGTGTCTCAGGATTGGAATGGGAAGGACTTGGGTGTCACATCTCATGCTATAGGGAGGGTCTCAAGTTTGATATTAGAAGCATTGAGATATCACATCTCATGCTATAGGAAGGGTCTCAGGATTGGAATGGGAAGGAGTTGGATATCACATCTCAAGCTTTAGGAAGGGTCTCAGGTTTGGTATAAGCATTGAGATAGCACATCTCATGCTATAGGAAGGGTCTCAGGATTGGAATGGGAAGGAGTTGGATATTACATCTCATGTTATAGGAAAGATCTCAGGTTTGGTATTAGAAGCATTGAGACATCACATCTCATGTTATAGGAAGGGTCTCAGGATTGGAATGGGAAGAAGTTGGATATCACATCTCATGCTATAGGAAGGGTCTCAGGTTTGGAAGGGGAAGGAGTTGGATATCCAATCTCATGTTATAGGACTGGTCTCAGGTTTGGTATTAGAAGCATTGAGATATCACATCGCATGCTGTAGGAAGGTTCTCAGGTTTGGTATTAGAAGCATTGAGACATCACATCTCATGCTATAGGAAGGGTCTCAGGATTGGAATGGGAAGGAGTTGGATATCACATCTCATGTTATAGGAAGGATCTCAGGTTTGGTATTAGAAGCATTGAGATATCACATCTCATGCTATAGGAGTGGTCTCAGGATTGGAATGGGAAGGAGTTGGATATTACATTCTTGCTATAGGAAGGGTCTCATGTTTGGAATGGGAAGGAGTTGGATATCACATATGCTATAGTAAGGGTCTCAGGTTTGGACCGGGAAGGAGTTGGATATCACATCTCATGTTATAGGAAGGGTCTCAGGTTTGGTATAAGCATTGAGATATCACATCTCTGCTATCAGAAGTGTCTCAGGATTGGAATGGGAAGGAGTTGGATATCCCATCTCATGTTATAGGATGGGTCTCAGGTTTGTTATTAGAATCATTGAGATATCATATTGCATGCTGTAGGAAGGGTCTAAGGATTGGAATGGGAATGACTTGGATATCACATCTCACTATAGGTAGGCTCTCATGTTTGGAAAGGGAAGGAGTTGGATATCACATTTCATGTTAGAGGAAGGATCTCAGGTTTGGTATTAGAGGCCTTGAGATATCACATCTCATGCTATAGGAAGGGTCTCAGGATTGGAATGGGAAGGAGTTGGATATCACATCTCAAGCTATAGGAATGGTCTCAGGTTTGGTATAAGCATTGAGATATCACATCTCATGCTATAGGAAGGGTCTCAGGATTGGAATGGGAAGGAGTTGGATATCACATCTCATGTTATAGGAAAGATCTCAGGTTTGGTATTAGAAGCATTGAGACATCGCATCTCATGTTATAGGAAGGGTCTCAGGAATGGAATGGGAAGAAGTTGGATATCACATCTCATGCTATAGGAAGGGTCTCAGGTTTGTTATTAGAATCATTGAGATATCATATTGCATGCTGTAGGAAGGGTCTAAGGATTGGAATGGGAAGGACTTGGATATCACATCTCACTATAGGTAGGCTCTCATGTTTGGAAAGGGAAGGAGTTGGATATCACATTTCATGTTAGAGGAAGGATCTCAGGTTTGGTATTAGAGGCCTTGAGATATCGCATCTCATGCTATAGGAAGGGTCTCAGGATTGGAATGGGAAGGAGTTGGATATCACATCTCAAGCTATAGGAAGGGTCTCAGGTTTGTTATAAGCATTGAGATATCACATCTCATGCTATAGGAAGGGTCTCAGGATTGGAATGGGAAGGAGTTGGATATCACATCTCATGTTATAGGAAAGATCTCAGGTTTGGTATTAGAAGCATTGAGACATCGCATCTCATGTTATAGGAAGGGTCTCAGGAATGGAATGGGAAGAAGTTGGATATCACATCTCATGCTATAGGAAGGGTCTCAGGTTTGGAAGGGGAAGGAGTTGGATATCCAATCTCATGTTATAGGACTGGTCTCGGGTTTGGTATTAGAAGCATTGAGATATCACATCGCATGCTGTAGGAAGGTTCTCAGGTTTGGAATGGGGAGGAATTGGATATCACATCTCATGTCATAGGAAGGATCTCAGGTTTGGTATTAGAAGCATTGAGATATCACATCTCATGCTATAGGAATGGTCTCAGGATTGGAATGGGAAGGAGTTGGATATTACATTCTTGCTATAGGAAGGGTCTCATGTTTGGAATGGGAAGGAGTTGGATATCACATATGCTATAGTAAGGGTCTCAGGTTGGGACCAGGAAGGAGTTGGATATCACATCTCATGTTATAGGAAGGGTCTCAGGTTTGGTATAAGCATTGAGATATCACATCTCTGCTATCGGAAGTGTCTCAGGATTGGAATGGGAAGGAGTTTGATATCCCATCTCATGTTATAGGATGGGTCTCAGGTTTGTTATTAGAATCATTGAGATATCATATTGCATGCTGTAGGAAGGGTCTAAGGATTGGAATGGGAAGGACTTGGATATCACATCTCATGCTATAGGTAGGCTCTCATGTTTGGAAAGGGAAGGAGTTGGATATCACATTTCATGTTAGAGGAAGGATCTCAGGTTTGGTATTAGAGGCATTGAGATATCACATCTCATGCTATAGGAAGGGTCTCAGGATTGGAATGGGAAGGAGTTGGATATCACATCTCATGCTATAGGAAGGGTCTCAGGTTTGGTATAAACATCGAGATATCACATCTCATGCTATAGGAAGGGTCCCGGGATTGGAATGGGAAGGAGTTGGATATCACATCTCATGTTATAGGAAGGATCTCAGGTTTGGTATTAGAAGCATTGAGACATCACATCTCATGCTATAGGAAGTGTCTCAGGATTGGAATGGGAAGGACTTGGGTATCACATCTCATGCTATAGGGAGGGTCTCAAGTTTGATATTAGAAGCATTGAGATATCACATCTCATGCTATAGGAAGGGTCTCAGGATTGGAATGGGAAGGAGTTGGATATCACATCTCAAGCTTTAGGAAGGGTCTCAGTTTTGGTATAAGCATTGAGATAGCACATCTCATGCTATAGGAAGGGTCTCAGGATTGGAATGGGAAGGAGTTGGATATTATATCTCATGTTATAGGAAAGATCTCAGGTTTGGTATTAGAAGCATTGAGACATCACATCTCATGTTATAGGAAGGGTCTCAGGATTGGAATGGGAAGAAGTTGGATATCACATCTCATGCTATAGGAAGGGTCTCAGGTTTGGAAGGGGAAGGAGTTGGATATCCAATCTCATGTTATAGGACTGATCTCAGGTTTGGTATTAGAAGCATTGAGATATCACATCGCATGCTGTAGGAAGGTTCTCAGGTTTGGTATTAGAAGCATTGAGACATCACATCTCATGCTATAGGAAGGGTCTCAGGATTGGAATGGGAAGGAGTTGGATATCACATCTCATGTTATAGGAAGGATCTCAGGTTTGGTATTAGAAGCATTGAGACATCACATCTCATGCTATAGGAAGGGTCTCAGGATTGGAATGGGAAGGAGTTGGATATCACATCTCATGCTATAGGAAGGGTCTCAGATTTGGTATAAGCATTGAGATATCACATCTCATGCTATAGGAAGAGTCTCAGGATTGGAATGGGAAGGAGTTTGATATCACATCTCATGCCATAGTATGGTTGTCAGGTTTGGTAGAAGCATTGGGATATCACATCTCATGCTATTGGAAGGGTATCAGTATTGGATTTGGAAGGAGTTGGATATCCCATCTCATGCTATAGGAAGGGTCTCAGGTTGGAATGGGAAGGAGTTGGATATCACATTTCATGTTATAGGAAGGGTCTCAGGATTGGAATGGGAAGGAGTTGGATATCACATCTCAAGCTTTAGGAAGGGTCTCAGGTTTGGTATAAGCATTGAGATAGCACATCTCATGCTATAGGAAGGGTCTCAGGATTGGAATGGGAAGGAGTCGGATATCACATCTCATGTTATAGGAAAGATCTCAGGTTTGGTATTAGAAGCATTGAGACATCACATCTCATGTTATAGGAAGGGTCTCAGGATTGGAATGGGAAGAAGTTGGATATCACATCTCATGCTATAGGAAGGGTCTCAGGTTTGGAAGGGGAAGGAGTTGGATATCCAATCTCATGTTATAGGACTGGTCTCAGGTTTGGTATTAGAAGCATTGAGATATCACATCGCATGCTGTAGGAAGGTTCTCAGGTTTGGAATTGGGAGGAATTGGATATCACATCTCATGTCATAGGAAGGATCTCAGGTTTGGTATTAGAAGCATTGAGATATCACATCTCATGCTATAGGAATGGTCTCAGGATTGGAATGGGAAGGAGTTGGATATTACATTCTTGCTATAGGAAGGGTCTCAGGATTGGAATGGGAAGGAGTTGGATATCACATCTCAAGCTTTAGGAAGGGTCTCAGGTTTGGTATAAGCATTGAGATAGCACATCTCATGCTATAGGAAGGGTCTCAGGATTGGAATGGGAAGGAGTTGGATATTACATCTCATGTTATAGGAAAGATCTCAGGTTTGGTATTAGAAGCATTGAGACATCACATCTCATGTTATAGGAAGGGTCTCAGGATTGGAATGGGAAGAAGTTGGATATCACATCTCATGCTATAGGAAGGGTCTCAGGTTTGGAAGGGGAAGGAGTTGGATATCCAATCTCATGTTATAGGACTGGTCTCAGGTTTGGTATTAGAAGCATTGAGATATCACATCGCATGCTGTAGGAAGGTTCTCAGGTTTGGTATTAGAAGCATTGAGACATCACATCTCATGCTATAGGAAGGGTCTCAGGATTGGAATGGGAAGGAGTTGGATATCACATCTCATGTTATAGGAAGGATCTCAGGTTTGGTATTAGAAGCATTGAGATATCACATCTCATGCTATAGGAGTGGTCTCAGGATTGGAATGGGAAGGAGTTGGATATTACATTCTTGCTATAGGAAGGGTCTCATGTTTGGAATGGGAAGGAGTTGGATATCACATATGCTATAGTAAGGGTCTCAGGTTTGGACCGGGAAGGAGTTGGATATCACATCTCATGTTATAGGAAGGGTCTCAGGTTTGGTATAAGCATTGAGATATCACATCTCTGCTATCAGAAGTGTCTCAGGATTGGAATGGGAAGGAGTTGGATATCCCATCTCATGTTATAGGATGGGTCTCAGGTTTGTTATTAGAATCATTGAGATATCATATTGCATGCTGTAGGAAGGGTCTAAGGATTGGAATGGGAAGGACTTGGATATCACATCTCACTATAGGTAGGCTCTCATGTTTGGAAAGGGAAGGAGTTGGATATCACATTTCATGTTAGAGGAAGGATCTCAGGTTTGGTATTAGAGGCCTTGAGATATCACATCTCATGCTATAGGAAGGGTCTCAGGATTGGAATGGGAAGGAGTTGGATATCACATCTCAAGCTATAGGAAGGGTCTCAGGTTTGGTATAAGCATTGAGATATCACATCTCATGCTATAGGAAGGGTCTCAGGATTGGAATGGGAAGGAGTTGGATATCACATCTCATGTTATAGGAAAGATCTCAGGTTTGGTATTAGAAGCATTGAGACATCGCATCTCATGTTATAGGAAGGGTCTCAGGAATGGAATGGGAAGAAGTTGGATATCACATCTCATGCTATAGGAAGGGTCTCAGGTTTGTTATTAGAATCATTGAGATATCATATTGCATGCTGTAGGAAGGGTCTAAGGATTGGAATGGGAAGGACTTGGATATCACATCTCACTATAGGTAGGCTCTCATGTTTGGAAAGGGAAGGAGTTGGATATCACATTTCATGTTAGAGGAAGGATCTCAGGTTTGGTATTAGAGGCCTTGAGATATCGCATCTCATGCTATAGGAAGGGTCTCAGGATTGGAATGGGAAGGAGTTGGATATCACATCTCAAGCTATAGGAAGGGTCTCAGGTTTGTTATAAGCATTGAGATATCACATCTCATGCTATAGGAAGGGTCTCAGGATTGGAATGGGAAGGAGTTGGATATCACATCTCATGTTATAGGAAAGATCTCAGGTTTGGTATTAGAAGCATTGAGACATCGCATCTCATGTTATAGGAAGGGTCTCAGGAATGGAATGGGAAGAAGTTGGATATCACATCTCATGCTATAGGAAGGGTCTCAGGTTTGGAAGGGGAAGGAGTTGGATATCCAATCTCATGTTATAGGACTGGTCTCGGGTTTGGTATTAGAAGCATTGAGATATCACATCGCATGCTGTAGGAAGGTTCTCAGGTTTGGAATGGGGAGGAATTGGATATCACATCTCATGTCATAGGAAGGATCTCAGGTTTGGTATTAGAAGCATTGAGATATCACATCTCATGCTATAGGAATGGTCTCAGGATTGGAATGGGAAGGAGTTGGATATTACATTCTTGCTATAGGAAGGGTCTCATGTTTGGAATGGGAAGGAGTTGGATATCACATATGCTATAGTAAGGGTCTCAGGTTGGGACCAGGAAGGAGTTGGATATCACATCTCATGTTATAGGAAGGGTCTCAGGTTTGGTATAAGCATTGAGATATCACATCTCTGCTATCGGAAGTGTCTCAGGATTGGAATGGGAAGGAGTTTGATATCCCATCTCATTTTATAGGATGGGTCTCAGGTTTGTTATTAGAATCATTGAGATATCATATTGCATGCTGTAGGAAGGGTCTAAGGATTGGAATGGGAAGGACTTGGATATCACATCTCATGCTATAGGTAGGCTCTCATGTTTGGAAAGGGAAGGAGTTGGATATCACATTTCATGTTAGAGGAAGGATCTCAGGTTTGGTATTAGAGGCATTGAGATATCACATCTCATGCTATAGGAAGGGTCTCAGGATTGGAATGGGAAGGAGTTGGATATCACATCTCATGCTATAGGAAGGGTCTCAGGTTTGGTATAAACATCGAGATATCACATCTCATGCTATAGGAAGGGTCCCGGGATTGGAATGGGAAGGAGTTGGATATCACATCTCATGTTATAGGAAGGATCTCAGGTTTGGTATTAGAAGCATTGAGACATCACATCTCATGCTATAGGAAGTGTCTCAGGATTGGAATGGGAAGGACTTGGGTATCACATCTCATGCTATAGGGAGGGTCTCAAGTTTGATATTAGAAGCATTGAGATATCACATCTCATGCTATAGGAAGGGTCTCAGGATTGGAATGGGAAGGAGTTGGATATCACATCTCAAGCTTTAGGAAGGGTCTCAGTTTTGGTATAAGCATTGAGATAGCACATCTCATGCTATAGGAAGGGTCTCAGGATTGGAATGGGAAGGAGTTGGATATTATATCTCATGTTATAGGAAAGATCTCAGGTTTGGTATTAGAAGCATTGAGACATCACATCTCATGTTATAGGAAGGGTCTCAGGATTGGAATGGGAAGAAGTTGGATATCACATCTCATGCTATAGGAAGGGTCTCAGGTTTGGAAGGGGAAAGAGTTGGATATCCAATCTCATGTTATAGGACTGGTCTCAGGTTTGGTATTAGAAGCATTGAGATATCACATCGCATGCTGTAGGAAGGTTCTCAGGTTTGGTATTAGAAGCATTGAGACATCACATCTCATGCTATAGGAAGGGTCTCAGGATTGGAATGGGAAGGAGTTGGATATCACATCTCATGTTATAGGAAGGATCTCAGGTTTGGTATTAGAAGCATTGAGACATCACATCTCATGCTATAGGAAGGGTCTCAGGATTGGAATGGGAAGGAGTTGGATATCACATCTCATGCTATAGGAAGGGTCTCAGATTTGGTATAAGCATTGAGATATCACATCTCATGCTATAGGAAGAGTCTCAGGATTGGAATGGGAAGGAGTTTGATATCACATCTCATGCCATAGTATGGTTGTCAGGTTTGGTAGAAGCATTGGGATATCACATCTCATGCTATTGGAAGGGTATCAGTATTGGATTTGGAAGGAGTTGGATATCCCATCTCATGCTATAGGAAGGGTCTCAGGTTGGAATGGGAAGGAGTTGGATATCACATTTCATGTTATAGGAAGGGTCTCAGGATTGGAATGGGAAGGAGTTGGATATCACATCTCAAGCTTTAGGAAGGGTCTCAGGTTTGGTATAAGCATTGAGATAGCACATCTCATGCTATAGGAAGGGTCTCAGGATTGGAATGGGAAGGAGTCGGATATCACATCTCATGTTAAAGGAAAGATCTCAGGTTTGGTATTAGAAGCATTGAGACATCACATCTCATGTTATAGGAAGGGTCTCAGGATTGGAATGGGAAGAAGCTGGATATCACATCTCATGCTATAGGAAGGGTCTCAGGTTTGGAAGGGGAAGGAGTTGGATATCCAATCTCATGTTATAGGACTGGTCTCAGGTTTGGTATTAGAAGCATTGAGATATCACATCGCATGCTGTAGGAAGGTTCTCAGGTTTGGAATTGGGAGGAATTGGATATCACATCTCATGTCATAGGAAGGATCTCAGGTTTGGTATTAGAAGCATTGAGATATCACATCTCATGCTATAGGAATGGTCTCAGGATTGGAATGGGAAGGAGTTGGATATTACATTCTTGCTATAGGAAGGGTCTCATGTTTGGAATGGGAAGGAGTTGGATATCACATATGCTATAGGAAGGGTCTCAGGTTTGAAACGGGAAGGAGTTGGATATCACATCTCATGTTATAGGAAGGGTCTCAGGTTTGAAACGGGAAGGAGTTGGATATCACATCTCATGTTATAGGACGGGTCTCAGGTTTGGTATTAGAAGCATTGAGATATCACATTGCATGCTGTAGGAAGGTTCTCAGGTTTGGTATTAGAAGCATTGAGACATCACATCTCATGTTATAGGAAGGGTCTCAGGATTGGAATGGGAAGAAGTTGGATATCACATCTCATGCTATAGGAAGGGTCTCAGGTTTGGAAGGGGAAGGAGTTGGATATCCAATCTCATGTTATAGGACTGGTCTCAGGTTTGGTATTAGAAGCATTGAGATATCACATTCCATGCTGTAGGAAGGTTCTCAGGTTTGGTATTAGAAGCATTGAGACATCACATCTCATGCTATAGGAAGGGTCTCAGGATTGGAATGGGAAGGAGTTGGATATCACATCTCATGTTATAGGAAGGATCTCAGGTTTGGTATTAGAAGCATTGAGACATCACATCTCATGCTATAGGAAGGGTCTCAGGATTGGAATGGGAAGGAGTTGGATATCACATCTCATGCTATAGGAAGGGTCTCAGATTTGGTATAAGCATTGAGATATCACATCTCATGCTATAGGAAGGGTCTCAGGATTGGATTGGGAAGGAGTTGTATATGACATCTCAGGCCATAGGAAGGGTCTCAGGATTGGTATAAGCATTGAGATATCACATCTCTGCTATCGGAAGGGTCTCAGGATTGGAATGGGAAGGAGTTGGATATCCCATCTCATGATAAAGGAAGGGTCTAAGGTTTGGAAGGGGAAAGATTTGGATATCACATCTCATGTTATAGGCGGGTCTCAATTTTGATATAAGAAGCATTGAGATAACAAATCTCATGATATCGGAAGGGTCTCAGGATCGGAATGGGAAGGAGTTGGATATCACATCTCATGATAAAGGAAGGGTCTAAGGTTTGGAAGGGGAAAGATTTGGATATCACATCTCATGTTATAGGACGGGTCTCAGGTTTGGTATTAGAAGCATTGAGATATCAAGTCTCATCGTATAGGAAGGGTCTCAGAATTGGAATGGGAAGGATTTCGGATATCACATCTCAAGCTATAGGAAGAGTCTCAGGATTGGAATGGGAAGGAGTTTGATATCAAATCTCATGCCATAGTATGGTTCTCAGGTTTGGTAGAAGCATTGGGATATCACATCTCATGCTATTGGAAGGGTATCAGTATTGGATTTGGAAGGAGTTGGATATCCCATCTCATGCTATAGGAAGGGTCTCAGGTTGGTATGGGAAGGAGTTGGATATCACATTTCATGTTATAGGAAGGGTCTCAGGATTGGAATGGGAAGGAGTTGGATATCACATCTCAAGCTTTAGGAAGGGTCTCAGGTTTGGTATAAGCATTGAGATAGCACATCTCATGCTATAGGAAGGGTCTCAGGATTGGAATGGGAAGGAGTCGGATATCACATCTCATGTTATAGGAAATATCTCAGGTTTGGTATTAGAAGCATTGAGACATCACATCTCATGTTATAGGAAGGGTCTCAGGATTGGAATGGGAAGAAGTTGGATATCCAATCTCATGTTATAGGACTGGCAGGTTTGGTATTAGAAGCATTGAGATATCACATCGCATGCTGTAGGAAGGTTCTCAGGTTTGGAATGGGGAGGAATTGGATATCACATCTCATGTCATAGGAAGGATCTCAGGTTTGGTATTAGAAGCATTGAGATATCACATCTCATGCTATAGGAATGGTCTCAGGATTGGAATGGGAAGGAGTTGGATATTACATTCTTGCTATAGGAAGGGTCTCATGTTTGGAATGGGAAGGAGTTGGATATCACATATGCTATAGGAATGGTCTCAGGTTTGAAACGGGAAGGAGTTGGATATCACATCTCATGTTATAGGAAGGGTCTCAGGTTTGAAACGGGAAGGAGTTGGATATCACATCTCATGTTATAGGACGGGTCTCAGGTTTGGTATTAGAAGCATTGAGATATCACATCGCATGCTGTAGGAAGGTTCTCAGGTTTGGTATTAGAAGCATTGAGACATCACATCTCATGCTATAGGAAGGGTCTCAGGATTGGAATGGGAAGGAGTTGGATATCACATCTCATGTTATAGGAAGGATCTCAGGTTTGGTATTAGAAGCATTGAGACATCACATCTCATGCTATAGGAAGGGCCTCAGGATTGGAATGGGAAGGAGTTGGATATCACATCTCATGCTATAGGAAGGGTCTCAGATTTGGTATATGCATCGAGATATCACATCTCATGCTATAGGAAGGGTCTCGGGATTGGAATGGGAAGGAGTTGGATATCACATCTCATGCCATAGGAAGGGTCTTAGGTTTGGTATAAGCATTGAGATATCACATCTCTGCTATTGGAAGGGTCTCAGGATTGGAATGGGAAGGAGTTGGATATCACATCTCATGTTATAGGAAGGATCTCAGGTTTGGTATTAGAAGCATTGAGACATCACATCTCATGCTATAGGAAGGGTCTCAGGATTGGAATGGGAAGGAGTTGGATATCACATCTCATGCTATAGGAAGGGTCTCAGGTTTGGTATAAGCATTGAGATATCACATCTCATGCTATAGGAAGTGTCTCAGGATTGGAATGGGAAGGACTTGGGTGTCACATCTCATGCTATAGGGAGGGTCTCAAGTTTGATATTAGAAGCATTGAGATATCACATCTCATGCTATAGGAAGGGTCTCAGGATTGGAATGGGAAGGAGTTGGATATCACATCTCAAGCTTTAGGAAGGGTCTCAGGTTTGGTATAAGCATTGAGATAGCACATCTCATGCTATAGGAAGGGTCTCAGGATTGGAATGGGAAGGAGTTGGATATTACATCTCATGTTATAGGAAAGATCTCAGGTTTGGTATTAGAAGCATTGAGACATCACATCTCATGTTATAGGAAGGGTCTCAGGATTGGAATGGGAAGAAGTTGGATATAACATCTCATGCTATAGGAAGGGTCTCAGGTTTGGAAGGGGAAGGAGTTGGATATCCAATCTCATGTTATAGGACTGGTCTCAGGTTTGGTATTAGAAGCATTGAGATATCACATCGCATGCTGTAGGAAGGTTCATAGGTTTGGTATTAGAAGCATTGAGACATCACATCTCATGCTATAGGAAGGGTCTCAGGATTGGAATGGGAAGGAGTTGGATATCACATCTCATGTTATAGGAAGGATCTCAGGTTTGGTATTAGAAGCATTGAGATATCACATCTCATGCTATAGGAATGGTCTCAGGATTGGAATGGGAAGGAGTTGGATATTACATTCTTGCTATAGGAAGGGTCTCATGTTTGGAATGGGAAGGAGTTGGATATCACATATGCTATAGTAAGGGTCTCAGGTTTGGACCGGGAAGGAGTTGGATATCACATCTCATGTTATAGGAAGGGTCTCAGGTTTGGTATAAGCATTGAGATATCACATCTCTGCTATCGGAAGTGTCTCAGGATTGGAATGGGAAGGAGTTGGATATCCCATCTCATGTTATAGGATGGGTCTCAGGTTTGTTATTAGAATCATTGAGATATCATATTGCATGCTGTAGGAAGGGTCTAAGGATTGGAATGGGAAGGACTTGGATATCACATCTCATGCTATAGGTAGGCTCTCATGTTTGGAAAGGGAAGGAGTTGGATATCACATTTCATGTTAGAGGAAGGATCTCAGGTTTGGTATTAGAGGCATTGAGATATCACATCTCATGCTATAGGAAGGGTCTCAGGATTGGAATGGGAAGGAGTTGGATATCACATCTCAAGCTTTAGGAAGGGTCTCAGGTTTGGTATAAGCATTGAGATAGCACATCTCATGCTATAGGAAGGGTCTCAGGATTGGAATGGGAAGAAGTTGGATATCACATCTCATGCTATAGGAAGGGTCTCAGGTTTGGAAGGGGAAGGAGTTGGATATCCAATCTCATGTTATAGGACTGGTCTCAGGTTTGGTATTAGAAGCATTGAGATATCACATCGCATGCTGTAGGAAGGTTCTCAGGTTTGGAATGGGGAGGAATTGGATATCACATCTCATGTCATAGGAAGGATCTCAGGTTTGGTATTAGAAGCATTGAGATATCACATCTCATGCTATAGGAATGGTCTCAGGATTGGAATGGGAAGGAGTTGGATATTACATTCTTGCTATAGGAAGGGTCTCATGTTTAGAATGGGAAGGAGTTGGATATCACATATGCTATAGGAAGGGTCTCAGGTTTGAAACGGGAAGGAGTTGGATATCACATCTCATGTTATAGGAAGGGTCTCAGGTTTGAAACGGGAAGGAGTTGGATATCACATCTCATGTTATAGGACGGGTCTCAGGTTTGGTATTAGAAGCATTGAGATATCACATCGCATGCTGTAGGAAGGTTCTCAGGTTTGGTATTAGAAGCATTGAGACATCACATCTCATGCTATAGGAAGGGTCTCAGGATTGGAATGGGAAGGAGTTGGATATCACATCTCATGTTATAGGAAGGATCTCAGGTTTGGTATTAGAAGCATTGAGACATCACATCTCATGCTATAGGAAGGGCCTCAGGATTGGAATGGGAAGGAGTTGGATATCACATCTCATGCTATAGGAAGGGTCTCAGGTTTGGAAGGGGAAGGAGTTGGATATCCAATCTCATGTTATAGGACTGGTCTCAGGTTTGGTATTAGAAGCATTGAGATATCACATCTCATGCTATAGGAAGGGTCTCAGGATTGGAATGGGAAGGAGTTGGATATCACATCTCATGTTATAGGAAGGATCTCAGGTTTGGTATTAGAGGCATTGAGATATCACATCTCATGCTATAGGAAGGGTCTCAGGATTGGAATGGGAAGGAGTTGGATATCACATCTCAAGCTTTAGGAAGGGTCTCAGGTTTGGTATAAGCATTGAGATAGCACATCTCATGCTATAGGAAGGGTCTCAGGATTGGAATGGGAAGGAGTTGGATATCACATCTCATGTTATAGGAAAGATCTCAGGTTTGGTATTAGAAGCATTGAGACATCACATCTCATGTTATAGGAAGGGTCTCAGGATTGGAATGGGAAGAAGTTGGATATCACATCTCATGCTATAGGAAGGGTCTCAGGTTTGGAAGGGGAAGGAGTTGGATATCCAATCTCATGTTATAGGACTGGTCTCAGGTTTGGTATTAGAAGCATTGAGATATCACATCGCATGCTGTAGGAAGGTTCTCAGGTTTGCAATGGGGAGGAATTGGATATCACATCTCATGTCATAGGAAGGATCTCAGGTTTGGTATTAGAAGCATTGAGATATCACATCTCATGCTATAGGAATGGTCTCAGGATTGGAATGGGAAGGAGTTGGATATTACATTCTTGATATAGGAAGGGTCTCATGTTTAGAATGGGAAGGAGTTGGATATCACATATGCTATAGGAAGGGTCTCAGGTTTGAAACGGGAAGGAATTGGATATCACATCTCATGTTATAGGAAGGGTCTCAGGTTTGAAACGGGAAGGAGTTGGATATCACATCTCATGTTATAGGACGGGTCTCAGGTTTGGTATTAGAAGCATTGAGATATCACATCGCATGCTGTAGGAAGGTTCTCAGGTTTGGTATTAGAAGCATTGAGACATCACATCTCATGCTATAGGAAGGGTCTCAGGATTGGAATGGGAAGGAGTTGGATATCACATCTCATGTTATAGGAAGGATCTCAGGTTTGGTATTAGAAGCATTGAGACATCACATCTCATGCTATAGGAAGGGCCTCAGGATTGGAATGGGAAGGAGTTGGATATCACATCTCATGCTATAGGAAGGGTCTCAGATTTGGTATAAGCATCGAGATATCACATCTCATGCTATAGGAAGGGTCTCGGGATTGGAATGGGAAGGAGTTGGATATCACATCTCATGCCATAGGAAGGGTCTTAGGTTTGGTATAAGCATTGAGATATCACATCTCTGCTATTGGAAGGGTCTCAGGATTGGAATGGGAAGGAGTTGGATATCACATCTCATGTTATAGGAAGGATCTCAGGTTTGGTATTAGAAGCATTGAGACATCACATCTCATGCTATAGGAAGGGTCTCAGGATTGGAATGGGAAGGAGTTGGATATCACATCTCATGCTATAGGAAGGGTCTCAGGTTTGGTATAAGCATTGGGATATCACATCTCATGCTATAGGAAGTGTCTCATTATTGGAATGGGAAGGACTTGGGTGTCACATCTCATGCTATAGGGAGGGTCTCAAGTTTGATATTAGAAGCATTGAGATATCACATCTCATGCTATAGGAATGGTCTCAGGATTGGAATGGGAAGGAGTTGGATATTACATCTCATGTTATAGGAAAGATCTCAGGTTTGGTATTAGAAGCATTGAAACATCACATCTCATGTTATAGGAAGGGTCTCAGGATTGGAATGGGAAGAAGTTGGATATCACATCTCATGCTATAGGAAGGGTCTCAGGTTTGGAAGGGGAAGGAGTTGGATATCCAATCTCATGTTATAGGACTGGTCTCAGGTTTGGTATTAGAAGCATTGAGATATCACATCGCATGCTGTAGGAAGGTTCTCAGGTTTGGTATTAGAAGCATTGAGACATCACATCTCATGCTATAGGAAAGGTCTCAGGATTGGAATGGGAAGGAGTTGGATATCACATCTCATGTTATAGGAAGGATCTCAGGTTTGGTATTAGAAGCATTGAGATATCACATCTCATGCTATAGGAATGGTCTCAGGATTGGAATGGGAAGGAGTTGGATATTACATTCTTGCTATAGGAAGGGTCTCATGTTTGGAATGGGAAGGAGTTGGATATCACATATGCTATAGTAAGGGTCTCAGGTTTGGACAGGGAAGGAGTTGGATATCACATCTCATGTTATAGGAAGGGTCTCAGGTTTGGTATAAGCATTGAGATATCACATCTCTGCTATCGGAAGTGTCTCAGGATTGGAATGGGAAGGAGTTGGATATCCCATCTCATGTTATAGGATGGGTCTCAGGTTTGTTATTAGAATCATTGAGATATCATATTGCATGCTGTAGGAAGGCTCTAAGGATTGGAATGGGAAGGACTTGGATATCACATCTCATGCTATAGGTAGGCTCTCATGTTTGGAAAGGGAAGGAGTTGGATATCACATTTCATGTTAGAGGAAGGATCTCAGGTTTGGTATTAGAGGCATTGAGATATCACATCTCATGCTATAGGAAGGGTCTCAGGATTGGAATGGGAAGGAGTTGGATATCACATCTCAT
This sequence comes from Ambystoma mexicanum, assembly GCF_040938575.1. Classification (NCBI taxonomy): domain Eukaryota; kingdom Metazoa; phylum Chordata; class Amphibia; order Caudata; family Ambystomatidae; genus Ambystoma; species Ambystoma mexicanum. The sequence goes on from NW_027182447.1 coordinate 817,781, forward strand.
GCTATAGGAAGGGTCTCAGGTTTGGTATAAACATCGAGATATCACATATCATGCTATAGGAAGGGTCCCGGGATTGGAATGGGAAGGAGTTGGATATCACATCTCATGTTATAGGAAGGATCTCAGGTTTGGTATTAGAAGCATTGATACATCACATCTCATGCTATAGGAAGTGTCTCAGGATTGGAATGGGAAGGACTTGGGTATCACATCTCATGCTATAGGGAGGGTCTCAAGTTTGATATTAGAAGCATTGAGATATCACATCTCATGCTATAGGAAGGGTCTCAGGATTGGAATGGGAAGGAGTTGGATATCACATCTCAAGCTTTAGGAAGGGTCTCAGGTTTGGTATAAGCATTGAGATAGCACATCTCATGCTATAGGAAGGGTCTCAGGATTGGAATGGGAAGGAGTTGGATATTACATCTCATGTTATAGGAAAGATCTCAGGTTTGGTATTAGAAGCATTGAGACATCACATCTCATGTTATAGGAAGGGTCTCAGGATTGGAATGGGAAGAAGTTGGATATCACATCTCATACTATAGGAAGGGTCTCAGGTTTGAAACGGGAAGGAGTTGGATATCACATCTCATGTTATAGGACGGGTCTCAGGTTTGTTATTAGAATCATTGAGATATCATATTGCATGCTGTAGGAAGGGTCTAAGGATTGGAATGGGAAGGACTTGGATATCACATCTCATGCTATAGGTAGGCTCTCAGGTTTGGAAAGGGAAGGAGTTCGATATCACATTTCATGTTAGAGGAAGGATCTCAGGTTTGGTATTAGAGGCATTGAGATATCACATATCATGCTATAGGAAGGGTCTCAGGATTGGAATGGGAAGGAGTTGGATATCACATCTCAAGCTTTAGGAAGGGTCTCAGGTTTGGTATAAGCATTGAGATAGCACATCTCATGCTATAGGAAGGGTCTCAGGATTGGAATGGGAAGGAGTTGGATATCACATCTCATGTTATAGGAAGGATCTCAGGTTTGGTATTAGAAGCATTGAGACATCACATCTCATGCTATAGGAAGGGCCTCAGGATTGGAATGGGAAGGAGTTGGATATCACATCTCATGCTATAGGAAGGGTCTCAGATTTGGTATAAGCATCGAGATATCACATCTCATGCTATAGGAAGGGTCTCGGGATTGGAATGGGAAGGAGTTGGATATCACATCTCATGCCATAGGAAGGGTCTTAGGTTTGGTATAAGCATTGAGATATCACATCTCTGCTATTGGAAGGGTCTCAGGATTGGAATGGGAAGGAGTTGGATATCACATCTCATGTTATAGGAAGGATCTCAGGTTTGGTATTAGAAGCATTGAGACATCACATCTCATGCTATAGGAAGGGTCTCAGGATTGGAATGGGAAGGAGTTGGATATCACATCTCATGCTATAGGAAGGGTCTCAGGTTTGGTATAAGCATTGAGATATCACATCTCATGCTATAGGAAGTGTCTCAGGATTGGAATGGGAAGGACTTGGGTGTCACATCTCATGCTATAGGGAGGGTCTCAAGTTTGATATTAGAAGCATTGAGATATCACATCTCATGCTATAGGAATGGTCTCAGGATTGGAATGGGAAGGAGTTGGATATTACATCTCATGTTATAGGAAAGATCTCAGGTTTGGTATTAGAAGCATTGAAACATCACATCTCATGTTATAGGAAGGGTCTCAGGATTGGAATGGGAAGAAGTTGGATATCACATCTCATGCTATAGGAAGGGTCTCAGGTTTGGAAGGGGAAGGAGTTGGATATCCAATCTCATGTTATAGGACTGGTCTCAGGTTTGGTATTAGAAGCATTGAGATATCACATCGCATGCTGTAGGAAGGTTCTCAGGTTTGGTATTAGAAGCATTGAGACATCACATCTCATGCTATCGGAAGGGTCTCAGGATTGGAATGGGAAGGAGTTGGATATCACATCTCATGTTATAGGAAGGATCTCAGGTTTGGTATTAGAAGCATTGAGATATCACATCTCATGCTATAGGAATGGTCTCAGGATTGGAATGGGAAGGAGTTGGATATTACATTCTTGCTATAGGAAGGGTCTCATGTTTGGAATGGGAAGGAGTTGGATATCACATATGCTATAGTAAGGGTCTCAGGTTTGGACCGGGAAGGAGTTGGATATCACATCTCATGTTATAGGAAGGGTCTCAGGTTTGGTATAAGCATTGAGATATCACATCTCTGCTATCGGAAGTGTCTCAGGATTGGAATGGGAAGGAGTTGGATATCCCATCTCATGTTATAGGATGGGTCTCAGGTTTGTTATTAGAATCATTGAGATATCATATTGCATGCTGTAGGAAGGGTCTAAGGATTGGAATGGGAAGGACTTGGATATCACATCTCATGCTATAGGTAGGCTCTCATGTTTGGAAAGGGAAGGAGTTGGATATCACATTTCATGTTAGAGGAAGGATCTCAGGTTTTGTATTAGAGGCATTGAGATATCACATCTCATGCTATAGGAAGGGTCTCAGGATTGGAATGGGAAGGAGTTGGATATCACATCTCATGCTATAGGAAGGGTCTCAGGTTTGGTATAAACATCGAGATATCACATCTCATGCTATAGGAAGGGTCCCGGGATTGGAATGGGAAGGAGTTGGATATCACATCTCATGTTATAGGAAGGATCTCAGGTTTGGTATTAGAAGCATTGATACATCACATCTCATGCTATAGGAAGTGTCTCAGGATTGGAATGGGAAGGACTTGGGTATCACATCTCATGCTATAGGGAGGGTCTCAAGTTTGATATTAGAAGCATTGAGATATCACATCTCATGCTATAGGAAGGGTCTCAGGATTGGAATGGGAAGGAGTTGGATATCACATCTCAAGCTTTAGGAAGGGTCTCAGGTTTGGTATAAGCATTGAGATAGCACATCTCATGCTATAGGAAGTGTCTCAGGATTGGAATGGGAAGGAGTTGGATATTACATCTCATGTTATAGGAAAGATCTCAGGTTTGGTATTAGAAGCATTGAGACATCACATCTCATGTTATAGGAAGGGTCTCAGGATTGGAATGGGAAGAAGTTGGATATCACATCTCATACTATAGGAAGGGTCTCAGGTTTGAAACGGGAAGGAGTTGGATATCACATCTCATGTTATAGGACGGGTCTCAGGTTTGTTATTAGAATCATTGAGATATCATATTGCATGCTGTAGGAAGGGTCTAAGGATTGGAATGGGAAGGACTTGGATATCACATCTCATGCTATAGGTAGGCTCTCAGGTTTGGAAAGGGAAGGAGTTCGATATCACATTTCATGTTAGAGGAAGGATCTCAGGTTTGGTATTAGAGGCATTGAGATATCACATATCATGCTATAGGAAGGGTCTCAGGATTGGAATGGGAAGGAGTTGGATATCACATCTCAAGCTTTAGGAAGGGTCTCAGGTTTGGTATAAGCATTGAGATAGCACATCTCATGCTATAGGAAGGGTCTCAGGATTGGAATGGGATGGAGTTGGATATTACATCTCATGTTATAGGAAAGATCTCAGGTTTGGTATTAGAAGCATTGAGACATCACATCTCATGTTATAGGAAGGGTCTCAGGATTGGAATGGGAAGAAGTTGGATATCACATCTCATGTTATAGGACTGGTCTCAGGTTTGGTATTAGAAGCATTGAGATATCACATCGCATGCTGTAGGAAGGTTCTCAGGTTTGAAACGGGAAGGAGTTGGATATCACATCTCATGTTATAGGAAGGATCTCAGGTTTGGTATTAGAAGCATTGAGACATCACATCTCATGCTATAGGAAGGGCCTCAGGATTGGAATGGGAAGGAGTTGGATATCACATCTCATGCTATAGGAAGGGTCTCAGATTTGGTATAAGCATCGAGATATCACATCTCATGCTATAGGAAGGGTCTCGGGATTGGAATGGGAAGGAGTTGGATATCACATCTCATGCCATAGGAAGGGTCTTAGGTTTGGTATAAGCATTGAGATATCACATCTCTGCTATTGGAAGGGTCTCAGGATTGGAATGGGAAGGAGTTGGATATCCCATCTCATGTTATAGGAAGAGTCTCAGGTTTGGTATTAGAAGCATTGAGATATCACATCTCATGCTATAGGAAGTGTCTCAGGATTGGAATGGCTAAGGACTTGGGTATCACATCTCATGCTATAGGGAGGGTCTCAAGTTTGATATTAGAAGCATTGAGATATCACATCTCATGCTATAGGAAGGGTCTCAGGATTGGAATGGGAAGGAGTTGGATATCACATCTCATTCTGTAGGAAGGGTCTCAGGTTTGGTATAAGCAGTGAGATATCACATCTCATGCTATAGGAAGTGTCTCAGGATTGGAATGGGAAGGAGTTGGATATCACATCTCATGTTATAGGAAGGATCTCAGGTTTGGTATAAGCATTGAGATATCACATCTCTGCTATCGGAAGGGTCTCAGGATTGGAATGGGAAGGAGTTGGATATTCCCATCTCATGTTATAGGAAGGGTCTCAGGTTTGGTATTAGAAGCATTGAGATATCCCATCTCATGATATAGGAAGGGTCTCAGGATTGGAATGGGAAGGACTTGGATATCATATCTCATGCTATAGGAAGGCTCTCAGGTTTGGAAGGGGAAGGAGTTGGATATCACATTTCATATTAGAGGAAGGATCTCAGGTTTGGTATTAGAGGCCTTGAGATATCACATCTCATGCTATAGGAAGGGTCTCAGGATTGGAATGGGAAGGAGTTGGATATCACATCTCAAGCTATAGGAACGGTCTCAGGTTTTGTATAAGCATTGTGATATCACATCTCATACTATAGGAAGGGTCTCAGGATTGGAATGGGAAGGAGTTGGATATCACATCTCATGTTATAGGAAAGATCTCAGGTTTGGTTTTAGAAGCATTGAGACATCACATCTCATGTTATAGGAAGGGTCTCAGGATTGGAATGGGAAGAAGTTGGATATCACATCTCATGCTATAGGAAGGGTCTCAGGTTTGGTATAAGCATTGAGATATCACATCTCATGCTATAGGAAGGGTCTCAGGATTGGAATGGGAAGGAGTTGTATATGACATCTCATGCCATAGGAAGGGTCTCAGGTTTGGTATAAGCATTGAGATATCACATCACATGCTATAGGAAGGGTCTCAGGATTGGAATGGGAAGGACTTGGATATCACATCTCATGCTAAAGGCAGGGTCTCAGGTTTGGAAAGGGAAGGAGATGGATATCACATTTCATGTTAGAGGTAGGATCTCAGGTTTGGAATTAGAGGCATTGAGATATCACATCTCATGCTATCAGAAGGGTCTCAGGATTGGAATGGGAAGGAGTTGGATATCACATCTCATGCTAAAGGGAGGGTCTCAGGTTTGGAAGCGGGAGGATTTGGAAATCACATCTCATGTTATAGGAAGGATCTCAGGTTTGGTATTCGAAGCATTGAGATATCACATCTCATGCTATCGGAAGTATCTCAGGTTTGGTATTAGAGGCATTGAGATATCACATCTCATGCTATCATAAGGGTCTCAGGATTGGAATGGGAAGGAGTTGGATATCACATCTCATGTTATAGGAAGGATCTCAGGTTTGGTATTAGAAGCATTGAGACATCACATCTCATGCTATAGGAAGGGTCTCAGGATTGGAATGGGAAGGAGTTGGATATCACATCTCATGCTATAGGAAGGGTCTCAGATTTGGTATAAGCATTGAGATATCACATCTCATGCTATAGGAAGGGTCTCAGGATTGGAATGGGAAGGAGTTGTATATGACATCTCAGGCCATAGGAAGGGTCTCAGGTTTGGTATAAGCATTGAGATATCACATCTCTGCTATCGGAAGGGTCTCAGGATTGGAATGGGAATGAGTTGGATATCCCATCTCATGTTATAGGAAGAGTCTCAGGTTTGTTATTAGAAGCATTGAGATATCCCATCTCATGCTATAGGAAGGGTCTCAGGTTGGAATGGGAAGGAGTTGGATATCACATTTCATGTTATAGGAAGGGTCTCAGGATTGGAATTGGAAGGACTTGGCTATCATATCTCATGCTATAGGAAGGCTCTCAGGTTTGGAAGGGGAAGGAGTTGGATATCACATTTCATGTTAGAGGAACAATCTCAGGTTTGGTATTAGAGGCCTTGAGATATCACATCTCATGCTATAGGAAGGGTCTCAGGTTTGGAATGGGAAGGAGTTGTATATGACATCTCATGCCATAGGAAGGGTCTCAGGTTTGGTATAAGCATTGAGATATCACATCACATGCTATAGGAAGGGTCTCAGGATTGGAATGGAAAGGACTTGGATATCACATCTCATGCTATAGGCAGGGTCTCAGGTTTGGAAAGGGAAGGAGATGGATATCACATTTCATGTTAGAGGTAGGATCTCAGGTTTGGTATTTGAGGCATTGAAATATCACATCTCATGCTATCAGAAGGGTCTCAGGATTGGAATGGGAAGGAGTTGGATATCACATCTCATGCTAAAGGGAGGGTCTCAGGTTTGGAAGGGGAAGGATTTGGAAATCACATCTCATGTTATAGGAAGGATCTCAGGTTTGGTATTAGAAGCATTGAGATATCACATCTCATGCTATCGGAAGTATCTCAGGTTTGGTATTAGAGGCATTGAGATATCACATCTCATGCTATCATAAGGGTCTCAGGATTGGAATGGGAAGAAGTTGGATATCACATCTCATGTTATAGGAAGGCTCTCAGGTTTGGAAGGGGAAGGAGTTGGATATCACATTTCATGTTAGAGGAACGATCTCAGGTTTGGTATTAGAGGCCTTGCGATATCACATCTCATGCTATAGGAAGGGTCTCAGGATTGGAATGGGAAGGAGTTGGATATCACATCTCAAGCTATAGGAACGGTCTCAGGTTTGGTATAAGCATTGTGATATCACATCTCATGCTATAGGAAGGGTCTCAGGATTGGAATGGGAAGGAGTTGGATATCACATCTCATGTTATAGGAAAGATCTCAGGTTTGGTATTAGAAGCATTGCGACATCACATCTCATGTTATAGGAAGGGTCTCAGGATTGGAATGGGAAGAAGTTGGATATCACATCTCATGCTATAGGAAGGGTCTCAGGTTTGGTATAAGCATTGAGATATCACATCTCATGCTATAGGAAGGGTCTCAGGATTGGAATGGGAAGGAGTTGTATATGACATCTCATGCCATAGGAAGGGTCTCAGGTTTGGTATAAGAATTGAGATATCACATCACATGCTATAGGAAGGGTCTCAGGATTGGAATGGAAAGGACTTGGATATCACATCTCATGCTATAGGCAGGGTCTCAGGTTTGAAAAGGGAAGGAGATGGATATCACATTTCATGTTAGAGGTAGGATCTCAGGTTTGGTATTAGAGGCATTGAAATATCACATCTCATGCTATCAGATGGGTCTCAGGACTGGAATGGGAAGGAGTTTGATATCACATCTCATGCTAAAGCGAGGGTCTCAGGTTTGGAAGGGGAAGGATTTGGAAATCACATCTCATGTTATAGGAAGGATCTCAGGTTTGGTATTAGAAGCATTGAGATATCACATCTCATGCTATCGAAGTATCTCAGGTTTGGTATTAGAGGCATTGAGATATCACATCTCATGCTATCATAAGGGTCTCAGGATTGGAATGGGAAGGAGTTGGATATCACATCTCATGCTATAGGAAGGGTCTCAGGTTTGGTATAAGCATTGAGATATCACATCTCATGCTATAGGAAGTGTCTCAGGATTGGAATGGGAAGGACTTGGGTGTCACATCTCATGCTATAGGGAGGGTCTCAAGTTTGATATTAGAAGCATTGAGATATCACATCTCATGCTATAGGAAGGGTCTCAGGATTGGAATGGGAAGGAGTTGGATATCACATCTCAAGCTTTAGGAAGGGTCTCAGGTTTGGTATAAGCATTGAGATAGCACATCTCATGCTATAGGAAGGGTCTCAGGATTGGAATGGGAAGGAGTTGGATATTACATCTCATGTTATAGGAAAGATCTCAGGTTTGGTATTAGAAGCATTGAGACATCACATCTCATGTTATAGGAAGGGTCTCAGGATTGGAATGGGAAGAAGTTGGATATAACATCTCATGCTATAGGAAGGGTCTCAGGTTTGGAAGGGGAAGGAGTTGGATATCCAATCTCATGTTATAGGACTGGTCTCAGGTTTGGTATTAGAAGCATTGAGATATCACATCGCATGCTGTAGGAAGGTTCATAGGTTTGGTATTAGAAGCATTGAGACATCACATCTCATGCTATAGGAAGGGTCTCAGGATTGGAATGGGAAGGAGTTGGATATCACATCTCATGTTATAGGAAGGATCTTAGGTTTGGTATTAGAAGCATTGAGATATCACATCTCATGCTATAGGAATGGTCTCAGGATTGGAATGGGAAGGAGTTGGATATTACATTCTTGCTATAGGAAGGGTCTCATGTTTGGAATGGGAAGGAGTTGGATATCACATATGCTATAGTAAGGGTCTCAGGTTTGGACCGGGAAGGAGTTGGATATCACATCTCATGTTATAGGAAGGGTCTCAGGTTTGGTATAAGCATTGAGATATCACATCTCTGCTATCGGAAGTGTCTCAGGATTGGAATGGGAAGGAGTTGGATATCCCATCTCATGTTATAGGATGGGTCTCAGGTTTGTTATTAGAATCATTGAGATATCATATTGCATGCTGTAGGAAGGGTCTAAGGATTGGAATGGGAAGGACTTGGATATCACATCTCATGCTATAGGTAGGCTCTCATGTTTGGAAAGGGAAGGAGTTGGATATCACATTTCATGTTAGAGGAAGGATCTCAGGTTTGGTATTAGAGGCATTGAGATATCACATCTCATGCTATAGGAAGGGTCTCAGGATTGGAATGGGAAGGAGTTGGATATCACATCTCAAGCTTTAGGAAGGGTCTCAGGTTTGGTATAAGCATTGAGATAGCACATCTCATGCTATAGGAAGGGTCTCAGGATTGGAATGGGAAGAAGTTGGATATCACATCTCATGCTATAGGAAGGGTCTCAGGTTTGGAAGGGGAAGGAGTTGGATATCCAATCTCATGTTATAGGACTGGTCTCAGGTTTGGTATTAGAAGCATTGAGATATCACATCGCATGCTGTAGGAAGGTTCTCAGGTTTGGAATGGGGAGGAATTGGATATCACATCTCATGTCATAGGAAGGATCTCAGGTTTGGTATTAGAAGCATTGAGATATCACATCTCATGCTATAGGAATGGTCTCAGGATTGGAATGGGAAGGAGTTGGATATTACATTCTTGCTATAGGAAGGGTCTCATGTTTAGAATGGGAAGGAGTTGGATATCACATATGCTATAGGAAGGGTCTCAGGTTTGAAACGGGAAGGAGTTGGATATCACATCTCATGTTATAGGAAGGGTCTCAGGTTTGAAACGGGAAGGAGTTGGATATCACATCTCATGTTATAGGACGGGTCTCAGGTTTGGTATTAGAAGCATTGAGATATCACATCGCATGCTGTAGGAAGGTTCTCAGGTTTGGTATTAGAAGCATTGAGACATCACATCTCATGCTATAGGAAGGGTCTCAGGATTGGAATGGGAAGGAGTTGGATATCACATCTCATGTTATAGGAAGGATCTCAGGTTTGGTATTAGAAGCATTGAGACATCACATCTCATGCTATAGGAAGGGCCTCAGGATTGGAATGGGAAGGAGTTGGATATCACATCTCATGCTATAGGAAGGGTCTCAGGTTTGGAAGGGGAAGGAGTTGGATATCCAATCTCATGTTATAGGACTGGTCTCAGGTTTGGTATTAGAAGCATTGAGATATCACATCTCATGCTATAGGAAGGGTCTCAGGATTGGAATGGGAAGGAGTTGGATATCACATCTCATGTTATAGGAAGGATCTCAGGTTTGGTATTAGAGGCATTGAGATATCACATCTCATGCTATAGGAAGGGTCTCAGGATTGGAATGGGAAGGAGTTGGATATCACATCTCAAGCTTTAGGAAGGGTCTCAGGTTTGGTATAAGCATTGAGATAGCACATCTCATGCTATAGGAAGGGTCTCAGGATTGGAATGGGAAGGAGTTGGATATCACATCTCATGTTATAGGAAAGATCTCAGGTTTGGTATTAGAAGCATTGAGACATCACATCTCATGTTATAGGAAGGGTCTCAGGATTGGAATGGGAAGAAGTTGGATATCACATCTCATGCTATAGGAAGGGTCTCAGGTTTGGAAGGGGAAGGAGTTGGATATCCAATCTCATGTTATAGGACTGGTCTCAGGTTTGGTATTAGAAGCATTGAGATATCACATCGCATGCTGTAGGAAGGTTCTCAGGTTTGCAATGGGGAGGAATTGGATATCACATCTCATGTCATAGGAAGGATCTCAGGTTTGGTATTAGAAGCATTGAGATATCACATCTCATGCTATAGGAATGGTCTCAGGATTGGAATGGGAAGGAGTTGGATATTACATTCTTGATATAGGAAGGGTCTCATGTTTAGAATGGGAAGGAGTTGGATATCACATATGCTATAGGAAGGGTCTCAGGTTTGAAACGGGAAGGAATTGGATATCACATCTCATGTTATAGGAAGGGTCTCAGGTTTGAAACGGGAAGGAGTTGGATATCACATCTCATGTTATAGGACGGGTCTCAGGTTTGGTATTAGAAGCATTGAGATATCACATCGCATGCTGTAGGAAGGTTCTCAGGTTTGGTATTAGAAGCATTGAGACATCACATCTCATGCTATAGGAAGGGTCTCAGGATTGGAATGGGAAGGAGTTGGATATCACATCTCATGTTATAGGAAGGATCTCAGGTTTGGTATTAGAAGCATTGAGACATCACATCTCATGCTATAGGAAGGGCCTCAGGATTGGAATGGGAAGGAGTTGGATATCACATCTCATGCTATAGGAAGGGTCTCAGATTTGGTATAAGCATCGAGATATCACATCTCATGCTATAGGAAGGGTCTCGGGATTGGAATGGGAAGGAGTTGGATATCACATCTCATGCCATAGGAAGGGTCTTAGGTTTGGTATAAGCATTGAGATATCACATCTCTGCTATTGGAAGGGTCTCAGGATTGGAATGGGAAGGAGTTGGATATCACATCTCATGTTATAGGAAGGATCTCAGGTTTGGTATTAGAAGCATTGAGACATCACATCTCATGCTATAGGAAGGGTCTCAGGATTGGAATGGGAAGGAGTTGGATATCACATCTCATGCTATAGGAAGGGTCTCAGGTTTGGTATAAGCATTGGGATATCACATCTCATGCTATAGGAAGTGTCTCATTATTGGAATGGGAAGGACTTGGGTGTCACATCTCATGCTATAGGGAGGGTCTCAAGTTTGATATTAGAAGCATTGAGATATCACATCTCATGCTATAGGAATGGTCTCAGGATTGGAATGGGAAGGAGTTGGATATTACATCTCATGTTATAGGAAAGATCTCAGGTTTGGTATTAGAAGCATTGAAACATCACATCTCATGTTATAGGAAGGGTCTCAGGATTGGAATGGGAAGAAGTTGGATATCACATCTCATGCTATAGGAAGGGTCTCAGGTTTGGAAGGGGAAGGAGTTGGATATCCAATCTCATGTTATAGGACTGGTCTCAGGTTTGGTATTAGAAGCATTGAGATATCACATCGCATGCTGTAGGAAGGTTCTCAGGTTTGGTATTAGAAGCATTGAGACATCACATCTCATGCTATAGGAAAGGTCTCAGGATTGGAATGGGAAGGAGTTGGATATCACATCTCATGTTATAGGAAGGATCTCAGGTTTGGTATTAGAAGCATTGAGATATCACATCTCATGCTATAGGAATGGTCTCAGGATTGGAATGGGAAGGAGTTGGATATTACATTCTTGCTATAGGAAGGGTCTCATGTTTGGAATGGGAAGGAGTTGGATATCACATATGCTATAGTAAGGGTCTCAGGTTTGGACAGGGAAGGAGTTGGATATCACATCTCATGTTATAGGAAGGGTCTCAGGTTTGGTATAAGCATTGAGATATCACATCTCTGCTATCGGAAGTGTCTCAGGATTGGAATGGGAAGGAGTTGGATATCCCATCTCATGTTATAGGATGGGTCTCAGGTTTGTTATTAGAATCATTGAGATATCATATTGCATGCTGTAGGAAGGCTCTAAGGATTGGAATGGGAAGGACTTGGATATCACATCTCATGCTATAGGTAGGCTCTCATGTTTGGAAAGGGAAGGAGTTGGATATCACATTTCATGTTAGAGGAAGGATCTCAGGTTTGGTATTAGAGGCATTGAGATATCACATCTCATGCTATAGGAAGGGTCTCAGGATTGGAATGGGAAGGAGTTGGATATCACATCTCATGCTATAGGAAGGGTCTCAGGTTTGGTATAAACATCGAGATATCACATATCATGCTATAGGAAGGGTCCCGGGATTGGAATGGGAAGGAGTTGGATATCACATCTCATGTTATAGGAAGGATCTCAGGTTTGGTATTAGAAGCATTGATACATCACATCTCATGCTATAGGAAGTGTCTCAGGATTGGAATGGGAAGGACTTGGGTATCACATCTCATGCTATAGGGAGGGTCTCAAGTTTGATATTAGAAGCATTGAGATATCACATCTCATGCTATAGGAAGGGTCTCAGGATTGGAATGGGAAGGAGTTGGATATCACATCTCAAGCTTTAGGAAGGGTCTCAGGTTTGGTATAAGCATTGAGATAGCACATCTCATGCTATAGGAAGTGTCTCAGGATTGGAATGGGAAGGAGTTGGATATTACATCTCATGTTATAGGAAAGATCTCAGGTTTGGTATTAGAAGCATTGAGACATCACATCTCATGTTATAGGAAGGGTCTCAGGATTGGAATGGGAAGAAGTTGGATATCACATCTCATACTATAGGAAGGGTCTCAGGTTTGAAACGGGAAGGAGTTGGATATCACATCTCATGTTATAGGACGGGTCTCAGGTTTGTTATTAGAATCATTGAGATATCATATTGCATGCTGTAGGAAGGGTCTAAGGATTGGAATGGGAAGGACTTGGATATCACATCTCATGCTATAGGTAGGCTCTCAGGTTTGGAAAGGGAAGGAGTTCGATATCACATTTCATGTTAGAGGAAGGATCTCAGGTTTGGTATTAGAGGCATTGAGATATCACATATCATGCTATAGGAAGGGTCTCAGGATTGGAATGGGAAGGAGTTGGATATCACATCTCAAGCTTTAGGAAGGGTCTCAGGTTTGGTATAAGCATTGAGATAGCACATCTCATGCTATAGGAAGGGTCTCAGGATTGGAATGGGAAGGAGTTGGATATCACATCTCATGTTATAGGAAGGATCTCAGGTTTGGTATTAGAAGCATTGAGACATCACATCTCATGCTATAGGAAGGGCCTCAGGATTGGAATGGGAAGGAGTTGGATATCACATCTCATGCTATAGGAAGGGTCTCAGATTTGGTATAAGCATCGAGATATCACATCTCATGCTATAGGAAGGGTCTCGGGATTGGAATGGGAAGGAGTTGGATATCACATCTCATGCCATAGGAAGGGTCTTAGGTTTGGTATAAGCATTGAGATATCACATCTCTGCTATTGGAAGGGTCTCAGGATTGGAATGGGAAGGAGTTGGATATCACATCTCATGTTATAGGAAGGATCTCAGGTTTGGTATTAGAAGCATTGAGACATCACATCTCATGCTATAGGAAGGGTCTCAGGATTGGAATGGGAAGGAGTTGGATATCACATCTCATGCTATAGGAAGGGTCTCAGGTTTGGTATAAGCATTGAGATATCACATCTCATGCTATAGGAAGTGTCTCAGGATTGGAATGGGAAGGACTTGGGTGTCACATCTCATGCTATAGGGAGGGTCTCAAGTTTGATATTAGAAGCATTGAGATATCACATCTCATGCTATAGGAATGGTCTCAGGATTGGAATGGGAAGGAGTTGGATATTACATCTCATGTTATAGGAAAGATCTCAGGTTTGGTATTAGAAGCATTGAAACATCACATCTCATGTTATAGGAAGGGTCTCAGGATTGGAATGGGAAGAAGTTGGATATCACATCTCATGCTATAGGAAGGGTCTCAGGTTTGGAAGGGGAAGGAGTTGGATATCCAATCTCATGTTATAGGACTGGTCTCAGGTTTGGTATTAGAAGCATTGAGATATCACATCGCATGCTGTAGGAAGGTTCTCAGGTTTGGTATTAGAAGCATTGAGACATCACATCTCATGCTATAGGAAGGGTCTCAGGATTGGAATGGGAAGGAGTTGGATATCACATCTCATGTTATAGGAAGGATCTCAGGTTTGGTATTAGAAGCATTGAGATATCACATCTCATGCTATAGGAATGGTCTCAGGATTGGAATGGGAAGGAGTTGGATATTACATTCTTGCTATAGGAAGGGTCTCATGTTTGGAATGGGAAGGAGTTGGATATCACATATGCTATAGTAAGGGTCTCAGGTTTGGACCGGGAAGGAGTTGGATATCACATCTCATGTTATAGGAAGGGTCTCAGGTTTGGTATAAGCATTGAGATATCACATCTCTGCTATCGGAAGTGTCTCAGGATTGGAATGGGAAGGAGTTGGATATCCCATCTCATGTTATAGGATGGGTCTCAGGTTTGTTATTAGAATCATTGAGATATCATATTGCATGCTGTAGGAAGGGTCTAAGGATTGGAATGGGAAGGACTTGGATATCACATCTCATGCTATAGGTAGGCTCTCATGTTTGGAAAGGGAAGGAGTTGGATATCACATTTCATGTTAGAGGAAGGATCTCAGGTTTTGTATTAGAGGCATTGAGATATCACATCTCATGCTATAGGAAGGGTCTCAGGATTGGAATGGGAAGGAGTTGGATATCACATCTCATGCTATAGGAAGGGTCTCAGGTTTGGTATAAACATCGAGATATCACATCTCATGCTATAGGAAGGGTCCCGGGATTGGAATGGGAAGGAGTTGGATATCACATCTCATGTTATAGGAAGGATCTCAGGTTTGGTATTAGAAGCATTGATACATCACATCTCATGCTATAGGAAGTGTCTCAGGATTGGAATGGGAAGGACTTGGGTATCACATCTCATGCTATAGGGAGGGTCTCAAGTTTGATATTAGAAGCATTGAGATATCACATCTCATGCTATAGGAAGGGTCTCAGGATTGGAATGGGAAGGAGTTGGATATCACATCTCAAGCTTTAGGAAGGGTCTCAGGTTTGGTATAAGCATTGAGATAGCACATCTCATGCTATAGGAAGTGTCTCAGGATTGGAATGGGAAGGAGTTGGATATTACATCTCATGTTATAGGAAAGATCTCAGGTTTGGTATTAGAAGCATTGAGACATCACATCTCATGTTATAGGAAGGGTCTCAGGATTGGAATGGGAAGAAGTTGGATATCACATCTCATACTATAGGAAGGGTCTCAGGTTTGAAACGGGAAGGAGTTGGATATCACATCTCATGTTATAGGACGGGTCTCAGGTTTGTTATTAGAATCATTGAGATATCATATTGCATGCTGTAGGAAGGGTCTAAGGATTGGAATGGGAAGGACTTGGATATCACATCTCATGCTATAGGTAGGCTCTCAGGTTTGGAAAGGGAAGGAGTTCGATATCACATTTCATGTTAGAGGAAGGATCTCAGGTTTGGTATTAGAGGCATTGAGATATCACATATCATGCTATAGGAAGGGTCTCAGGATTGGAATGGGAAGGAGTTGGATATCACATCTCAAGCTTTAGGAAGGGTCTCAGGTTTGGTATAAGCATTGAGATAGCACATCTCATGCTATAGGAAGGGTCTCAGGATTGGAATGGGATGGAGTTGGATATTACATCTCATGTTATAGGAAAGATCTCAGGTTTGGTATTAGAAGCATTGAGACATCACATCTCATGTTATAGGAAGGGTCTCAGGATTGGAATGGGAAGAAGTTGGATATCACATCTCATGTTATAGGACTGGTCTCAGGTTTGGTATTAGAAGCATTGAGATATCACATCGCATGCTGTAGGAAGGTTCTCAGGTTTGAAACGGGAAGGAGTTGGATATCACATCTCATGTTATAGGAAGGATCTCAGGTTTGGTATTAGAAGCATTGAGACATCACATCTCATGCTATAGGAAGGGCCTCAGGATTGGAATGGGAAGGAGTTGGATATCACATCTCATGCTATAGGAAGGGTCTCAGATTTGGTATAAGCATCGAGATATCACATCTCATGCTATAGGAAGGGTCTCGGGATTGGAATGGGAAGGAGTTGGATATCACATCTCATGCCATAGGAAGGGTCTTAGGTTTGGTATAAGCATTGAGATATCACATCTCTGCTATTGGAAGGGTCTCAGGATTGGAATGGGAAGGAGTTGGATATCCCATCTCATGTTATAGGAAGAGTCTCAGGTTTGGTATTAGAAGCATTGAGATATCACATCTCATGCTATAGGAAGTGTCTCAGGATTGGAATGGCTAAGGACTTGGGTATCACATCTCATGCTATAGGGAGGGTCTCAAGTTTGATATTAGAAGCATTGAGATATCACATCTCATGCTATAGGAAGGGTCTCAGGATTGGAATGGGAAGGAGTTGGATATCACATCTCATTCTGTAGGAAGGGTCTCAGGTTTGGTATAAGCAGTGAGATATCACATCTCATGCTATAGGAAGTGTCTCAGGATTGGAATGGGAAGGAGTTGGATATCACATCTCATGTTATAGGAAGGATCTCAGGTTTGGTATAAGCATTGAGATATCACATCTCTGCTATCGGAAGGGTCTCAGGATTGGAATGGGAAGGAGTTGGATATTCCCATCTCATGTTATAGGAAGGGTCTCAGGTTTGGTATTAGAAGCATTGAGATATCCCATCTCATGATATAGGAAGGGTCTCAGGATTGGAATGGGAAGGACTTGGATATCATATCTCATGCTATAGGAAGGCTCTCAGGTTTGGAAGGGGAAGGAGTTGGATATCACATTTCATATTAGAGGAAGGATCTCAGGTTTGGTATTAGAGGCCTTGAGATATCACATCTCATGCTATAGGAAGGGTCTCAGGATTGGAATGGGAAGGAGTTGGATATCACATCTCAAGCTATAGGAACGGTCTCAGGTTTTGTATAAGCATTGTGATATCACATCTCATACTATAGGAAGGGTCTCAGGATTGGAATGGGAAGGAGTTGGATATCACATCTCATGTTATAGGAAAGATCTCAGGTTTGGTTTTAGAAGCATTGAGACATCACATCTCATGTTATAGGAAGGGTCTCAGGATTGGAATGGGAAGAAGTTGGATATCACATCTCATGCTATAGGAAGGGTCTCAGGTTTGGTATAAGCATTGAGATATCACATCTCATGCTATAGGAAGGGTCTCAGGATTGGAATGGGAAGGAGTTGTATATGACATCTCATGCCATAGGAAGGGTCTCAGGTTTGGTATAAGCATTGAGATATCACATCACATGCTATAGGAAGGGTCTCAGGATTGGAATGGGAAGGACTTGGATATCACATCTCATGCTAAAGGCAGGGTCTCAGGTTTGGAAAGGGAAGGAGATGGATATCACATTTCATGTTAGAGGTAGGATCTCAGGTTTGGAATTAGAGGCATTGAGATATCACATCTCATGCTATCAGAAGGGTCTCAGGATTGGAATGGGAAGGAGTTGGATATCACATCTCATGCTAAAGGGAGGGTCTCAGGTTTGGAAGCGGGAGGATTTGGAAATCACATCTCATGTTATAGGAAGGATCTCAGGTTTGGTATTCGAAGCATTGAGATATCACATCTCATGCTATCGGAAGTATCTCAGGTTTGGTATTAGAGGCATTGAGATATCACATCTCATGCTATCATAAGGGTCTCAGGATTGGAATGGGAAGGAGTTGGATATCACATCTCATGTTATAGGAAGGATCTCAGGTTTGGTATTAGAAGCATTGAGACATCACATCTCATGCTATAGGAAGGGTCTCAGGATTGGAATGGGAAGGAGTTGGATATCACATCTCATGCTATAGGAAGGGTCTCAGATTTGGTATAAGCATTGAGATATCACATCTCATGCTATAGGAAGGGTCTCAGGATTGGAATGGGAAGGAGTTGTATATGACATCTCAGGCCATAGGAAGGGTCTCAGGTTTGGTATAAGCATTGAGATATCACATCTCTGCTATCGGAAGGGTCTCAGGATTGGAATGGGAATGAGTTGGATATCCCATCTCATGTTATAGGAAGAGTCTCAGGTTTGTTATTAGAAGCATTGAGATATCCCATCTCATGCTATAGGAAGGGTCTCAGGTTGGAATGGGAAGGAGTTGGATATCACATTTCATGTTATAGGAAGGGTCTCAGGATTGGAATTGGAAGGACTTGGCTATCATATCTCATGCTATAGGAAGGCTCTCAGGTTTGGAAGGGGAAGGAGTTGGATATCACATTTCATGTTAGAGGAACAATCTCAGGTTTGGTATTAGAGGCCTTGAGATATCACATCTCATGCTATAGGAAGGGTCTCAGGTTTGGAATGGGAAGGAGTTGTATATGACATCTCATGCCATAGGAAGGGTCTCAGGTTTGGTATAAGCATTGAGATATCACATCACATGCTATAGGAAGGGTCTCAGGATTGGAATGGAAAGGACTTGGATATCACATCTCATGCTATAGGCAGGGTCTCAGGTTTGGAAAGGGAAGGAGATGGATATCACATTTCATGTTAGAGGTAGGATCTCAGGTTTGGTATTTGAGGCATTGAAATATCACATCTCATGCTATCAGAAGGGTCTCAGGATTGGAATGGGAAGGAGTTGGATATCACATCTCATGCTAAAGGGAGGGTCTCAGGTTTGGAAGGGGAAGGATTTGGAAATCACATCTCATGTTATAGGAAGGATCTCAGGTTTGGTATTAGAAGCATTGAGATATCACATCTCATGCTATCGGAAGTATCTCAGGTTTGGTATTAGAGGCATTGAGATATCACATCTCATGCTATCATAAGGGTCTCAGGATTGGAATGGGAAGAAGTTGGATATCACATCTCATGTTATAGGAAGGCTCTCAGGTTTAGAAGGGGAAGGAGTTGGATATCACATTTCATGTTAGAGGAACGATCTCAGGTTTGGTATTAGAGGCCTTGCGATATCACATCTCATGCTATAGGAAGGGTCTCAGGATTGGAATGGGAAGGAGTTGGATATCACATCTCAAGCTATAGGAACGGTCTCAGGTTTGGTATAAGCATTGTGATATCACATCTCATGCTATAGGAAGGGTCTCAGGATTGGAATGGGAAGGAGTTGGATATCACATCTCATGTTATAGGAAAGATCTCAGGTTTGGTATTAGAAGCATTGCGACATCACATCTCATGTTATAGGAAGGGTCTCAGGATTGGAATGGGAAGAAGTTGGATATCACATCTCATGCTATAGGAAGGGTCTCAGGTTTGGTATAAGCATTGAGATATCACATCTCATGCTATAGGAAGGGTCTCAGGATTGGAATGGGAAGGAGTTGTATATGACATCTCATGCCATAGGAAGGGTCTCAGGTTTGGTATAAGAATTGAGATATCACATCACATGCTATAGGAAGGGTCTCAGGATTGGAATGGAAAGGACTTGGATATCACATCTCATGCTATAGGCAGGGTCTCAGGTTTGAAAAGGGAAGGAGATGGATATCACATTTCATGTTAGAGGTAGGATCTCAGGTTTGGTATTAGAGGCATTGAAATATCACATCTCATGCTATCAGATGGGTCTCAGGACTGGAATGGGAAGGAGTTTGATATCACATCTCATGCTAAAGCGAGGGTCTCAGGTTTGGAAGGGGAAGGATTTGGAAATCACATCTCATGTTATAGGAAGGATCTCAGGTTTGGTATTAGAAGCATTGAGATATCACATCTCATGCTATCGAAGTATCTCAGGTTTGGTATTAGAGGCATTGAGATATCACATCTCATGCTATCATAAGGGTCTCAGGATTGGAATGGGAAGGAGTTGGATATCACATCTCATGTTATAGGAAGGATCTCAGGTTTGGTATTAGAAGCATTGAGACATCACATCTCATGCTATAGGAAGGGTCTCAGGATTGGAATGGGAAGGAGTTGGATATCACATCTCATGCTATAGGAAGGGTCTCAGATTTGGTATAAGCATTGAGATATCACATCTCATGCTATAGGAAGGGTCTCAGGATTGGAATGGGAAGGACTTGGGTATCACATCTCATGCTATAGGGAGGGTCTCAAGTTTGATATTAGAAGCATTGAGATATCACATCTCATGCTATAGGAAGGGTCTCAGGATTGGAATGGGAAGGATTTGGATATCACATCTCAAGCTTTAGGAAGGGTCTCAGGTTTGGTATAAGCATTGAGATAGCACATCTCATGCTATAGGAAGGGTCTCAGGATTGGAATGGGAAGGAGTTGGATATTACATCTCATGTTATAGGAAAGATCTCAGGTTTGGTATTAGAAGCATTGAGACATCACATCTCATGTTATAAGAAGGGTCTCAGGATTGGAATGGGAAGAAGTTGGATATCACATCTCATGCTATAGGAAGGGTCTCAGGTTTGAAACGGGAAGGAGTTGGATATCACATCTCATGTTATAGGACGGGTCTCAGGTTTGTTATTAGAATCATTGAGATATCATATTGCATGCTGTAGGAAGGGTCTAAGGATTGGAATGGGAAGGACTTGGATATCACATCTCATGCTATAGGTAGGCTCTCAGGTTTGGAAAGGGAAGGAGTTCGATATCACATTTCATGTTAGAGGAAGGATCTCAGGTTTGGTATTAGAGGCATTGAGATATCACATATCATGCTATAGGAAGGGTCTCAGGATTGGAATGGGAAGGAGTTGGATATCACATCTCAAGCTTTAGGAAGGGTCTCAGGTTTGGTATAAGCATTGAGATAGCACATCTCATGCTATAGGAAGGGTCTCAGGATTGGAATGGGATGGAGTTGGATATTACATCTCATGTTATAGGAAAGATCTCAGGTTTGGTATTAGAAGCATTGAGACATCACATCTCATGTTATAGGAAGGGTCTCAGGATTGGAATGGGAAGAAGTTGGATATCACATCTCATGCTATAGGAAGGGTCTCAGGTTTGGAAGGGGAAGGAGTTGGATATCCAATCTCATGTTATAGGACTGGTCTCAGGTTTGGTATTAGAAGCATTGAGATATCACATCGCATGCTGTAGGAAGGTTCTCAGGTTTGGTATTAGAAGCATTGAGACATCACATCTCATGCTATAGGAAGGGTCTCAGGATTGGAATGGGAAGGAGTTGGATATCACATCTCATGTTATAGGAAGGATCTCAGGTTTGGTATTAGAAGCATTGAGACATCACATCTCATGCTATAGGAAGGGCCTCAGGATTGGAATGGGAAGGAGTTGGATATCACATCTCATGCTATAGGAAGGGTCTCAGATTTGGTATAAGCATCGAGATATCACATCTCATGCTATAGGAAGGGTCTCGGGATTGGAATGGGAAGGAGTTGGATATCACATCTCATGCCATAGGAAGGGTCTTAGGTTTGGTATAAGCATTGAGATATCACATCTCTGCTATTGGAAGGGTCTCAGGATTGGAATGGGAAGGAGTTGGATATCCCATCTCATGTTATAGGAAGAGTCTCAGGTTTGGTATTAGAAGCATTGAGATATCACATCTCATGCTATAGGAAGTGTCTCAGGATTGGAATGGGAAGGACTTGGGTATCACATCTCATGCTATAGGGAGGGTCTCAAGTTTGATATTAGAAGCATTGAGATATCACATCTCATGCTATAGGAAGGGTCTCAGGATTGGAATGGGAAGGAGTTGGATATCACATCTCATTCTATAGGAAGGGTCTCAGGTTTGGTATAAGCAGTGAGATATCACATCTCATGCTATAGGAAGTGTCTCAGGGTTGGAATGGGAAGGAGTTGGATATCAAATCTCATGTTATAGGAAGGATCTCAGGTTTGGTATAAGCATTGAGATATCACATCTCTGCTATCGGAATGGTCTCAGGATTGGAATGGGAAGGAGTTGGATATTCCCATCTCATGTTATAGGAAGGGTCTCAGGTTTGGTATTAGAAGCATTGAGATATCCCATCTCATGATATAGGAAGGGTCTCAGGATTGGAATGGGAAGGACTTGGATATCATATCTCATGCTATAGGAAGGCTCTCAGGTTTGGAAGGGGAAGGAGTTGGATATCACATTTCATATTAGAGGAAGTATCTCAGGTTTGGTATTAGAGGCCTTGAGATATCACATCTCATGCTATAGGAAGGGTCTCAGGATTGGAATGGGAAGGAGTTGGATATCACATCTCAAGCTATAGGAACGGTCTCAGGTTTTGTATAAGCATTGTGATATCACATCTCATACTATAGGAAGGGTCTCAGGATTGGAATGGGAAGGAGTTGGATATCACATCTCATGTTATAGGAAAGATCTCAGGTTTGGTATTAGAAGCATTGAGACATCACATCTCATGTTATAGGAAGGGTCTCAGGATTGGAATGGGAAGAAGTTGGATATCACATCTCATGCTATAGGAAGGGTCTCAGGTTTGGTATAAGCATTGAGATATCACATCTCATGCTATAGGAAGGGTCTCAGGATTGGAATGGGAAGGAGTTGTATATGACATCTCATGCCATAGGAAGGGTCTCAGGTTTGGTATAAGCATTGAGATATCACATCACATGCTATAGGAAGGGTCTCAGGATTGGAATGGGAAGGACTTGGATATCACATCTCATGCTAAAGGCAGGGTCTCAGGTTTGGAAAGGGAAGGAGATGGATATCACATTTCATGTTAGAGGTAGGATCTCAGGTTTGGAATTAGAGGCATTGAGATATCACATCTCATGCTATCAGAAGGGTCTCAGGATTGGAATGGGAAGGAGTTGGATATCACATCTCATGCTAAACGGAGGGTCTCAGGTTTGGAAGCGGGAGGATTTGGAAATCACATCTCATGTTATAGGAAGGATCTCAGGTTTGGTATTCGAAGCATTGAGATATCACATCTCATGCTATCGGAAGTATCTCAGGTTTGGTATTAGAGGCATTGAGATATCACATCTCATGCTATCATAAGGGTCTCAGGATTGGAATGGGAAGGAGTTGGATATCACATCTCATGTTATAGGAAGGATCTCAGGTTTGGTATTAGAAGCATTGAGACATCACATCTCATGCTATAGGAAGGGTCTCAGGATTGGAATGGGAAGGAGTTGGATATCACATCTCATGCTATAGGAAGGGTCTCAGATTTGGTATAAGCATTGAGATATCACATCTCATGCTATTGGAAGGGTCTCAGGATTGGAATGGGAAGGAGTTGTATATGACATCTCAGGCCATAGGAAGGGTCTCAGGTTTGGTATAAGCATTGAGATATCACATCTCTGCTATCGGAAGGGTCTCAGGATTGGAATGGGAATGAGTTGGATATCCCATCTCATGTTATAGGAAGAGTCTCAGGTTTGTTATTAGAAGCATTGAGATATCCCATCTCATGCTATAGGAAGGGTCTCAGGTTGGAATGGGAAGGAGTTGGATATCACATTTCATGTTATAGGAAGGGTCTCAGGATTGGAATTGGAAGGACTTGGCTATCATATCTCATGCTATAGGAAGGCTATCAGGTTTGGAAGGGGAAGGAGTTGGATATCACATTTCATGTTAGAGGAACGATCTCAGGTTTGGTATTAGAGGCCTTGAGATATCACATCTCATGCTATAGGAAGGGTCTCAGGATTGGAATGGGAAGGAGTTGGATATCACATCTCAAGCTATAGGAACGGTCTCAGGTTTGGTATAAGCATTGTGATATCACATCTCATGCTATAGGAAGGGTCTCAGGATTGGAATGGGAAGGAGTTGGATATCACATCTCATGTTATAGGAAAGATCTCAGGTTTGGTATTAGAAGCATTGCGACATCACATCTCATGTTATAGGAAGGGTCTCAGGATTGGAATGGGAAGAAGTTGGATATCACATCTCATGCTATAGGAAGGGTCTCAGGTTTGGTATAAGCATTGAGATATCACATCTCATGCTATAGGAAGGGTCTCAGGTTTGGAATGGGAAGGAGTTGTATATGACATCTCATGCCATAGGAAGGGTCTCAGGTTTGGTATAAGCATTGAGATATCACATCACATGCTATAGGAAGGGTCTCAGGATTGGAATGGAAAGGACTTGGATATCACATCTCATGCTATAGGCAGGGTCTCAGGTTTGGAAAGGGAAGGAGATGGATATCACATTTCATGTTAGAGGTAGGATCTCAGGTTTGGTATTTGAGGCATTGAAATATCACATCTCATGCTATCAGAAGGGTCTCAGGATTGGAATGGGAAGGAGTTGGATATCACATCTCATGCTAAAGGGAGGGTCTCAGGTTTGGAAGGGGAAGGATTTGGAAATCACATCTCATGTTATAGGAAGGATCTCAGGTTTGGTATTAGAAGCATTGAGATATCACATCTCATGCTATCGGAAGTATCTCAGGTTTGGTATTAGAGGCATTGAGATATCACATCTCATGCTATCATAAGGGTCTCAGGATTGGAATGGGAAGGAGTTGGATATCACATCTCATGTTATAGGAAGGCTCTCAGGTTTGGAAGGGGAAGGAGTTGGATATCACATTTCATGTTAGAGGAACGATCTCAGGTTTGGTATTAGAGGCCTTGCGATATCACATCTCATGCTATAGGAAGGGTCTCAGGATTGGAATGGGAAGGAGTTGGATATCACATCTCAAGCTATAGGAACGGTCTCAGGTTTGGTATAAGCATTGTGATATCACATCTCATGCTATAGGAAGGGTCTCAGGATTGGAATGGGAAGGAGTTGGATATCACATCTCATGTTATAGGAAAGATCTCAGGTTTGGTATTAGAAGCATTGCGACATCACATCTCATGTTATAGGAAGGGTCTCAGGATTGGAATGGGAAGAAGTTGGATATCACATCTCATGCTATAGGAAGGGTCTCAGGTTTGGTATAAGCATTGAGATATCACATCTCATGCTATAGGAAGGGTCTCAGAATTGGAATGGGAAGGAGTTGTATATGACATCTCATGCCATAGGAAGGGTCTCAGGTTTGGTATAAGAATTGAGATATCACATCACATGCTATAGGAAGGGTCTCAGGATTGGAATGGAAAGGACTTGGATATCACATCTCATGCTATAGGCAGGGTCTCAGGTTTGAAAAGGGAAGGAGATGGATATCACATTTCATGTTAGAGGTAGGATCTCAGGTTTGGTATTAGAGGCATTGAAATATCACATCTCATGCTATCAGATGGGTCTCAGGACTGGAATGGGAAGGAGTTTGATATCACATCTCATGCTAAAGGGAGGGTCTCAGGTTTGGAAGGGGAAGGATTTGGAAATCACATCTCATGTTGTAGGAAGGATCTCAGGTTTGGTATTAGAAGCATTGAGATATCACATCTCATGCTATCGGAAGTATCTCAGGTTTGGTATTAGAGGCATTGAGATATCACATCTCATGCTATCATAAGGGTCTCAGGATTGGAATGGGAAGGAGTTGGATATCACATCTCATGTTATAGGAAGGATCTCAGGTTTGGTATTAGAAGCATTGAGACATCACATCTCATGCTATAGGAAGGGTCTCAGGATTGGAATGGGAAGGAGTTGGATATCACATCTCATGCTATAGGAAGGGTCTCAGATTTGGTATAAGCATTGAGATATCACATCTCATGCTATAGGAAGGGTCTCAGGATTGGAATGGGAAGGAGTTGTATATGACATCTCAGGCCATAGGAAGGGTCTCAGGCTTGGTAAAAGCATTGAGATATCACATCTCTGCTATCGGAAGGGTCTCAGGATTGGAATGGGAAGGAGTTGGATATCCCATCTCATGTTATAGGAAGGGTCTCAGGTTTGGTATTAGAAGCATTGAGATATCACATCGCATGCTGTAGAAAGGTTCTCAGGTTTGGTATTAGAAGCATTGAGACATCACATCTCATGCTATAGGAAGGGTCTCAGGATTGGAATGGGAAGGAGTTGGATATCACATCTCATGTTATAGGAAGGATCTCAGGTTTGGTATTAGAAGCATTGAGACATTACATCTCATGCTATAGGAAGGGCCTCAGGATTGGAATGGGAAGGAGTTGGATATTACATCTCATGCTATAGGAAGGGTCTCAGATTTGGTATAAGCATCGAGATATCACATCTCATGCTATAGGAAGGGTCTCGGGATTGGAATGGGAAGGAGTTGGATATCACATCTCATGCCATAGGAAGGGTCTTAGGTTTGGTATAAGCATTGAGATATCACATCTCTGCTATTGGAAGGGTCTCAGGATTGGAATGGGAAGGAGTTGGATATCCCATCTCATGTTATAGGAAGAGTCTCAGGTTTGGTATTAGAAGCATTGAGATATCACATCTCATGCTATAGGAAGTGTCTCAGGATTGGAATGGGAAGGACTTGGGTATCACATCTCATGCTATAGGGAGGGTCTCAAGTTTGATATTAGAAGCATTGAGATATCACATCTCATGCTATAGGAAGGGTCTCAGGATTGGAATGGGAAGGAGTTGGATATCACATCTCATTCTAGAGGAAGGGTCTCAGGTTTGGTATAAGCAGTGAGATATCACATCTCATGCTATAGGAAGTGTCTCAGGATTGGAATGGGAAGGAGTTGGATATCACATCTCATGTTATAGGAAGGATCCCAGGTTTGGTATAAGCATTGAGATATCACATCTCTGCTATCGGAAGGGTCTCAGGATTGGAATGGGAAGGAGTTGGATATTTCCATCTCATGTTATAGGAAGGGTCTCAGGTTTGGTATTAGAAGCATTGAGATATCCCATCTCATGATATAGGAAGGGTCTCAGAATTGGAATGGGAAGGACTTGGATATCATATCTCATGCTATAGGAAGGCTCTCAGGTTTGGAAGGGGAAGGAGTTGAATATCACATTTCATGTTAGAGGAAGGATCTCAGGTTTGGTATTAGAGGCCTTGAGATATCACATCTCATGCTATAGGAAGGGTCTCAGGATTGGAATGGGAAGGAGTTGGATATCACATCTCAAGCTATAGGAACGGTCTCAGGTTTGGTATAAGCATTGTGATATCACATCTCATGCTATAGGAAGGGTCTCAGGATTGGAATGGGAAGGAGTTGGATATCACATCTCATGTTATAGGAAAGATCTCAGGTTTGGTATTAGAAGCATTGAGACATCACATCTCATGTTATAGGAAGGGTCTCAGGATTGGAATGGGAAGAAGTTGGATATCACATCTCATGCTATAGGAAGGGTCTCAGGTTTGGTATAAGCATTGAGATATCACATCTCATGCTATAGGAAGGGTCTCAGGATTGGAATGGGAAGGAGTTGTATATGACATCTCATGCCATAGGAAGGGTCTCAGGTTTGGTATAAGCATTGAGATATCACATCACATGCTATAGGAAGGGTCTCAGGATTGGAATGGGAAGGACTTGGATATCACATCTCATGCTATAGGCAGGGTCTCAGGTTTGGAAAGGGAAGGAGATGGATATCACATTTCATGTTAGAGGTAGGATCTCAGGTTTGGAATTAGAGGCATTGAGATATCACATCTCATGCTATCAGAAGGGTCTCAGGATTGGAATGGGAAGGAGTTGGATATCACATCTCATGCTAAAGGGAGGGTCTCAGGTTTGGAAGCGGGAGGATTTGGAAATCACATCTCATGTTATAGGAAGGATCTCAGGTTTGGTATTAGAAGCATTGAGATATCACATCTCATGCTATCGGAAGTATCTCAGGTTTGGTATTAGAGGCATTGAGATATCACATCTCATGCTATCATAAGGGTCTCAGGATTGGAATGGGAAGGAGTTGGATATCACATCTCATGTTATAGGAAGGATCTCAGGTTTGGTATTAGAAGCATTGAGACATCACATCTCATGCTATAGGAAGGGTCTCAGGATTGGAATGGGAAGGAGTTGGATATCACATCTCATGCTATAGGAAGGGTCTCAGATTTGGTATAAGCATTGAGATATCACATCTCATGCTATAGGAAGGGTCTCAGGATTGGAATGGGAAGGAGTTGGATATCCCATCTCATGTTATAGGAAGAGTCTCAGGTTTGTTATTAGAAGCATTGAGATATCCCATCTCATGCTATAGGAAGGGTCTCAGGTTGGAATGGGAAGGAGTTGGATATCACATTTCATATTATAGGAAGGGTCTCAGGATTGGAATTGGAAGGACTTGGCTATCATATCTCATGCTATAGGAAGGCTCTCAGGTTTGGAAGGGGAAGGAGTTGGATATCACATTTCATGTTAGAGGAACAATCTCAGGTTTGGTATTAGAGGCCTTGAGATATCACATCTCATGCTATAGGAAGGGTCTCAGGATTGGAATGGGAAGGAGTTGGATATCACATCTCAAGCTATAGGAACGGTCTCAGGTTTGGTATAAGCATTGTGATATCACATCTCATGCTATAGGAAGGGTCTCAGGATTGTAATGGGAAGGAGTTGGATATCACATCTCATGTTATAGGAAAGATCTCAGGTTTGGTATTAGAAGCATTGCAACATCACATCTGATGTTATAGGAAGGGTCTCAGGATTGGAATGGGAAGAAGTTGGATATCACATCTCATGCTAAAGGAAGGGTCTCAGGTTTGGTATAAGCATTGAGATATCACATCTCATGCTATAGGAAGGGTCTCAGGTTTGGAATGGGAAGGAGTTGTATATGACATCTCATGCCATAGGAAGGGTCTCAGGTTTGGTATAAGCATTGAGATATCACATCACATGCTATAGGAAGGGTCTCAGGATTGGAATGGAAAGGACTTGGATATCACATCTCATGCTATAGGCAGGGTCTCAGGTTTGGAAAGGGAAGGAGATGGATATCACATTTCATGTTAGAGGTAGGATCTCAGGTTTGGTATTTGAGGCATTGAAATATCACATCTCATGCTATCAGAAGGGTCTCAGGATTGGAATGGGAAGGAGTTGGATATCACATCTCATGCTAAAGGGAGGGTCTCAGGTTTGGAAGGGGAAGGATTTGGAAATCACATCTCATGTTATAGGAAGGATCTCAGGTTTGGTATTAGAAGCATTGAGATATCACATCTCATGCTATCGGAAGTATCTCAGGTTTGGTATTAGAGGCATTGAGATATCAAATCTCATGCTATCATAAGGGTCTCAGGATTGGAATGGGAAGGAGTTGGATATCACCTCTCATGTTATAGGAAGGATCTCAGGTTTGGTATTAGAAGCATTGAGACATCACATCTCATGCTATAGGAAGGGTCTACGGATTGGAATGGGAAGGAGTTGGATATCACATCTCATGCTATAGGAAGGGTCTCAGATTTGGTATAAGCATTGAGATATCACATCTCATGCTATAGGAAGGGTCTCAGGATTGGAATGGGAAGGAGTTGTATATGACATCTCAGGCCATAGGAAGGGTCTCAGGTTTGGTAAAAGCATTGAGATATCACATCTCTGCTATCGGAAGGGTCTCAGGATTGGAATGGGAAGGAGTTGGATATCCCATCTCATGTTATAGGAAGGGTCTCAGGTTTGGTATTAGAAGCATTGAGACATCACATCTCATGTTATAGGAAGGGTCTCAGGATTGGAATGGGAAGAAGTTGGATATCACATCTCATGCTATAGGAAGGGTCTCAGGTTTGGTATAAGCATTGAGATATCACATCTCATGCTATAGGAAGGGTCTCAGGATTGGAATGGGAAGGAGTTGTATATGACATCTCATGCCATAGGAAGGGTCTCAGGTTTG
This sequence comes from Ambystoma mexicanum, assembly GCF_040938575.1. Taxonomy (NCBI): domain Eukaryota; kingdom Metazoa; phylum Chordata; class Amphibia; order Caudata; family Ambystomatidae; genus Ambystoma; species Ambystoma mexicanum. Next base: position 847,854 of record NW_027182447.1, read on the forward strand.
GTATAAGCATTGAGATATCACATCACATGCTATAGGAAGGGTCTCAGGATTGGAATGGGAAGGACTTGGATATCACATCTCATGCTATAGGCAGGGTCTCAGGTTTGGAAAGGGAAGGAGATGGATATCACATTTCATGTTAGAGGTAGGATCTCAGGTTTGGTATTAGAGGCATTGAAATATCACATCTCATGCTATCAGAAGGGTCTCAGGATTGGAATGGGAAGGAGTTGGATATCACATCTCATGCTAAAGGGAGGGTCTCAGGTTTGGAAGTGGAAGGATTTGGAAATCACATCTCATGTTATAGGAAGGATCTCAGGTTTGGTATTAGAAGCATTGAGATATCACATCTCATGCTATCAGAAGTATCTCAGGTTTGGTATTAGAGGCATTGAGATATCACATCTCATGCTATCATAAGGGTCTCAGGATTGGAATGGGAAGGAGTTGGATATCACATCTCATGTTATAGGAAGGATCTCATGTTTGGTATTAGAAGAATTGAGACATCACATCTCATGCTATAGGAAGGGTCTCAGGATTGGAATGGGAAGAAGTTGGATATCACATCTCATGCTATAGGAAGGGTCTCAGATTTGGTATAAGCATTGAGATATCACATCTAATGCTATAGGAAGGGTCTCAGGATTGGAATGGGAAGGAGTTGCATATGACATCTCAGGCCATAGGAAGGGTCTCAGGTTTGGTATAAGCATTGAGATATCACATCTCTGCTATCGGAAGGGTCTCAGGATTGGAATGGGAAGGAGTTGGATATCCCAAATCATGTTATAGGAAGGGTCTCAGGTTTGGTATTAGAAGCATTGAGATATCACATCTCATGCTATAGGAAGGGTCTCAGGATTGGAATGGGGAGGACTTGGATGTCACATCTCATGTTATAGGAAGGCTCTCAGGTTTGGAAGGGGAAGGAGTTGGATATCACATTTCATGTTAGAGGAACGATCTCAGGTTTGGTATTAGAGGCCTTGAGATATCACATCTCATGCTATAGGAAGGGTCTCAGGATTGGAATGGGAAGGAGTTGGATATCACATCTCATGCTATAGGAAGGGTCTCAGGTTTGGTATAAGCATTGAGATATCACATCTCATGCTATAGGAAGGGTCTCAGGATTGGAATGGGAAGGAGTTGTATATGACATCTCATGCCATAGGAAGGGTCTCAGGTTTGGTATAAGCATTGAGATATCACATCACATGCTATAGGAAGGGTCTCAGGATTGGAATGGAAAGGACTTGGATATCACATCTCATGCTATAGGCAGGGTCTCAGGTTTGGAAAGTGAAGGAGATGGATATCACATTTCATGTTAGAGGTAGGATCTCAGGTTTGGTATTAGAGGCATTGAAATATCACATCTCATGCTATCAGATGGGTCTCAGGATTGGAATGGGAAGGAGTTGGATATCACATCTCATGCTAAAGGGAAGGTCTCAGGTTTGGAAGGGGAAGGATTTGGAAATCACATCTCATGTTATAGGAAGGATCTCAGGTTTGGTATTAGAAGCATTGAGATATCACATCTCATGTTATAGGAAGGGTCTCAGGTTTGGTATTAGAAGCATTGAGATATCACATCTCATGCTATCGGAAGTATCTCAGGTTTGGTATTAGAGGCATTGAGATATCACATCTCATGCTATCATAAGGGTCTCAGGATTGGAATGGGAAGGAGTTGGATATCACATCTCATGTTATAGGAAGGATCTCAGGTTTGGTATTAGAAGCATTGAGACATCACATCTCATGCTATAGGAAGGGTCTCAGGATTGGAATGGGAAGGAGTTGGATATCACATCTCATGCTATAGGAAGGGTCTCAGATTTGGTATAAGCATTGAGATATCACATCACATGCTATAGGAAGGGTCTCAGGATTGGAATGGGAAGGACTTGGATATCACATTTCATGCTATAGGCAGTGTCTCAGGTTTGGAAAGGGAAGGAGATGGATATCACATTTCATGTTAGAGGTAGGATCTCAGGTTTGGTATTAGAGGCATTGAAATATCACATCTCATGCTATCAGAAGGGTCTCAGGATTGGAAAGGGAAGGAGTTGGATATCACATCTCATGCTAAAGGGAGGGTCTCAGGTTTGGAAGTGGAAGGATTTGGAAATCACATCTCATGTTATAGGAAGGATCTCAGGTTTGGTATTAGAAGCATTGAGATATCACATCTCATGCTATCAGAAGTATCTCAGGTTTGGAATTAGAGGCATTGAGATATCACATCTCATGCTATCATAAGGGTCTCAGGATTGGAATGGGAAGGAGTTGGATATCACATCTCATGTTATAGGAAGGATCTCAGGTTTGGTATTAGAAGAATTGAGACATCACATCTCATGCTATAGGAAGGGTCTCAGGATTGGAATGGGAAGAAGTTGGATATCACATCTCATGCTATAGGAAGGGTCTCAGATTTGGTATAAGCATTGAGATATCACATCTAATGCTATAGGAAGGGTCTCAGGATTGGAATGGGAAGGAGTTGCATATGACATCTCAGGCCATAGGAAGGGTCTCAGGTTTGGTATAAGCATTGAGATATCACATCTCTGCTATCGGAAGGGTCTCAGGATTGGAATGGGAAGGAGTTGGATATCCCAAATCATGTTATAGGAAGGGTCTCAGGTTTGGTATTAGAAGCATTGAGATATCACATCTCATGCTATAGGAAGGGTCTCAGGATTGGAATGGGGAGGACTTGGATGTCACATCTCATGTTATAGGGAGGGTCTCAAGTTTGATATTAGAAGCATTGAGATAACAAATCTCATGATATCGGAAGGGTCTCAGGATTGGAATGGGAAGGAATTGGATATCACATCTCATGATAAAGGAAGGGTCTAAGGTTTGGAAGGGGAAGGATTTGGATATCACATCTCATGTTATAGGACGGGTCTCAGGTTTGGTATTAGAAGCATTGAGATATCAAGTCTCATGGAATAGGAAGGGTCTCAGAATTGGAATGGGAAGGAGTTGGATATCACATCTCAAGCTATAGGTAGGGTCTCAGGATTGGAATGGGAAGAAGTTTGATATCACATCTCATGCATAGTATGGGTCTCAGGTTTGGTAGAAGCATTGGGATATCACATCTCATGCTATCGGAAGGGTATCAGTATTGGATTTGGAAGGCGTTGGATATCCCATCTCATGCTATAGGAAGGGTCTCAGGTTAGAATGGGAAGGAATTGGATATCACATTTCATGTTATAGGAAGGCTCTCAGGTTTGGAAGGGGAAGGAGTTGGATATCACATTTCATGTCAGAGGAAGGATCTCAGGTTTGGTATTAGAGGCCTTGAGATATCACATCTCATGCTATAGGAAGGGTCTCAGGATTGGAATGGGAAAGAGTTGGATATCACATCTCAAGCTATAGGAAGGGTCTCAGGTTTGGTATAAGCATTGAGATATCACATCTCATGCTATATGAAGTGTCTCAGGATTGGAATGTGAAGGAGTTGGATATCACATCTCATGTTATAGGAAAGATCTCAGGTTTGGTATTAGAAGCATTGAGACATCACATCTCATGTTATAGGAAGGGTCTCAGGATTGGAATGGGAAGAAGGTGGATATCACATCTCATTCTATAGGAAGAGTCTCAGGTCTGGAAGGGGAAGGAGTTGGATATCCAATCTCATGTTATAGGACTGGTCTCGGGTTTGGTATTAGAAGCATTGAGATATCACATCGCATGCTGTGGGAAGGTTCTCAGGTTTGGAATGGGGAGGAATTGGATATCACATCTCATGTTCATAGGAAGGATCTCAGGTTTGGTATTAGAAGCATTGAGATATCACATCTCATGCTATAGGAATGGTCTCAGGATTGGAATGGGAAGGAGTTGGATATTACACTCTTGCTATAGGAAGGGTCTCATGTTTGGAATGGGAAGGAGTTGGATATCACATATGCTATAGGAAGGGTCTCAGGTTTGGACCGGGAAGGAGTTGGATATCACATCTCATGTTATAGGAAGGGTCTCAGGTTTGGTATAAGCATTGAGATATCACATCTCTGCTATCGGAAGTGTCTCAGGATTGGAATGGGAAGGAGTTGGATATCCCATCTCATGTTATAGGACGGGTCTCAGGTTTGTTATTAGAATCATTGAGATATCATATTGCATGCTGTAGGAAGGGTCTAAGGATTGGAATGTGAAGGACTTGGATATCACATCTCATGCTATAGGTAGGCTCTCAGGATTGGAAAGGGAAGGAGTTGGATATCACATTTCACGTTAGAGGAAGGATCTCAGGTTTGGTATTAGAGGCATTGAGATATCACATCTCATGCTATAGGAAGAGTCTCAGGATTGGAATGGGAAGGAGTTGGATATCACATCTCATGCTATAGGAAGGGTCTCAGGTTTGGTATAAGCATTGAGATATCACATCTCATGCTATAGGAAGGGTCTCGGGATTGGAATGGGAAGGAGATGGATATCACATTTCATGTTAGAGGTAGGATCTCAGGTTTGGAATTAGAGGCATTGAGATATCACATCTCATGCTATCAGAAGGGTTTCAGGATTGGAATGGGAAGGAGTTGGATATCACATCTCATGCTAAAGGGAGGGTCTCAGGTTTGGAAGCGGGAGGATTTGGAAATCACATCTCATGTTATAGGAAGGATCTCAGGTTTGGTATTAGAAGCATTGAGATATCACATCTCATGCTATCGGAAGTATCTCAGGTTTGGTATTAGAGGCATTGAGATATCACATCTCATGCTATCATAAGGGTCTCAGGATTGGAATGGGAAGGAGTTGGATATCACATCTCATGTTATAGGAAGGATCTCAGGTTTGGTATTAGAAGCATTGAGACATCACATCTCATGCTATAGGAAGGGTCTCAGGATTGGAATGGGAAGGAGTTGGATATCACATCTCATGCTATAGGAAGGGTCTCAGATTTGGTATAAGCATTGAGATATCACATCTCATGCTATAGGAAGGGTCTCAGGATTGGAATGGGAAGGAGTTGTATATGACATCTCAGGCCATAGGAAGGGTCTCAGGTTTGGTATAAGCATTGAGATATCACATCTCTGCTATCGGAAGGGTCTCAGGATTGGAATGGGAATGAGTTGGATATCCCATCTCATGTTATAGGAAGAGTCTCAGGTTTGGTATTAGAAGCATTGAGATATCCCATCTCATGCTATAGGAAGGGTCTCAGGTTGGAATGGGAAGGAGTTGGATATCACATTTCATGTTATAAGAAGGGTCTCAGGATTGGAATTGGAAGGACTTGGCTATCATATCTCATGCTATAGGAAGGCTCTCAGGTTTGGAAGGGGAAGGAGTTGGATATCACATTTCATGTTAGAGGAACGATCTCAGGTTTGGTATTAGAGGCCTTGAGATATCACATCTCATGCTATAGGAAGGGTCTCAGGATTGGAATGGGAAGGAGTTGGATATCACATCTCAAGCTATAGGAACGGTCTCAGGTTTGGTATAAGCATTGTGATATCACATCTCATGCTATAGGAAGGGTCTCAGGATTGGAATGGGAAGGAGTTGGATATCACATCTCATGCTATAGGAAGGGTCTCAGGTTTGGAATGGGAAGGAGTTGTATATGACATCTCATGCCATAGGAAGGGTCTCAGGTTTGGTATAAGCATTGAGATATCACATCTCATGCTATAGGAAGGGTCTCAGGTTTGGTATAAGCATTGAGATATCACATCTCATGCTATAGGACGGGTCTCAGGTTTGGTATTAGAAGCATTGAGATATCAAGTCTCATGGTATAAGAAGGGTCTCAGAATTGGAATGGGAAGGAGTTGGATATCACACCTCAAGCTATAGGAAGGGTCTCAGGATTGGAATGGGAAGGAGTTTGATATCACATCTCATGCCATAGTATGGGTCTCAGGTTTGGTAGAAGCATTGGGATATCACATCTCATGCTATCGGAAGGGTATCAGTATTGGATTTGGAAGAAGTTGGATATCCCATCTCATGCTATAGGAAGGGTCTCAGGTTGGAATGGGAAGGAGTTGGATATCACATTTCATGTTATAGGAAGGGTCTCAGGATTGGAATGGGAAGGACTTGGATATCCTATCTCATGCTATAGGACGGGTCTCAGGTTTGTTATTAGAATCATTGAGATATCATATTGCATGCTGTAGGAAGGGTCTAAGGATTGGAATGGGAAGGACTTGGATATCACATCTCATGCTATAGATAGGCTCTTAGGTTTGGAAAGGGAAGGAGTTGGATATCACATTTCATGTTAGAGGAAGGATCTCAGGTTTGGTATTAGAAGCATTGAGATATCACATCTCATGCTATAGGAAGGGTCTCAGGATTGGAATGGGAAGTAGTTGGATATCACATCTCATGCTATAGGAAGGGTCTCAGGTTTGGTATAAGCATTGAGATATCACATCTCATGCTATAGGACGGGTCTCAGGATTGGAATGGAAGGAGTTGGATATCACATCTCATGTTATAGGAAGGATCTCAGGTTTGGTATTAGAAGCATTGAGACATCACATCTCATGCTATAGGAAGGGTCTCAGGGTTGGAATGGGAAGGAGTTGGATATCACATCTCATCCAATAGGAAGGGTCTCAGGTTTGGAATGGGAAGGAATTGGATATCACATCTCATGTTATAGGAAGGATCTCAGGTTTGGTATTAGAAGCATTGAGATATCACATCTCATGCTATAGGAAGGGTCTCAGGATTGGAATGTGAAGGATTTGGATATCACATCTCATGCTAAAGGAAGGGTCTCAGGTTTGGTAGAAGCATTGAGATATCACGTCTCTGCTATCGGAAGGGTCTCAGGATTGGATTGGGAAGGAGTTGGATATCCCTTCTCATGCTATAGGAAGGGTCTCAGGATTTGAATGGGAAGGAGTTGGATATCACATCTCATGTTATAGGAAGGGTCTCAGGATTGGAATGGGAAGGATTTGGATATCACATCTCTTGCTATAGGAAGGGTCTCAGGATTGGTATTAGAAGCATTGAGATATCACATCTCATGCTATAGGAAGGGTCTCAGGATTGGAATGGGGAGGACTTGGATGCCACATCTCATGTTATAGGAAGGCTCTCAGGTTTGGAAGGGGAAGGAGTTGGATATCACATTTCATGTTAGAGGAACGATCTCAGGTTTGGTATTAGAGGCCTTGAGATATCACATCTCATGCTATAGGAAGGGTCTCAGGATTAGAATGGGAAGGAGTTGGATATCACATCTCAAGCTATAGGAACGGTCTCAGGTTTGGTATAAGCATTGTGATATCACATCTCATGCTATAGGTAGGCTCTCAGGTTTGGAAAGGGAAGGAGTTGGATATCACATTTCACGTTAGAGGAAGGATCTCAGGTTTGGTATTAGAGGCATTGAGATATCACATCTCATGCTATAGGAAGGGTCTCAGGTTTGGTATAAGCATTGAGATATCACATCTCATGCTATAGGAAGGGTCTCAGGTTTGGAATGGGAAGGAGTTGTATATGACATCTCATGCCATAGGAAGGGTCTCAGGTTTGGTATAAGCATTGCGATATCACATCACATGCTATAGGAAGGGTCTCAGGATTGGAATGGAAAGGACTTGGATATCACATCTCATGCTATAGGCAGGGTCTCAGGTTTGGAAAGGGAAGGAGATGGATATCACATTTCATGTTAGAGGTAGGATCTCAGGTTTGGTATTAGAGGCATTGAAATATCACATCTCATGCTATCAGAAGGGTCTCAGGATTGGAATGGGAAGGAGTTGGATATCACATCTCATGCTAAAGGGAGGGTCTCAGGTTTGGAAGGGGAAGGATTTGGAAATCACATCTCATGTTATAGGAAGGATCTCAGGTTTGGTATTAGAAGCATTGAGATATCACATCTCATGCTATCGGAAGTATCTCAGGTTTGGTATTAGAGGCATTGAGATATCACATCTCATGCTATCATAAGGGTCTCAGGATTGGAATGGGAAGGAGTTGGATATCATATCTCATGTTATAGGAAGGCTCTCAGGTTTGGAAGGGGAAGGAGTTGGATTTCACATTTCATGTTAGAGGAACGATCTCAGGTTTGGTATTAGAGGCCTTGAGATATCACATCTCATGCTATAGGAAGGGTCTCAGGATTGGAATGGGAAGGAGTTGGATATCACATCTCAAGCTATAGGAACGGTCTCAGGTTTGGTATAAGCATTGTGATATCACATCTCATGCTATAGGAAGGGTCTCAGGATTGGAATGGGAAGGAGTTGGATATCACATCTCATGTTATAGGAAAGATCTCAGGTTTGGTATTAGAAGCATTGCGACATCACATCTCATGTTATAGGAAGGGTCTCAGGATTGGAATGGGAAGAAGTTGGATATCACATCTCATGCTATAGGAAGGGTCTCAGGTTTGGTATAAGCATTGAGATATCACATCTCATGCTATAGGAAGGGTCTCAGGATTGGAATGGGAAGGAGTTGTATATGACATCTCATGCCATAGGAAGGGTCTCAGGTTTGGTATAAGAATTGAGATATCACATCACATGCTATAGGAAGGGTCTCAGGATTGGAATGGAAAGGACTTGGATATCACATCTCATGCTATAGGCAGGGTCTCAGGTTTGGAAAGGGAAGGAGATGGATATCACATTTCATGTTAGAGGTAGGATCTCAGGTTTGGTATTAGAGGCATTGAAATATCACATCTCATGCTATCAGATGGGTCTCAGGATTGGAATGGGAAGGAGTTTGATATCACATCTCATGCTAAAGGGAGGGTCTCAGGTTTGGAAGGGGAAGGATTTGGAAATCACATCTCATGTTATAGGAAGGATCTCAGGTTTGGTATTAGAAGCATTGAGATATCACATCTCATGCTATCGGAAGTATCTCAGGTTTGGTATAAGAGGCATTGAGATATCACATCTCATGCTATCATAAGGGTCTCAGGATTGGAATGGGAAGGAGTTGGATATCACATCTCATGTTATAGGAAGGATCTCAGGTTTGGTATTAGAAGCATTGAGACATCACATCTCATGCTATAGGAAGGGTGTCAGGATTGGAATGGGAAGGAGTTGGATATCACATCTCATGCTATAGGAAGGGTCTCAGATTTGGTATAAGCATTGAGATATCACATCTCATGCTATAGGAAGGGTCTCAGGATTGGAATGGGAAGGAGTTGTATATGACATCTCAGGCCATAGGAAGGGTCTCAGGTTTGGTAAAAGCATTGAGATATCACATCTCTGCTATCGGAAGGGTCTCAGGATTGGAATGGGAAGGAGTTGGATATCCCATCTCATGTTATAGGAAGGGTCTCAGGTTTGGTATTAGAAGCATTGAGACATCACATCTCATGTTATAGGAAGGGTCTCAGGATTGGAATGGGAAGAAGTTGGACATCACATTTCATGCTATAGGAAGGGTCTCAGGTTTGGTATAAGCATTGAGATATCACATCTCATGCTATAGGAAGGGTCTCAGGATTGGAATGGGAAGGAGTTGTATATGACATCTCATGCCATAGGAAGGGTCTCAGGTTTGGTATAAGCATTGAGATATCACATCACATGCTATAGGAAGGGTCTCAGGATTGGAATGGGAAGGACTTGGATATCACATCTCATGCTATAGGCAGGGTCTCAGGTTTGGAAAGGGAAGGAGATGGATATCACATTTCATGTTAGAGGTAGGATCTCAGGTTTGGTATTAGAGGCATTGAAATATCACATCTCATGCTATCAGAAGGGTCTCAGGATTGGAATGGGAAGGAGTTGGATATCACATCTCATGCTAAAGGGAGGGTCTCAGGTTTGGAAGTGGAAGGATTTGGAAATCACATCTCATGTTATAGGAAGGATCTCAGGTTTGGTATTAGAAGCATTGAGATATCACATCTCATGCTATCAGAAGTATCTCAGGTTTGGTATTAGAGGCATTGAGATATCACATCTCATGCTATCATAAGGGTCTCAGGATTGGAATGGGAAGGAGTTGGATATCACATCTCATGTTATAGGAAGGATCTCAGGTTTGGTATTAGAAGAATTGAGACATCACATCTCATGCTATAGGAAGGGTCTCAGGATTGGAATGGGAAGAAGTTGGATATCACATCTCATGCTATAGGAAGGGTCTCAGATTTGGTATAAGCATTGAGATATCACATCTAATGCTATAGGAAGGGTCTCAGGATTGGAATGGGAAGGAGTTGCATATGACATCTCAGGCCATAGGAAGGGTCTCAGGTTTGGTATAAGCATTGAGATATCACATCTCTGCTATCGGAAGGGTCTCAGGATTGGAATGGGAAGGAGTTGGATATCCCAAATCATGTTATAGGAAGGGTCTCAGGTTTGGTATTAGAAGCATTGAGATATCACATCTCATGCTATAGGAAGGGTCTCAGGATTGGAATGGGGAGGACTTGGATGCCACATCTCATGTTATAGGAAGGCTCTCAGGTTTGGAAGGGGAAGGAGTTGGATATCACATCTCAAGCTATAGGAACGGTCTCAGGTTTGGTATAAGCATTGTGATATCACATCTCATGCTACAGGTAGGCTCTCAGGTTTGGAAAGGGAAGGAGTTGGATATCACATTTCACGTTAGAGGAAGGATCTCAGGTTTGGTATTAGAGGCATTGAGATATCACATCTCATGCTATAGGAAGAGTCTCAGGATTGGAATGGGAAGGAGTTGGATATCACATCTCATGCTATAGGAAGGGTCTCAGGTTTGGTATAAGCATTGAGATATCACATCTCATGCTATAGGAAGGGTCTCGGGATTGGAATGGGAAGGAGATGGATATCACATTTCATGTTAGAGGTAGGATCTCAGGTTTCGAATTAGAGGCATTGAGATATCACATCTCATGCTATCAGAAGGGTTTCAGGATTGGAATGGGAAGGAGTTGGATATCACATCTCATGCTATCGGAAGGGTCTCAGGATTGGAATGGGAAGGAGTTGGATATCCCAAATCATGTTATAGGAAGGGTCTCAGGTTTGGTATTAGAAGCATTGAGATATCACATCTCATGCTATAGGAAGGGTCTCAGGATTGGAATGGGGAGGACTTGGCTGTCACATCTCATGTTATAGGAAGGCTCTCAGGTTTGGAAGGGGAAGGAGTTGGATATCACATTTCATGTTAGAGGAACGATCTCAGGTTTGGTATTAGAGGCCTTGAGATATCACATCTCATGCTATAGGAAGGGTCTCAGGATTGGAATGGGAAGGAGTTGGATATCACATCTCAAGCTATAGGAACGGTCTCAGGTTTGGTATAAGCATTGTGATATCACATCTCATGCTATAGGAAGGGTCTCAGGATTGGAATGGGAAGGAGTTGGATATCCCATCTCATGTTATAGGAAAGATCTCAGGTTTGGTATTAGAAGCATTGCGACATCACATCTCATGTTATAGGAAGGGTCTCAGGATTGGAATGGGAAGAAGTTGGATATCACATCTCATGCTATAGGAAGGGTCTCAGGTTTGGTATAAGCATTGAGATATCACATCTCATGCTATAGGAAGGGTCTCAGGATTGGAATGGGAAGGAGTTGTATATGACATCTCATGCCATAGGAAGGGTCTCAGGTTTGGTATAAGCATTGAGATATCACATCACATGCTATAGGAAGGGTCTCAGGATTGGAATGGGAAGGACTTGGATATCACATCTCATGCTATAGGCAGGGTCTCAGGTTTGGAAAGGGAAGGAGATGGATATCACATTTCATGTTAGAGGTAGGATCTCAGGTTTGGTATTAGAGGCATTGAAATATCACATCTCATGCTATCAGAAGGGTCTCAGGATTGGAATGGGAAGGAGTTGGATATCACATCTCATGCTAAAGGGAGGGTCTCAGGTTTGGAAGTGGAAGGATTTGGAAATCACATCTCATGTTATAGGAAGGATCTCAGGTTTGGTATTAGAAGCATTGAGATATCACATCTCATGCTATCAGAAGTATCTCAGGTTTGGTATTAGAGGCATTGAGATATCACATCTCATGCTATCATAAGGGTCTCAGGATTGGAATGGGAAGGAGTTGGATATCACATCTCATGTTATAGGAAGGATCTCAGGTTTGGTATTAGAAGAATTGAGACATCACATCTCATGCTATAGGAAGGGTCTCAGGATTGGAATGGGAAGAAGTTGGATATCACATCTCATGCTATAGGAAGGGTCTCAGATTTGGTATAAGCATTGAGATATCACATCTAATGCTATAGGAAGGGTCTCAGGATTGGAATGGGAAGGAGTTGCATATGACATCTCAGGCCATAGGAAGGGTCTCAGGTTTGGTATAAGCATTGAGATATCACATCTCTGCTATCGGAAGGGTCTCAGGATTGGAATGGGAAGGAGTTGGATATCCCAAATCATGTTATAGGAAGGGTCTCAGGTTTGGTATTAGAAGCATTGAGATATCACATCTCATGCTATAGGAAGGGTCTCAGGATTGGAATGGGGAGGACTTGGATGCCACATCTCATGTTATAGGAAGGCTCTCAGGTTTGGAAGGGGAAGGAGTTGGATATCACATCTCAAGCTATAGGAACGGTCTCAGGTTTGGTATAAGCATTGTGATATCACATCTCATGCTACAGGTAGGCTCTCAGGTTTGGAAAGGGAAGGAGTTGGATATCACATTTCACGTTAGAGGAAGGATCTCAGGTTTGGTATTAGAGGCATTGAGATATCACATCTCATGCTATAGGAAGAGTCTCAGGATTGGAATGGGAAGGAGTTGGATATCACATCTCATGCTATAGGAAGGGTCTCAGGTTTGGTATAAGCATTGAGATATCACATCTCATGCTATAGGAAGGGTCTCGGGATTGGAATGGGAAGGAGATGGATATCACATTTCATGTTAGAGGTAGGATCTCAGGTTTCGAATTAGAGGCATTGAGATATCACATCTCATGCTATCAGAAGGGTTTCAGGATTGGAATGGGAAGGAGTTGGATATCACATCTCATGCTAAAGGGAGGGTCTCAGGTTTGGAAGCGGGAGGATTTGGAAATCACATCTCATGTTATAGGAACGATCTCAGGTTTGGTATTAGAAGCATTGATATATCACATCTCATGCTATCGGAAGTATCTCAGGTTTGGTATTAGAGGCATTGAGATATCACATCTCATGCTATCATAAGGGTCTCAGGATTGGAATGGGAAGGAGTTGGATATCACATCTCATGTTATAGGAAGGATATCAGGTTTGGTATTAGAAGCATTGAGACATCACATCTCATGCTATAGGAAGGGTCTCAGGATTGGAATGGGAAGGAGTTGGATATCACATCTCATGCTATAGGAAGGGTCTCAGATTTGGTATAAGCATTGAGATATCACATCTCATGCTATAGGAAGGGTCTCAGGATTGGAATGGGAAGGAGTTGTATATGACATCTCAGGCCATAGGAAGGGCCTCAGGTTTGGTATAAGCATTGAGATATCACATCTCTGCTATCGGAAGGGTCTCAGGATTGGAATGGGAATGAGTTGGATATCCCATCTCATGTTATAGGAAGAGTCTCAGGTTTGGTATTAGAAGCAATGAGATATCCCATCTCATGCTATAGGAAGGGTCTCAGGTTGGAATGGGAAGGAGTTGGATATCACATTTCATGTTATAGGAAGGGTCTCAGGATTGGAATTAGAAGGACTTGGCTATCATATCTCATGCTATAGGAAGGCTCTCAGGTTTGGAAGGGGAAGGAGTTGGATATCACATTTCATGTTAGAGGAACGATCTCAGGTTTGGTATTAGAGGCCTTGAGATATCACATCTCATGCTATAGGAAGGGTCTCAGGATTGGAATGGGAAGGAGTTGGATATCACATCTCAAGCTATAGGAACGGTCTCAGGTTTGGTATAAGCATTGTGATATCACATCTCATGCTATAGGAAGGGTCTCAGGATTGGAATGGGGAGGAGTTGGATATCACATCTCATGCTATAGGAAGGGTCTCAGGTTTGGTATAAGCATTGAGATATCACATCTCATGCTATAGGAAGGGTCTCAGGTTTGGAATGGGAAGGAGTTGTATATGACATCTCATGCCATAGGAAGGGTCTCAGGTTTGGTATAAGCATTGAGATATCACATCACATGCTATAGGAAGGGTCTCAGGATTGGAATGGAAAGGACTTGGATATCACATCTCATGCTATAGGCAGGGTCTCAGGTTTGGAAAGGGAAGGAGATGGATATCACATTTCATGTTAGAGGTAGGATCTCAGGTTTGGTATTAGAGGCATTGAAATATCACATCTCATGCTATCAGAAGGGTCTCAGGATTGGAATGGGAAGGAGTTGGATATCACATCTCATGCTAAAGGGAGGGTCTCAGGTTTGGAAGGGGAAGGATTTGGAAATCACATCTCATGTTATAGGAAGGATCTCAGGTTTGGTATTAGAAGCATTGAGATATCACATCTCATGCTATCGGAAGTATCTCAGGTTTGGTATTAGAGGCATTGAGATATCACATCTCATGCTATCATAAGGGTCTCAGGATTGGAATGGGAAGGAGTTGGATATCACATCTCATGTTATAGGAAGGCTCTCAGGTTTGGAAGGGGAAGGAGTTGGATATCACATTTCATGTTAGAGGAACGATCTCAGGTTTGGTATTAGAGGCCTTGAGATATCACATCTCATGCTATAGGAAGGGTCTCAGGATTGGAATGGGAAGGAGTTGGATATCACATCTCAAGCTATAGGAACGGTCTCAGGTTTGGTATAAGCATTGTGATATCACATCTCATGCTATAGGAAGGGTCTCAGGATTGGAATGGGAAGGAGTTGGATATCACATCTCATGTTATAGGAAAGATCTCAGGTTTGGTATTAGAAGCATTGCGACATCACATCTCATGTTATAGGAAGGGTCTCAGGATTGGAATGGGAAGAAGTTGGATATCACATCTCATGCTATAGGAAGGGTCTCAGGTTTGGTATAAGCATTGAGATATCACATCTCATGCTATAGGAAGGGTCTCAGGATTGGAATGGGAAGGAGTTGTATATGACATCTCATGCCATAGGAAGGGTCTCAGGTTTGGTATAAGAATTGAGATACCACATCACATGCTATAGGAAGGGTCTCAGGATTGGAATGGAAAGGACTTGGATATCACATCTCATGCTATAGGCAGGGTCTCAGGTTTGGAAAGGGAAGGAGATGGATATCACATTTCATGTTAGAGGTAGGATCTCAGGTTTGGTATTAGAGGCATTGAAATATCACATCTCATGCTATCAGATGGGTCTCAGGATTGGAATGGGAAGGAGTTTGATATCACATCTCATGCTAAAGGGAGGGTCTCAGGTTTCGAAGGGGAAGGATTTGGAAATCACATCTCATGTTATAGGAAGGATCTCAGGTTTGGTATTAGAAGCATTGAGATATCACATCTCATGCTATCGGAAGTATCTCAGGTTTGTTATTAGAGGCATTGAGATATCACATCTCATGCTATCATAAGGGTCTCAGGATTGGAATGGGAAGGAGTTGGATATCACATCTCATGTTATAGGAAGGATCTCAGGTTTGGTATTAGAAGCATTGAGACATCACATCTCATGCTATAGGAAGGGTGTCAGGATTGGAATGGGAAGGAGTTGGATATCACATCTCATGCTATAGGAAGGGTCTCAGATTTGGTATAAGCATTGAGATATCACATCTCATGCTATAGGAAGGGTCTCAGGATTGGAATGGGAAGGAGTTGTATATGACATCTCAGGCCATAGGAAGGGTCTCAGGTTTGGTAAAAGCATTGAGATATCACATCTCTGCTATCGGAAGGGTCTCAGGATTGGAATGGGAAGGAGTTGGATATCCCATCTCATGTTATAGGAAGGGTCTCAGGTTTGGTATTAGAAGCATTGAGACATCACATCTCATGTTATAGGAAGGGTCTCAGGATTGGAATGGGAAGAAGTTGGATATCACATCTCATGCTATAGGAAGGGTCTCAGGTTTGGTATAAGCATTGAGATATCACATCTCATGCTATAGGAAGGGTCTCAGGATTGGAATGGGAAGGAGTTGTATATGACATCTCATGCCATAGGAAGGGTCTCAGGTTTGGTATAAGCATTGAGATATCACATCACATGCTATAGGAAGGGTCTCAGGATTGGAATGGGAAGGACTTGGATATCACATCTCATGCTATAGGCAGGGTCTCAGGTTTGGAAAGGGAAGGAGATGGATATCACATTTCATGTTAGAGGTAGGATCTCAGGTTTGGTATTAGAGGCATTGAAATATCACATCTCATGCTATCAGAAGGGTCTCAGGATTGGAATGGGAAGGAGTTGGATATCACATCTCATGCTAAAGGGAGGGTCTCAGGTTTGGAAGTGGAAGGATTTGGAAATCACATCTCATGTTATAGGAAGGATCTCAGGTTTGGTATTAGAAGCATTGAGATATCACATCTCATGCTATCAGAAGTATGTCAGGTTTGGTATTAGAGGCATTGAGATATCACATCTCATGCTATCATAAGGGTCTCAGGATTGGAATGGGAACGAGTTGGATATCACATCTCATGTTATAGGAAGGATCTCAGGTTTGGTATTAGAAGAATTGAGACATCACATCTCATGCTATAGGAAAGGTCTCAGGATTGGAATGGGAAGAAGTTGGATATCACATCTCATGCTATAGGAAGGGTCTCAGATTTGGTATAAGCATTGAGATATCACATCTAATGCTATAGGAAGGGTCTCAGGATTGGAATGGGAAGGAGTTGCATATGACATCTCAGGCCATAGGAAGGGTCTCAGGTTTGGTATAAGCATTGAGATATCACATCTCTGCTATCGGAAGGGTCTCAGGATTGGAATGGGAAGGAGTTGGATATCCCAAATCATGTTATAGGAAGGGTCTCAGGTTTGGTATTAGAAGCATTGAGATATCACATCTCATGCTATAGGAAGGGTCTCAGGATTGGAATGGGGAGGACTTGGCTGTCACATCTCATGTTATAGGAAGGCTCTCAGGTTTGGAAGGGGAAGGAGTTGGATATCACATTTCATGTTAGAGGAACGATCTCAGGTTTGGTATTAGAGGCCTTGAGATATCACATCTCATGCTATAGGAAGGGTCTCAGGATTGGAATGGGAAGGAGTTGGATATCACATCTCAAGCTATAGGAACGGTCTCAGGTTTGGTATAAGCATTGTGATATCACATCTCATGCTATAGGAAGGGTCTCAGGATTGGAATGGGAAGGAGTTGGATATCACATCTCATGTTATAGGAAAGATCTCAGGTTTGGTATTAGAAGCATTGCGACATCACATCTCATGTTATAGGAAGGGTCTCAGGATTGGAATGGGAAGAAGTTGGATATCACATCTCATGCTATAGGAAGGGTCTCAGGTTTGGTATAAGCATTGAGATATCACATCTCATGCTATAGGAAGGGTCTCAGGATTGGAATGGGAAGGAGTTGTATATGACATCTCATGCCATAGGAAGGGTCTCAGGTTTGGTATAAGCATTGAGATATCACATCACATGCTATAGGAAGGGTCTCAGGATTGGAATGGAAAGGACTTGGATATCACATCTCATGCTATAGGCAGGGTCTCAGGTTTGGAAAGGGAAGGAGATGGATATCACATTTCATGTTAGAGGTAGGATCTCAGGTTTGGTATTAGAGGCATTGAAATATCACATCTCATGCTATCAGATGGGTCTCAGGATTGGAATGGGAAGGAGTTGGATATCACATCTCATGCTAAAGGGAGGGTCTCAGGTTTGGAAGGGGAAGGATTTGGAAATCACATCTCATGTTATAGGAAGGATCTCAGGTTTGGTATTAGAAGCATTGAGATATCACATCTCATGCTATCGGAAGTATCTCAGGTTTGGTATTAGAGGCATTGAGATATCACATCTCATGCTATCATACGGGTCTCAGGATTGGAATGGGAAGGAGTTGGATATCACATCTCATGTTATAGGAAGGATCTCAGGTTTGGTATTAGAAGCATTGAGACATCACATCTCATGCTATAGGAAGGGTCTCAGGATTGGAATGGGAAGGAGTTGGATATCACATCTCATGCTATAGGAAGGGTCTCAGATTTGGTATAAGCATTGAGATATCACATCACATGCTATAGGAAGGGTCTCAGGATTGGAATGGGAAGGACTTGGATATCACATTTCATGCTATAGGCAGGGTCTCAGGTTTGGAAAGGGAAGGAGATGGATATCACATTTCATGTTAGAGGTAGGATCTCAGGTTTGGTATTAAAGGCATTGAAATATCACATCTCATGCTATCAGAAGGGTCTCAGGATTGGAATGGGAAGGAGTTGGATATCACATCTCATGCTAAAGGGAGGGTCTCAGGTTTGGAAGTGGAAGGATTTGGAAATCACATCTCATGTTATAGGAAGGATCTCAGGTTTGGTATTAGAAGCATTGAGATATCACATCTCATGCTATCAGAAGTATCTCAGGTTTGGTGTTAGAGGCATTGAGATATCACATCTCATGCTATCATAAGGGTCTCAGGATTGGAATGGGAAGGAGTTGGATATCACATCTCATGTTATAGGAAGGATCTCAGGTTTGGTATTAGAAGAATTGAGACATCACATCTCATGCTATAGGAAGGGTCTCAGGATTGGAATGGGAAGAAGTTGGATATCACATCTCATGCTATAGGAAGGGTCTCAGATTTGGTATAAGCATTGAGATATCACATCTAATGCTATAGGAAGGGTCTCAGGATTGGAATGGGAAGGAGTTGCATATGACATCTCAGGCCATAGGAAGGGTCTCAGGTTTGGTATAAGCATTGAGATATCACATCTCTGCTATCGGAAGGGTCTCAGGATTGGAATGGGAAGGAGTTGGATATCCCAAATCATGTTATAGGAAGGGTCTCAGGTTTGGTATTAGAAGCATTGAGATATCATATCTCATGCTATAGGAAGGGTCTCAGGATTGGAATGGGGAGGACTTGGATGTCACATCTGATGTTATAGGGAGTGTCTCAAGTTTGATATTAGAAGCATTGAGATAACAAATCTCATGATATCGGAAGGGTCTCAGGATTGGAATGGGAAGGAATTGGATATCACATCTCATGATAAAGGAAGGGTCTAAGGTTTGGAACTGGAAATATTTGGATATCACATCTCATGTTATAGGACGGGTCTCAGGTTTGGTATTAGAAGCATTGAGATATCAAGTCTCATGGTATAGGAAGGGTCTCAGAATTGGAATGGGAAGGAGTTGGATATCACATCTCAAGCTATAGGTAGGGTCTCAGGATTGGAATGGGAAGGAGTTTGATATCACATCTCATGCCATAGTATGGGTCTCAGGTTTGGTAGAAGCATTGGGATATCACATCTCATGCTATCGGAAGGGTATCAGTATTGGATTTGGAAGGAGTTGGATATCTCATCTCATGCTATAGGAAGGGTCTCAGGTTGGAATGGGAAGGAATTGGATATCACATTTCATGTTATAGGAAGGCTCTCAGGTTTGGAAGGGGAAGGAGTTGGATATCACATTTCATGTCAGAGGAAGGATCTCAGGTTTGGTATTAGAGGCCTTGAGATATCACACCTCATGCTATAGGAAGGGTCTCAGGATTGGAATGGGAAGGAGTTGGATATCACATCTCAAGCTATAGGAAGGGTCTCAGGTTTGGTATAAGCATTGAGATATCACATCTCATGCTATAGGAAGGGTCTCAGGATTGGAATGTGAAGGAGTTGGATATCACATCTCATGTTATAGGAAAGATCTCAGGTTTGGTATTAGAAGCATTGAGACATCACATCTCATGTTATAGGAAGGGTCTCAGGATTGGAATGGGAAGAAGTTGGGTATCACATCTCATGCTATAGGAAGAGTCTCAGGTTTGGAAGGGGAAGGAGTTGGATATCCAATCTCATGTTATAGGACTGGTCTCGGGTTTGGTATTAGAAGCATTGAGATATCACATTGCATGCTGTAGGAAGGTTCTCAGGTTTGGAATGGGGAGGAATTGGATATCACATCTCATGTTCATAGGAAGGATCTCAGGTTTGGTATTAGAAGCATTGAGATATCACATCTCATGCTATAGGAATGGTCTCAGGATTGGAATGGGAAGGAGTTGGATATTACACTCTTGCTATAGGAAGGGTCTCATGTTTGGAATGGGAAGGAGTTGGATATCACATATGCTATAGGAAGGGTCTCAGGTTTGGACCGGGAAGGAGTTGGATATCACATCTCATGTTATAGGAAAGGTCTCAGGTTTGGTATAAGCATTGAGATATCACATCTCTGTTATCGGAAGTGTCTCAGGATTGCAATGGGAAGGAGTTGGATATCCCATCTCATGTTATAGGACGGGTCTCAGGTTTGTTATTAGAATCATTGAGATATCACATCACATGCTATAGGAAGGGTCTCAGGATTGGAATGGGAAGGACTTGGATATCACATCTCATGCTATAGGCAGGGTCTCAGGTTTGGAAAGGGAAGGAGATGGATATCACATTTCATGTTAGAGGTAGGATCTCAGGTTTGGTATTAGAGGCATTGAAATATCACATCTCATGCTATCAGAAGGGTCTCAGGATTGGAATGGGAAGGAGTTGGATATCAGATCTCATGCTAAAGGGAGGGTCTCAGGTTTGGAAGTGGAAGGATTTGGAAATCACATCTCATGTTATAGGAAGGATCTCAGGTTTGGTATTAGAAGCATTGAGATATCACATCTCATACTATCAGAAGTATCTCAGGTTTGGTATTAGAGGCATTGAGATATCACATCTCATGCTATCATAAGGGTCTCGGGATTGGAATGGGAAGGAGTTGGATATCACATCTCATGTTATAGGAAGGATCTCAGGTTTGGTATTAGAAGAATTGAGACATCACATATCATGCTATAGGAAGGGTCTCAGGATTGGAATGGGAAGAAGTTGGATATCACATCTCATGCTATAGGAAGGGTCTCAGATTTGGTATAAGCATTGAGATATCACATCTAATGCTATAGGAAGGGTCTCAGGATTGGAATGGGAAGGAGTTGCATATGACATCTCAGGCCATAGGAAGGGTCTCAGGTTTGGTATAAGCATTGAGATATCACATCTCTGCTATCGGAAGGGTCTCAGGATTGGAATGGGAAGGAGTTGGATATCCCAAATTATGTTATAGGAAGGGTCTCAGGTTTGGTATTAGAAGCATTGAGATATCACATCTCATGCTATAGGAAAGGTCTCAGGATTGGAATGGGGAGGACTTGGATGTCACATCTCATGTTATAGGAAGGCTCTCAGGTTTGGAAGGGGAAGGAGTTGGATATCACATTTCATGTTAGAGGAACGATCTCAGGTTTGGTATTAGAGGCCTTGAGATATCACATCTCATGCTATAGGAAGGGTCTCAGGATTGGAATGGGAAGGAGTTGGATATCACATCTCAAGCTATAGGAACGGTCTCAGGTTTGGTATAAGCATTGTGATATCACATCTCATGCTATAGGAAGGGTCTCAGGATTGGAATGGGAAGGAGTTGGATATCACATCTCATGTTATAGGAAAGATCTCAGGTTTGGTATTAGAAGCATTGCGACATCACATCTCATGTTATAGGAAGGGTCTCAGGATTGGAATGGGAAGAAGTTGGATATCACATCTCATGCTATAGGAAGGGTCTCAGGTTTGGTATAAGCATTGAGATATCACATCTCATGCTATAGGAAGGGTCTCAGGATTGGAATGGGAAGGAGTTGTATATGACATCTCATGCCATAGGAAGGGTCTCAGGTTTGGTATAAGCATTGAGATATCACATCACATGCTATAGGAAGGGTCTCAGGATTGGAATGGAAAGGACTTGGATATCACATCTCATGCTATAGGCAGGGTCTCAGGTTTGGAAAGGGAAGGAGATGGATATCACATTTCATGTTAGAGGTAGGATCTCAGGTTTGGTATTAGAGGCATTGAAATATCACATCTCATGCTATCAGATGGGTCTCAGGATTGGAATGGGAAGGAGTTGGATATCACATCTCATGCTAAAGGGAGGGTCTCAGGTTTG
This sequence comes from Ambystoma mexicanum, assembly GCF_040938575.1. NCBI lineage: Eukaryota > Metazoa > Chordata > Amphibia > Caudata > Ambystomatidae > Ambystoma > Ambystoma mexicanum. The sequence continues at coordinate 870,005 of NW_027182447.1, forward strand.
GAAGGGGAAGGATTTGGAAATCACATCTCATGTTATAGGAAGGATCTCAGGTTTGGTATTAGAAGCATTGAGATATCACATCTCATGCTATCGGAAGTATCTCAGGTTTGGTATTAGAGGCATTGAGATAGCACATCTCATGCTATCATAAGGGTCTCAGGATTGGAATGGGAAGGAGTTGGATATCACATCTCATGTTATAGGAAGGATCTCAGGTTTGGTATTAGAAGCATTGAGACATCACATCTCATGCTATAGGAAGGGTCTCAGGATTGGAATGGGAAGGAGTTGGATATCACATCTCATGCTATAGGAAGGGTCTCAGATTTGGTATAAGCATTGAGATATCACATCACATGCTATAGGAAGGGTCTCAGGATTGGAATGGGAAGGACTTGGATATCACATTTCATGCTATAGGCAGGGTCTCAGGTTTGGAAAGGGAAGGAGATGGATATCACATTTCATGTTAGAGGTAGGATCTCAGGTTTGATATTAGAGGCATTGAAATATCACATCTCATGCTATCAGAAGGGTCTCGGGATTGGAATGGGAAGGAGTTGGATATCACATCTCATGCTAAAGGGAGGGTCTCAGGTTTGGAAGTGGAAGGATTTGGAAATCACATCTCATGTTATAGGAAGGATCTCAGGTTTGGTATTAGAAGCATTGAGATATCACATCTCATGCTATCAGAAGTATCTCAGGTTTGGTGTTAGAGGCATTGAGATATCACATCTCATGCTATCATAAGGGTCTCAGGATTGGAATGGGAAGTAGTTGGATATCACATCTCATGTTATAGGAAGGATCTCAGGTTTGGTATTAGAAGAATTGAGACATCACATCTCATGCTATAGGAAGGGTCTCAGGATTGGAATGGGAAGAAGTTGGATATCACATCTCATGCTATAGGAAGGGTCTCAGATTTGGTATAAGCATTGAGATATCACATCTAATGCTATAGGAAGGGTCTCAGGATTGGAATGGGAAGGAGTTGCATATGACATCTCAGGCCATAGGAAGGGTCTCAGGTTTGGTATAAGCATTGAGATATCACATCTCTGCTATCGGAAGGGTCTCAGGATTGGAATGGGAAGGAGTTGGATATCCCAAATCATGTTATAGGAAGGGTCTCAGGTTTGGTATTAGAATCATTGAGATATCACATCTCATGCTATAGGAAGGGTCTCAGGATTGGAATGGGGAGGACTTGGATGTCACATCTGATGTTATAGGGAGGGTCTCAAGTTTGGAAGGGGAAGGAGTTGGATATCACATCTCTTGCTATAGGAAGGGTCTCAGGATTGGTATTAGAAGCATTGAGATATCACATCTCATGCTATAGGAAGGGTCTCAGGATTGGAATGGGGAGGACTTGGATGCCACATCTCATGTTATAGGAAGGCTCTCAGGTTTGGAAGGGGAAGGAGTTGGATATCACATTTCATGTTAGAGGAACGATCTCAGGTTTGGTATTAGAGGCCTTGAGATATCACATCTCATGCTATAGGAAGGGTCTCAGGATTAGAATGGGAAGGAGTTGGATATCACATCTCAAGCTATAGGAACGGTCTCAGGTTTGGTATAAGCATTGTGATATCACATCTCATGCTATAGGTAGGCTCTCAGGTTTGGAAAGGGAAGGAGTTGGATATCACTTTTGACGTTAGAGGAAGGATCTCAGGTTTGGTATTAGAGGCATTGAGATATCACATCTCATGCTATAGGAAGGGTCTCAGGTTTGGTATAAGCATTGAGATATCACATCTCATGCTATAGGAAGGGTCTCAGGTTTGGAATGGGAAGGAGTTGTATATGACATTTCATGCCATAGGAAGGGTCTCAGGTTTGGTATAAGCATTGAGATATCACATCACATGCTATAGGAAGGGTCTCAGGATTGGAATGGAAAGGACTTGGATATCACATCTCATGCTATAGGCAGGGTCTCAGGTTTGGAAAGGGAAGGAGATGGATATCACATTTCATGTTAGAGGTAGGATCTCAGGTTTGGTATTAGAGGCATTGAAATATCACATCTCATGCTATCAGAAGGGTCTCAGGATTGGAATGGGAAGGAGTTGGATATCACATCTCATGCTAAAGGGAGGGTCTCAGGTTTGGAAGGGGAAGGATTTGGAAATCACATCTCATGTTATAGGAAGGATCTCAGGTTTGGTATTAGAAGCATTGAGATATCACATCTCATGCTATCGGAAGTATCTCAGGTTTGGTATTAGAGGCATTGAGATATCACATCTCATGCTATCATAAGGGTCTCAGGATTGGAATGGGAAGGAGTTGGATATCACATCTCATGTTATAGGAAGGCTCTCAGGTTTGGAAGGGGAAGGAGTTGGATATCACTTTTCATGTTAGAGGAACGATCTCAGGTTTGGTATTAGAGGCCTTGAGATATCACATCTCATGCTATAGGAAGGGTCTCAGGATTGGAATGGGAAGGAGTTGGATATCACATCTCAAGCTATAGGAACGGTCTCAGGTTTGGTATAAGCATTGTGATATCACATCTCATGCTATAGGAAGGGACTCAGGATTGGAATGGGAAGGAGTTGGATATCACATCTCATGTTATAGGAAAGATCTCAGGTTTGGTATTAGAAGCATTGCGACATCACATCTCATGTTATAGGAAGGGTCTCAGGATTGGAATGGGAAGAAGTTGGATATCACATCTCATGCTATAGGAAGGGTCTCAGGTTTGGTATAAGCATTGAGATATCACATCTCATGCTATAGGAAGGGTCTCAGGATTGGAATGGGAAGGAGTTGTATATGACATCTCATGCCATAGGAAGGGTCTCAGGTTTGGTATAAGAATTGAGATATCACATCACATGCTATAGGAAGGGTCTCAGGATTGGAATGGAAAGTACTTGGATATCACATCTCATGCTATAGGCAGGGTCTCAGGTTTGGAAAGGGAAGGAGATGGATATCACATTTCATGTTAGAGGTAGGATCTCAGGTTTGGTATTAGAGGCATTGAAATATCACATCTCATGCTATCAGATGGGTCTCAGGATTGGAATGGGAAGGAGTTGGATATCACATCTCATGCTAAAGGGAGGGTCTCAGGTTTGGAAGGGGAAGGATTTGGAAATCACATCTCATGTTATAGGAAGGATCTCAGGTTTGGTATTAGAAGCATTGAGATATCACATCTCATGCTATCGGAAGTATCTCAGGTTTGGTATTAGAGGCATTGAGATATCACATCTCATGCTATCATAAGGGTCTCAGGATTGGAATGGGAAGGAGTTGGATATCACATCTCATGTTATAGGAAGGATCTCAGGTTTGGTATTAGAAGCATTGAGACATCACATCTCATGCTATAGGAAGGGTCTCAGGATTGGAATGGGAAGGAGTTGGATATCACATCTCATGCTATAGGAAGGGTCTCAGATTTGGTATAAGCATTGAGATATCACATCACATGCTATAGGAAGGGTCTCAGGATTGGAATGGGAAGGACTTGGATATCACATTTCATGCTATAGGCAGGGTCTCAGGTTTGGAAAGGGAAGGAGATGGATATCACATTTCATGTTAGAGGTAGGATCTCAGGTTTGGTATTAAAGGCATTGAAATATCACATCTCATGCTATCAGAAGGGTCTCAGGATTGGAATGGGAAGGAGTTGGATATCACATCTCATGCTAAAGGGAGGGTCTCAGGTTTGGAAGTGGAAGGATTTGGAAATCACATCTCATGTTATAGGAAGGATCTCAGGTTTGGTATTAGAAGCATTGAGATATCACATCTCATGCTATCAGAAGTATCTCAGGTTTGGTGTTAGAGGCATTGAGATATCACATCTCATGCTATCATAAGGGTCTCAGGATTGGAATGGGAAGGAGTTGGATATCACATCTCATGTTATAGGAAGGATCTCAGGTTTGGTATTAGAAGAATTGAGACATCACATCTCATGCTATAGGAAGGGTCTCAGGATTGGAATGGGAAGAAGTTGGATATCACATCTCATGCTATAGGAAGGGTCTCAGATTTGGTATAAGCATTGAGATATCACATCTAATGCTATAGGAAGGGTCTCAGGATTGGAATGGGAAGGAGTTGCATATGACATCTCAGGCCATAGGAAGGGTCTCAGGTTTGGTATAAGCATTGAGATATCACATCTCTGCTATCGGAAGGGTCTCAGGATTGGAATGGGAAGGAGTTGGATATCCCAAATCATGTTATAGGAAGGGTCTCAGGTTTGGTATTAGAAGCATTGAGATATCATATCTCATGCTATAGGAAGGGTCTCAGGATTGGAATGGGGAGGACTTGGATGTCACATCTGATGTCATAGGGAGGGTCTCAAGTTTGATATTAGAAGCATTGAGATAACAAATCTCATGATATCGGAAGGGTCTCAGGATTGGAATGGGAAGGAATTGGATATCACATCTCATGATAAAGGAAGGGTCTAAGGTTTGGAACTGGAAATATTTGGATATCACATCTCATGTTATAGGACAGGTCTCAGGTTTGGTATTAGAAGCATTGAGATATCAAGTCTCATGGTATAGGAAGGGTCTCAGAATTGGAATGGGAAGGAGTTGGATATCACATCTCAAGCTATAGGTAGGGTCTCAGGATTGGAATGGGAAGGAGTTTGATATCACATCTCATGCCATAGTATGGGTCTCAGGTTTGGTAGAAGCATTGGGATATCACATCTCATGCTATCGGAAGGGTATCAGTATTGGATTTGGAAGGAGTTGGATATCTCATCTCATGCTATAGGAAGGGTCTCAGGTTGGAATGGGAAGGAATTGGATATCACATTTCATGTTATAGGAAGGCTCTCAGGTTTGGAAGGGGAAGGAGTTGGATATCACATTTCATGTCAGAGGAAGGATCTCAGGTTTGGTATTAGAGGCCTTGAGATATCACACCTCATGCTATAGGAAGGGTCTCAGGATTGGAATGGGAAGGAGTTGGATATCACATCTCAAGCTATAGGAAGGGTCTCAGGTTTGGTATAAGCATTGAGATATCACATCTCATGCTATAGGAAGGGTCTCAGGATTGGAATGTGAAGGAGTTGGATATCACATCTCATGTTATAGGAAAGATCTCAGGTTTGGTATTAGAAGCATTGAGACATCACATCTCATGTTATAGGAAGGGTCTCAGGATTGGAATGGGAAGAAGTTGGGTATCACATCTCATGCTATAGGAAGAGTCTCAGGTTTGGAAGGGGAAGGAGTTGGATATCCAATCTCATGTTATAGGACTGGTCTCGGGTTTGGTATTAGAAGCATTGAGATATCACATCGCATGCTGTAGGAAGGTTCTCAGGTTTGGAATGGGGAGGAATTGGATATCACATCTCATGTTCATAGGAAGGATCTCAGGTTTGGTATTAGAAGCATTGAGATATCACATCTCATGCTATAGGAATGGTCTCAGGATTGGAATGGGAAGGAGTTGGATATTACACTCTTGCTATAGGAAGGGTCTCATGTTTGGAATGGGAAGGAGTTGGATATCACATATGCTATAGGAAGGGTCTCAGGTTTGGACCGGGAAGGAGTTGGATATCACATCTCATGTTATAGGAAAGGTCTCAGGTTTGGTATAAGCATTGAGATATCACATCTCTGTTATCGGAAGTGTCTCAGGATTGCAATGGGAAGGAGTTGGATATCCCATCTCATGTTATAGGACGGGTCTCAGGTTTGTTATTAGAATCATTGAGATATCACATCACATGCTATAGGAAGGGTCTCAGGATTGGAATGGGAAGGACTTGGATATCACATCTCATGCTATAGGCAGGGTCTCAGGTTTGGAAAGGGAAGGAGATGGATATCACATTTCATGTTAGAGGTAGGATCTCAGGTTTGGTATTAGAGGCATTGAAATATCACATCTCATGCTATCAGAAGGGTCTCAGGATTGGAATGGGAAGGAGTTGGATATCAGATCTCATGCTAAAGGGAGGGTCTCAGGTTTGGAAGTGGAAGGATTTGGAAATCACATCTCATGTTATAGGAAGGATCTCAGGTTTGGTATTAGAAGCATTGAGATATCACATCTCATGCTATCAGAAGTATCTCAGGTTTGGTATTAGAGGCATTGAGATATCACATCTCATGCTATCATAAGGGTCTCGGGATTGGAATGGGAAGGAGTTGGATATCACATCTCATGTTATAGGAAGGATCTCAGGTTTGGTATTAGAAGAATTGAGACATCACATATCATGCTATAGGAAGGGTCTCAGGATTGGAATGGGAAGAAGTTGGATATCACATCTCATGCTATAGGAAGGGTCTCAGATTTGGTATAAGCATTGAGATATCACATCTAATGCTATAGGAAGGGTCTCAGGATTGGAATGGGAAGGAGTTGCATATGACATCTCAGGCCATAGGAAGGGTCTCAGGTTTGGTATAAGCATTGAGATATCACATCTCTGCTATCGGAAGGGTCTCAGGATTGGAATGGGAAGGAGTTGGATATCCCAAATTATGTTATAGGAAGGGTCTCAGGTTTGGTATTAGAAGCATTGAGATATCACATCTCATGCTATAGGAAGGGTCTCAGGATTGGAATGGGGAGGACTTGGATGTCACATCTCATGTTATAGGAAGGCTCTCAGGTTTGGAAGGGGAAGGAGTTGGATATCACATTTCATGTTAGAGGAACGATCTCAGGTTTGGTATTAGAGGCCTTGAGATATCACATCTCATGCTATAGGAAGGGTCTCAGGATTGGAATGGGAAGGAGTTGGATATCACATCTCAAGCTATAGGAACGGTCTCAGGTTTGGTATAAGCATTGTGATATCACATCTCATGCTATAGGAAGGGTCTCAGGATTGGAATGGGAAGGAGTTGGATATCACATCTCATGTTATAGGAAAGATCTCAGGTTTGGTATTAGAAGCATTGCGACATCACATCTCATGTTATAGGAAGGGTCTCAGGATTGGAATGGGAAGAAGTTGGATATCACATCTCATGCTATAGGAAGGGTCTCAGGTTTGGTATAAGCATTGAGATATCACATCTCATGCTATAGGAAGGGTCTCAGGATTGGAATGGGAAGGAGTTGTATATGACATCTCATGCCATAGGAAGGGTCTCAGGTTTGGTATAAGCATTGAGATATCACATCACATGCTATAGGAAGGGTCTCAGGATTGGAATGGAAAGGACTTGGATATCACATCTCATGCTATAGGCAGGGTCTCAGGTTTGGAAAGGGAAGGAGATGGATATCACATTTCATGTTAGAGGTAGGATCTCAGGTTTGGTATTAGAGGCATTGAAATATCACATCTCATGCTATCAGATGGGTCTCAGGATTGGAATGGGAAGGAGTTGGATATCACATCTCATGCTAAAGGGAGGGTCTCAGGTTTGGAAGGGGAAGGATTTGGAAATCACATCTCATGTTATAGGAAGGATCTCAGGTTTGGTATTAGAAGCATTGAGATATCACATCTCATGCTATCGGAAGTATCTCAGGTTTGGTATTAGAGGCATTGAGATATCACATCTCATGCTATCATAAGGGTCTCAGGATTGGAATGGGAAGGAGTTGGATATCACATCTCATGTTATAGGAAGGATCTCAGGTTTGGTATTAGAAGCATTGAGACATCACATCTCATGCTATAGGAAGGGTCTCAGGATTGGAATGGGAAGGAGTTGGATATCACATCTCATGCTATAGGAAGGGTCTCAGATTTGGTATAAGCATTGAGATATCACATCACATGCTATAGGAAGGGTCTCAGGATTGGAATGGGAAGGACTTGGATATCACATTTCATGCTATAGGCAGGGTCTCAGGTTTGGAAAGGGAAGGAGATGGATATCACATTTCATGTTAGAGGTAGGATCTCAGGTTTGATATTAGAGGCATTGAAATATCACATCTCATGCTATCAGAAGGGTCTCGGGATTGGAATGGGAAGGAGTTGGATATCACATCTCATGCTAAAGGGAGGGTCTCAGGTTTGGAAGTGGAAGGATTTGGAAATCACATCTCATGTTATAGGAAGGATCTCAGGTTTGGTATTAGAAGCATTGAGATATCACATCTCATGCTATCAGAAGTATCTCAGGTTTGGTGTTAGAGGCATTGAGATATCACATCTCATGCTATCATAAGGGTCTCAGGATTGGAATGGGAAGGAGTTGGATATCACATCTCATGTTATAGGAAGGATCTCAGGTTTGGTATTAGAAGAATTGAGACATCACATCTCATGCTATAGGAAGGGTCTCAGGATTGGAATGGGAAGAAGTTGGATATCACATCTCATGCTATAGGAAGGGTCTCAGATTTGGTATAAGCATTGAGATATCACATCTAATGCTATAGGAAGGGTCTCAGGATTGGAATGGGAAGGAGTTGCATATGACATCTCAGGCCATAGGAAGGGTCTCAGGTTTGGTATAAGCATTGAGATATCACATCTCTGCTATCGGAAGGGTCTCAGGATTGGAATGGGAAGGAGTTGGATATCCCAAATCATGTTATAGGAAGGGTCTCAGGTTTGGTATTAGAAGCATTGAGATATCACATCTCATGCTATAGGAAGGGTCTCAGGATTGGAATGGGGAGGACTTGGATGTCACATCTGATGTTATAGGGAGGGTCTCAAGTTTGGAAGGGGAAGGAGTTGGATATCACATCTCTTGCTATAGGAAGGGTCTCAGGATTGGTATTAGAAGCATTGAGATATCACATCTCATGCTATAGGAAGGGTCTCAGGATTGGAATGGGGAGGACTTGGATGCCACATCTCATGTTATAGGAAGGCTCTCAGGTTTGGAAGGGGAAGGAGTTGGATATCACATTTCATGTTAGAGGAACGATCTCAGGTTTGGTATTAGAGGCCTTGAGATATCACATCTCATGCTATAGGAAGGGTCTCAGGATTAGAATGGGAAGGAGTTGGATATCACATCTCAAGCTATAGGAACGGTCTCAGGTTTGGTATAAGCATTGTGATATCACATCTCATGCTATAGGTAGGCTCTCAGGTTTGGAAAGGGAAGGAGTTGGATATCACTTTTGACGTTAAAGGAAGGATCTCAGGTTTGGTATTAGAGGCATTGAGATATCACATCTCATGCTATAGGAAGGGTCTCAGGTTTGGTATAAGCATTGAGATATCACATCTCATGCTATAGGAAGGGTCTCAGGTTTGGAATGGGAAGGAGTTGTATATGACATTTCATGCCATAGGAAGGGTCTCAGGTTTGGTATAAGCATTGAGATATCACATCACATGCTATAGGAAGGGTCTCAGGATTGGAATGGAAAGGACTTGGATATCACATCTCATGCTATAGGCAGGGTCTCAGGTTTGGAAAGGGAAGGAGATGGATATCACATTTCATGTTAGAGGTAGGATCTCAGGTTTGGTATTAGAGGCATTGAAATATCACATCTCATGCTATCAGAAGGGTCTCAGGATTGGAATGGGAAGGAGTTGGATATCACATCTCATGCTAAAGGGAGGGTCTCAGGTTTGGAAGGGGAAGGATTTGGAAATCACATCTCATGTTATAGGAAGGATCTCAGGTTTGGTATTAGAAGCATTGAGATATCACATCTCATGCTATCGGAAGTATCTCAGGTTTGGTATTAGAGGCATTGAGATATCACATCTCATGCTATCATAAGGGTCTCAGGATTGGAATGGGAAGGAGTTGGATATCACATCTCATGTTATAGGAAGGCTCTCAGGTTTGGAAGGGGAAGGAGTTGGATATCACATTTCATGTTAGAGGAACGATCTCAGGTTTGGTATTAGAGGCCTTGAGATATCACATCTCATGCTATAGGAAGGGTCTCAGGATTGGAATGGGAAGGAGTTGGATATCACATCTCAAGCTATAGGAACGGTCTCAGGTTTGGTATAAGCATTGTGATATCACATCTCATGCTATAGGAAGGGACTCAGGATTGGAATGGGAAGGAGTTGGATATCACATCTCATGTTATAGGAAAGATCTCAGGTTTGGTATTAGAAGCATTGCGACATCACATCTCATGTTATAGGAAGGGTCTCAGGATTGGAATGGGAAGAAGTTGGATATCACATCTCATGCTATAGGAAGGGTCTCAGGTTTGGTATAAGCATTGAGATATCACATCTCATGCTATAGGAAGGGTCTCAGGATTGGAATGGGAAGGAGTTGTATATGACATCTCATGCCATAGGAAGGGTCTCAGGTTTGGTATAAGAATTGAGATATCACATCACATGCTATAGGAAGGGTCTCAGGATTGGAATGGAAAGTACTTGGATATCACATCTCATGCTATAGGCAGGGTCTCAGGTTTGGAAAGGGAAGGAGATGGATATCACATTTCATGTTAGAGGTAGGATCTCAGGTTTGGTATTAGAGGCATTGAAATATCACATCTCATGCTATCAGATGGGTCTCAGGATTGGAATGGGAAGGAGTTGGATATCACATCTCATGCTAAAGGGAGGGTCTCAGGTTTGGAAGGGGAAGGATTTGGAAATCACATCTCATGTTATAGGAAGGATCTCAGGTTTGGTATTAGAAGCATTGAGATATCACATCTCATGCTATCGGAAGTATCTCAGGTTTGGTATTAGAGGCATTGAGATATCACATCTCATGCTATCATAAGGGTCTCAGGATTGGAATGGGAAGGAGTTGGATATCACATCTCATGTTATAGGAAGGATCTCAGGTTTGGTATTAGAAGCATTGAGACATCACATCTCATGCTATAGGAAGGGTCTCAGGATTGGAATGGGAAGGAGTTGGATATCACATCTCATGCTATAGGAAGGGTCTCAGATTTGGTATAAGCATTGAGATATCACATCACATGCTATAGGAAGGGTCTCAGGATTGGAATGGGAAGGACTTGGATATCACATTTCATGCTATAGGCAGGGTCTCAGGTTTGGAAAGGGAAGGAGATGGATATCACATTTCATGTTAGAGGTAGGATCTCAGGTTTGGTATTAAAGGCATTGAAATATCACATCTCATGCTATCAGAAGGGTCTCAGGATTGGAATGGGAAGGAGTTGGATATCACATCTCATGCTAAAAGGAGGGTCTCAGGTTTGGAAGTGGAAGGATTTGGAAATCACATCTCATGTTATAGGAAGGATCTCAGGTTTGGTATTAGAAGCATTGAGATATCACATCTCATGCTATCAGAAGTATCTCAGGTTTGGTGTTAGAGGCATTGAGATATCACATCTCATGCTATCATAAGGGTCTCAGGATTGGAATGGGAAGGAGTTGGATATCACATCTCATGTTATAGGAAGGATCTCAGGTTTGGTATTAGAAGAATTGAGACATCACATCTCATGCTATAGGAAGGGTCTCAGGATTGGAATGGGAAGAAGTTGTATATCACATCTCATGCTATAGGAAGGGTCTCAGATTTGGTATAAGCATTGAGATATCACATCTAATGCTATAGGAAGGGTCTCAGGATTGGAATGGGAAGGAGTTGCATATGACATCTCAGGCCATAGGAAGGGTCTCAGGTTTGGTATAAGCATTGAGATATCACATCTCTGCTATCGGAAGAGTCTCAGGATTGGAATGGGAAGGAGTTGGATATCCCAAATCATGTTATAGGAAGGGTCTCAGGTTTGGTATTAGAAGCATTGAGATATCATATCTCATGCTATAGGAAGGGTCTCAGGATTGGAATGGGGAGGACTTGGATGTCACATCTGATGTTATAGGGAGGGTCTCAAGTTTGATATTAGAAGCATTGAGATAACAAATCTCATGATATCGGAAGGGTCTCAGGATTGGAATGGGAAGGAATTGGATATCACATCTCATGATAAAGGAAGGGTCTAAGGTTTGGAACTGGAAATATTTGGATATCACATCTCATGTTATAGGACAGGTCTCAGGTTTGGTATTAGAAGCATTGAGATATCAAGTCTCATGGTATAGGAAGGGTCTCAGAATTGGAATGGGAAGGAGTTGGATATCACATCTCAAGCTATAGGTAGGGTCTCAGGATTGGAATGGGAAGGAGTTTGATATCACATCTCATGCCATAGTATGGGTCTCAGGTTTGGTAGAAGCATTGGGATATCACATCTCATGCTATCGGAAGGGTATCAGTATTGGATTTGGAAGGAGTTGGATATCTCATCTCATGCTATAGGAAGGGTCTCAGGTTGGAATGGGAAGGAATTGGATATCACATTTCATGTTATAGGAAGGCTCTCAGGTTTGGAAGGGGAAGGAGTTGGATATCACATTTCATGTCAGAGGAAGGATCTCAGGTTTGGTATTAGAGGCCTTGAGATATCACACCTCATGCTATAGGAAGGGTCTCAGGATTGGAATGGGAAGGAGTTGGATATCACATCTCAAGCTATAGGAAGGGTCTCAGGTTTGGTATAAGCATTGAGATATCACATCTCATGCTATAGGAAGGGTCTCAGGATTGGAATGTGAAGGAGTTGGATATCACATCTCATGTTATAGGAAAGATCTCAGGTTTGGTATTAGAAGCATTGAGACATCACATCTCATGTTATAGGAAGGGTCTCAGGATTGGAATGGGAAGAAGTTGGGTATCACATCTCATGCTATAGGAAGAGTCTCAGGTTTGGAAGGGGAAGGAGTTGGATATCCAATCTCATGTTATAGGACTGGTCTCGGGTTTGGTATTAGAAGCATTGAGATATCACATCGCATGCTGTAGGAAGGTTCTCAGGTTTGGAATGGGGAGGAATTGGATATCACATCTCATGTTCATAGGAAGGATCTCAGGTTTGGTATTAGAAGCATTGAGATATCACATCTCATGCTATAGGAATGGTCTCAGGATTGGAATGGGAAGGAGTTGGATATTACACTCTTGCTATAGGAAGGGTCTCATGTTTGGAATGGGAAGGAGTTGGATATCACATATGCTATAGGAAGGGTCTCAGGTTTGGACCGGGAAGGAGTTGGATATCACATCTCATGTTATAGGAAAGGTCTCAGGTTTGGTATAAGCATTGAGATATCACATCTCTGTTATCGGAAGTGTCTCAGGATTGCAATGGGAAGGAGTTGGATATCCCATCTCATGTTATAGGACGGGTCTCAGGTTTGTTATTAGAATCATTGAGATATCACATCACATGCTATAGGAAGGGTCTCAGGATTGGAATGGGAAGGACTTGGATATCACATCTCATGCTATAGGCAGGGTCTCAGGTTTGGAAAGGGAAGGAGATGGATATCACATTTCATGTTAGAGGTAGGATCTCAGGTTTGGTATTAGAGGCATTGAAATATCACATCTCATGCTATCAGAAGGGTCTCAGGATTGGAATGGGAAGGAGTTGGATATCAGATCTCATGCTAAAGGGAGGGTCTCAGGTTTGGAAGTGGAAGGATTTGGAAATCACATCTCATGTTATAGGAAGGATCTCAGGTTTGGTATTAGAAGCATTGAGATATCACATCTCATGCTATCAGAAGTATCTCAGGTTTGGTATTAGAGGCATTGAGATATCACATCTCATGCTATCATAAGGGTCTCGGGATTGGAATGGGAAGGAGTTGGATATCACATCTCATGTTATAGGAAGGATCTCAGGTTTGGTATTAGAAGAATTGAGACATCACATATCATGCTATAGGAAGGGTCTCAGGATTGGAATGGGAAGAAGTTGGATATCACATCTCATGCTATAGGAAGGGTCTCAGATTTGGTATAAGCATTGAGATATCACATCTAATGCTATAGGAAGGGTCTCAGGATTGGAATGGGAAGGAGTTGCATATGACATCTCAGGCCATAGGAAGGGTCTCAGGTTTGGTATAAGCATTGAGATATCACATCTCTGCTATCGGAAGGGTCTCAGGATTGGAATGGGAAGGAGTTGGATATCCCGAATTATGTTATAGGAAGGGTCTCAGGTTTGGTATTAGAAGCATTGAGATATCACATCTCATGCTATAGGAAGGGTCTCAGGATTGGAATGGGGAGGACTTGGATGTCACATCTCATGTTATAGGAAGGCTCTCAGGTTTGGAAGGGGAAGGAGTTGGATATCACATTTCATGTTAGAGGAACGATCTCAGGTTTGGTATTAGAGGCCTTGAGATATCACATCTCATGCTATAGGAAGGGTCTCAGGATTGGAATGGGAAGGAGTTGGATATCACATCTCAAGCTATAGGAACGGTCTCAGGTTTGGTATAAGCATTGTGATATCACATCTCATGCTATAGGAAGGGTCTCAGGATTGGAATGGGAAGGAGTTGGATATCACATCTCATGTTATAGGAAAGATCTCAGGTTTGGTATTAGAAGCATTGCGACATCACATCTCATGTTATAGGAAGGGTCTCAGGATTGGAATGGGAAGAAGTTGGATATCACATCTCATGCTATAGGAAGGGTCTCAGGTTTGGTATAAGCATTGAGATATCACATCTCATGCTATAGGAAGGGTCTCAGGATTGGAATGGGAAGGAGTTGTATATGAAATCTCATGCCATAGGAAGGGTCTCAGGTTTGGTATAAGCATTGAGATATCACATCACATGCTATAGGAAGGGTCTCAGGATTGGAATGGAAAGGACTTGGATATCACATCTCATGCTATAGGCAGGGTCTCAGGTTTGGAAAGGGAAGGAGATGGATATCACATTTCATGTTAGAGGTAGGATCTCAGGTTTGGTATTAGAGGCATTGAAATATCACATCTCATGCTATCAGATGGGTCTCAGGATTGGAATGGGAAGGAGTTGGATATCACATCTCATGCTAAAGGGAGGGTCTCAGGTTTGGAAGGGGAAGGATTTGGAAATCACATCTCATGTTATAGGAAGGATCTCAGGTTTGGTATTAGAAGCATTGAGATATCACATCTCATGCTATCGGAAGTATCTCAGGTTTGGTATTAGAGGCATTGAGATATCACATCTCATGCTATCATAAGGGTCTCAGGATTGGAATGGGAAGGAGTTGGATATCACATCTCATGTTATAGGAAGGATCTCAGGTTTGGTATTAGAAGCATTGAGACATCACATCTCATGCTATAGGAAGGGTCTCAGGATTGGAATGGGAAGGAGTTGGATATCACATCTCATGCTATAGGAAGGGTCTCAGATTTGGTATAAGCATTGAGATATCACATCACATGCTATAGGAAGGGTCTCAGGATTGGAATGGGAAGGACTTGGATATCACATTTCATGCTATAGGCAGGGTCTCAGGTTTGGAAAGGGAAGGAGATGGATATCACATTTCATGTTAGAGGTAGGATCTCAGGTTTGATATTAGAGGCATTGAAATATCACATCTCATGCTATCAGAAGGGTCTCGGGATTGGAATGGGAAGGAGTTGGATATCACATCTCATGCTAAAGGGAGGGTCTCAGGTTTGGAAGTGGAAGGATTTGGAAATCACATCTCATGTTATAGGAAGGATCTCAGGTTTGGTATTAGAAGCATTGAGATATCACATCTCATGCTATCAGAAGTATCTCAGGTTTGGTGTTAGAGGCATTGAGATATCACATCGCATGCTATCATAAGGGTCTCAGGATTGGAATGGGAAGGAGTTGGATATCACATCTCATGTTATAGGAAGGATCTCAGGTTTGGTATTAGAAGAATTGAGACATCACATCTCATGCTATAGGAAGGGTCTCAGGATTGGAATGGGAAGAAGTTGGATATCACATCTCATGCTATAGGAAGGGTCTCAGATTTGGTATAAGCATTGAGATATCACATCTAATGCTATAGGAAGGGTCTCAGGATTGGAATGGGAAGGAGTTGCATATGACATCTCAGGCCATAGGAAGGGTCTCAGGTTTGGTATAAGCATTGAGATATCACATCTCTGCTATCGGAAGGGTCTCAGGATTGGAATGGGAAGGAGTTGGATATCCCAAATCATGTTATAGGAAGGGTCTCAGGTTTGGTATTAGAAGCATTGAGATATCACATCTCATGCTATAGGAAGGGTCTCAGGATTGGAATGGGGAGGACTTGGATGTCACATCTGATGTTATAGGGAGGGTGTCAAGTTTGGAAGGGGAAGGAGTTGGATATCACATCTCTTGCTATAGGAAGGGTCTCAGGATTGGTATTAGAAGCATTGAGATATCACATCTCATGCTATAGGAAGGGTCTCAGGATTGGAATGGGGAGGACTTGGATGCCACATCTCATGTTATAGGAAGGCTCTCAGGTTTGGAAGGGGAAGGAGTTGGATATCACATTTCATGTTAGAGGAACGATCTCAGGTTTGGTATTAGAGGCCTTGAGATATCACATCTCATGCTATAGGAAGGGTCTCAGGATTAGAATGGGAAGGAGTTGGATATCACATCTCAAGCTATAGGAACGGTCTCAGGTTTGGTATAAGCATTGTGATATCACATCTCATGCTATAGGTAGGCTCTCAGGTTTGGAAAGGGAAGGAGTTGGATATCACTTTTCACGTTAGAGGAAGGATCTCAGGTTTGGTATTAGAGGCATTGAGATATCACATCTCATGCTATAGGAAGGGTCTCAGGTTTGGTATACGCATTGAGATATCACATCTCATGCTATAGGAAGGGTCTCAGGTTTGGAATGGGAAGGAGTTGTATATGACATTTCATGCCATAGGAAGGGTCTCAGGTTTGGTATAAGCATTGAGATATCACATCACATGCTATAGGAAGGGTCTCAGGATTGGAATGGAAAGGACTTGGATATCACATCTCATGCTATAGGCAGGGTCTCAGGTTTGGAAAGGGAAGGAGATGGATATCACATTTCATGTTAGAGGTAGGATCTCAGGTTTGGTATTAGAGGCATTGAAATATCACATCTCATGCTATCAGAAGGGTCTCAGGATTGGAATGGGAAGGAGTTGGATATCACATCTCATGCTATAGGAAGGGTCTCAGGATTGGAATAGGGAGGACTTGGATGTCACATCTGATGTTATAGGGAGGGTGTCAAGTTTGGAAGGGGAAGGAGTTGGATATCACATCTCTTGCTATAGGAAGGGTCTCAGGATTGGTATTAGAAGCATTGAGATATCACATCTCATGCTATAGGAAGGGTCTCAGGATTGGAATGGGGAGGACTTGGATGCCACATCTCATGTTATAGGAAGGCTCTCAGGTTTGGAAGGGGAAGGAGTTGGATATCACATTTCATGTTAGAGGAACGATCTCAGGTTTGGTATTAGAGGCCTTGAGATATCACATCTCATGCTATAGGAAGGGTCTCAGGATTAGAATGGGAAGGAGTTGGATATCACATCTCAAGCTATAGGAACGGTCTCAGGTTTGGTATAAGCATTGTGATATCACATCTCATGCTATAGGTAGGCTCTCAGGTTTGGAAAGGGAAGGAGTTGGATATCACTTTTCACGTTAGAGGAAGGATCTCAGGTTTGGTATTAGAGGCATTGAGATATCACATCTCATGCTATAGGAAGGGTCTCAGGTTTGGTATAAGCATTGAGATATCACATCTCATGCTATAGGAAGGGTCTCAGGTTTGGAATGGGAAGGAGTTGTATATGACATTTCATGCCATAGGAAGGGTCTCAGGTTTGGTATAAGCATTGAGATATCACATCACATGCTATAGGAAGGGTCTCAGGATTGGAATGGAAAGGACTTGGATATCACATCTCATGCTATAGGCAGGGTCTCAGGTTTGGAAAGGGAAGGAGATGGATATCACATTTCATGTTAGAGGTAGGATCTCAGGTTTGGTATTAGAGGCATTGAAATATCACATCTCATGCTATCAGAAGGGTCTCAGGATTGGAATGGGAAGGAGTTGGATATCACATCTCATGCTAAAGGGAGGGTCTCAGGTTTGGAAGGGGAAGGATTTGGAAATCACATCTCATGTTATAGGAAGGATCTCAGGTTTGGTATTAGAAGCATTGAGATATCACATCTCATGCTATCGGAAGTATCTCAGGTTTGGTATTAGAGGCATTGAGATATCACATCTCATGCTATCATAAGGGTCTCAGGATTGGAATGGGAAGGAGTTGGATATCACATCTCATGTTATAGGAAGGCTCTCAGGTTTGGAAGGGGAAGGAGTTGGATATCACATTTCATGTTAGAGGAACGATCTCAGGTTTGGTATTAGAGGCCTTGAGATATCACATCTCATGCTATAGGAAGGGTCTCAGGATTGGAATGGGAAGGAGTTGGATATCACATCTCAAGCTATAGGAACGGTCTCAGGTTTGGTATAAGCATTGTGATATCACATCTCATGCTATAGGAAGGGACTCAGGATTGGAATGGGAAGGAGTTGGATATCACATCTCATGTTATAGGAAAGATCTCAGGTTTGGTATTAGAAGCATTGCGACATCACATCTCATGTTATAGGAAGGGTCTCAGGATTGGAATGGGAAGAAGTTGGATATCACATCTCATGCTATAGGAAGGGTCTCAGGTTTGGTATAAGCATTGAGATATCACATCTCATGCTATAGGAAGGGTCTCAGGATTGGAATGGGAAGGAGTTGTATATGACATCTCATGCCATAGGAAGGGTCTCAGGTTTGGTATAAGAATTGAGATATCACATCACATGCTATAGGAAGGGTCTCAGGATTGGAATGGAAAGTACTTGGATATCACATCTCATGCTATAGGCAGGGTCTCAGGTTTGGAAAGGGAAGGAGATGGATATCACATTTCATGTTAGAGGTAGGATCTCAGGTTTGGTATTAGAGGCATTGAAATATCACATCTCATGCTATCAGATGGGTCTCAGGATTGGAATGGGAAGGAGTTTGATATCACATCTCATGCTAAAGGGAGGGTCTCAGGTTTGGAAGGGGAAGGATTTGGAAATCACATCTCATGTTATAGGAAGGATCTCAGGTTTGGTATTAGAAGCATTGAGATATCACATCTCATGCTATCGGAAGTATCTCAGGTTTGGTATTAGAGGCATTGAGATATCACATCTCATGCTATCATAAGGGTCTCAGGATTGGAATGGGAAGGAGTTGGATATCACATCTCATGTTATAGGAAGGATCTCAGGTTTGGTATTAGAAGCATTGAGACATCACATCTCATGCTATAGGAAGGGTGTCAGGATTGGAATGGGAAGAAGTTGGATATCACATCTCATGTTATAGGAAAGATCTCAGGTTTGGTATTAGAAGCATTGAGACATCACATCTCATGTTATAGGAAGGGTCTCAGGATTGGAATGGGAAGAAGTTGGATATCACATCTCATGCTATAGGAAGAGTCTCAGGTTTGGAAGGGGAAGGAGTTGGATATCCAATCTCATGTTATAGGACTGGTCTCGGGTTTGGTATTAGAAGCATTGAGATATCACATCGCATGCTGTAGGAAGGTTCTCAGGTTTGGAATGGGGAGGAATTGGATATCACATCTCATGTTCATAGGAAGGATCTCAGGTTTGGTATTAGAAGCATTGAGATATCACATCTCATGCTATAGAAATGGTCTCAGGATTGGAATGGGAAGGAGTTGGATATTACACTCTTGCTATAGGAAGGGTCTCATGTTTGGAATGGGAAGGAGTTGGATATCACATATGCTATAGGAAGGGTCTCAGGTTTGGACCGGGAAGGAGTTGGATATCACATCTCATGTTATAGGAAGGGTCTCAGGTTTGGTATAAGCATTGAGATATCACATCTCTGTTATCGGAAGTGTCTCAGGATTGCAATGGGAAGGAGTTGGATATCCCATCTCATGTTATAGGACGGGTCTCAGGTTTGTTATTAGAATCATTGAGATATCACATCACATGCTATAGGAAGGGTCTCAGGATTGGAATGGGAAGGACTTGGATATCACATCTCATGCTATAGGCAGGGTCTCAGGTTTGGAAAGGGAAGGAGATGGATATCACATTTCATGTTAGAGGTAGGATCTCAGGTTTGGTATTAGAGGCATTGAAATATCACATCTCATGCTATCAGAAGGGTCTCAGGATTGGAATGGGAAGGAGTTGGATATCACATCTCATGCTAAAGGGAGGGTCTCAGGTTTGGAAGTGGAAGGATTTGGAAATCACATCTCATGTTATAGGAAGGATCTCAGGTTTGGTATTAGAAGCATTGAGATATCACATCTCATGCTATCAGAAGTATCTCAGGTTTGGTATTAGAGGCATTGAGATATCACATCTCATGCTATCATAAGGGTCTCAGGATTGGAATGGGAAGGAGTTGGATATCACATCTCATGTTATAGGAAGGATCTCAGGTTTGGTATTAGAAGAATTGAGACATCACATCTCATGCTATAGGAAGGGTCTCAGGATTGGAATGGGAAGAAGTTGGATATCACATCTCATGCTATAGGAAGGGTCTCAGATTTGGTATAAGCATTGAGATATCACATCTAATGCTATAGGAAGGGTCTCAGGATTGGAATGGGAAGGAGTTTCATATGACATCTCAGGCCATAGGAAGGGTCTCAGGTTTGGTATAAGCATTGAGATATCACATCTCTGCTATCGGAAGGGTCTCAGGATTGGAATGGGAAGGAGTTGGATATCCCAAATCATGTTATAGGAAGGGTCTCAGGTTTGGTATTAGAAGCATTGAGATATCACATCTCATGCTATAGGAAGGGTCTCAGGATTGGAATGGGGAGGACTTGGATGTCACATCTCATGTTATAGGAAGGCTCTCAGGTTTGGAAGGGGAAGGAGTCGGATATCACATTTCATGTTAGAGGAACGATCTCAGGTTTGGTATTAGAGGCCTTGAGATATCACATCTCATGTTATAGGAAGGGTGTCAGGATTGGAATGGGAAGGAGTTGGATATCACATCTCAAGCTATAGGAACGGTCTCAGGTTTGGTATAAGCATTGTGATATCACATCTCATGCTATAGGAAGGGTCTCAGGATTGGAATGGGAAGGAGTTGGATATCACATCTCATGTTATAGGAAAGATCTCAGGTTTGGTATTAGAAGCATTGCGACATCACATCTCATGTTATAGGAAGGGTGTCAGGATTGGAATGGGAAGAAGTTGGATATCACATCTCATGCTATAGGAAGGGTCTCAGGTTTGGTATAAGCATTGAGATATCACATCTCATGCTATAGGAAGGGTCTCAGGATTGGAATGGGAAGGAGTTGTATATGACATCTCATGCCATAGGAAGGGTCTCAGGTTTGGTATAAGCATTGAGATATCACATCACATGCTATAGGAAGGGTCTCAGGATTGGAATGGAAAGGACTTGGATATCACATCTCATGCTATAGGCAGGGTCTCAGGTTTGGAAAGGGAAGGAGATGGATATCACATTTCATGTTAGAGGTAGGATCTCAGGTTTGGTATTAGAGGCATTGAAATATCACATCTCATGCTATCAGATGGGTCTCAGGATTGGAATGGGAAGGAGTTGGATATCACATCTCATGCTAAAGGGAGGGTCTCAGGTTTGGAAGGGGAAGGATTTGGAAATCACATCTCATGTTATAGGAAGGATCTCAGGTTTGGTATTAGAAGCATTGAGATATCACATCTCATGCTATCGGAAGTATCTCAGGTTTGGTATTAGAGGCATTGAGATATCACATCTCATGCTATCATAAGGGTCTCAGGATTGGAATGGGAAGGAGTTGGATATCACATCTCATGTTATAGGAAGGATCTCAGGTTTGGTATTAGAAGCATTGAGACCTCACATCTCATGCTATAGGAAGGGTCTCAGGATTGGAATGGGAAGGAGTTGGATATCACATCTCATGCTATAGGAAGGATCTCAGGATTGGAATGGGAAGGACTTGGATATCACATTTCATGCTATAGGCAGGGTCTCAGGTTTGGAAAGGGAAGGAGATGGATATCACATTTCATGTTAGAGGTAGGATCTCAGGTTTGATATTAGAGGCATTGAAATATCACATCTCATGCTATCAGAAGGGTCTCAGGATTGGAATGGGAAGGAGTTGGATATCACATCTCATGCTAAAGCGAGGGTCTCAGGTTTGGAAGTGGAAGGATTTGGAAATCACATCTCATGTTATAGGAAGGATCTCAGGTTTGGTATTAGAAGCATTGAGATATCACATCTCATGCTATCAGAAGTATCTCAGGTTTGGTGTTAGAGGCATTGAGATATCACATCTCATGCTATCATAAGGGTCTCAGGATTGGAATGGGAAGGAGTTGGATATCACATCTCATGTTATAGGAAGGATCTCAAGTTTGGTATTAGAAGAATTGAGACATCACATCTCATGCTATAGGAAGGGTCTCAGGATTGGAATGGGAAGAAGTTGGATATCACATCTCATGCTATAGGAAGGGTCTCAGATTTGGTATAAGCATTGAGATATCACATCTAATGCTATAGGAAGGGTCTCAGGATTGGAATGGGAAGGAGTTGCATATGACATCTCAGGCCATAGGAAGGGTCTCAGGTTTGGTATAAGCATTGAGATATCACATCTCTGCTATCGGAAGGGTCTCAGGATTGGAATGGGAAGGAGTTGGATATCCCAAATCATGTTAGAGGAAGGGTCTCAGGTTTGGTATTAGAAGCATTGAGATATCACATCTCATGCTATAGGAAGGGTCTCAGGATTGGAATGGGGAGCACTTGGATGTCACATCTGATGTTATAGGGAGGGTCTCAAGTTTGATATTAGAAGCATTGAGATAACAAATCTCATGATATCGGAAGGGTCTCAGGATTGGAATGGGAACGAATTGGATATCACATCTCATGATAAAGGAAGGGTCTAAGGTTTGGAACTGGAAATATTTGGATATCACATCTCATGTTATAGGACGGGTCTCAGGTTTGGTATTAGAAGCATTGAGATATCAAGTCTCATGGTATAGGAAGGGTCTCAGAATTGGAATGGGAAGGAGTTGGATATCACATCTCAAGCTATAGGTAGGGTCTCAGGATTGGAATGGGAAGGAGTTTGATATCACATCTCATGCCATAGTATGGGTCTCAGGTTTTGTAGAAGCATTGGGATATCACATCTCATGCTATCGGAAGGGTATCAGTATTGGATTTGGAAGGAGTTGGATATCTCATCTCATGCTATAGGAAGGGTCTCAGGTTGGAATGGGAAGGAATTGGATATCACATTTCATGTTATAGGAAGGCTCTCAGGTTTGGAAGGGGAAGGAGTTGGATATCACATTTCATGTCAGAGGAAGGATCTCAGGTTTGGTATTAGAGGCCTTGAGATATCACACCTCATGCTATAGGAAGGGTCTCAGGATTGGAATGGGAAGGAGTTGGATATCACATCTCATGTTATAGGAAAGATCTCATGTTTGGTATTAGAAGCATTGAGACATCACATCTCATGTTATAGGAAGGGTCTCAGGATTGGAATGGGAAGAAGTTGGATATCACATCTCATGCTATAGGAAGAGTCTCAGGTTTGGAAGGGGAAGGAGTTGGATATCCAATCTCATGTTATAGGACTGGTCTCGGGTTTGGTATTAGAAGCATTGAGATATCACATCGCATGCTGTAGGAAGGTTCTCAGGTTTGGAATGGGGAGGAATTGGATATCACATCTCATGTTCATAGGAAGGATCTCAGGTTTGATATTAGAAGCATTGAGATATCACATCTCATGCTATAGGAATGGTCTCAGGATTGGAATGGGAAGGAGTTGGATATTACACTCTTGCTATAGGAAGGGTCTCATGTTTGGAATGGGAAGGAGTTGGATATCACATATGCTATAGGAAGGGTCTCAGGTTTGGACCGGGAAGGAGTTGGATATCACATCTCATGTTATAGGAAGGGTCTCAGGTTTGGTATAAGCATTGAGATATCACATCTCTGCTATCGGAAGTGTCTCAGGATTGCAATGGGAAGGAGTTGGATATCCCATCTCATGTTATAGGACGGGTCTCAGGTTTGTTATTAGAATCATTGAGATATCATATTGCATGCTGTAGGAAGGGTCTAAGGATTGGAATGGGAAGGACTTGGATATCACATCTCATGCTATAGGTAGGCTCTCAGGTTTGGAAAGGGAAGGAGTTGGATATCACATTTCACGTTAGAGGAAAGATCTCAGGTTTGGTATTAGAGGCATTGAGATATCACATCTCATGCTATAGGAAGAGTCTCAGGATTGGAATGGGAAGGAGTTGGATATCACATCTCATGCTATAGGAAGGGTCTCAGGTTTGGTATAAGCATTGAGATATCACATCTCATGCTATAGGAAGGGTCTCGGGATTGGAATGGGAAGGAGTTGGATATCACATCTCATGTTATAGGAAGGATCTCAGGTTTGGTATTAGAAGCATTGAGACATCACATCTCATGCTATAGGAAGGGTCTCAGGATTGGAATGCGAAGGAGTTGGATATCACATCTCATGCTATAGGAAGGGTCTCAGGATTGGAATGGGAAGGAGTTGTATATGACATCTCATGCCATAGGAAGGGTCTTACGTTTGGTATAAGCATTGAGATATCACATCTCTGCTATCGGAAGGGTCTCAGGATTGGAATGGGAAGGAGTTGGATATCCCATCTCATGTTATAGGAAGAGTCTCAGGTTTGATATTAGAAGCATTGAGACATCACATTGCATGCTGTACGAAGGGTCTCAGGATTGGAATGGGAAGGACTTGGATATCACATCTCATGCTATAGGGAGGGTCTCATGTTTGATATTAGAAGCATTGAGATATCACATCTCATGATATCGGAAGAGTCTCAGGATTGGAATGGGAAGGAGTTGGATATAACATCTCATGATAAAGGAAGGGTCTAAGGTTTGGAAGGGGAAGGATTTGGATATCACATCTCATGTTATAGGACGGGTCTCAGGTTTGGTATTAGAAGCATTGAGATATCAAGTCTCATTGTATAGGAAGGGTCTCAGAATTGGAATGGGAAGGAGTTGGATATCACATCTCAAGCTATAGGAAGGGTCTCAGGATTGGAATGGGAAGGAGTTTGATATCACATCTCATGCCATAGTATGGGTCTCAGGTTTGGTAGAAGCATTGGGATATCACATCTCATGCTATCGGAAGGGTATCAGGATTGGATTTGGAAGGAGTTGGATATCCCATCTCATGCTATAGGAAGGGTCTCAGGTTGGAATGGGAAGGGGTTGGATATCACATCTCATGTTATAGGAAGGGTCTCAGGATTGGAATGGGAAGGAGTTGGATATTACATTCTTGCTATAGGAAGGGTCTCATGTTTGGAATGGGAAGGAGTTGGATATCACATCTCATGCTATAGGAAGGGTCTCAGGTTTGGAATAGGCATTGAGATATCACATCTCTGCTATCGGAAGTGTCTCAGGATTGGAATGGGAAGGAGTTGGATATCACATCTCATGTTATAGGACGGGTCTCAGGTTTGTTATTAGAATCATTGAGATATCATATTGTATGCTGTAGGAAGGGTCTAAGGATTGGAATGGGAAGGTCTTGGATATCACATCTCATGCTATAGGTAGGCTCTCAGGTTTGGAAAGGGAAGGAGTTGGATATCACATTTCATGTTAGAGGAAGGATCTCAGGTTTGGTATTAGAGGCATTGAGATATCACATCTCATGCTATAGGAAGGGTCTCAGGATTGGAATGGGAAGGAGTTGGATATCACATCTCATGCTATAGGAAGGGTCTCATGTTTGGAATGGGAAGGAGTTGGATATCACATATGCTATAGGAAGGGTCTCAGGTTTGGAACGGGGAGGAGTTGGATATCACATCTCATGCTATAGGAAGGGTCTCAGATTTGGAATAAGCATTGAGATATCACATCTCTGCTATCGGAAGTGTCTCAGGGTTGGAATGGGAAGGAGTTGGATATCACATCTCATGTTATAGGACGGGTCTCAGGTTTGTTATTAGAATCATTGAGATATCATATTGTATGCTGTAGGAAGGGTCTAAGGATTGGAATGGGAAGGTCTTGGATATCACATCTCATGCTATAGGTAGGCTCTCAGGTTTGGAAAGGGAAGGAGTAGGATATCACATTTCATGTTAGAGGAAGGATCTCAGATTTGGTATTAGAGGCATTGAGATATCACATCTCATGCTATAGGAAGGGTCTCAGGATTGGAATGGGAAGGAGTTGGATATCACATCTCATGCTATAGGAAGGGTCTCAGGTTTGGTATAAACATTGAGATATCACATCTCATGCTATAGGAAGGGTCTCAGGATTGGAATGGGAAGGAGTTGGATATCACATCTGATGTTATAGGAAGGATCTCAGGTTTGGTATTAGAAGCATTGAGACATCACATCTCATGCTATAGGAAGGGTCTCAGGATTGAAATGGGAAGGAGTTGGATATCACATCTCATGCTATAGGAAGGGTCTCAGGTTTGGTATAAGCATTGAGATATCACATCTCATGCTATAGGAAGGGTCTCAGGTTTGGTATTAGAAGCATTGAGATATCACATCTCATGCTATAGGAATGGTCTCAGGATTGGAATGGTAAGGAGTTTGATATCACATCTCATGCCATGTATGGTTCTCAGGTTTGGTATAAGCATTGAGATATCACATCTCATGCTATAGGAAGGGTCTCAGGATTGGAATGGGAAGGAGTTGTATATGACATCTCATGCCATAGGAAGGGTCTCAGGTTTGGTATAAGCATTGAGATATCACACCTCTGCTATCGGAAGGGTCTCAGGATTGGAATGGGAAGGAGTTGAATATCCCATCTCATGTTATAGGAAGAGTCTCAGGTTTGGTATTAGAAGCATTGAGATATCACATCTCATGCTATAGGAAGTGTCTCAGGATTGGAATGGGAAGGAGTTTGATATCACATCTCATGCCATGTATGGGTCTCAGGTTTTGTAGAAGCATTGGGATATCACATCTCATGCTATCGGAAGGGTATCAGGATTGATATCTCAATGATTCTAATAACAAACCTGAGACCCGTCCTATAACATGAGATGGGATATCCAACTCCTTCCCATTCCAATCCTGAGACACTTCCGATAGCAGAGATGTGATATCTCAATGCTTATACCAAACCTGAGACCCTTCCTATAACATGAGATGTGATATCCAAATCCTTCCCGTTCCAAACCTGAGACCCTTCCTTTAGCATGAGATGTGATATCCAGCTCCTTCCCATTCCAATCCTGAGACACTTCCGATAGCATGAGATGTGATATCTCAATGCTTCTAATATCAAAACTGAGACCCTCCCTATAGCATGATATGTGATATCTAAGTCCTTCCCATTCCAATCCTGAGACCCTCCCTATAGCATGAGATGTGATATCCAACTCCTTCCCATTCCAATCCTGAGACCCTTCCTATAGCATGAGATATGATACCTCAATACTTCTAATACCAAACGTGAGATCCTTCCGATAACATGAGATGTGATATCCAAATCCTTCCCCTTCCAAACCTGAGACCCTCCCTTTAGCATGAAATGTGATATCCAACTCCTTCCTATTCCAATCCTGAGACTCTTCTGATAGCATGAGATGTGATATCTCAATGCTTCTAATACCAAACCTGAGATCCTTCCGATAGCATGAGATGTGATATCTCAATGCTTCTAATACCAAACCTGAGATCCTTCCTATAACATGAGATGTGATATCCAAATCCTTCCCCTTCCAAACCTGAGACCTTCCCTTTAGCATGAGATGTGATATCTAACTCCTTCCCATTCCATTCCTGAGACCCTTCTGATAGCATGAGATGTGATATCTCAATGCCTCTAATACCAAACCGGAGATCCTACCTCTAACATGAAATGAGATATCCAACTCTTTCCCCTTCCAAACCTGAGAGCCTTCCTATAGCATGAGATGTGATATCCAAGTCCTTCCCATTCCAATACTGAGACCCTTCCTATAGCTTGAGATGTGATATCCAACTCCTTCCCATTCCAATTCTGAGACCCTTCCTATAGCATGAGATGTGATATCTCAATGCTTATACCAAACCTGAGAGCCTACCTATAACATGAGATGTGATATCCAAGTCCATCCCATTCCAATCCTTAGACCCTTCCTATTGGATGAGATGTGATATCCAACTCCTTCCCATTCCAACCTTGAGACCCTTCCTATAGCATGAGATGTGATGTCTCAATGCTTCTAATACCAAACCTGAGATCCTTCCTATAACATGAGAGGTGATATCCAACTCCTTCCATTCCAATCCTGAGACCCGTCCTATAGCATGAGATGTGATATCTCAAGGCTTATACCAAACCTGAGACCCTTCCTATAGCATGAGATGTGATATCCAACTGCTTCCCATTCCAATCCTGAGACCCTTCCTATAGCATGAGATGTGATATCTCAATGCTTCTAATACCAAACCTGAGATCCTTCATCTAACATGAAATGTGATATCCAACTCCTTCCCTTTCCAAACCTAAGAGCCTATCTATAGCATGAGATGTGATATCCAAGTCCTTCACATTCCAACCCTTAGACCCTTCCAACAGCATGCAATATGATATCTCAATGATTCTAATACCAAACCTGAGACCCGTCCTATAACATGAGATGGGATATCCAACTCCTTCCCATTCCAATCCTGAGACACTTCCGATAGCAGAGATGTGATATCTCAATGCTTATACCAAACCTGAGACCCTTCCTATAACATGAGATGTGATATCCAAATCCTTCCCGTTCCAAACCTGAGACCCTTCCTTTAGCATGAGATGTGATATCCAGCTCCTTCCCATTCCAATCCTGAGACACTTCCGATTGCATGAGATGTGATATCTCAATGCTTCTAATATCAAAACTGAGACCCTCCCTATAGCATGATATGTGATATCTAAGTCCTTCCCATTCCAATCCTGAGACCCTCCCTATAGCATGAGATGTGATATCCAACTCCTTCCCATTCCAATCCTGAGACCCTTCCTATAGCATGAGATATGATATCTCAATACTTCTAATACCAAACGTGAGATCCTTCCGATAACATGAGATGTGATATCCAAATCCTTCCCCTTCCAAACCTGAGACCCTCCCTTTAGCATGAAATGTGATATCCAACTCCTTCCTATTCCAATCCTGAGACTCTTCTGATAGCATGAGATGTGATATCTCAATGCTTCTAATACCAAACCTGAGATCCTTCCGACAGCATGAGATGTGATATCTCAATGCTTCTAATACCAAACCTGAGATCCTTCCTATAACATGAGATGTGATATCCAAATCCTTCCCCTTCCAAACCTGAGACCCTCCCTTTAGCATGAGATGTGATATCTAACTCCTTCCCATTCCATTCCTGAGACCCTTCTGATAGCATGAGATGTGATATCTCAATGCCTCTAATACCAAACCTGAGATCCTACCTCTAACATGAAATGAGATATCCAACTCTTTCCCCTTCCAAACCTGAGAGCCTTCCTATAGCATGAGATGTGATATCCAAGTCCTTCCCATTCCAATACTGAGACCCTTCCTATAGCTTGAGATGTGATATCCAACTCCTTCCCATTCCAATTCTGAGACCCTTCCTATAGCATGAGATGTGATATCTCAATGCTTATACCAAACCTGAGAGCCTACCTATAACATGAGATGTGATATCCAAGTCCATCCCATTCCAATCCTTAGACCCTTCCTACAGCATGCGATGTGATATCTCAATGATTCTAATACCAAACCAGAGACTCTTCCTATAACATGAGATGGGATATCCAACTCCTTCCCATTCCAATTCTGAGACCCTTCCTATACTATGAGACTTGATATCTCAATGCTTCTAATACCAAACCTGAGACCCGTAATATAACATGAGATGTGATATCCAAATCCTTCCCCTTCCAAACCTTAGACCCTTCCTTTATCATGAGATGTGATATCCAACTCCTTCCCATTCCAATCCTGAGACCCTTCCGATATCATGAGATGTGATATCTCAAAGCTTCTAATATCAAACTTGAGACCCTCCCTATAGCATGAGATGTGATATCCAAGTCCTTCCCATTCCAATCCTGAGACCCTTCCTATAGCATGAGATGTGATATCTCAATGCTTCTAATACCAAACCTGAGACCCTTCCTATAACATGAGATGGGAATATCCAACTCCTTCCCATTCCAATCTTGAGACCCTTCCGATAGCAGAGATGTGATATCTCAATGCTTATACCAAACCTGAGATCCTTCCTATAACATGAGATGTGATATCCAACTCCTTCCCATTCCAATCCTGAGACACTTCTTATAGCATGAGATGTGATATCTCACTGCTTATACCAAACTTGAGACCCTTCCCATAGCAGGAGATGTGATATCCAACTCCTTCCCATTCCAATCCTCAGACCCTTCCTATAGCATGAGATGTGATATCTCACTGCTTATACCAAACTTGAGACCCTTCCCATAGCAGGAGATGTGATATCCAACTCCTTCCCATTCCAATCCTCAGACCCTTCCTATAGCATGAGATGTGATATCTCAATGCTTCTAATGTCAAACTTGAGACCCTACCTATAGCATGAGATGTGATATCCAAGTCCTTCCCATTCCAATCCTGAGACACTTCCTATAGCATGAGATGTGATATCTCAATGCTTCTAATACCAAACTTGAGACTCTTCCTATAACATGAGATGGGATATCCAACTCCTTCCCATTCCAATCCTGAGACCCTTTTGATAGCAGAGATGTGATATCTCAATGTTTATACCAAACCTGAGACCCTTCCTACGGCATGAGATGTCATATTCAACTCCTTCCCATTCCAATCCTGAGACCCTTCCTATAGCATGAGATTTGATATCCAACTCCTTCCCATTCCAATCCTGAGACCCTTCCTATAGCATGAGATGTGATGTCTCAATGCTTCTAATACCAAACCTGAGATCCTTCCTATAACATGAGATCTGATATCCAACTCCTTCCATTCCAATCCTGAGACCCTTCCTATAGCATGAGATGTGATATCTCAATGCTTATACCAAACCTGAGACCCTTCCTATAGCATGAGATGTGATATCCAACTCCTTCCCATTCTAATCCTGAGACCCTTCCTATAGCATGAGATGTGATATCTCAATGCTTCTAATACCAAACCTGAGATCCTTCCTCTAACATGAAATGTGAGATCCAACTCCTTCCCTTTCCAAACCTAAGAGCCTATCTATAGCATGAGATGTGATATCCAAGTCCTTCACATTCCAACCCTTAGACCCTTCCTACAGCATGCAATATGATATCTCAATGATTCCAATAACAAACCTGAGACCCATCCTATAACATGAGATGGGATATCCAACTCCTTCCCATTCCAATCCTGAGACACTTCCGATAGCAGAGATGTGATATCTCAATGTTTATACCAAACCTGAGACCCTTCCTATAACATGAGATGTGATATCCAACTCCTTCCCGTTCCAAACCTGAGACCCTTCCTTTAGCATGAGATGTGATATCCAGCTCCTTCCCATTCCAATCCTGAGACACTTCTGATAGCATGAGATGTGATATCTCAATGCTTCTAATATCAAAACTGAGACCCTCCCTATAGCATGATATGTGATATCTAAGTCCTTCCCATTCCAATCCTGAGACCCTTCCTATAGCATGAGATGTGATATCTCAATGCTTCTACCAAACCTGAGACCCTTCCTTTAGCATGAGATGTGATATCCAACTCCTTCCCATTCCAATCCTGAGACCCTTCCTATAGCATGAGATTTGATATCCAACTCCTTCCCATTCCAATCCTGAGACCCTTCCTATAGCATGAGATGTGATGTCTCAATGCTTCTAATACCAAACCTGAGATCCTTCCTATAACATGAGATGTGATATCCAACTCCTTCCATTCCAATCCTGAGACCCTTCCTATAGCATGAGATGTGATATATCAATGCTTATACCAAACCTGAGACCCTTCCTATAGCATGAGATGTGATATCCAACTCCTTCCCATTCCAATCCTGAGACCCTTCCTATAGCCTGAGATGTGATATCCAATTCCTTCCCATTCCAATCCTGAGACCCTTCCTATAGCATGAGATGTGATATCTCAATGCTTATACCAAACCTGAGAGCCTACCTATAACATGAGATGTGATATCCAAGTCCATCCCATTCCAATCCTTAGACCCTTCCTACAGCATGCGATGTGATATCTCAATGATTCTAATACCAAACCAGAGACTCTTCCTATAACATGAGATGGGATATCCAACTCCTTCCCATTCCAATCCTGAGCCGCTTCCGATAGCAGAGATGTGATATCTCAATGCTTATACCAAACCTGAGACCCTTCCTATAACATGAGATGTGATATCCAACTCCTTCCCGTTCCAAACCTGAGACACTAACTATAGCATATGTGATATCCAACTCCTTCCCATTCCAAACATGAGACCCTTCCTATAGCAAGAAAGTAATATCCAACTCCTACCCATTCCAATCCTGAGACCCTTCCTATAACATGAGATGGGAATATCCAACTCCTTCCCATTCCAATCTTGAGACCCTTCCGATAGCAGAGATGTGATATCTCAATGCTTATACCAAACCTGAGATCCTTCCTATAACATGAGATGTGATATCCAACTCCTTCCCATTCCAATCCTGAGACACTTCTTATAGCATGAGATGTGATATCTCACTGCTTATACCAAACTTGAGACCCTTCCCATAGCAGGAGATGTGATATCCAACTCCTTCCCATTCCAATCCTGAGACACTTCTTATAGCATGAGATGTGATATCTCAATGCTTCTAATGTCAAACTTGAGACCCTACCTATAGCATGAGATGTGATATCCAAGTCCTTCCCATTCCAATCCTGAGACACTTCCTATAGCATGAGATGTGATATCTCAATGCTTCTAATACCAAACTTGAGACTCTTCCTATAACATGAGATGGGATATCCAACTCCTTCCCATTCCAATCCTGAGACCCTTTTGATAGCAGAGATGTGATATCTCAATGTTTATACCAAACCTGAGACCCTTCCTACGGCATGAGATGTCATATTCAACTCCTTCCCATTCCAATCCTGAGACCCTTCCTATAGCATGAGATTTGATATCCAACTCCTTCCCATTCCAATCCTGAGACCCTTCCTATAGCATGAGATGTGATGTCTCAATGCTTCTAATACCAAACCTGAGATCCTTCCTATAACATGAGATCTGATATCCAACTCCTTCCATTCCAATCCTGAGACCCTTCCTATAGCATGAGATGTGATATCTCAATGCTTATACCAAACCTGAGACCCTTCCTATAGCATGAGATGTGATATCCAACTCCTTCCCATTCTAATCCTGAGACCCTTCCTATAGCATGAGATGTGATATCTCAATGCTTCTAATACCAAACCTGAGATCCTTCCTCTAACATGAAATGTGAGATCCAACTCCTTCCCTTTCCAAACCTAAGAGCCTATCTATAGCATGAGATGTGATATCCAAGTCCTTCACATTCCAACCCTTAGACCCTTCCTACAGCATGCAATATGATATCTCAATGATTCCAATAACAAACCTGAGACCCATCCTATAACATGAGATGGGATATCCAACTCCTTCCCATTCCAATCCTGAGACACTTCCGATAGCAGAGATGTGATATCTCAATGTTTATACCAAACCTGAGACCCTTCCTATAACATGAGATGTGATATCCAACTCCTTCCCGTTCCAAACCTGAGACCCTTCCTTTAGCATGAGATGTGATATCCAGCTCCTTCCCATTCCAATCCTGAGACACTTCTGATAGCATGAGATGTGATATCTCAATGCTTCTAATATCAAAACTGAGACCCTCCCTATAGCATGATATGTGATATCTAAGTCCTTCCCATTCCAATCCTGAGACCCTTCCTATAGCATGAGATGTGATATCTCAATGCTTCTACCAAACCTGAGACCCTTCCTTTAGCATGAGATGTGATATCCAACTCCTTCCCATTCCAATCCTGAGACCCTTCCTATAGCATGAGATGTGATATCTCAATACTTCTAATACCAAACCTGAGATCCTTCCGATAACATGAGATGTGATATCTCAATACTTCTAATACCAAACCTAAGATCCATCCTATAACATGAGATGTGATATCCAACTCCTTCCCTTTCCAAACCTGAGAGCCGTTCTATAGCATGAGATGTGATAACCAGGTCCTTCCCATTCCAATCCTTAGACCCTTCCTACAGCATGCAATATGATATCTCAATGATTCTAATAACAAACCTGAGACCCGTCCTATAGCATGAGATATGATATCCAAGTCCTTCCCATTCCAATCCTGAGACCCTTCCTATAACACGAAATGTGATATCCAACTCCTTCCCATTCCAACCTGAGACCCTTCCTATAGCATGAGATGGGATATCCAACTTCTTCCAAATCCAATACTGATACCCTTCCGATAGCATGAGATGTGATATCCCAATGCTTCTACCAAACCTGAGACCCATACTATGGCATGAGATGTGATATCAAACTCCTTCCCATTCCAATCCTGAGACCCTTCCTATAGCTTGAGGTGTGATATCCAACTCCTTCCCATTCCAATTCTGAGACCCTTCTTATACCATGAGACTTGATATCTCAATGCTTCTAATATTAAACCTGAGACCCGTCCTATAACATGAGATGTGATATCCAAATCCTTCCCCTTCCAAACCTTAGACCCTTCCTTTATCATGAGATGTGATATCCAACTCCTTCCCATTCCAATCCTGAGACCCTTCCGATATCATGAGATTTGTTATCTCAATGCTTCTAATATCAAACTTGAGACCCTACCTATAGCATGAGATGTGACATCCAAGTCCTTCCCATTCCAATCCTGAGACCCTTCCTATAGCATGAGATGTGATATCTCTATGCTTCTAATACCAAACCTGAGACCCTTCCTATAACATGAGATGGGATATCCAACTCCTTCCCATTCCAATCCTGAGACCTTTCCGATAGCAGAGATGTGATATCTCAATGCTTATACCAAACCTGAGAACCTTCCTATGGCCTGAGATGTCATATACAACTCCTTCCCATTCCAATCCTGAGACCCTTCCTTTAGCATGAGATGTGATATCTCAATGCTTATACCAAATCTGAGACCCTTCCTATAGCATGAGATGTGATATCCAATTCCTTCCCATTCCAATCCTGTGACCCTTCCTATAGCATGAGATGTGATATCTCAATGCTTATAGCAAACCTGAGAGCCTACCTATAACATGAGATGTGATATCCAAGTCCATCCCATTCCAATCCTTAGACCCTTCCTACAGCATGCTATGTGATATCTCAATGATTCTAATACCAAACCAGAGACTCTTCCTATAACATGAGATGGGATATCCAACTCCTTCCCATTCCAATCCTGAGCCGCTTCCGA
Organism: Ambystoma mexicanum; assembly: GCF_040938575.1. Classification (NCBI taxonomy): domain Eukaryota; kingdom Metazoa; phylum Chordata; class Amphibia; order Caudata; family Ambystomatidae; genus Ambystoma; species Ambystoma mexicanum. The sequence continues at coordinate 905,394 of NW_027182447.1, forward strand.
TAGCAGAGATGTGATATCTCAATGCTTATACCAAACCTGAGACCCTTCCTATAACATGAGATGTGATATCCAACTCCTTCCCGTACCAAACCTGAGACACTAACTATAGCATATGTGATATCCAACTCCTTCCCATTCCAAACATGAGACCCTTCCTATAGCAAGAAAGTTATATCCAACTCCTACCCATTCCAATCCTGAGACCCTTCCTATAGCAAGAGATGTGATATCCAAATCCTTTCCATTCCAATCCTGAGACCCTTCCTATAACATGAGATGTGATATCCAACTCCTTCCCATTCCAACCTGAGACACTTCCTATAGCATGAGAAGGGATATCCAACTTCTTCCCAATCCAATCCTGAGACCCTTCCGATAGCAGAGATGTGATATCTCAATGCTTATACCAAACCTGAGACCCTTCCTATGGCATGAGATGTGATATCCAACTCCTTGCCATTCAAATCCTGAGACCCTTCCTATAGCATGAGAAGGGATATCCAACTCCTTCCCAATCCAATCCTGAGACCCTTCCGATAGCAGCGACGTGATATCTCAATGCTTCTACCAAACCTGAGACCCTTCCTTTAGCATGAGATGTGATATCCAAATCCTTCACATTCCAATCCTGAGACCCTTCCTATAGCATGAGATGTGATATCTCAATGCTTCTAATACCAAACCTGAGATCCTTCCTATAACATGAGATGTGATATCCAATTCCTTCCCATTCCAAACCTGAGACCCTTCCTATTGGATGAGATGTGATATCCAACTCCTTCCCATTCCAACCCTGAGACCCTTCCTATAGCATGAGATGTGATGTCTCAATGCTTCTAATACCAAACCTGAGATCCTTCCTATAACATGAGATGTGATATCCAACTCCTTCCATTCAAATCCTGAGACCCGTCCTATAGCATGAGATGTGATATCTCAATGCTTATACCAAACCTGAGACCCTTCCTATAGCATGAGATGTGATATCCAACTGCTTCCCATTCCAATCCTGAGACCCTTCCTATAGCATGAGATGTGATATCTCAATGCTTCTAATACCAAACCTGAGATCCTTCCTCTAACATGAAATGTGATATCCAACTCCTTCCCTTTCCAAACCTAAGAGCCTATCTATAGCATGAGATGTGATATCCAAGTCCTTCACATTCCAACCCTTAGACCCTTCCTACAGCATGCAATATGATATCTCAATGATTCTAATAACAAACCTGAGACCCGTCCTATAACATGAGATGGGATATCCAACTCCTTCCCATTCCAATCCTGAGACACTTCCGATAGCAGAGATGTGATATCTCAATGCTTATACCAAACCTGAGACCCTTCCTATAGCATGATATGTGATATCTAAGTCCTTCCCATTCCAATCCTGAGACCCTCCCTATAGCATGAGATGTGATATCCAACTCCTTCCCATTCCAATCCTGAGACCCTTCCTATAGCATGAGATATGATATATCAATACTTCTAATACCAAACGTGAGATCCTTCCGATAACATGAGATGTGATATCCAAATCCTTCCCCTTCCAAACCTGAGACCCGTCCTATAACATGAGATGGGATATCCAACTCCTTCCCATTCCAATCCTGAGACACTTCCGATAGCAGAGATGTGATATCTCAATGCTTATACCAAACCTGAGACCCTTCCTATAGCATGATATGTGATATCTAAGTCCTTCCCATTCCAATCCTGAGACCCTCCCTATAGCATGAGATGTGATATCCAACTCCTTCCCATTCCAATCCTGAGACCCTTCCTATAGCATGAGATATGATATCTCAATACTTCTAATACCAAACGTGAGACCCTTCCTTTAGCATGAGATGTGATATCCAGCTCCTTCCCATTCCAATCCTGAGACACTTCCGATAGCATGAGATGTGATATCTCAATGCTTCTAATATCAAAACTGAGACCCTTCCTATAGCATGATATGTGATATCTAAGTCCTTCCCATTCCAATCCTGAGACCCTCCCTATAGCATGAGATGTGATATCCAACTCCTTCCCATTCCAATCCTGAGACCCTTCCTATAGCATGAGATATGATATCTCAATACTTCTAATACCAAACGTGAGATCCTTCCGATAACATGAGATGTGATATCCAAATCCTTCCCCTTCCAAACCTGAGACCCTCCCTTTAGCATGAAATGTGATATCCAACTCCTTCCTATTCCAATCCTGAGACTCTTCTGATAGCATGAGATGTGATATCTCAATGCTTCTAATACCAAACCTGAGATCCTTCCGATAGCATGAGATGTGATATCTCAATGCTTCTAATACCAAACCTGAGATCCTTCCTATAACATGAGATGTGATATCCAAATCCTTCCCCTTCCAAACCTGAGACCCTCCCTTTAGCATGAGATGTGATATCTAACTCCTTCCCATTCCATTCCTGAGACCCTTCTGATAGCATGAGATGTGATATCTCAATGCCTCTAATACCAAACCTGAGATCCTACCTCTAACATGAAATGAGATATCCAACTCTTTCCCCTTCCAAACCTGAGAGCCTTCCTATAGCATGAGATGTGATATCCAAGTCCTTCCCATTCCAATACTGAGACCCTTCCTATAGCTTGAGATGTGATATCCAACTCCTTCCCATTCCAATTCTGAGACCCTTCCTATAGCATGAGATGTGATATCTCAATGCTTATACCAAACCTGAGAGCCTACCTATAGCATGAGATGTGATATCCAAGTCCATCCCATTCCAATCCTTAGACCCTTCCTACAGCATGCGATATGATATCTCAATGATTCTAATACCAAACCAGAGACTCTTCCTATAACATGAGATGGGATATCCAACTCCTTCCCATTCCAATTCTGAGACCCTTCCTATACTATGAGACTTGATATCTCAATGCTTCTAATACCAAACCTGAGACCCGTAATATAACATGAGATGTGATATCCAAATCCTTCCCCTTCCAAACCTTAGACCCTTCCTTTATCATGAGATGTGATATCCAACTCCTTCCCATTCCAATCCTGAGACCCTTCCGATATCATGAGATGTGATATCTCAAAGCTTCTAATATCAAACTTGAGACCCTCCCTATAGCATGAGATGTGATATCCAAGTCCTTCCCATTCCAATCCTGGGACCCTTCCTATAGCATGAGATGTGATATCTCAATGCTTCTAATACCAAACCTGAGACCCTTCCTATAACATGAGATGGGAATATCCAACTCCTTCCCATTCCAATCTTCAGACCCTTCCGATAGCAGAGATGTGATATCTCAATGCTTATACCACACCTGAGATCCTTCCTATAACATGAGATGTGATATCCAACTCCTTCCCATTCCAATCCTGAGACACTTCCTATAGCATGAGATGTGATATCTCACTGCTTATACCAAACCTGAGACCCTTCCCATAGCAGATGTGATATCCAACTCCTTCCCATTCCAATCCTCAGACCCTTCCTATAGCATGAGATGTGATATCTCAATGCTTCTAATGTCAAACTTGAGACCCTACCTATAGCATGAGATGTGATATCCAAGTCCTTCCCATTCCAATCCTGAGACACTTCCTATAGCATGAGATGTGATATCTCAATGCTTCTAATACCAAACCTGAGACTCTTCCTATAACATGAGATGGGATATCCAACTCCTTCCAATTCCAATCCTGAGACCCTTTTGATAGCAGAGATGTGATATCTCAATGTTTATACCAAACCTGAGACCCTTCCTACGGCATGAGATGTCATATTCAACTCCTTCCCATTCCAATCCTGAGACCCTTCCTATAGCATGAGATTTGATATCCAACTCCTTCCCATTCCAATCCTGAGACCCTTCCTATAGCATGAGATGTGATGTCTCAATGCTTCTAATACCAAACCTGAGATCCTTCCTATAACATGAGATGTGATATCCAACTCCTTCCATTCCAATCCTGAGACCCTTCCTATAGCATGAGATGTGATATATCAATGCTTATACCAAACCTGAGACCCTTCCTATAGCATGAGATGTGATATCCAACTCCTTCCCATTCCAATCCTGAGACCCTTCCTATAGCCTGAGATGTGATATCCAATTCCTTCCCATTCCAATCCTGAGACCCTTCCTATAGCATGAGATGTGATATCTCAATGCTTATACCAAACCTGAGAGCCTACCTATAACATGAGATGTGATATCCAAGTCCATCCCATTCCAATCCTTAGACCCTTCCTACAGCATGCGATGTGATATCTCAATGATTCTAATACCAAACCAGAGACTCTTCCTATAACATGAGATGGGATATCCAACTCCTTCCCATTCCAATCCTGAGCCGCTTCCGATAGCAGAGATGTGATATCTCAATGCTTATACCAAACCTGAGACCCTTCCTATAACATGAGATGTGATATCCAACTCCTTCCCGTTCCAAACCTGAGACACTAACTATAGCATATGTGATATCCAACTCCTTCCCATTCCAAACATGAGACCCTTCCTATAGCAAGAAAGTAATATCCAACTCCTACCCATTCCAATCCTGAGACCCTTCCTATAGCAAGAGATGTGATATCCAAATCCTTCCCATTCCAATCCTGAGACCCTTCCTATAACATGAGATGTGATATCCAACTCCTTCCCATTCCAACCTGAGACACTTCCGATAGCAGAGATGTGATATCTCAATGCTTATACCAAACCTGAGACCCTTCCTATGGCATGAGATGTGATATCCAACTCCTTGCCATTCAAATCCTGAGACCCTTCCTATAGCATGAGAAGGGATATCCAACTCCTTCCCAATCCAATCCTGAGACCCTTCCGATAGCAGCGACGTGATATCTCAATGCTTCTACCAAACCTGAGACCCTTCCTTTAGCATGAGATGTGATATCCAAATCCTTCACATTCCAATCCTGAGACCCTTCCTATAGCATGAGATGTGATATCTCAATGCTTCTAATACCAAACCTGAGATCCTTCCTATAACATGAGATGTGATATCCAATTCCTTCCCATTCCAAACCTGAGACCCTTCCTATTGGATGAGATGTGATATCCAACTCCTTCCCATTCCAACCCTGAGACCCTTCCTATAGCATGAGATGTGATGTCTCAATGCTTCTAATACCAAACCTGAGATCCTTCCTATAACATGAGATGTGATATCCAACTCCTTCCATTCGAATCCTGAGACCCGTCCTATAGCATGAGATGTGATATCTCAATGCTTATACCAAACCTGAGACCCTTCCTATAGCATGAGATGTGATATCCAACTGCTTCCCATTCCAATCCTGAGACCCTTCCTATAGCATGAGATGTGATATTTCAATGCTTCTAATACCAAACCTGAGATCCTTCCTCTAACATGAAATGTGATATCCAACTCCTTCCCTTTCCAAACCTAAGAGCCTATCTATAGCATGAGATGTGATATCCAAGTCCTTCACATTCCAACCCTTAGACCCTTCCTACAGCATGCAATATGATATCTCAATGATTCTAATAACAAACCTGAGACCCGTCCTATAACATGAGATGGGATATCCAACTCCTTCCCATTCCAATCCTGAGACACTTCCGATAGCAGAGATGTGATATCTCAATGCTTATACCAAACCTGAGACCCTTCCTATAACATGAGATGTGATATCCAAATCCTTCTCGTTCCAAACCTGAGACCCTTCCTTTAGCATGAGATGTGATATCCAGCTCCTTCCCATTCCAATCCTGAGACACTTCCGATAGCATGAGATGTGATATCTCAATGCTTCTAATATCAAAACTGAGACCCTCCCTATAGCATGATATGTGATATCTAAGTCCTTCCCATTCCAATCCTGAGACCCTTCCTATAGCATGAGATATGATATCTCAATACTTCTAATACCAAACGTGAGATCCTTCCGATAACATGAGATGTGATATCCAAATCCTTCCCCTTCCAAACCTGAGACCCTCCCTTTAGCATGAAATGTGATATCCAACTCCTTCCTATTCCAATCCTGAGACTCTTCTGATAGCATGAGATGTGATATCTCAATGCTTCTAATACCAAACCTGAGATCCTTCCGATAGCATGAGATGTGATATCTCAATGCTTCTAATACCAAACCTGAGATCCTTCCTATAACATGAGATATGATATCCAAATCCTTCCCATTCCATTCCTGAGACCCTTCTGATAGCATGAGATGTGATATCTCAATGCCTCTAATACCAAACCTGAGATCCTACCTCTAACATGAAATGAGATATCCAACTCTTTCCCCTTCCAAACCTGAGAGCCTTCCTATAGCATGAGATGTGATATCCAAGTCCTTCCCATTCCAATACTGAGACCCTTCCTATAGCTTGAGATGTGATATCCAACTCTTTCCCATTCCAATTCTGAGACCCTTCCTATAGCATGAGATGTGATATCTCAATGCTTATACCAAAACTGAGAGCCTACCTATAGCATGAGATGTGATATCCAAGTCCATCCCATTCCAATCCTTAGACCCTTCCTACAGCATGCGATGTGAATATCTCAATGATTCTATTACCAAACTAGAGACTCTTCCTATAACATGAGATGGGATATCCAACTCCTTCCCATTCCAATTCTGAGACCCTTCCTATACTATGAGACTTGATATCTCAATGCTTCTAATACCAAACCTGAGACCCGTAATATAACATGAGATGTGATATCCAAATCCTTCCCCTTCCAAACCTTAGACCCGTTCTTTATCATGAGATGTGATATCCAACTCCTTCCCATTCCAATCCTGAGACCCTTTCGATATCATGAGATGTGATATCTCAAAGCTTCTAATATCAAACTTGAGACCCTCCCTATAGCATGAGATGTGATATCCAAGTCCTTCCCATTCCAATCCTGAGACCCTTCCTATAGCATGAGATGTGATATCTCAATGCTTCTAATACCAAACCTGAGACCCTTCCTATAACATGAGATGGGAATATCCAACTCCTTCCCATTCCAATCTTGAGACCCTTCCGATAGCAGAGATGTGATATCTCAATGCTTATACCACACCTGAGATCCTTCCTATAACATGAGATGTGATATCCAACTCCTTCCCATTCCAATCCTGGAACACTTCCTATAGCATGAGATGTGATATCTCACTGCTTATACCAAACCTGAGACCCTTCCCATAGCAGGAGATGTGATATCCAACTCCTTCCCATTCCAATCCTCAGACCCTTCCTATAGCATGAGATGTGATATCTCAATGCTTCTAATGTCAAACTTGAGACCCTACCTATAGCATGAGATGTGATATCCAAGTCCTTCCCATTCCAATCCTGAGACACTTCCTATAGCATGAGATGTGATATCTCAATGCTTCTAATACCAAACCTGAGACTCTTCCTATAACATGAGATGGGATATCCAACTCCTTCCAATTCCAATCCTGAGACCCTTTTGATAGCAGAGATGTGATATCTCAATGTTTATACCAAACCTGAGACCCTTCCTACGGCATGAGATGTCATATTCAACTCCTTCCCATTCCAATCCTGAGACCCTTCCTATAGCATGAGATTTGATATCCAACTCCTTCCCATTCCAATCCTGAGACCCTTCCTATAGCATGAGATGTGATGTCTCAATGCTTCTAATACCAAACCTGAGATCCTTCCTATAACATGAGATGTGATATCCAACTCCTTCCATTCCAATCCTGAGACCCTTCCTATAGCATGAGATGTGATATCTCAATGCTTATACCAAGCCTGAGACCCTTCCTATAGCATGAGATGTGATATCCAACTCCTTCCCATTCCAATCCTGAGACCCTTCCTATAGCCTGAGATGTGATATCCAATTCCTTCCCATTCCAATCCTGAGACCCTTCCTATAGCATGAGATGTGATATCTCAATGCTTATACCAAACCTGAGAGCCTACCTATAACATGAGATGTGATATCCAAGTCCATCCCATTCCAATCCTTAGACCCTTCCTACAGCATGCGATGTGATATCTCAATGATTCTAATACCAAACCAGAGACTCTTCCTATAACATGAGATGGGATATCCAACTCCTTCCCATTCCAATCCTGAGCCGCTTCCGATAGCAGAGATGTGATATCTCAATGCTTATACCAAACCTGAGACCCTTCCTATAACATGAGATGTGATATCCAACTCCTTCCCGTTCTAAACCTGAGACACTAACTATAGCATATGTGATATCCAACTCCTTCCCATTCCAAACATGAGACCCTTCCTATAGCAAGAAAGTAATATCCAACTCCTACCCATTCCAATCCTGAGACCCTTCCTATAGCAAGAGATGTGATATCCAAATCCTTCCCATTCCAATCCTGAGACCCTTCCTATAACATGAGATGTGATATCCAACTCCTTCCCATTCCAACCTGAGACACTTCCTATAGCATGAGAAGGGATATCCAACTCCTTCCCAATCCAATCCTGAGACCCTTCCGATAGCAGAGATGTGATATCTCAATGCTTATACCAAACCTGAGACCCTTCCTATGGCATGAGATGTGATATCCAACTCCTTGCCATTCAAATCCTGAGACCCTTCCTATAGCATGAGAAGGGATATCCAACTCCTTCCCAATCCAATCCTGAGACCCTTCCGATAGCAGCGACGTGATATCTCAATGCTTCTACCAAACCTGAGACCCTTCCTTTAGCATGAGATGTGATATCCAAATCCTTCACATTCCAATCCTGAGACCCTTCCTATAGCATGAGATGTGATATCTCAATGCTTCTAATACCAAACCTGAGATCCTTCCTATAACATGAGATGTGATATCCAATTCCTTCCCATTCCAAACCTGAGACCATTCCTATTGGATGAGATGTGATATCCAACTCCTTCCCATTCCAACCCTGAGACCCTTCCTATAGCATGAGATGTGATGTCTCAATGCTTCTAATACCAAACCTGAGATCCTTCCTATAACATGAGATGTGATATCCAACTCCTTCCATTCCAATCCTGAGACCCGTCCTATAGCATGAGATGTGATATCTCAATGCTTATACCAAACCTGAGACCCTTCCTATAGCATGAGATGTCATATCCAACTGCTTCCCATTCCAATCCTGAGACCCTTCCTATAGCATGAGATGTGATATCTCAATACTTCTAATACCAAACCTGAGATCCTTCCTCTAACATGAAATCTGATATCCAACTCCTTCCCTTTCCAAACCTAAGAGCCTATCTATAGCATGAGATGTGATATCCAAGTCCTTCACATTCCAACCCTTAGACCCTTCCTACAGCATGCAATATGATATCTCAATGATTCTAATAACAAACCTGAGACCCGTCCTATAACATGAGATGGGATATCCAACTCCTTCCCATTCCAATCCTGAGACACTTCCGATAGCAGAGATGTGATATCTCAATGCTTATACCAAACCTGAGACCCTTCCTATAACATGAGATGTGATATCCAAATCCTTCTCGTTCCAAACCTGAGACCCTTCCTTTAGCATGAGATGTGATATCCAGCTCCTTCCCATTCCAATCCTGAGACACTTCCGATAGCATGAGATGTGATATCTCAATGCTTCTAATATCAAAACTGAGACCCTCCCTATAGCATGATATGTGATATCTAAGTCCTTCCCATTCCAATCCTGAGACCCTCCCTATAGCATGAAATGTGATATCCAACTCCTTCCCATTCCAATCCTGAGACCCTTCCTATAGCATGAGATATGATATCTCAATACTTCTAATACCAAACGTGAGATCATTCCGATAACATGAGATGTGATATCCAAATCCTTCCCCTTCCAAACCTGAGACCCTCCCTTTAGCATGAAATGTGATATCCAACTCCTTCCTATTCCAATCCTGAGACTCTTCTGATAGCATGAGATGTGATATCTCAATGCTTCTAATACCAAACCTGAGATCCTTCCGATAGCATGAGATGTGATATCTCAATGCTTCTAATACCAAACCTGAGATCCTTCCTATAACATGAGATGTGATATCCAAATCCTTCCCCTTCCAAACCTGAGACCCTCCCTTTAGCATGAGATGTGATATCTAACTCCTTCCCATTCCATTCCTGAGACCCTTCTGATTGCATGAGATGTGATATCTCAATGCCTCTAATACCAAACCTGAGATCCTACCTCTAACATGAAATGAGATATCCAACTCTTTCCCCTTCCAAACCTGAGAGCCTTCCTATAGCATGAGATGTGATATCCAAGTCCTTCCCATTCCAATACTGAGACCCTTCCTATAGCTTGAGGTGTGATATCCAACTCCTTCCCATTCCAATTCTGAGACCCTTCCTATAGCATGAGATGTGATATCTCAATGCTTATACCAAACCTGAGAGCCTACCTATAGCATGAGATGTGATATCCAAGTCCATCCCATTCCAATCCTTAGACCCTTCCTACAGCATGCGATGTGAATATCTCAATGATTCTAATACCAAACCAGAGACTCTTCCTATAACATGAGATGGGATATCCAACTCCTTCCCATTCCAATTCTGAGACCCTTCCTATACTATGAGACTTGATATCTCAATGCTTCTAATACCAAACCTGAGACCCATAATATAACATGAGATGTGATATCCAAATCCTTCCCCTTCCAAACCTAGACCCTTCCTTTATCATGAGATGTGATATCCAACTCCTTCCCATTCCAATCCTGAGACCCTTCCAAACCTGAGACCCTTCCTATGGCATGAGATGTGATATCCAACTCCTTGCCATTCAAATCCTGAGACCCTTCCTATAGCATGAGAAGGGATATCCAACTCCTTCCCAATCCAATCCTGAGACCCCTCCGATAGCAGAGACGTGATATCTCAATGCTTCTACCAATCCTGAGACCCTTCCTTTAGCATGAGATGTGATATCCAAATCCTTCACATTCCAATCCTGAGACCCTTCCTATAGCATGAGATGTGATATCTCAATGCTTCTAATACCAAACCTGAGATTCTTCCTATAACATGAGATGTGATATCCAATTCCTTCCCATTCCAAACCTGAGACCCTTCCTATTGGATGAGATGTGATATCCAACTCCTTCCCATTCCAACCCTGAGACCCTTGCTATAGCATGAGATGTGATGTCTCAATGCTTCTAATACCAAACCTGAAATCCTTCCTATAACATGAGATGTGATATCCAACTCCTTCCATTCCAATCCTGAGACCCGTCCTATAGCATGAGATGTGATATCTCAATGCTTATACCAAACCTGAGACCCTTCCTATAGCATGAGATGTGATATCCAACTACTTCCCATTCCAATCCTGAGACCCTTCCTATAGCATGAGATGTGATATCTCAATGCTTCTAATACCAAACCTGAGCTCCTTCCTCTAACATGAAATGTGATATCCAACTCCTTCCCTTTCCAAACCTAAGAGCCTATCTATAGCATGAGATGTGATATCCAAGTCCTTCCCGTTCCAATCCTTAGACCCTTCCTACAGCATGCAATATGATATCTCAATGATTCTAATAACAAACCTGAGACCTGTCCTATAGCATGAGATATGATATCCAAGTCCTTCCCATTCCAATCCTGCGACCCTTCCTATAACATGAAATGTGATATCCAAATCCTTCCCATTCCAACCTGAGACCCTTCCTATAGCATGAGATGGGATATCCAACTTCTTCCAAATCCAATACTGATACCCTTCCGATAGCATGAGATGTGATATCCCAATGCTTCTACCAAACCTGAGACCCATACTATGGCATGAGATGTGATATCAAACTCCTTCCCATTCCAATCCTGAGACCCTTCCTATAGCTTGAGGTGTGATATCCAACTCCTTCCCATTCCAATTCTGAGACCCTTCTTATACCATGAGACTTGATATCTCAATGCTTCTAATACCAAACCTGAGACCCGTCCTATAACATGAGATGTGATATCCAAATCCTTCCCCTTCCAAACCTTAGACCCTTCCTTTATCATGAGATGTGGTATCCAACTCCTTCCCATTCCAATCCTGAGACCCTTCCGATATCATGAGATTTGTTATCTCAATGCTTCTAATATCAAACTTGAGACCCTCCCTATAGCATGAGATGTGACATCCAAGTCCTTCCCATTCCAATCCTGAGACCCTTCCTATAGCATGAGATGTGATATCTCTATGCTTCTAATACCAAACCTGAGACCCTTCCTATAACATGAGATGGGATATCCAACTCCTTCCCATTCCAATCCTGAGACCCTTCCGATAGCAGAGATGTGATATCTCAATGCTTATACCAAACATGAGACCCTTCCTATGGCCTGAGATGTCATATACAACTCCTTCCCATTCCAATCCTGAGACCCTTCCTTTAGCATGAGATGTGATATCTCAATGCTTATACCAAATCTGAGACCCTTCCTATAGCATGAGATGTGATATCCAAATCCTTCCCATTCCAATCCTGAGACCCTTCCTATAGCATGAGATGGGATATCCAACTTCTTCCAAATCCAATACTGATACCCTTCCGATAGCATGAGATGTGATATCCCAATGCTTCTACCAAACCTGAGACCCATACTATGGCATGAGATGTGATATCAAACTCCTTCCCATTCCAATCCTGAGACCCTTCCTATAGCTTGAGGTGTGATATCCAACTCCTTCCCATTCCAATTCTGAGACCCTTCTTATACCATGAGACTTGATATCTCAATGCTTCTAATACCAAACCTGAGACCCGTCCTATAACATGAGATGTGATATCCAAATCCTTCCCCTTCCAAACCTTAGACCCTTCCTTTATCATGAGATGTGGTATCCAACTCCTTCCCATTCCAATCCTGAGACCCTTCCGATATCATGAGATTTGTTATCTCAATGCTTCTAATATCAAACTTGAGACCCTCCCTATAGCATGAGATGTGACATCCAAGTCCTTCCCATTCCAATCCTGAGACCCTTCCTATAGCATGAGATGTGATATCTCTATGCTTCTAATACCAAACCTGAGACCCTTCCTATAACATGAGATGGGATATCCAACTCCTTCCCATTCCAATCCTGAGACCCTTCCGATAGCAGAGATGTGATATCTCAATGCTTATACCAAACATGAGACCCTTCCTATGGCCTGAGATGTCATATACAACTCCTTCCCATTCCAATCCTGAGACCCTTCCTTTAGCATGAGATGTGATATCTCAATGCTTATACCAAATCTGAGACCCTTCCTATAGCATGAGATGTGATATCCAAATCCTTCCCATTCCAATCCTGAGACCCTTCCTATAGCATGAGATGTGATATCTCAATGCTTATATCAAACCTGAGAGCCTACCTATAGCATGAGATGTGATATCCAAGTCCATCCCATTCCAATCCTTAGACCCTTCCTACAGCATGCGATGTGATATCTCAATGATTCTAATACCAAACCAGAGACTCTTACTATAACATGAGATGGGATATCCAACTCCTTCCCATTCCAATCCTGAGCCGCTTCCGATAGCAGAGATGTGATATCTCAATGCTTATAACAAACCTGAGACCCTTCCTATAACATGAGATGTGATATCCAACTCCTTCCCGTTCCAAACCTGAGACACTAACTATAGCATATGTGATATCCAACTCATTCCCATTCCAAACATGAGACCCTTCCTATAGCAAGAAAGTAATATCCAACTCCTACCCATTCCAATCCTGAGACCCTTCCTATAGCAAGAGATGTGATATCCAAATCCTTCCCATTCCAATCCTGAGACCCTTCCTATAACATGAGATGTGATATCCAACTCCTTCCCATTCCAACCTGAGACACTTCCTATAGCATGAGAAGGGATATCCAACTCCTTCCCAATCCAATCCTGAGACCCTTCCGATAGCAGAGATGTGATATCTCAATGCTTATACCAAACCTGAGACCCTTCCTATGGCATGAGATGTGATATCCAACTCCTTGCCATTCAAATCCTGAGACCCTTCCTATAGCATGAGAAGGGATATCCAACTCCTTCCCAATCCAATCCTGAGACCCTTCCGATAGCAGAGACGTGATATCTCAATGCTTCTACCAAACCAGAGACCCTTCCTTTAGCATGAGATGTGATATCCAAATCCTTCACATTCCAATCCTGAGACCCTTCCTATAGCATGAGATGTGATATCTCAATGCTTCTAATACCAAACCTGAGATCCTTCCTATAACATGAGATGTGATATCCAATTCCTTCCCATTCCAAACCTGAGACCCTTCCTATTGGATGAGATGTGATATCCAACACCTTCCCATTCCAACCCTGAGACCCTTCCTATAGCATGAGATGTGATGTCTCAATGCTTCTAATACCAAACCTGAGATCCTTCCTATAACATGAGATGTGATATCCAACTCCTTCCATTCCAATCCTGAGACCCGTCCTATAGCATGAGATGTGATATCTCAATGCTTATACCAAACCTGAGACACTTCCTATAGCATGAAATGTGATATCCAACTACTTCCCATTCCAATCCTGAGACCCTTCCTATAGCATGAGATGTGATGTCTCAATGCTTCTAATACCAAACCTGAGATCCTTCCTCTAACATGAAATGTGATATCCAACTCCTTCCCTTTCCAAACCTAAGAGCCTATCTATAGCATGAGATGTGATATCCAAGTCCTTCCCATTCCAACCCTTAGACCCTTCCTACAGCATGCAATATGATATCTCAATGATTCTAATAACAAACCTGAGACCCGTCCTATAACATGAGATGGGATATCCAACTCCTTCCCATTCCAATCCTGAGACACTTCCGATAGCAGAGATGTGATATCTCAATGCTTATACCAAACCTGAGACCCTTCCTATAACATGAGATGTGATATCCAAATCCTTCCCGTTCCAAACCTGAGACCCTTCCTTTAGCATGAGATGTGATATCCAGCTCCTTCCCATTCCAATCCTGAGACACTTCCGATAGCATGAGATGTGATATCTCAATGCTTCTAATATCAAAACTGAGACCCTCCCTATAGCATGATATGTGATATCTAAGTCCTTCCCATTCCAATCCTGAGACCCTTCCTATAGCATGAGATATGATATCTCAATACTTCTAATACCAAACGTGAGATCCTTCCGATAACATGAGATGTGATATCCAAATCCTTCCCCTTCCAAACCTGAGACCCTCCCTTTAGCATGAGATGTGATATCCAACTCCTTCCCATTCCAATCCTGAGACCCTTCTGATAGCATGAGATGTGATATCTCAATGCTTCTAATACCAAACCTGAGATCCTTCCGATAGCATGAGATGTGATATCTCAATGGTTCTAATACCAAACCTGAGATCCTTCCTATAACATGAGATGTGATATCCAAATCGTTCCCCTTCCAAACCTGAGACCCTCCCTTTAGCATGAGATGTGATATCCAACTCCTTCCCATTCCAATCCTGAGACCCTTCCTATAGCATGAGATGTGATATCTCAATGCTTCTAATACCAAACCTGAGATCCTTCCTCTAACATGAAATGTGATATCCAACTCCTTCCCTTTCCAAACCTAAGAGCCTATCTATAGCATGAGATGTGATATCCAAGTCCTTCCCATTCCAACCCTTAGACCCTTCCTACAGCATGCAATATGATATCTCAATGATTCTAATAACAAACCTGAGACCCGTCCTATAACATGAGATGGGATATCCAACTCCTTCCCATTCCAATCCTGAGACACTTCCGATAGCAGAGATGTGATATCTCAATGCTTATACCAAACCTGAGACCCTTCCTATAACATGAGATGTGATATCCAAATCCTTCCCGTTCCAAACCTGAGACCCTTCCTTTAGCATGAGATGTGATATCCAGCTCCTTCCCATTCCAATCCTGAGACACTTCCGATAGCATGAGATGTGATATCTCAATGCTTCTAATATCAAAACTGAGACCCTCCCTATAGCATGATATGTGATATCTAAGTCCTTCCCATTCCAATCCTGAGACCCTTCCTATAGCATGAGATATGATATCTCAATACTTCTAATACCAAACGTGAGATCCTTCCGATAACATGAGATGTGATATCCAAATCCTTCCCCTTCCAAACCTGAGACCCTCCCTTTAGCATGAGATGTGATATCCAACTCCTTCCCATTCCAATCCTGAGACCCTTCTGATAGCATGAGATGTGATATCTCAATGCTTCTAATACCAAACCTGAGATCCTTCCGATAGCATGAGATGTGATATCTCAATGGTTCTAATACCAAACCTGAGATCCTTCCTATAACATGAGATGTGATATCCAAATCCTTCCCCTTCCAAACCTGAGACCCTCCCTTTAGCATGAGATGTGATATCCAACTCCTTCCCATTCCATTCATGAGACCCTTCTGATAGCATGAGATGTGATATCTCAATGCCTCTAATACCAAACCTGAGATCCTACCTCTAACATGAAATGTGATATCCAACTCTTTCCCCTTCCAAACCTGAGAGCCTTCCTATAGCATGAGATGTGATATCCAAGTCCTTCCCATTCCAATCCTGAGACCCTTCCTATAGCTTGAGATGTGATATCCAACTCCTTCCCATTCCAATTCTGAGACCCTTCCTATACTCTGAGACTTGATATCTCAATGCTTCTAATACCAAACCTGAGACCCGTAATATAACATGAGATGTGATATCCAAATCCTTCCCCTTCCAAACCTTAGACCCTTCCTTTATCATGAGATGTGATATCCAACTCCTTCCCATTCCAATCCTGAGACCCTTCCGATATCATGAGATGTGATATCTCAAAGCTTCTAATATCAAACTTGAGACCCTCCCTATAGCATGAGATGTGATATCCAAGTCCTTCCCATTCCAATCCTGAGACCCTTCCTATAGCATGAGATGTGATATCTCAATGCTTCTAATACCAAACCTGAGACCCTTCCTATAACATGAGATGGGAATATCCAACTCCTTCCCATTCCAATCCTGAGACCCTTCCGATAGCAGAGATGTGATATCTCAATGCTTATACCAAACCTGAGACCCTGCCTATGGCATGAGATGTGATATTCAACTCCTTGCCATTCAAATCCTGAGACCCTTCCTATAGCATGAGAAGGGATATCCAACTCCTTCCCAATCCAATCCTGAGACCCCTCCGATAGCAGAGACGTGATATCTCAATGCTTCTACCAATCCTGAGACCCTTCCTTTAGCATGAGATGTGATATCCAAATCCTTCACATTCCAATCCTGAGACCCTTCCTATAGCATGAGATGTGATATCTCAATGCTTCTAATACCAAACCTGAGATCCTTCCTTTAACATGAGATGTGATATCCAATTCCTTCCCATTCCAAACCTGAGACCCTTCCTATTGGATGAGATGTGATATCCAACTCCTTCCCATTCCAACCCTGAGACCCTTCCTATAGCATGAGATGTGATGTCTCAATGCTTCTAATACCAAACCTGAGATCCTTCCTATAACATGAGATGTGATATCCAACTCCTTCCATTCCAATCCTGAGACCCGTCCTATAGCATGAGATGTGATATCTCAATGCTTATACCAAACCTGAGACCCTTCCTATAGCATGAGATGTGATATCCAACTACTTCCCATTCCAATCCTGAGACCCTTCCTATAGCATGAGATGTGATATCTCAATGCTTCTAATACCAAACCTGAGATCCTTCCTCTAACATGAAATGTGATATCCAACTCCTTCCCTTTCCAAACCTAAGAGCCTATCTATAGCATGAGATGTGATATCCAAGTCCTTCCCGTTCCAATCCTTAGACCCTTCCTACAGCATGCAATATGATATCTCCATGATTCTAATAACAAACCTGAGACCTGTCCTATAGCATGAGATATGATATCCAAGTCCTTCCCATTCCAATCCTGAGACCCTTCCTATAACATGAAATGTGATATCCAACTCCTTCCCATTCCAACCTGAGACCCTTCCTATAGCATGAGATGGGATATCCAACTTCTTCCAAATCCAATACTGATACCCTTCCGATAGCATGAGATGTGATATCCCAATGCTTCTACCAAACCTGAGACCCATACTATGGCATGAGATGTGATATCAAACTCCTTCCCATTCCAATCCTGAGACCCTTCCTATAGCTTGAGGTGTGATATCCAACTCCTTCCCATTCCAATTCTGAGACCCTTCTTATACCATGAGACTTGATATCTCAATGCTTCTAATACCAAACCTGAGACCCGTCCTATAACATGAGATGTGATATCCAAATCCTTCCCCTTCCAAACCTTAGACCCTTCCTTTATCATGAGATGTGGTATCCAACTCCTTCCCATTCCAATCCTGAGACCCTTCCGATATCATGAGATTTGTTATCTCAATGCTTCTAATATCAAACTTGAGACCCTCCCTATAGCATGAGATGTGACATCCAAGTCCTTCCCATTCCAATCCTGAGACCCTTCCTATAGCATGAGATGTGATATCTCTATGCTTCTAATACCAAACCTGAGACCCTTCATATAACATGAGATGGGATATCCAACTCCTTCCCATTCCAATCCTGAGACCCTTCCGATAGCAGAGATGTGATATCTCAATGCTTATACCAAACATGAGACCCTTCCTATGGCCTGAGATGTCATATACAACTCCTTCCCATTCCAATCCTGAGACCCTTCCTTTAGCATGAGATGTGATATCTCAATGCTTATACCAAATCTGAGACCCTTCCTATAGCATGAGATGTGATATCCAAATCCTTCCCATTCCAATCCTGAGACCCTTCCTATAGCATGAGATGTGATATCTCAATGCTTATATCAAACCTGAGAGCCTACCTATAGCATGAGATGTGATATCCAAGTCCATCCCATTCCAATCCTTAGACCCTTCCTACAGCATGCGATGTGATATCTCAATGATTCTAATACCAAACCAGAGACTCTTACTATAACATGAGATGGGATATCCAACTCCTTCCCATTCCAATCCTGAGCCGCTTCCGATAGCAGAGATGTGATATCTCAATGCTTATACCAAACATGAGACCCTTCCTATAACATGAGATGTGATATCCAACTCCTTCCCGTTCCAAACCTGAGACACTAACTATAGCATATTGATATCCAACTCCTTCCCATTCCAAACATGAGACCCTTCCTATAGCAAGAAAGTAATATCCAAATCCTTCCCATTCCAATCCTGAGACCCTTCCTATAACATGAGATGTGATATCCAACTCCTTCCCATTCAAATCCTGAGACCCTTCCTATAGCATGAGAAGGGATATCCAACTCCTTCCCAATCCAATCCTGAGACCCTTCCGATAGAAGAGATCTGATATCTCAATGCTTCTACCAAACCTGAGACCCTTCCTTTAGCATGAGATGTGATATCCAAATCCTTCACATTCCAATCCTGAGACCCTTCCTATAGCATGAGATGTGATATCTCAATGCTTCTAATACCAAACCTGAGATCCTTCCTATAACATGAGATGTGATATCCAATTCCTTCCCATTCCAAACCTGAGACCCTTCCTATTGGATGAGATGCGATATCCAACTCCTTCCCATTCCAACCCTGAGACCCTTCCTATAGCATGAGATGTGATGTCTCAATGCTTCTAATACCAAACCTGAGATCCTTCCTATAACATGAGATGTGATATCCAACTCCTTCCATTCCAATCCTGAGACCCGTCCTATAGCATGAGATGTGATATCTCAATGCTTATACCAAACCTGAGACCCTTCCTATAGCATGAGATGTGATATCCAACTACTTCCCATTCCAATCCTGAGACCCTTCCTATAGCATGAGATGTGATATCTCAATGCTTCTAATACCAAACCTGAGATCCTTCCTCTAACATGAAATGTGATATCCAACTCCTTCCCTTTCCAAACCTTAGACCCTTCCTACAGCATGCAATATGATATCTCAATGATTCTAATAACAAACCTGAGACCCGTCCTATAGCATGAGATATGATATCCAAGTCCTTCCCATTCCAATCCTGAGACCCTTCCTATAACATGAAATGTGATATCCAACTCCTTCCCATTCCAACCTGAGACCCTTCCTATAGCATGAGATGGGATATCCAACTTCTGCCAAATCCAATACTGATACCCTTCCGATAGCATGAGATGTGATGTCCCAATGCTTCTACCAAACCTGAGACCCATACTATGGCATGAGATGTGATATCAAACTCCTTCCCATTCCAATCCTGAGACCCTTCCTATAGCTTGAGGTGTGATATCCAACTCCTTCCCATTCCAATTCTGAGACCCTTCTTATACCATGAGACTTGATATCTCAATGCTTCTAATACCAAACCTGAGACCCGTCCTATAACATGAGATGTGATATCCAAATCCTTTCCCTTCCAAACCTTAGACCCTTCCTTTATCATGAGATGTGGTATCCAACTCCTTCCCATTCCAATCCTGAGACCCTTCCGATATCATGAGATTTGTTATCTCAATGCTTCTAATATCAAACTTGAGACCCTCCCTATAGCATGAGATGTGACATCCAAGTCCTTCCCATTCCAATCCTGAGACCCTTCCTATAGCATGAGATGTGATATCTCTATACTTCTAATACCAAACCTGAGACCCTTCCTATAACATGAGATGGGATATCCAACTCCTTCCCAATCCAATCCTGAGACCCTTCCGATAGCAGAGATGTGATATCTCAATGCTTATACCAAACCTGAGACCCTTCCTATGGCCTGAGATGTCATATACAACTCCTTCCCATTCCAATCCTGAGACCCTTCCTTTAGCATAAGGTGTGATATCTCAATGCTTATACCAAATCTGAGACCTTTCCTATAGCATGAGATGTGATATCCAAATCCTTCCCATTCCAATCCTGAGACCCTTCCTATAGCATGAGATGTGATATCTCAATGCTTATACCAAACCTGAGAGCCTACAATCCTGAGACCCTTCCTTTAGCATGAAATGTGATATCTCAATGCTTATACCAAATCTGAGACCCTTCCTATAGCATGAGATGTGATATCCAAGTCCATCCCATTCCAATCCTTAGACCCTTCCTACAGCATGCGATGTGATATCTCAATGATTCTAATACCAAACCAGAGACTCTTACTATAACATGAGATGGGATATCCAACTCCTTCCCATTCCAATCCTGAGACGCTTCCGATAGCAGAGATGTGATATCTCAATGCTTATACCAAACCTGAGACCCTTCCTATAACATGAGATGTGATATCCAACTCCTTCCCGTTCCAAACCTGAGACACTAACTATAGCATATGTGATATCCAAATCCTTCCCATTCCAAACATGAGACCCTTCCTATAGCAAGAAAGTAATATCCAACTCCTACCCATTCCAATCCTGAGACCCTTCCTATAGCAAGAGATGTGATATCCAAATCCTTCCCATTCCAATCCTGAGACCCTTCCTATAACATGAGATGTGATATCCAACTCCTTCCCATTCCAACCTGAGACACTTCCTATAGCATGAGAAGGGATATCCAACTCCTTCCCAATCCAATCCTGAGACCCTTCCGATAGCAGAGATGTGATATCTCAATGCTTATACCAAACCTGAGACCCTTCCTATGGCATGAGATGTGATATCCAACTCCTTGCCATTCAAATCCTGAGACCCTTCCTATAGCATGAGAAGGGATATCCAACTCCTTCCCAATCCAATCCTGAGACCCTTCCGATAGCAGAGACGTGATATCTCAATGCTTCTACCAAACCTGAGACCCTTCCTTTAGCATGAGATGTAATATCCAAATCCTTCACATTCCAATCCTGAGACCCTTCCTATAGCATGAGATGTGATATCTCAATGCTTCTAATACCAAACCTGAGACCCTTCCTATAACATGAGATGGGATATCCAACTCCTTCCCATTCCAATCCTGAGACCCTTCCGATAGCAGAGATGTGATATTTCAATGCTTATACCAAACCTGAGAACCTTCCTATGGCCTGAGATGTCATATACAACTCCTTCCCATTCCAATCCTGAGACCCTTCCTTTAGCATGAGATGTGATATCTCAATGCGTATACCAAATCTGAGACCCTTCCTATAGCATGAGATGTGATATCCAAGTCCATCCCATTCCAAACCTGAGACACTAACTATAGCATATGTGATATCCAACTCCTTCCCATTCCAAACATGAGACCCTTCCTATAGCAAGTAAGTAATATCCAACTACTACCCATTCCAATCCTGAGACCCTTCCTATAGCAAGAGATGTGATATCCAAATCCTTCCCATTCCAATCCTGAGACCCTTCCTATAACATGAGATGTGATATCCAACTCCTTCCCATTCCAACCTGAGACACTTCCTATAGCATGAGAAGGGATATCCAACTCCTTCCCAATCCAATCCTGAGACCCTTCCGATAGCAGAGATGTGATATCTCAATGCTTATACCAAACCTGAGACCCTTCCTATGGCATGAGATGTGATATCCAACTCCTTGCCATTCAAATCCTGAGACCCTTCCTATAGCATGAGAAGGGATATCCAACTCCTTCCCAATCCAATCCTGAGACCCTTCCGATAGCAGAGACGTGATATCTCAATGCTTCTAATACCAAACCTGAGACCCTTCCTATAACATGAGATGGGATATCCAACTCCTTCCCATTCCAATCCTGAGACCCTTCCGATAGCAGAGATGTGATATTTCAATGCTTATACCAAACCTGAGAACCTTCCTATGGCCTGGGATGTCATATACAACTCCTTCCCATTCCAATCCTGAGACCCTTCCTATAGCATGAGATGTGATATCCAAGTCCATCCCATTCCAAACCTGAGACACTAACTATAGCATATGTGATATCCAACTCCTTCCCATTCCAAACATGAGACCCTTCCTATAACATGACATGTGATATCCAACTCCTTCCCATTCCAACCTGAGACACTTCCTATAGCATGAGAAGGGATATCCAACTCCTTCCCAATCCAATCCTTAGACCCTTCCGATAGCAGAGATGTGATATCTCAATGCTTATACCAAACCTGAGACCCTTCCTATGGCATGAGATGTGATATCCAACTCCTTGCCATTCAAATCCTGAGACCCTTCCTATAGCATGAGATGTGATATCTCTATGCTTCTAATACCAAACCTGAGACCCTTCCTATAACATGAGATGGGATATCCAACTCCTTCCCATTCCAATCCTGAGACCCTTCCGATAGCAGAGATGTGATATCTCAATGCTTATACCAAACCTGAGAACCTTCCTATGGCCTGAGATGTCATATACAACTCCTTCCCATTCCAATCCTGAGACCCTTCCTTTAGCATGAGATGTGATATCTCAATGCTTATACCAAATCTGAGACCCTTCCTATAGCATGAGATGTGATATCCAATTCCTTCCCATTCCAATCCTGAGACCCTTCCTATAGCATGAGATGTGATATCTCAATGCTTATACCAAACCTGAGAGCCTACCTATAGCATGAGATGTGATATCCAAGTCCATTCCATTCCAATCCTTAGACCCTTCCTACAGCATGCGATGTGATATCTCAATGATTCTAATACCAAACCAGAGACTCTTCCTATAACATGAGATGGGATATCCAACTCCTTCCCATTCCAATCCTGAGCCGCTTCTGATAGCAGAGATGTGATATCTCAATGCTTATACCAAACCTGAGACCCTTCCTATAACATGAGATGTGATATCCAACTCCTTCCCGTTCCAAACCTGAGACACTAACTATAGCATATGTGATATCCAACTCCTTCCCATTCCAAACATGAGACCCTTCCTATAGCAAGAAAGTAATATCCAACTCCTACCCATTCCAATCCTGAGACCCTTCCTATAGCAAGAGATGTGATATCCAAATCCTTCCCATTCCAATCCTGAGACCCTTCCTATAACATGAGATGTGATATCCAACTCCTTCCCATTCCAACCTGAGACACTTCCTATAGCATGAGAAGGGATATCCAACTCCTTCCCAATCCAATCCTGAGACCCTTCCGATAGCAGAGATGTGATATCTCAATGCTTATACCAAACCTGAGACCCTTCCTATGGCATGAGATGTGATATCCAACTCCTTGCCATTCAAATCCTGAGACCCTTCCTATAGCATGAGATGTGATATCTCTATGCTTCTAATACCAAACCTGAGACCCTTCCTATAACATGAGATGGGATATCCAACTCCTTCCCATTCCAATCCTGAGACCCTTCCGATAGCAGAGATGTGATATCTCAATGCTTATACCAAACCTGAGAACCTTCCTATGGCCTGAGATGTCATATACAACTCCTTCCCATTCCAATCCCGAGACCCTTCCTTTAGCATGAGATGTGATATCTCAATGCTTATACCAAATCTGAGACCCTTCCTATAGCATGAGATGTGATATCCAATTCCTTCCCATTCCAATCCTGAGACCCTTCCTATAGCATGAGATGTGATATCTCAATGCTTATACCAAACCACCTGAGAGCCTACCTATAGCATGAGATGTGATATCCAAGTCCATCCCATTCCAATCCTTAGACCCTTCCTACAGCATGCGATGTGATATCTCAATGATTCTAATACCAAACCAGAGACTCTTCCTATAACATGAGATGGGATATCCAACTCCTTCCCATTCCAATCCTGAGCCGCTTCCGATAGCAGAGATGTGATATCTCAATGCTTATACCAAACCTGAGACCCTTCCTATAACATGAGATGTGATATCCAACTCCTTCCCGTTGCAAACCTGAGACACTAACTATAGCATATGTGATATCCAACTCCTTCCCATTCCAAACATGAGACCCCTCCTATAGCAAGAAAGTAATATCCAACTCCTACCCATTCCAATCCTGAGACCCTTCCTATAGCAAGAGATGTGATATCCAAATCCTTCCCATTCCAATCCTGAGACCCTTCCTATAACATGAATGAGATGTGATATCCAACTCCTTCCCATTCCAACCTGAGACACTTCCTATAGCATGAGAAGGGATATCCAACTCCTTCCCAATCCAAACCTGAGACCCTTCCGATAGCAGAGATGTGATATCTCAATGCTTATACCAAACCTGAGACCCTTCCTATGGCATGAGATGTGATATCCAACTCCTTCCCAATCCAATCCTGAGACCCTTCCGATAGCAGAGGCGTGATATCTCAATGCTTCTACCAAACCTGAGACCCTTCCTTTAGCATGAGATGTGATATCCAAATCCTTCACATTCCAATCCTGAGACCCTTCCTATAGCATGAGATGTGATATCTCAATGCTTCTAATACCAAACCTGAGATCCTTCCTATAACATGAGATGTGATATCCAATTCCTTCCCATTCCAAACCTGAGGCCCTTCCTATTGGATGAGATGTGATATCCAACTCCTTCCCATTCCAACCCTGAGACCCTTCCTATAGCATGAGATGTGATGTCTCAATGCTTCTAATACCAAACCTGAAATCCTTCCTATAACATGAGATGTGATATCCAACTCCTTCCATTCCAATCCTGAGACCCGTCCTATAGCATGAGATGTGATATCTCAATGCTTATACCAAACCTGAGACCCTTCCTATAGCATGAGATGTGATATCCAATTGCTTCCCATTCCAATCCTGAGACCCTTCCTATAGCATGAGATGTGATATCTCAATGCTTCTAATACCAAACCTGAGATCCTTCCTCTAACATGAAATGTGATATCCAACTCCTTCCCTTTCCAAACCTAAGAGCCTATCTATAGCATGAGATGTGATATCCAAGTCCTTCCCATTCCAACCCTTAGACCCTTCCAACAGCATGCAATATGATATCTCAATGATTCTAATAACAAACCTGAGACCCGTCCTATAACATGAGATGGGATATCCAACTCCTTCCCATTCCAATCCTGAGACACTTCCGATAGCAGAGATGTGATATCTCAATGTTTATACCAAACCTGAGACCCTTCCTATAACATGAGATGTGATATCCAATTCCTTCCCATTCCAAACCTGAGGCCCTTCCTATTGGATGAGATGTGATATCCAACTCCTTCCCATTCCAATCCTGAGACACTTCCGATAGCAGAGATGTGATATCTCAATGCTTATACCAAACCTGAGAACCTTCCTATGGCCTGAGATGTCATATACAACTCCTTCCCATTCCAATCCTGAGACCCTTCCTTTAGCATGAGATGTGATATCTCAATGCTTATACCAAATCTGAGACCCTTCCTATAGCATGATGTGATATCCAATTCCTTCCCATTCCAATCCTGAGACCCTTCCTATAGCATGAGATGTGATATCTCAATGCTTATACCAAACCTGAGAGCCTACCTATAGCATGAGATGTGATATCCAAGTCCATCCCATTCCAATCCTTAGACCCTTCCTACAGCATGCGATGTGATATCTCAATGATTCTAATACCAAACCAGAGACTCTTCCTATAACATTAGATGGGATATCCAACTCCTTCCCATTCCAATCCTGAGCCGCTTCCGATAGCAGAGATGTGATATCTCAATGCTTATACCAAACCTGAGACCCTTCCTATAACATGAGATGTGATATCCAACTCCTTCCCGTTCCAAACCTGAGACACTAACTATAGCATATGTGATATCCAACTCCTTCCTATTCCAAACATGAGACCCTTCCAATAGCAAGAAAGTAATATCCAACTCCTACCCATTCCAATCCTGAGACCCTTCCTATAGCAAGGGATGTGATATCCAAATCCTTCCCATTCCAATCCTGAGACCCTTCCTATAACATGAGATGTGATATCCAACTCCTTCCCATTCCAACCTGAGACACTTCCTATAGCATGAGAAGGGATATCCAACTCCTTCCCAATCCAATCCTGAGACCCTTCTGATAGCAGAGATGTGATATCTCAATGCTTATAACAAACCTGAGACCCTTCCTATGGCATGAGATGTGATATCCAACTCCTTGCCATTCAAATCCTGAGACTCTTCCTATAGCATGAGAAGGGATATCCAACTCCTTCCCAATCCAATCCTGAGACCCTTCCGATAGCAGAGACGTGATATCTCAATGCTTCTACCAAACCTGAGACCCTTCCTTTAGCATGAGATGTGATATCCAAATCCTTCACATTCCAATCCTGAGACCCTTCCTATAGCATGAGATGTGATATCTCAATGCTTCTAATACCAAACCTGAGATCCTTCCTATAACATGAGATGTGATATCCAATTCCTTCCCATTCCAAACCTGAGACCCTTCCTATTGGATGAGATGTGATATCCAACTCCTTCCCATTCCAACCCTGAGACCCTTCCGATAGCATGAGATGTGATGTCTCAATGCTTCTAATACCAAACCTGAGATCCTTCCTTATAACATGAGATGTGATATCCAACTCCTTCCATTCCAATCCTGAGACCCGTCCTATAGCATGAGATGTGATATCTCAATGCTTATACCAAACCTGAGACCCTTCCTATAGCATGAGATGTGATATCCAACTGCTTCCCATTCCAATCCTGAGACCCTTCCTATAGCATGAGATGTGATATCTCAATGCTTCTAATACCAAACCTGAGATCCTTCCTCTAACATGAAATGTGATATCCAATTCCTTCCCTTTCCAAACCTAAGAGCCTATCTATAGCATGAGATGTGATATCCAAGTCCTTCACATTCCAACCCTTAGACCCTTCCTACAGCATGCAATATGATATCTCAATGATTCTAATAACAAACCTGAGACCCGTCCTATAACATGAGATGGGATATCCAACTCCTTCCCATTCCAATCCTGAGACACTTCCGATAGCAGAGATGTGATATCTCAATGCTTATACCAAACCTGAGACCCTTCCTATAACATGAGATGTGATATCCAAATCCTTCCCGTTCCAAACCTGAGACCCTTCCTTTAGCATGAGATGTGATATCCAGCTCCTTCCCATTCCAATCCTGAGACACTTCCTATAGCATGAGATATGATATCTCAATACTTCTAATACCAAACGTGAGATCCTTCCGATAACATGAGATGTGATATCCAAATCCTTCCCCTTCCAAACCTGAGACCCTCCCTTTAGCATGTGATGTGATATCCAACTCCTTCCTATTCCAATCCTGAGACTCTTCTGATAGCATGAGATGTGATATCTCAATGCTTCTAATACCAAACCTGAGATCCTTCCGATAGCATGAGATGTGATATCTCAATGCTTCTAATACCAAACCTGAGATCCTTCCTATAACATGAGATGTGATATCCAAATCCTTCCCCTTCCAAACCTGAGACCCTCCCTTTAGCATGAGATGTGATATCCAACTCCTTCCCATTCCAATCCTGAGACCCTTCCGATATCATGAGATGTGATATCTCAATGCTTCTAATATCAAAACTGAGACCCTCCCTATAGCATGATATGTGATATCTAAGTCCTTCCCATTCCAATCCTGAGACCCTCCCTATAGCATGAGATGTGATATCCAACTCCTTCCCATTCCAATCCTGAGACCCTTCCTATAGCATGAGATATGATATCTCAATACTTCTAATACCAAACGTGAGATCCTTCCGATAACATGAGATGTGATATCCAAATCCTTCCCCTTCCAAACCTGAGACCCTCCCTTTAGCATGAGATGTGATATCCAACTCCTTCCTATTCCAATCCTGAGACTCTTCTGATAGCATGAGATGTGATATCTCAATGCTTCTAATACCAAACCTGAGATCCTTCCGATAGCATGAGATGTGATATCTCAATGCTTCTAATACCAAACCTGAGATCCTTCCTATAACATGAGATGTGATATCCAAATCCTTCCCCTTCCAAACCTGAGATCCTCCCTTTAGCATGAGATGTGATATCCAACTCCTTCCCATTCCAATCCTGAGACCCTTCCGATATCATGAGATGTGATATCTCAAAGCTTCTAATATCAAACTTGAGACCCTCCCTATAGCGTGAGATGTGATATCCAAGTCCTTCCCATTCCAATCCTGAGACCCTTCCTATAGCATGAGATGTGATATCTCAATGCTTCTAATACCAAACCTGAGACCCTTCCTATAACATGAGATGGGAATATCCAACTCCTTCCCATTCCAATCCTGAGACCCTTCCGATAGCAGAGATGTGATATCTCAATGCTTATACCAAACCTGAGATCCTTCCTATAACATGAGATGTCCTGAGACACTTCCTATAGCATGAGATGTGATATCTCACTGCTTATACCAAACCTGAGACCCTTCCCATAGCATGAGATGTGATATCCAAGTCCTTCCCATTCCAATCCTGAGACACTTCCTATAGCATGAGATGTGATATCTCAATGCTTCTAATACCAAACCTGAGACTCTTCCTATAACATGAGATGGGGAATCCAACTCCTTCCCATTCCAATCCTGAGACCCTTTTGATAGCAGAGATGTGATATCTCAATGTTTATACCAAACCTGAGACCCTTCCTACGGCATGAGTTGTCATATTCAACTCCTTCCCATTCCAATCCTGAGACCCTTCCTATAGCATGAGATGTGATATCCAACTCCTTCCCATTCCAATCCTGAGACCCTTCCTATAGCATGAGATGTGATGTCTCAATGCTTCTAATACCAAACCTGATATCCTTCCTATAACATGAGATGTGATATCCAACTCCTTCCATTCCAATCCTGAGACCCTTCCTATAGCATGAGATTTGATATCTCAATGGTTCTACCAAACCTGAGACCCTTCCTATAGCATGAGATGTGATATCCAACTCCTTCCCATTCCAATCCTGAGACCCTTCCTATAGCCTGAGATGTGATATCTCAATGCCCCTAATACCAAACCTGAGATCCTTCCTCTAACATGAAATGTGATATCCAACTCCTTCACTTTCCAAACCTGAGAGCCTATCTATAGCATGAGATGTGAGATCTAAGTCCTTCCCATTCCAATCCTTAGACCCTTCCTACATCATGCAATATGATATCTCAATGATTCTAATAAAAAACCTGAGACCCGTCCTATAACATGAGATGGGATATTCAACTCCTTCCCATTCCAATCCTGAGACACTTCCGATAGCAGAGATGTGATATCTCAATGTTTATACCAAACCTGAGACCCTTCCTATAACATGAGATGTGATATCCAACTCCTTCCCGTTCCAAACCTGAGACCCTTCCTTTAGCATGAGATGTTATATCCAGCTCCTTCCCATTCCAATCCTGAGACACTTCCGATAGCATGAGATGTGATATCTCAATGCTTCTAATATCAAAACCGAGACCCTCCCTATAGCATGATATGTGATATCTAAGTCCTTCCCATTCCAATCCTGAGAGCCTTCCTATAGCATGAGATGTGATACCTCAATGCTTCTACCAAACCTGAGACCCTTCCTTTAGCATGAGATGTGATATCCAACTCCTTCCCATTCCAATCCTGAGACCCTTCCTATAGCATGAGATGTGATATCTCAATACTTCTAATACCAAACCTGAGATCCTTCCGATAACATGAGATGTGATATCTCAATACTTCTAATACCAAACCTGAGATCCATCCTATAACATGAGATGTGATATCCAAATCCTTCCCCTTCCAAACCTGAGACCCTCCCTTTAGCATGAGATGTGATATCCAACTCCTTCCCATTCCAATCCTGAGACCCTTCTGATAGCATAAGATATATCTCAATGCTTCTATACCAAACCTGAGATCCTTCCGATAGCATGAGATGTGATATCTCAATACTTCTAATACCAAACCTGAGATCCTTCCTATAACATGAGATGTGATATCCAAATCCTTATCTTCCAAACCTGAGACCCTTCCTTTACCATGAGATGTGATATCCAACTCCTTCCCATTCCAATCCTGAGACTCTTCTGATAGCATAAGATATGATATCTCAATGCTTCTATACCAAACCTGAGATCCTTCTGATAGCATGAGATGTGATATCTCAATACTTCTAATACCAAACCTGAGATCCTACCTCTAACATGAAATGTGATATCCAACTCTTTCCCCTTGCAAACCTGAGAGCCTTCCTATAGCATGAGATGTGATATCCAAGTCCTTCCCATTCCAATCCTGAGACCCGTCCTATAACATGAGATGTGATATCCAACTCCTTCCCATTCCAACCTGAGACCCTTCCTATAGCATGAGATGGGATATCCAACTCCTTCCAAATCCAATCCTGATAACCTTCCGATAGCATGAGATGTGATATCCCAATGCTTCTACCAAACCTGAGACACATACTATGGCATGAGATGTGATATCAAACTCCTTCCCATTCTAATCCTGAGACCCTTCCTATAGCTTGAGATGGGATATCCAACTCCTTCCCATTCCAATTCTGAGACCCTTCCTATACCATGAGACTTGATATCTCAATGCTTCTAATACCAAACCTGAGACCCGTCCTATAACATGAGATGTGATATCCAAATCCTTCCCCTTCCAAACCTTAGACCCTTCCTTTATCATGAGATGTGATATCCAACTCCTTCCCATTCCAATCTTGAGACCCTTCCAATATCATGAAATGTGATATCTCAATGCTTCTAATATCAAACTTGAGACCCTCCTTATAGCATGAGATGTGATATCCAAGTCCTTCCCATTCCAATCCTGAGACCCTTCCTAAAGCATGAGATGTGATATCTCAATGCTTCTAATACCAAACCTGAGATCCTTCCTATAACATGAGATGGGAATATCCAATGTGATATCCAACTCCTTCCCATTCCAATCCTGAGACCCTTCCTATAGCATGAGATGTGATATCCAACTCCTTCCCATTCCAATCCTGAGACCCTTCCTATAGCCTGAGATGTGATATCTCAATGTTTATACCAAACCTGAGACCCTTCCTATAACATGAGATGTGATATCCAACTCCTTCCCGTTCCAAACCTGAGACCCTTCCTTTAGCATGAGATGTGATATCCAGCTCCTTCCCATTCCAATCCTGAGACACTTCCGATAGCATGAGATGTGATATCTCAATGCTTCTAATATCTAAACTGAGACCCTCCCTATAGCATGATATGTGATATCTAAGTCCTTCCCATTCCAATCCTGAGACCCTTCCTATAGCATGAGATGTGATATCTCAATGCTTAGCCTTGATTCCTGTAGTAAATTGATTTCCTTTGCAGGCCGACTCCTGTCACGAATGCCTTGTCTGCATGCATTCTCTCCTGGCCATTCTCTCACCGTGGCTATTTGCCTACCCCCTTCCTCTCTCAGTGGATGGACTTCTCCGTCCTAGCCTCCTACCACTCAACTCCGCCTACTTGGAGAATTCAACATGAACCTGTATGCTTCCTGACCTGGACTTTTACGAGATCTGCAACACTTCATGTCGCTGGCCCTACACACTGCAGGGAATACTCAGGATTTTCTGATCTCAGACCTCCCCCTCTGTAACCCTCTCAACAATCCTCTCCCGTGGTGATCAAGTTCTCATCTTCAAAGAAGGCTAACTGCCAGCTGTTCCTCCTCAGAGGAGTTCTCCCTTTCTGTCCCTGCTCCCTGCACCGTTTCGCGTTGCAAACACTCGCTTCCCTGCTCTCTTGTTTAGACGCTTTTCCTTCTCAGAGGCCTTCTTGCTTTCTGCCCTTTTCGCGTTGCAAGTACTCGCTTCCCAGCTCTCTGGTTTAGACGCGTGTTCCCTGCCTTCTCTCCTCTTCCCGCTGCCTTCAAATCAAAAAATGAGCTCCAAAAGATACACAGTGCTCAGAATGCTCTATAACACCCATTATTCAACATATAGCCGTAACCCGCTAGACGTATTGATACGTGCTGTAAACTAGCAAAAACAGCTAGAAAATGTACTTTCCTCGCGTTTTTGTAAATGCTAATTCTGATGGGTTCCCATGTATACTGTCCGTGCGTTTGTTGTCGAATGCTGAAGTTTTTAACCACTGTTCTCCCATACAAGGGGGGGGGGGGTCAACGTCTACTGCTGTTCATAGGCTGAATGTATACGGCTGAAATCTTCAAGGCATTATCAGCTTTCCTGACTGTTTTGGAACGTGTATTTGCCATCTGTTAATGCAGTCGCCCTGTGTTCATAGTCCCTTCTACTTTACAGGCTGCACTCCCCTGGTGATCACATTCTCCTCTCCAGAGCAGGCTGACTACCAGCTGCTCCTCCTCATAGGCGTTCATCCTTTCTGTCCCTGCTCCCTGCACCGTTTCGCGTTGCATGTACTCGCTTCCCAGCTCTCTGGTTTAGATGCGTGTTCCCTGCCTTCTCTCCTCTTCCTACAGCCTTCCAATGAGCTCCACAAGATACAGTGTTCAGAATGCTTTATAACACCCATTATTCAACATATAGCTGTAACCCGCTAGACGTATTGAAACGTGCTAAAAACGAGCAGAAACAGCTAGAACATGTACTTTCCTCGCGTTTTGGTAAATGCGAATTCTGGTGGATTCCCATTTTGTACTCTGTTCGTGCGTTTGTTCAGTCGAATCCTGGTCTTTTGAACCACTCTTCTCCCATACAAGGGAGGATCAAAATGTGTTGGTCACAGGCTGAATTTATACTGCTGAAATGCTCGCTTCCCTGCTCTCTGGTTTAGACGTGTGTTTGGAATGGGAAGGAGTTGGATATCACATCTCATGATAAAGGAAGGGTCTAAGGTTTGGAAGGGGAAGGATTTGGATATCACATCTCATGTTATAGGACGGGTCTCAGGTTTGGTATTAGAAGCATTGAGATATCAAGTCTCATGGTATAGGAAGGGTCTCAGAATTGGAATGGGAAGGAGTTGGATATCACATTTCAAGCTATAGGAAGGGTCTCAGGATTAGAATGGGAAGGAGTTTGATATCACATCTCATGCCATAATATGGGTCTCAGGTTTGGTAGAAGCATTGGGTTATCACATCTCATGCTATCGGAAGGGTATCGGGATTGGATTTGGAAGGAGTTGGATATCCCATCTCATGCTATAGGAAGGGTCTCAGGTTGGAATGGGAAGGAGTTGGATATCACATCTCATGTTATAGGAAGGGTCTCAGGATTGGAATGGGAAGGACTTGGATATCACATCTCATGCTATAGGAAGGCTCTCAGGTTTGCAAGGGGAAAGAGTTGGATATCACATTTCATGTTAGAGGTAGGATCTCAGGTTTGGTATTAGAAGCATTGAGATATCACATCTCATGCTATCAGAAGGATCTCAGGTTTGGTATAGAAGCATTGAGATATCATATCTTATGCTATCAGAAGAGTCTCAGGATTGGAATGGGAAGGAGTTGGATATCACATCTCATGGTAAAGGGAGGGTCTCAGGTTTGGAAGATAAGGATTTGGATATCACATCTCATGTTATAGGAAGGATCTCAGGTTTGGTATTAGAAGTATTGAGATATCACATCTCATGCTATCGGAAGGATCTCAGGTTTGGTATAGAAGCATTGAGATATCATATCTTATGCTATCAGAAGGGTCTCAGGATTGGAATGGGAAGGAGTTGGATATCACATCTCATGCTATAGGGAGGGTCTCAAGTTTGATAGAAGCATTGAGATATCACATTTCATGATATCGGAAGGGTCTCAAGATTGGAATGGGAAGGAGTTGGATATCACATCTCATGATAAAGGAAGGGTCTAAGGTTTGGAAGGGGAAGGATTTGGATATCACATCTCATGTTATAGGACGGGTCTCAGGTTTGGTATTAGAAGCATTGAGATATCAAGTCTCATGGTATAGGAAGGGTCTCAGAATTGGAATGGGAAGGAGTTGGATATCACATTTCAAGCTATAGGAAGGGTCTCAGGATTAGAATGGGAAGGAGTTTGATATCACATCTCATGCCATAATATGGGTCTCAGGTTTGGTAGAAGCATTGGGTTATCACATCTCATGCTATCGGAAGGGTATCGGGATTGGATTTGGAAGGAGTTAGATATCCCATCTCATGCTATAGGAAGGGTCTCAGGTTGGAATGGGAAGGAGTTGGATATCACATCTCATGTTATAGGAAGGGTCTCAGGATTGGAATGGGAAGGACTTGGATATCACATCTCATGCTATAGGAAGGCTCTCAGGTTTGCAAGGGGAAAGAGTTGGATATCACATTTCATGTTAGAGGTAGGATCTCAGGTTTGGTATTAGAAGTATTGAGATATCACATCTCATGCTATCAGAAGGATCTCAGGTTTGGTATAGAAGCATTGAGATATCATATCTTATGCTATCAGAAGAGTCTCAGGATTGGAATGGGAAGGAGTTGGATATCACATCTCATGGTAAAGGGAGGGTCTCAGGTTTGGAAGATAAGGATTTGGATATCACATCTCATGTTATAGGAAGGATCTCAGGTTTGGTATTAGAAGTATTGAGATATCACATCTCATGCTATCGGAAGGATCTCAGGTTTGGTATAGAAGCATTGAGATATCATATCTTATGCTATCAGAAGGGTCTCAGGATTGGAATGGGAAGGAGTTGGATATCACATCTCATGCTAATGGGAGGGTCTCAGGTTTGGAAGGGGAAGGATTTGGATATCACATCTCATGTTATAGGATGGATCTCAGGTTTGGTATTAGAAGTATTGAGATATCACATCTCATGTTATCGGAAGGATCTCAGGTTTGGTATTAGAAGTATTTAGATATCACATCTCATGCTATAGGAAGGGTCTCAGGATTGGAATGTGAATGATTTGGATATCACATCTCATGCTAAAGGAAGGGTCTCAGGTTTGGTAGAAGCATTGAGATATCACGTCGCTGCTATCGGAAGGGTCTCAGGATTGGAATGGGAAGGAGCTGGATATCACATCTCATGCTAAAGGAAGGGTCTCAGGTTTGGAACGGGAAGGAGTTGGATATCACATCTCATGTTATAGGAAGGGTCTCAGGTTTGGTATAAACATTGAGATATCACATCTCAGGCTATAGGAAGGGTCTCAGGATTGGAATGGGAAGGAGTTGGATATCACATCTCATGCTATAGGAAGGGTCTCAGGATTGGAATGGGAAGGAGTTGGATATCACATTGGATATTCCCATCTCATGTTATAGGAAGGATCTCAGGTTTGGTATTAGAAGCATTGAGATATCACATCTCATGCTATAGGAAGGGTCGCAGGATTGGAATGGGAAGGACTTGGATATCACATCTCATGCTATAAGGAGGGTCTCAAGTTTGATATTAGAAGCATTGAGATATCACATTTCATGATATCGGAAGGGTCTCAAGATTGGAATGGGAAGGAGTTGGATATCACATCTCATGATAAAGGAAGGGTCTAAGGTTTGGAAGGGGAAGGATTTGGATATCACATCTCATGTTATAGGACGGGTCTCAGGTTTGGTATTAGAAGCATTGAGATATCAAGTCTCATGGTATAGGAAGGGTCTCAGAATTGGAATGAGAAGGAGTTGGATATCACATCTCAAGCTATAGGAAGGGTCTCAGGATTAGAATGGGAAGGAGTTTGATATCACATCTCATGCCATAGTATGGGTCTCAGGTTTGGTAGAAGCATTGGGATATCACATCTCATGCTATCGGAAGGTTATCAGGATTGGATTTGGAAGGAGTTGGATATCCCATCTCATGCTATAGGAAGGGTCTCAGGTTGGAATGGGAAGGAGTTGGATATCACATCTCATGTTATAGGACGGGTCTCAGGATTGGAATGGGAAGGACTTGGATATCACATCTCATGCTATAGGAAGGCTCTCAGGTTTGCAAGGGGAAAGAGTTGGATATCACATTTCATGTTAGAGGTAGGATCTCAGGTTTGGTATTAGAAGTATTGAGATATCACATCTCATGCTATCAGAAGGATCTCAGGTTTGGTATAGAAGCATTGAGATATCATATCTTATGCTATCAGAAGAGTCTCAGGATTGGAATGGGAAGGAGTTGGATATCACATCTCATGGTAAAGGAAGGGTCTCAGGTTTGGAAGATAAGGATTTGGATATCACATCTCATGTTATAGGAAGGATCTCAGGTTTGGTATTAGAAGTATTGAGATATCACATCTCATGCTATCGGAAGGATCTCAGGTTTGGTATAGAAGCATTGAGATATATCTTATGCTATCAGAAGGGTCTCAGGATTGGAATGGGAAGGAGTTGGA
This sequence comes from Ambystoma mexicanum, assembly GCF_040938575.1. NCBI lineage: Eukaryota > Metazoa > Chordata > Amphibia > Caudata > Ambystomatidae > Ambystoma > Ambystoma mexicanum. The sequence continues at coordinate 942,532 of NW_027182447.1, forward strand.
TATCACATCTCATGCTAAAGGGAGGGTCTCAGGTTTGGAAGGGGAAGGATTTGGATATCACATCTCATGTTATAGGATGGATCTCAGGTTTGGTATTAGAAGTATTGAGATATCACATCTCATGTTATCGGAAGGATCTCAGGTTTGGTATTAGAAGTATTGAGATATCACATCTCATGCTATAGGAAGGGTCTCAGGATTGGAATGGGAAGGTTTTGGATATCACATCTCATGCTAAAGGAAGGGTCTCAGGTTTGGTAGAAGCATTGAGGTATCACATCTCATGCTATAGGAAGGCTCTCAGGATTGGAATGGGAAGGACTTAGATATCACATATCATGCTATAGGGAGGGTCTCGGTTTTGATATTAGAAGCATTGAGATATCACATCTCATGCTATCGGAAGTGTCTCAGGATTGGAATGGGAAGGAGCTGGATATAACATCTCATGCTAAAGGAAGGGTCTCAGGTTTGGAACGGGAAGGAGTTGGATATCACATCTCATGTTATAGGAAGGGTCTCAGGTTTGGTATAAACATTGAGATATCACATCTCTGCTATCGGAAGTGTCTCAGATTGGAATGGGAAGGAGTTGAATATCCCATCTCATGTTATAGGATGGGTCTCAGGTTTTTTATTAGAATCATTGAGATATCATATTGCATGATGTAGGAAGGGTCTAAGGATTGGAATGGGAAGGACTTAGATCTCACATCTCATGCTATAGATAGGCTCTCAGGTTTGGAAAGTGAAGGAGTTGGATATCACATTTCATGTTAGAGGAAGGATCTCAGGTTTGGTATTAGGGGCATTGAGATATCACATCTCAGGCTATAGGAAGGGTCTCAGGATTGGAATGGGAAGGAGTTTAATATCACATCTCATGCTATAGGAAGGGTCTCAGGTTTGGTAGAACCATTGAGATATCACATCTCATGCTATAGGAAGGGTCTCAGGATTGGAATGGAAGGAGTTGGATATCACATCTCATGTTATAGGAAGGATATCAGGTTTGGTATTAGAAGCATTGAGACATCACATCTCATGCTATAGGAAGGGTCTCAGGATTGGAATGGGAAGGAGTTGGATATCACATCTCATGCTATAGGAAGGGTCTCAGGATTGGAATGGGAAGGAGTTGAATATGACAACTCATGCCGTAGGAAGGGTCTCAGGTTTGGTATAAACATTGAGATATCACATCTCTGCTATCAAAAGGGTCTCAGGATTGGAATGGGAAGGAGTTGGATTCCCCATCTCATGTTATAGGAAGAGTCTCAGGTTTGGTATTAGAAGCATTGAGATATCACATCTCATGCTATAGGAAGTGTCTCAGGATTGGAATGGGAAGGACTTGGATATCACATCTCATGCTATGGGAAGGGTCTCAGGTTTGGTATAAGCAGTGAGATATCACATCTCATGCTATAGGAAGTGTCTCAGGACATCTCATGTTATAGGAAGGATCTCAGGTTTGGTATAAGCATTGAGATATCACATCTCTGCTATCGGAAGGGTCTCAGGATTGGAATGGGAAGGAGTTGGATATTCCCATCTCATGTTATAGGAAGGGTCTCAGGTTTGGTATTAGAAGCATTGAGATATCACATCTCATGCTATAGGAAGGGTCTCAGGATTGGAATGGGAAGGACTTGGATATCACATCTCACGCTATAGGGAGGGTCTCAAGTTTGATATTAGAAGCTTTGAGATATCACATCTCATGATATCGGAAGGGTCTCAGGATTGGAATGGGAAGGAGTTGGATATCACATCTCATGCTAAAGGGAGGGTCTCAGGTTTGGAAGGGGAAGGATTTGGATATCACATCTCATGTTATCGGAAGGATCTCACGTTTGGTATTAGAAGTATTGAGATATCATATCTCATGCTATAGGAAGGGTCTCAGGATTGGAATGGGAAGGAGTTGGATATCACATCTCATGCTATAGGGAGGGTATCAGGATTGGAATGGGAAGGACTTAGATATCACATATCATGCTATAGGGAGGGTCTCAGTTTTGATATTAGAAGCATTGAGATATCACATCTCATGCTATCGGAAGTGTCTCAGGATTGGAATGGGAAGGAGCTGGATATCACATCTCATGCTAAAGGAAGGGTCTCAGGTTTGGAACGGGAAGGATTTGGATATCACATCTCATGTTATAGGAAGGGTCTCAGGTTTGGTATAAGCATTGAGATATCACATCTCTGCTATCGGAAGTGTCTCAGGATTGGAATGGGAAGGAGTTGGATATCCCATCTCATGTTATAGGACGGGTCTCAGGTTTGTTATTAGAATCATTGAGATATCATATTGCATGCTGTAGGAAGGGTCTAAGGGTTGGAATGTGAAGGACTTGGATATCACATCTCATGCTATAGATAGGCTCTTAGGTTTGGAAAGGGAAGGAATTGGATATCACATTTCATGTTAGAGGAAGGATCTCAGGTTTGGTATTAGAAGCATTGAGATATCACATCTCATGCTATAGGAAGGGTCTCAGGATTGGAATGGGAAGCAGTTGGATATCACATCTCATGCTATAGGAAGGGTCTCAGGTTTGGTATAAGCATTGAGATATCACATCTCATGCTATAGGACGGGTCTCAGGATTGGAATGGAAGGAGTTGGATATCACATCTCATGTTATAAGGAAGGATCTCAGGTTTGGTATTAGAAGCATTGAGACATCACATCTCATGCTATAGGAAGGGTCTCAGGGTTGGAATGGGAAGGAGTTGGATATCACATCTCATCCAATAGGAAGGGTCTCAGGTTTGGAATGGGAAGGAATTGGATATCACATCTCATGTTATAGGAAGGATCTCAGGTTTGGTATTAGAAGCATTGAGATATCACATCTCATGCTATAGGAAGGGTCTCAGGATTGGAATGTGAAGGATTTGGATATCACATCTCATGCTAAAGGAAGGGTCTCAGGTTTGGTAGAAGCATTGAGATATCACGTCTCTGCTATCGGAAGGGTCTCAGGATTGGATTGGGAAGGAGTTGGATATCCCTTCTCATGCTATAGGAAGAGTCTCAGGATTTGAATGGCAAGGAGTTGGATATCACATCTCATGCCATAGGAAGGGTCTCAGGTTTGTTATAAGCATTGAGATATCACATCTCTGCTATCGGCAGGGTCTCAGGATTGGATTGGGAAGGAGTTGGATATCCCTTCTCATGCTATAGGAAGTGTCTCAGGTTGGAATGGGAAGGAGTTGGATATCACATCTCACGTTATAGGAAGGGTCTCAGGATTGGAATGGGAAGGATTTGGATATCACATCCCTTGCTATAGGAAGGGTCTCAGGATTGGAATGGGTAGGAGTTGGATATTACTTTCTTGCTATTGGAAGGGTCTCATGTTTGGAATGGGAAGGAGTTGGATATCACATATGCTATAGTTAGTGTCTCAGGTTTGGAACGGGAAGGAGTTGGATATCACATCTCATGTTATAGGAAGGGTCTCAGGTTTGGTATAAGCATTGAGATATCACATCTCTGCTATCGGAAGCGGCTCAGGATTGGAATGGGAAGGAGTTGGATATCCCATCTAATGTTATAGGAAGAGTCTCTGGTTTGGTATTAGAATCATTGAGATATCACATCGCATGCTGTAGGAAGGGTCTAAGGATTGGAATGGGATGGACTTGGATATCACATCTCATGCTATAGGTAGGCTCTCAGGTTTGGTATAAGCATTGAGATATCACATCTCATGCTATAGGAAGGGTCTCAGGATTGGAATGGGAAGGAATTGGATATCACATCATGCTATAGGAAGGGTCTCAGATTTGGTATAAGCATTGAGATATCACATCTCATGCTAAAGGAAGGGTCTCAGGATTGGAATGGGAAAGAGTTGTATATGACATCTCAGGCCATAGGAAGGTTCTCAGGTTTGGTATAAGCATTGAGATATCACATCTCTGCTATCGGAAGTGTCTCAGGATTGGAATGGGAAGGAGTTGGATATCCCATCTCATGTTATAGGACGGGTCTCAGGTTTGTTATTAGAATCATTGAGATATCATATTGCATGCTGTTGGAAGGGTCTAAGGGTTGGAATGGGAAGGACTTGGATATCACATCTCATGCTATAGATAGGCTCTTAGGTTTGGAAAGGGAAGGAGTTGGATATCACATTTCATGTTAGAGGAAGGATCTCAGGTTTGGTATTAGAAGCATTGAGATATCACATCTCATGCTATAGGAAGGGTCTCAGGATTGGAATGGGAAGCAATTGGATATCACATCTCATGCTATAGGAAGGGTCTCAGGTTTGGTATAAGCATTGAGATATCACATCTCATGCTATAGGACGGGTCTCAGGATTGGAATGGAAGGAGTTGGATATCACATCTCATGTTATAGGAAGGATCTCAGGTTTGGTATTAGAAGCATTGAGACATCACATCTCATGCTATAGGAAGGGTCTCAGGGTTGGAATGGGAAGGAGTTGGATATCACATCTCATCCAATAGGAAGGGCCTCAGGTTTGGAATGGGAAGGAATTGGATATCACATCTCATGTTATAGGAAGGATCTCAGGTTTGGTATTAGAAGCATTGAGATATCACATCTCATGCTATAGGAAGGGTCTCAGGATTGGAATGTGAAGGATTTGGATATCACATCTCATGCTAAAGGAAGGGTCTCAGGTTTGGTAGAAGCATTGAGATATCACGCCTCTTCTATCGGAAGGGTCTCAGGATTGGATTGGGAAGGAGTTGGATATCACATCTCATGCCATAGGAAGGGTCTCAGGTTTGGTATAAGCATTGAGATATCACATCTCTGCTATCGGAAGGGTCTCAGGTTTGGATTGGGAAGGAGTTGGATATCCCTTCTCATGCTATAGGAAGTGTCTCAGGTTGGAATGGGAAGGAGTTGGATATCACATCTCATTCATGTTATAGGAAGGGTCTCAGGATTGGAATGGGAAGGATTTGGATATCACATCTCTTGCTATAGGAAGGGTCTCAGGATTGGAATGGGTAGGAGTTGGATATTACTTTCTTGCTATAGGAGGGGTCTCATGTTTGGAATGGGAAGGAGTTGGATATCACATATGCTATAGTTAGTGTCTCAGGTTTGCAACGGGAAGGAGTTGGATATCACATCTCATGTTATAGGAAGGGTCTCAGGTTTGGTATAAGCATTGAGATATCACATCTCTGCTATCGGAAGCGACTCAGGATTGGAATGGGAAGGAGTTGGATATCCCATCTCATGTTATAGGAAGAGTCTCTGGTTTGGTATTAGAATCATTGAGATATCACATCGCATGCTGTAGGAAGGGTCTAAGGATTGGAATGGGATGGACTTGGATATCACATCTCATGCTATAGGTAGGCTCTCAGGTGGTTTGGTATAAGCATTGAGATATCACATCTCATGCTATAGGAAGGGTCTCAGGATTGGAATGGGAAGGAATTGGATATCACATCTCATGCTATAGGAAGGGTCTCAGATTTGGTATAAGCATTGAGATATCACATCTCATGCTAAAGGAAGGGTCTCAGGATTGGAATGGGAAGGAGTTGTATATGACATCTCAGGCCATAGGAAGGTTCTCAGGTTTGGTATAAGCATTGAGATATCACATCTCTGCTATCGGAAGGGTCTCAGGATTGGAATGGGAAGGAGTTGGATATCCCATCTCATGTTATAGGAAGGGTCTCAGGTTTGGTATTAGAAGCATAGAGATATCACATCTCATGCTATAGGAAGGGTCTCAGGATTTGAATGGCAAGGAGTTGGATATCACATCTCATGCCATAGGAAGGGTCTCAGGTTTGGTATAAGCATTGAGATATCACATCTCTGCTATCGGAAGGGTCTCAGGATTGGATTGGGAAGGAGTTGGATATCCCTTCTCATGCTATAGGAAGTGTCTCAGGTTGGAATGGGAAGGAGTTGGATATCACATCTCATGTTATAGGAAGGGTCTCAGGATTGGAATGGGAAGGATTTGGATATCACATCTCTTGCTATAGGAAGGGTCTCAGGATTGGAATGGGTAGGAGTTGGATATTACTTTCTTGCTATAGGAAGGGTCTCATGTTTGGAATGGGAAGGAGTTGGATATCACATATGCTATAGTTAGTGTCTCAGGTTTGGAATGGGATGGACTTGGATATCACATCTCATGCTATAGGAAGGGTCTCAGATTTGGTATAAGCATTGAGATATCACATCTCATGCTAAAGGAAGGGTCTCAGGATTGGAATGGGAAGGAGTTGTATATGACATCTCAGGCCATAGGAAGGTTCTCAGGTTTGGTATAAGCATTGAGATATCACATCTCTGCTATCGGAAGGGTCTCAGGATTGGAATGGGAAGGAGTTGGATATCCCATCTCATGTTATAGGAAGGGTCTCAGGTTTGGTATTAGAAGCATTGAGATATCACATCTCATGCTATAGGAAGGGTCTCAGGATTGGAATGTGAAGGATTTGGATATTACATCTCATGCTAAAGGAAGGGTCTCAGGTTTGGTAGAAGCATTGAGATATCACGTCTCTGCTATCGGAAGGGTCTCAGGATTGGATTGGGAAGGAGTTGGATATCCCTTCTCATGCTATAGGAAGGGTCTCAGGATTTGAATGGCAAGGAGTTGGATATCACATCTCATGCCATAGGAAGGGTCTCAGGTTTGGTATAAGCATTGAGATATCACATCTCTGCTATTGGAAGGGTCTTAGGATTGGATTGGGAAGGAGTTGGATATCCCTTCTCATGCTATAGGAAGTGTCTCAGGTTGGAATGGGAAGGAGTTGGATATCACATCTCATGTTATAGGAAGGGTCTCAGGATTGGAATGGGAAGGATTTGGATATCACATCTCTTGCTATAGGAAGGGTCTCAGGATTGGAATGGGTAGGAGTTGGATATTACTTTCTTGCTATAGGAAGGGTCTCATGTTTGGAATGGGAAGGATTTGGATACCACATATGCTATAGTTAGTGTCTCAGGTTTGGAACGGGAAGGAGTTGGATATCACATCTCATGTTATAGGAAGGGTCTCAGGTTTGGTATAAGCATTGAGATATCACATCTCTGCTATCGGAAGCGGCTCAGGATTGGAATGGGAAGGAGTTGGATATCCCATCTCATGTTATAGTAAGAGTCTCTGGTTTGGTATTAGAATCATTGAGATATCACATCGCATGCTGTAGGAAGGGTCTAAGGATTGGAATGGGATGGACTTGGATATCACATCTCATGCTATAGGAAGGGTCTCAGATTTGGTATAAGCATTGAGATATCACATTTCATGCTAAAGGAAGGGTCTCAGGATTGTATGCTCTCAGGTTTGGTATAAGCATTGAGATATCACATCTCATGCTATAGGAAGGGTCTCAGGATTGGAATGGGAAGGATTTGGATATCACATCTCATGCTATAGGAAGGGTCTCAGATTTGGTATAAGCATTGAGATATCACATCTCATGCTAAAGGAAGGGTCTCAGGATTGGAATGGGAAGGAGTTGTATATGACATCTCATGCCATAGGAAGGGTCTCAGGTTTGGTATAAGCATTGAGATATCACATCTCTGCTATCGGAAGGGTCTCAGGATTGGAATGGGAAGGAGTTGGATATCCCATCTCATGTTATAGGAAGGGTCTCAGGTTTGGTATTAGAAGTATAGAGATATCACATCTCATGCTATAGGAAGGGTCTCAGGATTGGAATGGGAAGGACTTGGATGTCACATCTCATGCTATAGGGAGGGTCTCAAGTTTGATATTAGAAGCATTGAGATAACAAATCTCATGATATCGGAAGGGTCTCAGGATTGGAATGGGAAGGAGTTGGATACCACATCTCATGATAAAGGAAGGGTCTAAGGTTTGGAAGGGGAAGGATTTGGATATCACATCTCATGTTATAGGACGGGTCTCAGGTTTGGTATTAGAAGCATTGAGATATCAAGTCTCATGGTATAAGAAGGGTCTCAGAATTGGAATGGGAAGGAGTTGGATATCACACCTCAAGCTATAGGAAGGGTCTCAGGATTGGAATGGGAAGGAGTTTGATATCACATCTCATGCCATAGTATGGGTCTCAGGTTTGGTACAAGCATTGGGACATCACATCTCATGCTATCGGAAGGGTATCAGTATTGGATTTGGAAGAAGTTGGATATCCCATCTCATGCTATAGGAAGGGTCTCAGGTTGGAATGGGAAGGAGTTGGATATCACATTTCATGTTATAGGAAGGGTCTCAGGATTGGAATGGGAAGGACTTGGATATCATATCTCATGCTATAGGACGGGTCTCAGGTTTGTTATTAGAATCATTGAGATATCATATTGCATGCTGTAGGAAGGGTCTAAGGTTTGGAAAGGGAAGGAGTTGGATATCACATTTCATGTTAGAGGAAGGATCTCAGGTTTGGTATTAGAAGCATTGAGATATCACATCTCATGCTATAGGAAGGGTCTCAGGATTGGAATGGGAAGTAGTTGGATATCACATCTCATGCTATAGGAAGGGTCTCAGGTTTGGTATAAGCATTGAGATATCACATCTCATGCTATAGGACGGGTCTCAGGATTGGAATGGAAGGAGTTGGATATCACATCTCATGTTATAGGAAGGATCTCAGGTTTGGTATTAGAAGCATTGAGACATCACATCTCATGCTATAGGAAGGGTCTCAGGGTTGGAATGGGAAGGAGCTGGATATCGCATTTCATCCAATAGGAAGGGTCTCAGGTTTGGAATGGGAAGGAATTGGATATCACATCTCATGTTATAGGAAGGATCTCAGGTTTGGTATTAGAAGCATTGAGATATCACATCTCATGCTATAGGAAGGGTCTCAGGATTGGAATGTGAAGGATTTGGATATCACATCTCATGCTAAAGGAAGGGTCTCAGGTTTGGTAGAAGCATTGAGATATCAGATCTCTGCTATCGGAAGGGTCTCAGGATTGGATTGGGAAGGAGTTGGATATCCCTTCTCATGCTATAGGAAGGGTCTCAGGATTTGAATGGGAAGGAGTTGGATATCACATCTCATGTTATTGGAAGGGTCTCAGGATTGGAATGGGAAGGATTTGGATATTACTTTCTTGCTATAGGAAGGGTCTCATGTTTGGAATGGGAAGGAGTTGGATATCACATATGCTATAGTTAGTGTCTCAGGTTTGGAACGGGAAGGAGTTGGATATCACATCTCATGTTATAGGAAGGGTCTCATGTTTGGTATAAGCATTGAGATATCACATCTCTGCTATCGGAAGCGGCTCAGGATTGGAATGGGAAGGAGTTGGATATCCCATCTCATGTTATAGTAAGAGTCTCTGGTTTGGTATTAGAATCATTGAGATATCACATCGCATGCTGTAGGAAGGGTCTAAGGATTGGAATGGGATGGACTTGGATATCACATCTCATGCTATAGGTAGGCTCTCAGGTTTGATATAAGCATTGAGATATCACATCTCATGCTATAGGAAGGGTCTCAGGATTGGAATGGGAAGGATTTGGATATCACATCTCATGCTATAGGAAGGGTCTCAGATTTGGTATAAGCATTGAGATATCACATCTCATGCTAAAGGAAGGGTCTCAGGATTGGAATGGGAAGGAGTTGTATATGACATCTCAGGCCATAGGAAGGGTCTCATGTTTGGTATAAGCATTGAGATATCACATCTCTGCTATCGGAAGGGTCTCAGGATTGGAATGGGATGGAGTTGGATATCCCATCTCATGTTATAGGAAGGGTCTCAGGTTTGGTATTAGAAGCATAGAGATATCACATCTCATGCTATAGGAAGGGTCTCAGGATTGGAATGGGAAGGACTTGGATGTCACATCTCATGCTATAGGGAGGGTCTCAAGTTTGATATTAGAAGCATTGAGATAACAAATCTCATGATATCGGAAGGGTCTCAGGATTGGAATGGGAAGGAGTTGGATACCACATCTCATGATAAAGGAAGGGTCTAAGGTTTGGAAGGGGAAGGATTTGGATATCACATCTCATGCCATAGTATGGGTCTCAGGTTTGGTAGAAGCATTGGGATATCACATCTCATGCTATCGGAAGGGTATCAGTATTGGATTTGGAAGAAGTTGGATATCCCATCTCATGCTATAGGAAGGGTCTCAGGTTGGAATGGGAAGGAGTTGGATATCACATTTCATGTTATAGGAAGGGTCTCAGGATTGGAATGGGAAGGACTTGGATATCATATCTCATGATATAGGACAGGTCTCAGGTTTGTTATTAGAATCATTGAGATATCATATTGCATGCTGTAGGAAGGGTCTAAGGATTGGAACGGGAAGGACTTGGATATCACATCTCATGCTATAGATAGGCTCTTAGGTTTGGAAAGGGAAGGAGTTGGATATCACATTTCATGTTAGAGGAAGGATCTCAGGTTTGGTATTAGAAGCATTGAGATATCACATCTCATGCTATAGGAAGGGTCTCAGGATTGGAATGGGAAGTAGTTGGATATCACATCTCATGCTATAGGAAGGGTCTCAGGTTTGGTATAAGCATTGAGATATCACATCTCATGCTATAGGACGGGTCTCAGGATTGGAATGGAAGGAGTTGGATATCACATCTCATGTTATAGGAAGGATCTCAGGTTTGGTATTAGAAGCATTGAGACATCACATCTCATGCTATAGGAAGGGTCTCAGGGTTGGAATGGGAAGGAGTTGGATATCACATCTCATCCAATAGGAAGGGTCTCAGGTTTGGAATGGGAAGGAATTGGATATCACATCTCATGTTATAGGAAGGATCTCAGGTTTGGTATTAGAAGCATTGAGATATCACATCTCATGCTATAGGAAGGGTCTCAGGATTGGAATGTGAAGGATTTGGATATCACATCTCATGCTAAAGGAAGGGTCTCAGGATTGGTAGAAGCATTGAGATATCACGTCTCTGCTATCGGAGGGGTCTCAGGATTGGATTGGGAAGGAGTTGGATATCCCTTCTCATGCTATAGGAAGGGTCTCAGGATTTGAATGGCAAGGAGTTGGATATCACATCTCATGCCATAGGAAGGGTCTCAGGTTTGGTATAAGCATTGAGATATCACATCTCTGCTATCGGAAGGGTCTCAGGATTGGAATGGGAAGGAGTTGGATATTCCCATCTCATGTTATAGGAAGGGTCTCAGGTTTGGTATTAGAAGCATTGAGATATCACATCTCATGCTATAGGAAGGGTCTCAGGATTGGAATGGGAAGGACTTGGATATCACATCTCATGCTATAGGGAGGGTCTCAAGTTTGATATTAGAAGCTTTGAGATATCACATCTCATGATATCGGAAGGGTCTCAGGATTGGAATGGGAAGGAGTTGGATATCACATCTCATGATAAAGGAAGGGGCTAAGGTTTGGAAGGGGAAGGATTTGGATATCACATCTCATGTTATATTACGGGTCTCAGGTTTGGTATTAGAAGCATTGAGATATCAAGTCTCAGAGTATAGGAAGGGTCTCAGAATTGGAATGGGAAGGAGTTGGATATCACATCTCAAGCTATAGGAAGGGTCTCAGGATTGGAATGGGAAGGACTTGGATATCACATCTCATGCTATAGGAAGGCTCTCAGGTTTGGAAGGGGAAAGAGTTGGATATCACATTTCATGTTAGAGGTAGGATCTCAGGTTTGGTATTAGAGGCATTGAGATATCACATCTCATGCTATAGGAAGGGTCTCAGGATTGGAATGTGAAGGATTTGGATATCACATCTCATGCTAAAGGAAGGGTCTCAGGTTTGGTAGAAGCATTGAGATATCAGATCTCTGCTATCGGAAGGGTCTCAGGATTGGATTGGGAAGGAGTTGGATATCCCTTCTCATGCTATAGGAAGGGTCTCAGGATTTGAATGGGAAGGAGTTGGATATCACATCTCATGTTATAGGAAGGGTCTCAGGATTGGAATGGGAAGGATTTGGATATTACTTTCTTGCTATAGGAAGGGTCTCATGTTTGGAATGGGAAGGAGTTGGATATCACATATGCTATAGTTAGTGTCTCAGGTTTGGAACGGGAAGGAGTTGGATATCACATCTCATGTTATAGGAAGGGTCTCATGTTTGGTATAAGCATTGAGATATCACATCTCTGCTATCGGAAGCGGCTCAGGATTGGAATGGGAAGGAGTTGGATATCCCATCTCATGTTATAGTAAGAGTCTCTGGTTTGGTATTAGAATCATTGAGATATCACATCGCATGCTGTAGGAAGGGTCTAAGGATTGGAATGGGATGGACTTGGATATCACATCTCATGCTATAGGTAGGCTCTCAGGTTTGATATAAGCATTGAGATATCACATCTCATGCTATAGGAAGGGTTTCAGGATTGGAATGGGAAGGATTTGGATATCACATCTCATGCTATAGGAAGGGTCTCAGATTTGGTATAAGCATTGAGATATCACATCTCATGCTAAAGGAAGGGTCTCAGGATTGGAATGGGAAGGAGTTGTATATGACATCTCAGGCCATAGGAAGGGTCTCATGTTTGGTATAAGCATTGAGATATCACATCTCTGCTATCGGAAGGGTCTCAGGATTGGAATGGGAAGGAGTTGGATATCCCATCTCATGTTATAGGAAGGGTCTCAGGTTTGGTATTAGAAGCATAGAGATATCACATCTCATGCTATAGGAAGGGTCTCAGGATTGGAATGGGAAGGACTTGGATGTCACATCTCATGCTATAGGGAGGGTCTCAAGTTTGATATTAGAAGCATTGAGATAACAAATCTCATGATATCGGAAGGGTCTCAGGATTGGAATGGGAAGGAGTTGGATACCACATCTCATGATAAAGGAAGGGTCTAAGGTTTGGAAGGGGAAGGATTTGGATATCACATCTCATGTTATAGGACGGGTCTCAGGTTTGGTATTAGAAGCATTGAGATATCAAGTCTCATGGTATAAGAAGGGTCTCAGAATTGGAATGGGAAGGAGTTGGATATCACACCTCAAGCTATAGGAAGGGTCTCAGGATTGGAATGGGAAGGAGTTTGATATCACATCTCATGCCATAGTATGGGTCTCAGGTTTGGTAGAAGCATTGGGATATCACATCTCATGCTATCGGAAGGGTATCAGTATTGGATTTGGAAGAAGTTGGATATCCCATCTCATGCTATAGGAAGGGTCTCAGGTTGGAATGGGAAGGAGTTGGATATCACATTTCATGTTATAGGAAGGGTCTCAGGATTGGAATGGGAAGGACTTGGATATCATATCTCATGCTACAGGACAGGTCTCAGGTTTGTTATTAGAATCATTGAGATATCATATTGCATGCTGTAGGAAGGGTCTAAGGATTGGAACGGGAAGGACTTGGATATCACATCTCATGCTATAGATAGGCTCTTAGGTTTGGAAAGGGAAGGAGTTGGATATCACATTTCATGTTAGAGGAAGGATCTCAGGTTTGGTATTAGAAGCATTGAGATATCACATCTCATGCTATAGGAAGGGTCTCAGGATTGGAATGGGAAGTAGTTGGATATCACATCTCATGCTATAGGAAGGGTCTCAGGTTTGGTATAAGCATTGAGATATCACATCTCATGCTATAGGACGGGTCTCAGTATTGGAATGGAAGGAGTTGGATATCACATCTCATGTTATAGGAAGGATCTCAGGTTTGGTATTAGAAGCATTGAGACATCACATCTCATGCTATAGGAAGGGTCTCAGGGTTGGAATGGGAAGGAGTTGGATATCACATCTCATCCAATAGGAAGGGTCTCAGGTTTGGAATGGGAAGGAATTGGATATCACATCTCATGTTATAGGAAGGATCTCAGGTTTGGTATTAGAAGCATTGAGATATCACATCTCATGCTATAGGAAGGGTCTCAGGATTGGAATGTGAAGGATTTGGATATCACATCTCATGCTAAAGGAAGGGTCTCAGGATTGGTAGAAGCATTGAGATATCACGTCTCTGCTATCGGAGGGGTCTCAGGATTGGATTGGGAAGGAGTTGGATATCCCTTCTCATGCTATAGGAAGGGTCTCAGGATTTGAATGGCAAGGAGGTGGATATCACATCTCATGCCATAGGAAGGGTCTCAGGTTTGGTATAAGCATTGAGATATCACATCTCTGCTATCGGAAGGGTCTCAGGATTGGAATGGGAAGGAGTTGGATATTCCCATCTCATGATATCGGAAGGGTCTCAGGATTGGAATGGGAAGGAGTTGGATATCACATCTCATGATAAAGGAAGGGTCTAAGGTTTGGAAGGGGAAGGATTTGGATATCACATCTCATGTTATATTACGGGTCTCAGGTTTGGTATTAGAAGCATTGAGATATCAAGTCTCAGAGTATAGGAAGGGTCTCAGAATTGGAATGGGAAGGAGTTGGATATCACATCTCAAGCTATAGGAAGGGTCTCAGGATTGGAATGGGAAGGACTTGGATATCACATCTCATGCTATAGGAAGGCTCTCAGGTTTGGAAGGGGAAAGAGTTGGATATCACATTTCATGTTAGAGGTAGGATCTCAGGTTTGGTATTAGAGGCATTGAGATATCACATCTCATGCTATCAGAAGGGTCTCAGGAATGGAATGGGAAGGAGTTGGATATCACATCTCATGCTAAAGGGAGGGTCTCAGGTTTGGAAGGGGAAGGATTTGGATATCACATCTCATGTTATAGGAAGGATCTCAGGTTTGGTATTAGAACCATTGAGATATCACATCTCATGCTATCGGAAGGATCTCAGGTTTGGTATTAGAAGCATTGAGATATCACATCTCATGCTATCAGAAGGGTCTCAGGATTGGAATGGGAAGGAGTTGGATATCACATCTCATGCTAAAGGGAGGGTCTCAGGTTTGGAAGGGGAAGGATTTGGATATCACATCTCATGTTATCGGAAGGATCTCACGTTTGGTATTAGAAGTATTGAGATATCATATCTCATGCTATAGGAAGGGTCTCAGGATTGGAATGGGAAGGACTTAGATATCACATATCATGCTAGAGGGAGGGTCTCAGTTTTGATATTAGAAGCATTGAGATATCACATCTCATGCTATCGGAAGTGTCTCAGGATTGGAATGGGAAGGAGCTGGATATCACATCTCATGCTAAAGGAAGGGTCTCAGGTTTGGAACGGGAAGGATTTGGATATCACATCTCATGTTATAGGAAGGGTCTCAGGTTTGGTATAAGCATTGAGATATCACATCTCTGCTATCGGAAGTGTCTCAGGATTGGAATGGGAAGGAGTTGGATATCCCATCTCATGTTATAGGACGGGTCTCAGGTTTGTTATTAGAATCATTGAGATATCATATTGCATGCTGTAGGAAGGGTCTAAGGGTTGGAATGGGAAGGACTTGGATATCACATCTCATGCTATAGATAGGCTCTTAGGTTTGGAAAGGGAAGGAGTTGGATATCACATTTCATGTTAGAGGAAGGATCTCAGGTTTGGTATTAGAAGCATTGAGACATCACATCTCATGCTATAGGAAGGGTCTCAGGATTGGAATGGGAAGTAGTTGGATATCACATCTCATGCTATAGGAAGTGTCTCAGGTTTGGTATAAGCATTGAGATATCACATCTCATGCTATAGGACGGGTCTCAGGATTGGAATGGAAGGAGTTGGATATCACATCTCATGTTATAGGAAGGATCTCAGGTTTGGTATTAGAAGCATTGAGACATCACATCTCATGCTATAGGAAGGGTCTCAGGGTTGGAATGGGAAGGAGTTGGATATCACATCTCATCCAATAGGAAGGGTCTCAGGTTTGGAATGGGAAGGAATTGGATATCACATCTCATGTTATAGGAAGGATCTCAGGTTTGGTATTAGAAGCATTGAGATATCACATCTCATGCTATAGGAAGGGTCTCAGGATTGGAATGTGAAGGATTTGGATATCACATCTCATGCTAAAGGAAGGGTCTCAGGTTTGGTAGAAGCATTGAGATATCACGTCTCTGCTATCGGAAGGGTCTCAGGATTGGATTGGGAAGGAGTTGGATATCCCTTCTCATGCTATAGGAAGGGTCTCAGGATTTGAATGGCAAGGAGTTGGATATCACATCTCATGCCATAGGAAGGGTCTCAGGTTTGGTATAAGCATTGAGATATCACATCTCTGCTATTGGAAGGGTCTCAGGATTGGATTGGGAAGGAGTTGGATATCCCTTCTCATGCTATAGGAAGTGTCTCAGGTTGGAATGGGAAGGAGTTGGATATCACATCTCATGTTATAGGAAGGGTCTCAGGATTGGAATGGGAAGGATTTGGATATCACATCTCTTGCTATAGGAAGGGTCTCAGGATTGGAATGGGTAGGAGTTGGATATTACTTTCTTGCTATAGGAAGGGTCTCATGTTTGGAATGGGAATGAGTTGGATATCACATATGCTATAGTTAGTGTCTCAGGTTTGGAACGGGAAGGAGTTGGATATCACATCTCATGTTATAGGAAGGGTCTCAGGTTTGTTATAAGCATTGAGATATCACATCTCTGCTATCGGAAGCGGCTCAGGATTGGAATGGGAAGGAGTTGGATATCCCATCTCATGTTATAGTAAGAGTCTCTGGTTTGGTATTAGAATCATTGAGATATCACATTGCATGCTGTAGGAAGGGTCTAAGGATTGGAATGGGATGGACTTGGATATCACATCTCATGCTATAGGTAGGCTCTCAGGTTTGATATAAGCATTGAGATATCACATCTCATGCTATAGGAAGGGTCTCAGGATTGGAATGGGAAGGATTTGGATATCACATCTCATGCTATAGGAAGGGTCTCAGATTTGGTATAAGCATTGAGATATCACATCTCATGCTAAAGGAAGGGTCTCAGGATTGGAATGGGAAGGAGTTGTATATGACATCTCAGGCCATAGGAAGGGTCTCATGTTTGGTATAAGCATTGAGATATCACATCTCTGCTATCGGAAGGGTCTCAGGATTGGAATGGGAAGGAGTTGGATATCCCATCTCATGTTATAGGAAGGGTCTCAGGTTTGGTATTAGAAGCATAGAGATATCACATCTCATGCTATAGGAAGGGTCTCAGGATTGGAATGGGAAGGACTTGGATGTCACATCTCATGCTATAGGGAGGGTCTCAAGTTTGATATTAGAAGCATTGAGATAACAAATCTCTTGATATCGGAAGGGTCTCAGGATTGGAATGGGAAGGAGTTGGATACCACATCTCATGATAAAGGAAGGGTCTAAGGTTTGGAAGGGGAAGGATTTGGATATCACATCTCATGTTATAGGACGGGTCTCAGGTTTGGTATTAGAAGCATTGAGATATCAAGTCTCATGGTATAAGAAGGGTCTCAGAATTGGAATGGGAAGGAGTTGGATATCACACCTCAAGCTATAGGAAGGGTCTCAGGATTGGAATGGGAAGGAGTTTGATATCACATCTCATGCCATAGTATGGGTCTCAGGTTTGGTAGAAGCATTGGGATATCACATCTCATGCTATCGGAAGGGTATCAGTATTGGATTTGGAAGAAGTTGGATATCCCATCTCATGCTATAGGAAGGGTCTCAGGTTGGAATGGGAAGGAGTTGGATATCACATTTCATGTTATAGGAAGGGTCTCAGGATTGGAATGGGAAGGACTTGGATATCATATCTCATGCTATAGGACAGGTCTCAGGTTTGTTATTAGAATCATTGAGATATCATATTGCATGCTGTAGGAAGGGTCTAAGGATTGGAACGGGAAGGACTTGGATATCACATCTCATGCTATAGATAGGCTCTTAGGTTTGGAAAGGGAAGGAGTTGGATATCACATTTCATGTTAGAGGAAGGAGCTCAGGTTTGGTATTAGAAGCATTGAGATATCACATCTCATGCTATAGGAAGGGACTCAGGATTGGAATGGGAAGTAGTTGGATATCACATCTCATGCTATAGGAAGGGTCTCAGGTTTGGTATAAGCATTGAGATATCACATCTCATGCTATAGGACGGGTCTCAGGATTGGAATGGAAGGAGTTGGATATCACATCTCATGTTATAGGAAGGATCTCAGGTTTGGTATTAGAAGCATTGAGACATCACATCTCATGCTATAGGAAGGGTCTCAGGGTTGGAATGGGAAGGAGTTGGATATCACATCTCATCCAATAGGAAGGGTCTCAGGTTTGGAATGGGAAGGAATTGGATATCACATCTCATGTTATAGGAAGGATCTCAGGTTTGGTATTAGAAGCATTGAGATATCACATCTCATGCTATAGGAAGGGTCTCAGGATTGGAATGTGAAGGATTTGGATATCACATCTCATGCTAAAGGAAGGGTCTCAGGATTGGTAGAAGCATTGAGATATCACGTCTCTGCTATCGGAGGGGTCTCAGGATTGGATTGGGAAGGAGTTGGATATCCCTTCTCATGCTATAGGAAGGGTCTCAGGATTTGAATGGCAAGGAGTTGGATATCACATCTCATGCCATAGGAAGGGTCTCAGGTTTGGAAGGGTCTCAGGATTTGAATGGCAAGGAGTTGGATATCATATCTCATGCTATAGGAAGGGTCTCAGGATTGGAATGGGGAGGACTTGGATGTCACATCTCATGCTATAGGGAGGGTCTCAAGTTTGATATTAGAAGCATTGAGATAACAAATCTCATGATATCGGAAGGGTCTCAGGATTGGAATGGGAAGGAGTTGGATATCATATCTCATGATAATGGAAGGGTCTAAGGTTTGGAAGGGGAAAGATTTGGATATCACATCTCATGTTATAGGACGGGTCTCAGGTTTGGTATTAGAAGCATTGAGATATCAAGTCTCATGGCATAGGTAGGGTCTCAGAATTGGAATGGCAAGGAGTTGGATATCACATCTCAAGCTATAGGAAGAGTCTCAGGATTGGAATGGGAATGAGTTTGATATCACATCTCATGCCATAGTATGGGTCTCAGGTTTGGTAGAAGCATTGGGATATCACATCACATGCTATTGGAAGGGTATCAGTATTGGATTTGGAAGGAGTTGAATATCCCATCTCATGCTATAGTATGGGTCTCAGGTTTGGTAGAAGCATTGGGATATCACATCTCATGCTATTGGAAGGGTATCAGTATTGGATTTGGAAGGAGTTGGATATCCCATCTCATGCTATAGGAAGGGTCTCAGATTTGGTATAAGCATTGAGATATCACATCTCATGCTATAGGAAGGGTCTCAGGATTGGATTGGGAAGGAGTTGTATATGACATCTCAGGCCATAGGAAGGGTCTCAGGATTGGTATAAGCATTGAGATATCACATCTCTGCTATCGGAAGGGTCTCAAAATTGGAATGGGAAGGAGTTGGATATCCCATCTCATGTTATAGGAAGAGTCTCAGGTTTGGTATTAGAAGCATTGAGATATCACATCTCATGCTATAGGAAGGGTCTCAGGATTGGAATGGGGAGGACTTGGATGTCACATCTCATGCTATAGGGAGGGTCTCAAGTTTGATATTAGAAGCATTGAGATAACAAATCTCATGATATCGGAAGGGTCTCAGGATTGGAATGGGAAGGAGTTGGATATCACATCTCATGATAAAGGAAGGGTCTAAGGTTTGGAAGGGGAAAGATTTGGATATCACATCTCATGTTATAGGACGGGTCTCAGGTTTGGTATTAGAAGCATTGAGATATCAAGTCTCATGGCATAAGAAGGGTCTCAGAATTGGAATGGGAAGGAGTTGGATATCACATCTCAAGCTATAGGAAGAGTCTCAGGATTGGAATGGGAAGGAGTTTGATATCACATCTCATGCCATAGTATGGGTCTCAGGTTTGGTAGAAGCATTGGGATATCACATCTCATGCTATTGGAAGGGTATCAGTATTGGATTTGGAAGGAGTTGGATATCCCATCTCATGCTATAGGAAGGGTCTCAGGTTGGAATGGGAAGGAGTTGGATATCACATTTCATGTTATAGGAAGGGTCTCAGGATTGGAATGGGAAGGACTTGGATATCATATCTCATGCTATAGGAAGGCTCTCAGGTTTGGAAGGGGAAGGAGTTGGATATCACATCTCAAGCTTTAGGAAGGGTCTCAGGTTTGGTATAAGCATTGATATAGCACATCTCATGCTATAGGAAGGGTTTCAGGATTGGAATGGGAAGGAGTTGGATATCACATTTCATGTTAGAGGAAGGATCTCAGGTTTGGTATTAGAGGCCTTGAGATATCACATCTCATGCTATAGGAAGGGTCTCAGGATTGGAATGGGAAGGAGTTGGATATGACATCTCAAGCTTTAGGAAGGGTCTCAGGTTTGGTATAAGCATTGAGATAGCACATCTCATGCTATAGGAAGGGTTTCAGGATTGGAATGGGAAGGAGTTGGATATCACATCTCATGTTATAGGAAAGATCTCCGGTTTGGTATTAGAAGCATTGAGACATCACATCTCATGTTATAGGAAGGGTCTCAGGATTGGAATGGGAAGAAGTTGGATATCACATCTCATGCTATAGGAAGGGTCTCAGGTTTGGAAGGGGAAGGAGTTGGATATCCAATCTCATGTTATAGGACTGGTCTCAGGTTTGGTATTAGAAGCATTGAGATATCACATTGCATGCTGTAGGAAGGTTCTCAGGTTTGGTATTAGAAGCATTGAGACATCACATCTCATGCTATAGGAAGGGTCTCAGGATTGGAATGGGAAGGAGTTGGATATCACATCTCATGTTATAGGAAGGATCTCAGGTTTGGTATTAGAAGCATTGAGACATCACATCTCATGCTATAGGAAGGGTCTCAGGATTGGAATGGGAAGGAGTTGTATATGACATCTCAGGCCATAGGAAGGGTCTCAGGTTTGGTAAAAGCATTGAGATATCACATCTCTGCTATCGGAAGGGTCTCAGGATAGGAATGGGGAGGACTTAGAATTCACATCTCATACTATAGGGAGGGTCTCAGTTTTGATATTAGAAGCATTGAGCTATCACATCTCATGCTATCGGAAGGGTCTCAGGATTGGAATGGGAAGGAGTTGGATATCACATCTCATGCTAAAGGGAGGGTCTCAGGATTGGAATGGGAAGGAGTTGGATATCACATCTCATGTTATAGGAAGGATCTCAGGTTTGGTATTAGAAGCATTGAGACATCACATCTCATGCTATAGGAAGGGTCTCAGGATTGGAATGGGAAGGAGTTGTATATGACATCTCAGGCCATAGGAAGGGTCTCAGGTTTGGTAAAAGCATTGAGATATCACATCTCTGCTATCGGAAGGGTCTCAGGATTGGAATGGGAAGGAGTTGGATATCCCATCTCATGTTATAGGAAGGGTCTCAGGTTTGGTATTAGAAGCATTGAGACATCACATCTCATGCTATAGGAAGGGTCTCAGGATTGGAATGGGAAGAAGTTGGATATCACATCTCATGCTATAGGAAGGGTCTCAGGTTTGGTATAAGCATTGAGATATCACATCTCATGCTATAGGAAGGGTGTCAGGATTGGAATGGGAAGGAGTTGTATATGACATCTCATGCCATAGGAAGGGTCTCAGGTTTGGTATAAGCATTGAGATATCACATCACATGCTATAGGAAGGGTCTCAGGATTGGAATGGGAAGGACTTGGATATCACATCTCATGCTATAGGCAGGGTCTCAGGTTTGGAAAGGGAAGGAGATGGATATCACATTTCATGTTAGAGGTAGGATCTCAGGTTTGGTATTAGAGGCATTGAAATATCACATCTCATGCTATCAGAAGGGTCTCAGGATTGGAATGGGAAGGAGTTGGATATCATATCTCATGCTAAAGGGAGGGTCTCAGGTTTGGAAGTGGAAGGATTTGGAAATCACATCTCATGTTATAGGAAGGATCTCAGGTTTGGTATTAGAAGCATTGAGATATCACATCTCATGCTATCAGAAGTATCTCAGGTTTGGTATTAGAGGCATTGAGATATCACATCTCATGCTATCATAAGGGTCTCAGGATTGGAATGGGAAGGAGTTGGATATCACATCTCATGTTATAGGAAGGATCTCAGGTTTGGTATTAGAAGAATTGAGACATCACATCTCATGCTATAGGAAGGGTCTCAGGATTGGAATGGGAAGAAGTTGGATATCACATCTCATGCTATAGGAAGGGTCTCAGGATTGGAATGGGAAGGATCTGTATATGACATCTCATGCCATAGGAAGGGTCTCAGGTTTGGTATAAGCATTGAGATATCACATCTCTGCTTTCGGAAGGGTCTCAGGATTGGAATGGGAAGGAGTTGGATATTCCCATCTCATGTTATAGGAAGGGTCTCAGGTTTGGTATTAGAAGCATTGAGACATCACATCTCATGCTATAGGAAGGGTCTCAGGATTGGAATTGGAAGGACTTGGATATCACATCTCATGCTATAGGGAGGGTCTCGAGTTTGATATTAGAAGCATTGAGATATCACATCACATGATATCGGAAGGGTCTCAGGATTGGAATGGGAAGGAGTTGGATATCACATCTCATGATAAAGGAAGGGTCTAAGGTTTGGAAGGGGAAGGATTTGGATATCACATCTCATGTTATAGGACGGGTCTCAGGTTTGGTATTAGAAGCATTGAGATATCAAGTCTCATGGTATAGGAAGGGTCTCAGAATTGGAATGGGAAGGAGTTGGATATCACATCTCAAGCTATAGGAAGGGTCTCAGGATTGGAATGGGAAGGAGTTTGATATCACATCTCATGCCATAGTTTGGGTCTCAGGTTTGGTATAAGCATTGGGATATCAAATCTCATGCTATCGGAAGGGTATCAGGATTGGAATTCCAAGGAGTTGGATATCCCATCTCATGCTATAGGAAGGGTCTCAGGTTAGAATGGGAAGGAGTTGGATATCACATCTCATGCTAAAGGGAGGGTCTCAGGTTTGGAAGGGGAAGGATTTGGATATCACATCTCATGTTATAGGAAGGATCTCAGGTTTGGTATAAGAAGCATTGAGATATCACATCTCATGCTATCGGAAGAATCTCAGATTTGGTATTAGAGGCATTGAGATATCACATCTCATGCTATCATAAGGGTCTCAGGATTGGAATGGGAAGGAGTTGGATATCACATCTCATGCTATAGGAAGGGTCTCAGGTTTGTAACGGGAAGGAGTTGGATATCACATCTCATGTTATAGGAAGAGTCTCAGGTTTGGTATAAGCATTGAGATATCAAATCTCTGCAATCGGAAGTGTCTCAGGATTGGGATGGGAAGGAGTTGGATATCACAACTCATGCTATAGGAAGGGTCTCAGGTTTGGAACGGGAAGGAGTTGGATATCCCATCTCATGTTATAGGACTGATCTCAGGTTTGGTATTAGAAGCATTGAGATATCACATCTCTGCTATCGGAAGTGTCTCAGGATTGGAATGGGAAGGAGTTGGATATCACATCTCATGTTATAGGACGGGTCTCAGGTTTGTTATTAGAA
Organism: Ambystoma mexicanum; assembly: GCF_040938575.1. Lineage (NCBI taxonomy): Eukaryota > Metazoa > Chordata > Amphibia > Caudata > Ambystomatidae > Ambystoma > Ambystoma mexicanum. Next base: position 966,039 of record NW_027182447.1, read on the forward strand.
TCATTGAGATATCATATTGCATGCTGTAGGAAGGGTCTAAGGATTGGAATGGAAGGACTTGGATATCACATCTCATGCTATAGGTAGGCTCTCAGGTTTGGAAAGGGAAGGAGTTGGATATCACATTTAATGTTAGAGGAAGGATCTCAGGTTTGATATTAGAGCCATTGGATATCACATCTCATGCTATAGGAAGGGTCTCAGGATTGGAATGGGAAGGAGTTGGATATCACATCTCATGCTATAGGAAGGGTTTTAGGTTTGGTATAAGCATTGAGATATCACATCTCATGCTATAGGAAGGGTCTCAGGATTGGAATGGGAAGGATCTGTATATGACATCTCATGCCATAGGAAGGGTCTCAGGTTTGGTATTAGAAGCATTGAGATATCACATCTCATGCTATAGGAAGTGTCTCAGGATTGGAATGGGAAGGACTTGGATATCACATCTCATGCTATAGGAAGGGTCTCAGGTTTGGTATAAGCAGTGAGATATCACATCTCATGCTATAGGAAGTGTCTCAGGATTGGAATGGGAAGGAGTTGGATATCACATCTCATGTTATAGGAAGGATCTCAGGTTTGGTATAAGCATTGAGATATCACATGTTTGCTATCGGAAGGGTCTCAGGAATATAATGGGAAGGAGTTGGATATTCCCATCTCATGTTATAGGAAGGGTCTCAGGTTTGGTATTAGAAGCATTGAGACATCACATCTCATGCTATAGGAAGGGTCTCAGGATTGGAATGGGAAGGACTTGGATATCACATCTCATGCTATAGGGAGGGTCTCGAGTTTGATATTAGAAGCATTGAGATATCACATCTCATGATATCGGTAGGGTCTCAGGATTGGAATGGGAAGGAGTTGGATATCACATCTCATGATAAAGGAAGGGTCTAAGGTTTGGAAGGGGAAGGATTTGGATATCACATCTCATGTTATAGGACAGGTCTCAGGTTTGGTATTAGAAGCATTGAGATATCAAGTCTCATGGTATAGGAAGGGTCTCAGAATTGGAATGGGAAGGAGTTGGATATCACATCTCAAGCTATAGGAAGGGTCTCAGGATTTCAGGATTAGAATGGGAAGGAGTTTGATATCACATCTCATGCCATAGTATGGGTCTCAGGTTTGGTATAAGCATTGGGATATCAAATCTCATGCTATCGGAAGGGTATCAGGATTGGAATTCCAAGGAGTTGGATATCCCATCTCATGCTATAGGAAGGGTCTCAGGTTGGAATGGGAAGGAGTTGGATATCACATCTCATGCTAAAGGGAGGGTCTCAGGTTTGGAAGGGGAAGGATTTGGATATCACATCTCATGTTATAGGAAGGATCTCAGGTTTGGTATAAGAAGCACTGAGATATCACATCTCATGCTATCGGAAAAATCTCAGATTTGGTATTAGAGGCATTGAGATATCACATCTCATGCTATCATAAGGGTCTCAGGATTGGAATGGGAAGGAGTTGGATATCACATCTCATGCTATAGGAAGGGTCTCAGGTTTGGAATGGGAAGGAGTTGGATATCACATCTCATGTTATAGGAAGAGTCTCAGGTTTGGTATAAGCATTGAGATATCAAATCTCTGCAATTGGAAGTGTCTCAGGATTGGGATGGGAAGGAGTTGGATATCACATCTCATGCTATAGGAAGGGTCTCAGGTTTGGAACGGGAAGGAGTTGGACATCCCATCTCATGTTATAGGACTGGTCTCAGGTTTGGTATTAGAAGCATTGAGATATCACATCTCTACTATCGGAAGTGTCTCAGGATTGGAATGGGAAGGAGTTGGATATCACATCTCATGTTATAGGACGGGTCTCAGGTTTGTTATTAGAATCATTGAGATATCATATTGCATGCTGTAGGAAGGGTCTAAGGATTGGAATGGGAAGGACTTGGATATCACATCTCATGCTATAGGTAGGCTCTCAGGTTTGGAAAGGGAAGGAGTTGGATATCACATTTAATGTTAGAGGAAGGATCTCAGGTTTGATATTAGAACCATTGGATATCACATCTCATGCTATAGGAATGGTCTCAGGATTGGAATGGGAAGGAGTTGGATATCACATCTCATGCTATAGGAAGGGTTTTAGGTTTGGTATAAGCATTGAGATATCACATCTCATGCTATAGGAAGGGTCTCAGGATTGGAATGGGAAGGATCTGTATATGACGTCTCATGCCATAGGAAGGGTCTCAGGTTTGGTATAAGCATTGAGATATCACATCTCTGCTTTCGGAAGGGTCTCAGGATTGTAATGAGAAGGAGTTGGATATCCCATCTCATGTTATAGGAAGAGTCTCAGGTTTGGTATTAGAAGCATTGAGATATCACATCTCATGCTATAGGAAGTGTCTCAGGATTGGAATGGGAAGGACTTGGATATCACATCTCATGCTATAGGGAGGGTCTCAAGTTTGATATTAGAAGCATTGAGATATCACATCTCATGCTATAGGAAGGGTCTCAGTATTGGAATGGGAAGGAGTTGGATATCACATCTCATGCTATAGGAAGGGTCTCAGGTTTGGTATAAGCATTGAGATATCACATCTCTGCTATGGGAAGGGTCTCAGGATTGGAATGAGAAGGAGTTGGATATTCCCATCTCATGTTATAGGAAGGGTCTATCAGGTCTTAGCATGAGACTCTTCCTATAACATGAGATGTGATATCCAACTCCTTCCCGTTCCTAACCTGAGACCCTTCCTATAGCATGAGATGTGATATCCAACTCCTTCCCATTCCAATCCTGAGACCCTTCCGATAGCTTGAGATGTGATATCTCAATGCTTCTAATATCAATACTGAGACCTCCCTATAGCATGAGATGTGATATCTAAGTCCTTCCCATTCCAATCCTGAGACCCTTCCGATAGCAGAGATGTGATATCTCAATGCTTATACCAAATCTGAGACCCTTCCTATAGCATGAGATGTGATATCCAACTCCTTCCCATTCCAATCCTGAGACCCTTCCTATAGCATGAGATGTGATATCCAACGCCTTCCCTTTCCAAACCTGAGAGCCTACCTATAGCATGAGATGTGATATCCAAGTCCTTCCCATTCCAATCCTTAGACCCTTTCTACAGCATGCAATATGATATCTCAATGATTCTAATAACAAACCTGAGACCCATCCTATAACATGAGATGGGATATCCAACTTCTTCCCATTCCAATCCTGAGACACTTCCGATAGCAGAGATGTGATATCTCAATGCTTATATCAAACCTGAGACGCTTCCTACAACATGAGATGTGATATCCAACTCCTTCCCGTTCCAAACCTGAGACCCTTCCTATACCATATTTGATATCCAACTCCTTCCCATTCCAAACATGAGACCCTTCCTATAGCAAGAATGTAATATCCAACTCCTTCCCATTCCAATCCTGAGACCATTCCTATAGCATGAGATGTGATATCTCAATGCTTCTAATACCAAACCTGAGATCCTTCCTATGACATGAGATGTGATATCCAATTCCATCCCATTCTAAACCTGAGACCCTTCCTACAACATGCAATGTGATATCTCAATGCTTCTAATACCAAACCTGAGACCAGTCCTATAACATGAGATGGGATATCCAACTCCTTCCCGTTCAAAACCTGAGACCCTTGCTATAGCATGAGATGTGATATCTCAATGCTTCTAATGCCAAACCTGAGATCCTTCCGATAGCATGAGATGTGATATCTCAATGCTTCTAATACCAAACCTGAGATCCTTCCGATAGCATGAGATGTGATATCTCAATGCTTCTAATACCAATCCTGAGATCCTTCCTATAACATGAGATGTGATATCCAAATCCTTCCCCTTTCAAACCTGAGACCCTCCCTTTAGCATGAGGTCTCAGGTTTGGTATTAGAAGCATTGAGATATCACATCTCATGCTATAGGAAGGGTCTCAGGATTGGAATGGGAAGGACTTGGATGTCACATCTCATGCTATAGGGAGGGTCTCATGTTTGATATTAGAAGCATTGAGATATCAAGTCTCATGGTATAAGAAGGGTCTCAGAATTGGAATGGGAAGGAGTTGGATATCATATCTCAAGCTATAGGAAGCATCTCAGGATTGGAATGGGAAGGAGTTTGATATCACATCTCATGCCATAGTATGGTTCTCAGGTTTGGGAGCAGCATTGGGATATCACATCTCATGCTATCGGAAGGGTATCAGTATTGGATTTGGAAGGAGTTGGATATCCCATCTCATGCTATAGGAAGGGTCTCAGGTTGGAATTGGAAGGAGTTGGATATCATATCTCATGCTATAGGAAGGTTCTCAGGTTTGGAAAGGGAAGGAGTTGGATATCACATTTCATGTTAGAGGAAGGATCTCAGGTTTGGTATTAGAGGCCTTGAGATATCACATCTCATGCTATCGGAAGGGTCACAGGATTGGAATGGGAAGGAGTTGGATATCACATCTCAAGCTATAGGAAGGGTCTCAGGTTTGGTATAAGCATTGAGATATCACATCTCATGCTATAGGAAGGGTCTCTGGATTGGAATGGGAAGAAGTTGGATATCACATCTCATGCTATAGGAAGGGTCTCAGGTTTGGTATAAGCATTGAGATATCACATCTCATGCTATAGGAAGGGTCTCAGGATTGGAATGGGAAGGAGTTGTATATGACATCTCATGCCATAGGAAGGGTCTCAGGTTTGGTATAAGCATTGAGATATCACATCACATGCTATAGGAAGGGTCTCAGGATTGGAATGGGAAGGACTTGGATATCACATCTCATGCTATAGGCAGGGTCTCAGGTTTGGAAAGGGAAGGAGATGGATATCACATTTCATGTTAGAGGTAGGATCTCAGGTTTGGTATTAGAGGCATTGAGATATCACATCTCATGCTATCAGAAGGGTCTCAGGATTGGAATGGGAAGGAGTTGGATATCACATCTCATGCTAAAGGGAGGGTCTCAGGTTTGGAAGGGGAAGGATTTGGAAATCACATCTCATATTATAGGAAGGATCTCAGGTTTGGTATTAGAAGCATTGAGATATCACATCTCATGCTATCGGAAGGATCTCAGGTTTGGTATAAGAGGCATTGAGATATCACATCTCATGCTATCATAAGGGTCTCAGGATTGGAATGGGAAGGAGTTGGATATCACATCTCATGTTATAGGAAGGATCTCAGATTTGGTACTAGAAGCATTGAGACATCACATCTCATGCTATAGGAAGGGTCTCAGGATTGAAATGGGAAGGAGTTGGATATCACATCTCATGCTACAGGAAGGGTCTCAGATTTGGCATAAGCATTGAGATATCACATCTCATGCTATAGGAAGGGTCTCAGGATTGGAATGGGAAGGAGTTGTATATGACATCTCAGGCCATAGGAAGGGTCTCAGGTTTGATATAAGCATTGAGATATCACATCTCTGCTATCAGAAGGGTCTCAGGATTGGAATGGGAAGGAGTTGGATATCCCATCTGAGTTGGATATCCCATCTCATATTATAGGAAGGGTCTCAGGTTTGGTATTAGAAGCATTGAGATATCACATCTCATGCTATAGGAAGGGTCTCAGGATTGGAATGGGGAGGACTTGGATGTCACATCTCATGCTATAGGGAGGGTCTCAGGTTTGATATTAGAAGCATTGAGATAACAAATCTCATGATATCGGAAGGGTCCCAGGATTGGAATGGGAAGGAGTTGGATATCACATCTCATGATAAAGGAAGGGTCTAAGGTTTGGAAGGGGAAGGATTTGGATATCACATCTCATGTTATAGGACGGGTCTCAGGTTTGGTATTAGAAGCATTGAGATATCAAGTCTCATGGTATAGGAAGGGTCTCAGAATTGGAATGGGAAGAAATTGGATATCACATCTCAAGCTTTAGGAAGGGTCTCAGGATTGGAATGGGAAGGAGTTTGATATCACATCTCATGCCATAGTATGGGTCTCAGATTTGGTAGAAGCATTGGGATATCACATCTCATGCTATCGGAATGGTATCAGTATTGGATTTGGAAGGAATTGGATATCCCATCTCATGCTATAGGAAAGGTCTCAGGTTGGAATGGGATGGAGTTGGATATCACATTTCATGTTATAGGAAGGGTCTCAGGTTTGGAATGGGAAGGAGTTGGATATCACATTTCATGTTAGAGGAAGGATCTCAGGTTTGGTATTAGAGGCCTTGAGATATCACATTTCATGTTATAGGAAGGGTCTCAGGTTTGGAATGGGAAGGAATTGGATATCACATCTCATGTTATAGGAAGGATTTCAGGTTTGGTATTAGAACCATTGAGATATCACATCTCATGCTATAGGAAGGGTCTCAGGATTGGAATGCGAAGGATTTGGATATCACATCTCATGCTAAAGGAAGGGTCTCAGGTTTGGTAGAAGCGTTGAGATATCACATCTCTGCTATCGGAAGGGTCTCAGGATTGGGAAGGAATTGGATATCCCTTCCCATGCTATAAAAGGGTCTCAGGATTTGAATGGCAAGGAGTTGGATATCACATATCATGCCATAGGAAGGGTCTCAGGTTTGGTATAAGCATTGAGATATCACATCTCTGCTATCGGAAGGGTCTCCGGATTGGATTGCGAAGGAGTTGGATATCCCTTCTCATGCTATAGGAAGTATCTCAGGTTGGAATGGGAAGGAGTTGGATATCACATCTCATGTTATAGGAAGGGTCTCAGGATTGGAATGGGAAGGATTTGGATATCACATCTCTTGCTATAGGAAGGGTCTCAGGATTGGAATGGGTAGGAGTTGGATATTACATTCTTGCTATAGGAAGGGTCTCATGTTTGGAATGGAAGGAGTTGGATATCACATATGCTATAGGAAGTGTCTCAGGTTTGGAACGGGAAGGAGTTGGATATCACATCTCATGTTAGAGGAAGGATCTCAGGTTTGGTATAAGCATTGAGATATCACATCTCATGCTATAGGAAGGGTCCCAGGATTGGAATGGGAAGGAGTTGTATATGACATCTCATGCCATAAGAAGGGTCTCAGGTTTGGTATAAGCATTGAGATATCACATCACATGCTATAGGAAGGGTCTCATGATTGGAATGGGAAGGACTTGGATATCACAGCTCATGCTAAAGGCAGGGTCTCAGGTTTGGAAAGGGAAGGAGATGGATATCACATTTCATTTTAGAGGTAGGATCTCAGGTTTGGTATTAGAGGCATTGAGATATCACATCTCATGCTATCAGAAGGGTCTCAGGATTGGAATGGGAAGGAGTTGTATATCACATCTCATACTAAAGGGAGGGTCTCAGGTTTGGAAGGGGAAGGATTTGAATATCACATCACATGTTATAGGAAGGATCTCAGGTTTGGTATTAGAGGCATTGAGATATCACATCTCATGCTATTGGAAAGGTCTCAGGATTGGAATGGGAAGGAGTTGGATATCACATCTCATGCTATAGGAAGGGTCTCAGGTTTGGAACGGGAAGGAGTTGGATATCACATCTCGTGTTATAGGAAGAGTCTCAGGTTTGGTATTAGAAGCATTGAGATATCACATCTCATGCTATAGGAAGTGTCTCAGGATTGGAATGGGAAGGACTTGGATATCACATCTCATGCTATAGGTAGGGTCTCAAGTTTGACATTAGAAGCATTGAGATATCACATCTCATGCTATAGGAAGGGTCTGAGGATTGGAATGGGAAGGAGTTGGATATCACATCTGCTATGGGAAGGGTCTCAGGTTTGGTATAAGCAGTGAGATATCACATCTCATGCTATAGGAAGTGTCTCAGGATTGGAATCTGAAGGAGTTGGATATCACATCTCATGTTATAGGAAGGATCTCAGGTGTGGTATAAGCATTGAGATATCACATCTCTGCTATCGGAAGGTCTGAAGATTGGAATGGGAAGGAGTTGGATATTCCCATCTCATGTTATAGGAAGGGTCTCAGGTTTGGTATTAGAAGCATTGAGATATCACATCTCATGCTATAGGAAGGGTCTCAGGATTGGAATGGGAAGGACTTGGATATCACATCTCATGCTATAGGGAGGGTCTCAAGTTTGATATTAGAAGCTTTGAGATATCACATCTCATGATATCGGAAGGGTCTCAGGATTGGAATGGGAAGGAGTTGGATATCACATCTCTTGATAAAGGAAGGGTCTAAGGTTTGGAAGGGGAAGGATTTGGATATCACATCTCATGTTATATTACGGGTCTCAGGTTTGGTATTAGAAGCATTGAGATATCAAGTCTCATAGTATAGGAAGGGTCTCAGAATTGGAATGGGAAGGAGTTGGATATCCCATCTCATGTTATAGGAAGAGTCTCTGGTTTGGTATTAGAATCATTGAGATATCACATCGCATGCTGTAGGAAGGGTCTAAGGATTGGAATGGGATGGACTTGGATATCACATCTCATGCTATAGGTAGGCTCTCAGGTTTGGTATAAGCATTGAGATATCACATCTCATGCTATAGGAAGGGTCTCAGAATTGGAATGGGAAGGAGTTGGATATCACATCTCAAGCTATAGGAAGGGTCTCAGTATTGGAATGGGAAGGACTTGGATATCACATCTCATGCTATAGGAAGGCTCTCAGGTTTGGAAGGGGAAAGAGTTGGATATCTCATTTCATGTTAGAGGTAGGATCTCAGGTTTGGTATTAGAGGCATTGAGATATCACATCTCATGCTATCAGAAGGGTCTCAGGAATGGAATGGGAAGGAGTTAGATATCACATCTCATGCTAAAGGGAGGGTCTCAGGTTTGGAAGGGGAAGGATTTGGATATCACATCTCATGTTATAGGAAGGATCTCAGGTTTGGTATTAGAAGCATTGAGATATCACATCTCATGCTATCGGAAGGATCTCAGGTTTGGTATTAGAAGCATTGAGATATCACATCTCATGCTATCAGAAGAGTCTCAGGATTGGAATAGGAAGGAGTTGGATATGACATTTCATGCTAAAGGGAGGGTCTCAGGTTTGGAAGGGGAAGGATTTGGATATCACATCTCATGTTATCGAAAGGATCTCACGTTTGGTATTAGAAGTATTGAGATATCATATCTCATGCTATAGGAAGGGTCTCAGGATTGGAATGGGAAGGAGTTGGATATCACATCTCATGCTATAGGGAGGTTCTCAGGATTGGAATGGGAAGGACTTAGATATCACATATCATGCTATAGGGAGGGTCTCAGTTTTGATATTAGAAGCATTGAAATATCACATCTCATGCTATCGGAAGTGTCTCAGGATTGGAATGGGAAGGAGCTGGATATCACATCTCATGCTAAAGGAAGGGTCTCAGGTTTGGAACGGGAAGGATTTGGATATCACATCTCATGTTATAGGAAGGGTCTCAGGTTTGGTATAAGCATTGAGATATCACATCTCTGCTATCGGAAGTGTCTCAGGATTGGAATGGGAAGGAGTTGGATATCCCATCTCATGTTATAGGACGGGTCTCAGGTTTGTTATTAGAATCATTGAGATATCATATTGCATGCTGTAGGAAGGGTCTAAGGGTTGGAATGTGAAGGACTTGGATATCACATCTCATGCTATAGATAGGCTCTTAGGTTTGGAAAGGGAAGGAGTTGGATATCACATTTCATGTTAGAGGAAGGATCTCAGGTTTGGTATTAGAAGCATTGAGATATCACATCTCATGCTATAGGAAGGGTCTCAGGATTGGAATGGGAAGCAGTTGGATATCACATCTCATGCTATAGGAAGGGTCTCAGGTTTGGTATAAGCATTGAGATATCACATCTCATGCTATAGGACGGGTCTCAGGATTGGAATGGAAGGAGTTGGATATCACATCTCATGTTATAGGAAGGATCTCAGGTTTGGTATTAGAAGCATTGAGACATCACATCTCATGCTATAGGAAGGGTCTCAGGGTTGGAATGGGAAGGAGTTGGATATCACATCTCATCCAATAGGAAGGGTCTCAGGTTTGGAATGGGAAGGAATTGGATATCACATCTCATGTTATAGGAAGGATCTCAGGTTTGGTATTAGAAGCATTGAGATATCACATCTCATGCTATAGGAAGGGTCTCAGGATTGGAATGTGAAGGATTTGGATATCACATCTCATGCTAAAGGAAGGGTCTCAGGTTTGGTAGAAGCATTGAGATATCACGTCGCTGCTATCGGAAGGGTCTCAGGATTGGATTGGGAAGGAGTTGGATATCCCTTCTCATGCTATAGGAAGGGTCTCAGGATTTGAATGGCAAGGAGTTGGATATCACATCTCATGCCATAGGAAGGGTCTCAGGTTTGGTATAAGCATTGAGATATCACATCTCTGCTATCGGAAGGGTCTCAGGATTGGATTGGGAAGGAGTTGGATATCCCTTCTCATGCTATAGGAAGTGTCTCAGGTTGGAATGGGAAGGAGTTGGATATCACATCTCATGTTATAGGAAGGGTCTCAGGATTGGAATGGAAAGGATTTGGATATCACATCTCTTGCTATAGGAAGGGTCTCAGGATTGGAATGGGTAGGAGTTGGATATTACTTTCTTGCTATAGGAAGGGTCTCATGTTTGGAATGGGAAGGAGTTGGATATCACATATGCTATAGTTAGTGTCTCAGGTTTGGAACGGGAAGGAGTTGGATATCACATCTCATGTTATAGGAAGGGTCTCAGGTTTGGTATAAGCATTGAGATATCACATCTCTGCTATCGGAAGCGGCTCAGGATTGGAATGGGAAGGAGTTGGATATCCCATCTCATGTTATAGGAAGAGTCTCTGGTTTGGTATTAGAATCATTGAGATATCACATAGCATGCTGTAGGAAGGGTCTAAGGATTGGAATGGGATGGACTTGGATATCACATCTCATGTTATAGGTAGGCTCTCAGGTTTGCTATAAGCATTGAGATATCACATCTCATGCTATAGGAAGGGTCACAGGATTGGAATGGGAAGGAATTGGATATCACATCTCATGCTATAGGAAGGGTCTCAGGTTTGGTATTAGAAGCATTGAGATATCACATCTCATGCTAAAGGAAGGGTCTCAGGATTGGAATGGGAAGGAGTTGTATATGACATCTCAGGCCATAGGAAGGTTCTCAGGTTTGGTATAAGCATTGAGATATCACATCTCTGCTATCGGAAAGGTCTCAGGATTGGAATGGGAAGGAGTTGGATATCCCATCTCATGTTATAGGAAGGGTCTCAGGTTTGGTATTAGAAGCATAGAGATATCACATCTCATGCTATAGGAAGGGTCTCAGGATTGGAATGGGAAGGACTTGGATGTCACATCTCATGCTATAGGTAGGGTCTCAAGTTTGATATTAGAAGCATTGAGATAACAAATCTCATGATATCGGAAGGGTCTCAGGATTGGAATGGGAAGGAGTTGGATATCACATCTCATGATAAAGGAAGGGTCTAAGGTTTGGATATCACATCTCATGTTATAGGACGGGTCTCAGGTTTAATATTAGAAGCATTGAGATATCAAGTCTCATGGTATAAGAAGGGTCTCAGAATTGGAATGGGAAGGAGTTGGATATCACACCTCAAGCTATAGGAAGGGTCTCAGGATTGGAATGGGAAGGAGTTTGATATCACATCTCATGCCATAGTATGGGTCTCAGGTTTGGTAGGAGCATTGGGATATCACATCTCATGCTATCGGAAGGGTATCAGTATTGGATTTGGAAGAAGTTGGATATCCCATCTCATGCTATAGGAAGGGTCTCAGGATTGGAATGGGAAGGACTTGGATATCATATCTCATGCTATAGGATGGGTCTCAGGTTTGTTATTAGAATCATTGAGATATCATATTGCATGCTGTAGGAAGGGTCTAAGGATTGGAATGGGAAGGACCTGGTTATCACATCTCATGCAATAGAACGGCTCTCAGGTTTGGAAAGGGAAGGAGTTGGATATCACATCTCATGTTATAGGATGGATCTCAGGTTTGGTATTAGAAGTATTGAGATATCACATCTCATGTTATCGGAAGGATCTCAGGTTTGGTATTAGAAGTATTGAGATATCACATCTCATGCTATAGGAAGGGTCTCAGGATTGGAATGGGAAGGAGTTGGATATCACATCTCATGCTAAAGGAAGGGTCTCAGGTTTGGTAGAAGCATTGAGATATCACATCTCATGCTATAGGAAGGGTCTCAGGATTGGAATGGGAAGGACTTAGATATCACATATCATGCTATAGGGAGGGTCTCAGTTTTGATATTAGAAGCATTGAGATATCACATCTCATGCTATCGGAAGTGTCTCAGGATTGGAATGGGAAGGAGCTGGATATCACATCTCATGCTAAAGGAAGGGTCTCAGGTTTGGAACGGGAAGGAGTTGGATATCACATCTCATGTTATAGGAAGGGTCTCAGGTTTGGTATAAACATTGAGATATCACATCTCTGCTATCGGAAGTGTCTCAGGATTGGAATGGGAAGGAGTTGGATATCCCATCTCATGTTATAGGACGGGTCTCAGGTTTGTTATTGGAATCATTGAGATATCATATTGCATGCTGTAGGAAGGGTCTAAGGGTTGGAATGTGAAGGACTTGGATATCACATCTCATGCTATAGATAGGCTCTTAGGTTTGGAAAGGGAAGGAGTTGGATCTCACATTTCATGTTAGAGGAAGGATCTCAGGTTTGGTATTAGAAGCATTGAGATATCACATCTCATGCTATAGGAAGGGTCTCAGGATTGGAATGGGAAGGAGTTGGATATCACATCTCATGCTATAGGAAGGGTCTCAGGTTTGGTATAAGCATTGAGATATCACATCTCATGCTATAGGAAGGGTCTCAGGATTGGAATGGAAGGAGTTGGATATCAGATCTCATGTTATAGGAAGGATCTCAGGTTTGGTATTAGAAGCATTGAGACATCACATCTCATGCTATAGGAAGGGTCTCAGGATTGGAATGGGAAGGAGTTGGATATCAAATCTCATGCTATAGGAAGGGTCTCAGGATTGGAATGGGAAGGAGTTGAATATGACATCTCATGCCGTAGGAAGGGTCTCAGGTTTGGTATAAACATTGAGATATCACATCTCTGCTATCGAAAGGGTCTCAGGATTGGAATGGGAAGGAGTTGGGTATCCCATCTCATGTTATAGGAAGAGTCTCAAGTTTGGTATTAGAAGCATTGAGATATCACATCTCATGCTATAGGAAGTGTCTCAGGATTGGAATGGGAAGGACTTGGATATCACATCTCATGCTATAGGTAGTGTCTCAAGTTTGACATTAGAAGCATTGAGATATCACATCTCATGCTATAGGAAGGGTCTGAGGATTGGAATGGGAAGGAGTTGGATATCACATCTCCTGCTATGGGAAGGGTCTCAGGTTTGGTATAAGCAGTGAGATATCACATCTCATGCTATAGGAAGTGTCTCAGGATTGGAATGGGAAGGAGTTGGATATCACATCTCATGTTATAGGAAGGATCTCAGGTTTGGTATAAGCATTGAGATATCACATCTCTGCTATCGGAAGGGTCTCAAGAATGGAATGGGAAGGAGTTGGATATTCCCATCTCATGTTATAGGAAGGGTCTCAGGTTTGGTATTAGAAGCATTGAGATATCACATCTCATGCTATAGGAAGGGTCTCAGGATTGGAATGGGAAGGACTTGGATATCACATCTCATGCTATAGGGAGGGTCTCAAGTTTGATATTAGAAGCTTTGAGATATCACATCTCATGATATCGGAAGGGTCTCAGGATTGGAATGGGAAGGAGTTGGATATCACATCTCATGAAAAAGGAAGGGTCTAAGGTTTGGAAGGGGAAGGATTTGGATATCACATCTCATGTTATATTACGGGTCTCAGGTTTGGTATTAGAAGCATTGAGATATCAAGTCTCATAGTATAGGAAGGGTCTCAGAATTGGAATGGGAAGGAGTTGGATATCCCATCTCATGTTATAGGAAGAGTCTCTGGTTTGGTATTAGAATCATTGAGATATCACATCGCATGCTGTAGGAAGGGTCTAAGGATTGGAATGGGATGGACTTGGATATCACATCTCATGTTATAGGTAGGCTCTCAGGTTTGGTATAAGCATTGAGATATCACATCTCATGCTATAGGAAGGGTCTCAGAATTGGAATGGGAAGGAGTTGGATATCACATCTCAAGCTATAGGAAGGGTCTCAGTATTGGAATGGGAAGGACTTGGATATCACATCTCATGCTATAGGAAGGCTCTCAGGTTTGGAAGGGGAAAGAGTTGGATATCTCATTTCATGTTAGAGGTAGGATCTCCGGTTTGGTATTAGAGGCATTGAGATATCACATCTCATGCTATCAGAAGAGTCTCAGGATTGGAATAGGAAGGAGTTGGATATCACATTTCATGCTAAAGGGAGGGTCTCAGGTTTGGAAGGGGAAGGATTTGGATATCACATCTCATGTTATCGGAAGGATCTCACGTTTGGTATTAGAAGTATTGAGATATCATATCTCATGCTATAGGAAGGGTCTCAGGATTGGAATGGGAAGGAGTTGGATATCACATCTCATGCTATAGGGAGGGTCTCAGGATTGGAATGGGAAGGACTTAGATATCACATCTCATGCTAAAGGGAGGGTCTCAGGTTTGGAAGGGGAAGGATTTGGATATCACATCTCATGTTATAGGAAGGATCTCAGGTTTGGTATTAGAAGCATTGAGATATCACATCTCATGCTATCGGAAGGATCTCAGGTTTGGTATTAGAAGCATTGAGATATCACATCTCATGCTATCAGAAGAGTCTCAGGATTGGAATAGGAAGGAGTTGGATATCACATTTCATGCTAAAGGGAGGGTCTCAGGTTTGGAAGGGGAAGGATTTGGATATCACATCTCATGTTATCGGAAGGATCTCACGTTTGGTATTAGAAGTATTGAGATATCATATCTCATGCTATAGGAAGGGTCTCAGGATTGGAATGGGAAGGAGTTGGATATCACATCTCATGCTATAGGGAGGGTCTCAGGATTGGAATGGGAAGGACTTAGATATCACATATCATGCTATAGGGAGGGTCTCAGTTTTGATATTAGAAGCATTGAGATATCACATCTCATGCTATCGGAAGTGTCTCAGGATTGGAATGGGAAGGAGCTGGATATCACATCTCATGCTAAAGGAGGGGTCTCAGGTTTGGAACGGGAAGGATTTGGATATCACATCTCATGTTATAGGAAGGGTCTCAGGTTTGGTATAAGCATTGAGATATCACATCTCTGCTATCGGAAGTGTCTCAGGATTGGAATGGGAAGGAGTTGGATATCCCATCTCATGTTATAGGACGGGTCTCAGGTTTGTTATTAGAATCATTGAGATATCATATTGCATGCTGTAGGAAGGGTCTAAGGGTTGGAATGTGAAGGACTTGGATATCACATCTCATGCTATAGATAGGCTCTTAGGTTTGGAAAGGGAAGGAGTTGGATATCACATTTCATGTTAGAGGAAGGATCTCAGGTTTGGTATTAGAAGCATTGAGATATCACATCTCATGCTATAGGAAGGGTTTCAGGATTGGAATGGGAAGCAGTTGGATATCACATCTCATGCTATAGGAAGGGTCTCAGGTTTGGTATAAGCCTTGAGATATCACATCTCATGCTATAGGACGGGTCTCAGGATTGGAATGGAAGGAGTTGGATATCACATCTCATGTTATAGGAAGGATCTCAGGTTTGGTATTAGAAGCATTGAGACATCACATCTCATGCTATAGGAAGGGTCTCAAGGTTGGAATGGGAAGGAGTTGAATATCACATCTCATCCAATAGGAAGGGTCTCAGGTTTGGAATGGGAAGGAATTGGATATCACATCTCATGTTATAGGAAGGATCTCAGGTTTGGTATTAGAAGCATTGAGATATCACATCTCATGCTATAGGAAGGGTCTCAGGATTGGAATGTGAAGGATTTGGATATCACATCTCATGCTAAAGGAAGGGTCTCAGGTTTGGTAGAAGCATTGAGATATCACGTCGCTGCTATCGGAAGGGTCTCAGGATTGGATTGGGAAGGAGTTGGATATCCCTTCTCATGCTATAGGAAGGGTCTCAGGATTTGAATGGCAAGGAGTTGGATATCACATCTCATGCCATAGGAAGGGACTCAGGTTTGGTATAAGCATTGAGATATCACATCTCTGCTATCGGAAGGGTCTCAGGATTGGATTGGGAAGGAGTTGGATATCCCTTCTCATGCTATAGGAAGTGTCTCAGGTTGGAATGGGAAGGAGTTGGATATCACATCTCATGTTATAGGAAGGGTCTCAGGATTGGAATGGGAAGGATTTGGATATCACATCTCTTGCTATAGGAAGGGTCTCAGGATTGGAATGGGTAGGAGTTGGATATTACTTTCTTGCTATAGGAAGGGTCTCATGTTTGGAATGGGAAGGAGTTGGATATCACATATGCTATAGTTAGTGTCTCAGGTTTGGAACGGGAAGGAGTTGGATATCACATCTCATGTTACAGGAAGGGTCTCAGGTTTGGTATAAGCATTGAGATATCACATCTCTGCTATCGGAAGCGGCTCAGGATTGGAATGGGAAGGAGTTGGATATCCCATCTCATGTTATAGGAAGAGTCTCTGGTTTGGTATTAGAATTATTGAGATATCACATCGCATGCTGTAGGAAGGGTCTAAGGATTGGAATGGGATAGACTTGGATATCACATCTCATGTTATAGGTAGGCTCTCAGGTTTGGTATAAGCATTGAGATATCACATCTCATGCTATAGGAAGGGTCTCAGGATTGGAATGGGAAGGAATTGGATATCACATCTCATGCTATAGGAAGGGTCTCAGATTTGGTATAAGCATTGAGATATCACATCTCATGCTATAGGAAGGGTCTCAGGATTGGAATGGGAAGGAGTTGGATATCACATTTCATGTTATAGGAAGGGTCTCAGGATTGGAATGCGAAGGACTTGGATATCATATCTCATGCTATAGGACGGGTCTCAGGTTTGTTATTAGAATCATTGAGATATCATATTGCATGCTGTAGGAAGGGTCTAAGGGTTGGAATGTGAAGGACTTGGATATCACATCTCATGCTATAGATAGGCTCTTAGGTTTGGAAAGGGAAGGAGTTGGATATCACATTTCATGTTAGAGGAAGGATCTCAGGTTTGGTATTAGAAGCATTGAGATATCACATCTCATGCTATAGGAAGGGTTTCAGGATTGGAATGGGAAGCAGTTGGATATCACATCTCATGCTATAGGAAGGGTCTCAGGTTTGGTATAAGCCTTGAGATATCACATCTCATGCTATAGGACGGGTCTCAGGATTGGAATAGAAGGAGTTGGATATCACATCTCATGTTATAGGAAGGATCTCAGGTTTGGTATTAGAAGCATTGAGACATCACATCTCATGCTATAGGAAGGGTCTCAAGGTTGGAATGGGAAGGAGTTGGATATCACATCTCATCCAATAGGAAGGGTCTCAGGTTTGGAATGGGAAGGAATTGGATATCACATCTCATGTTATAGGAAGAATCTCAGGTTTGGTATTAGAAGCATTGAGATATCACATCTCATGCTATAGGAAGGGTCTCAGGATTGGAATGTGAAGGATTTGGATATCACATCTCATGCTAAAGGAAGGGTCTCAGGTTTGGTAGAAGCATTGAGATATCACGTCGCTGCTATCGGAAGGGTCTCAGGATTGGATTGGGAAGGAGTTGGATATCCCTTCTCATGCTATAGGAAGGGTCTCAGGATTTGAATGGCAAGGAGTTGGATATCACATCTCATGCCATAGGAAGGGTCTCAGGTTTGGTATAAGCATTGAGATGTCACATCTCTGCTATCGGAAGGGTCTCAGGATTGGATTGGGAAGGAGTTGGATATCCCTTCTCATGCTATAGGAAGTGTCTCAGGTTGGAATGGGAAGGAGTTGGATATCACATCTCATGTTATAGGAAGGGTCTCAGGATTGGAATGGGAAGGATTTGGATATCACATCTCTTGCTATAGGAAGGGTCTCAGGATTGGAATGGGTAGGAGTTGGATATTACTTTCTTGCTATAGGAAGGGTCTCATGTTTGGAATGGGAAGGAGTTGGATATCACATATGCTATAGTTAGTGTCTCAGGTTTGGAACGGGAAGGAGTTGGATATCACATCTCATGTTATAGGAAGGGTCTCAGGTTTGGTATAAGCATTGAGATATCACATCTCTGCTATCGGAAGCGGCTCAGGATTGGAATGGGAAGGAGTTGGATATCCCATCTCATGTTATAGGAAGAGTCCCTGGTTTGGTATTAGAATTATTGAGATATCACATCGCATGCTGTAGGAAGGGTCTAAGGATTGGAATGGGATAGACTTGGATATCACATCTCATGTTATAGGTAGGCTCTCAGGTTTGGTATAAGCATTGAGATATCACATCTCATGCTATAGGAAGGGTCTCAGGATTGGAATGGGAAGGAATTGGATATCACATCTCATGCTATAGGAAGGGTCTCAGATTTGGTATAAGCATTGAGATATCACATCTCATGCTAAAGAAAGGGTCTCAGGATTGGAATGGGAAGGAGTTGTATATGACATCTCAGGCCATAGGAAGGTTCTCAGGTTTGGTATAAGTATTGAGATATCACATCTCTGCTATCGGAAAGGTCTCAGGATTGGAATGGGAAGGAGTTGGATATCCCATCTCATGTTATAGGAAGGGTCTCAGGTTTGGTATTAGAAGCATAGAGATATCACATCTCATGCTATAGGAAGGGTCTCAGGATTGGAATGGGAAGGACTTGGATGTCACATCTCATGCTATAGGGAGGGTCTCAAGTTTGATATTAGAAGCATTGAGATAACAAATCTCATGATATCGGAAGGGTCTCAGGATTGGAATGGGAAGGAGTTGGATATCACATCTCATGATAAAGGAAGGGTCTAAGGTTTGGAAGGGGAAGGATTTGGATATCACATCTCATGTTATAGGACGGGTCTCAGGTTTAATATTAGAAGCATTGAGATATCAAGTCTCATGGTATAAGAAGGGTCTCAGAATTGGAATGGGAAGGAGTTGGATATCACACCTCAAGCTATAGGAAGGGTCTCAGGATTGGAATGGGAAGGAGTTTGATATCACATCTCATGCCATAGTATGGGTCTCAGGTTTGGTAGAAGCATTGGGATATCACATCTCATGCTATCGGAAGGGTATCAGTATTGGATTTGGAAGAAGTTGGATATCCCATCTCATGCTATAGGAAGGGTCTCAGGTTGGAATGGGAAGGAGTTGGATATCACATTTCATGTTATAGGAAGGGTCTCAGGATTGGAATGGGAAGGACTTGGATATCATATCTCATGCTATAGGACGGGTCTCAGGTTTGTTATTAGAATCATTGAGATATCATATTGCATGCTGTAGGAAGGGTTAAGGATTGGAATGGGAAGGACCTGGATATCACATCTCATGCTATAGAACGGCTCTCAGGTTTGGAAAGGGAAGGAGTTGGATATCACATCTCATGTTATAGGATGGATCTCAGGTTTGGTATTAGAAGTATTGAGATATCACATCTCTTGTTATCGGAAGGATCTCAGGTTTGGTATTAGAAGTATTGAGATATCACATCTCATGCTATAGGAAGGGTTTCAGGATTGGAATGGGAAGGAGTTGGATATCACATCTCATGCTAAAGGAAGGGTCTCAGGTTTGGTAGAAGCATTGAGATATCACATCTCATGCTATAGGAAGGGTTTCAGGATTGGAATGGGAAGGACTTAGATATCACTTATCATGCTATAGGGAGGGTCTCAGTTTTGATATTAGAAGCATTGAGATATCACATCTCATGCTATCGGAAGTGTCTCAGGATTGGAATGGGAAGGAGCTGGATATCACATCTCATGCTAAAGGAAGGGTGTCAGGTTTGGAACGGGAAGGAGTTGGATATCACATCTCATGTTATAGGAAGGGTCTCAGGTTTGGTATAAACATTGAGATATCACATCTCTGCTATCGGAAGTGTCTCAGGATTGGAATGGGAAGGAGTTGGATATCCCATCTCATGTTATAGGACGGGTCTCAGGTTTGTTATTAGAATCATTGAGATATCATATTGCATGCTGTAGGAAGGGTCTAAGGGTTGGAATGTGAAGGACTTGGATATCACATCTCATGCTATAGATAGGCTCTTAGGTTTGGAAAGGGAAGGAGTTGGATCTCACATTTCATGTTAGAGGAAGGATCTCAGGTTTGGTATTAGAAGCATTGAGATATCACATCTCATGCTATAGGAAGGGTCTCAGGATTGGAATGGGAAGGAGTTGGATATCACATCTCATGCTATAGGAAGGGTCTCAGGTTTGGTATAAGCATTGAGATATCACATCTCATGCTATAGGAAGGGTCTCAGGATTGGAATGGGAAGGAGTTGGATATCAAATCTCATGCTATAGGAAGCGTCTCAGGATTGGAATGGGAAGGAGTTGAATATGACATCTCATGCCGTAGGAAGGGTCTCAGGTTTGGTATAAACATTGAGATATCACATCTCTGCTATCAAAAGGGTCTCAGGATTGGAATGGGAAGGAGTTGGATATCCCATCTCATGTTATAGGAAGAGTCTCAGGTTTGGTATTAGAAGCATTGAGATATCACATCTCATGCTATAGGAAGTGTCTCAGGATTGGAATGGGAAGGAGTTGGATATCACATCTCATGTTATAGGAAGGGTCTCAGGATTGGAATGGGAAGGATTTGGATATCACATCTCTTGCTATAGGAAGAGTCTCCGGTTTGGTATTAGAAGCATTGAGATATCACATCTCATGCTATAGGAAGTGTCTCAGGATTGGAATGGGAAGGAGTTGGATATTACTTTCTTGCTATAGGAAGGGTCTCATGTTTGGAATGGGAAGGAGTTGGATATCACATATGCTATAGTTAGTGTCTCAGGTTTGGAACGGGAAGGAGTTGGATATCACATCTCATGTTATAGGAAGGGTCTCAGGTTTGGTATAAGCATTGAGATATCACATCTCTGCTATCGGAAGCGGCTCAGGATTGGAATGGGAAGGAGTTGGATATCCCATCTCATGTTATAGGAAGAGTCTCTGGTTTGGTATTAGAATCATTGAGATATCACATCGCATGCTGTAGGAAGGGTCTAAGGATTGGAATGGGATGGACTTGGATATCACATCTCATGTTATAGGTAGGCTCTCAGGTTTGCTATAAGCATTGAGATATCACATCTCATGCTATAGGAAGGGTCTCAGGATTGGAATGGGAAGGAATTGGATATCACATCGCATGCTATAGGAAGGGTCTCAGATTTGGTATAAGCATTGAGATATCACATCTCATGCTAAAGGAAGGGTCTCAGGATTGGAATGGGAAGGAGTTGTATATGACATCTCAGGCCATAGGAAGGTTCTCAGGTTTGGTATAAGCATTGAGATATCACATCTCTGCTATCGGAAAGGTCTCAGGATTGGAATGGGAAGGAGTTGGATATCCCATCTCATGTTATAGGAAGGGTCTCAGGTTTGGTATTAGAAGCATAGAAATATCACATCTCATGCTATAGGAAGGGTCTCAGGATTGGAATGGGAAGGACTTGGATGTCACATCTCATACTATGGGGAGGGTCTCAAGTTTGATATTAGAAGCATTGAGATAACAAATCTCATGATATCGGAAGGGTCTCAGGATTGGAATGGGAAGGAGTTGGATATCACATCTCATGATAAAGGAAGGGTCTAAGGTTTGGGAGGGGAAGGATTTGGATATCACATCTCATGTTATAGGACGGGTCTCAGGTTTAATATTAGAAGCATTGAGATATCAAGTCTCATGGTATAAGAAGGGTCTCAGAATTGGAATGGGAAGGAGTTGGATATCACACCTCAAGCTATAGGAAGGGTCTCAGGATTGGAATGGGAAGGAGTTTGATATCACATCTCATGCCATAGTATGGGTCTCAGGTTTGGTAGAAGCATTGAGATATCAAGTCTCATGGTATAAGAAGGGTCTCAGAATTGGAATGGGAAGGAGTTGGATATCACACCTCAAGCTATAGGAAGGGTCTCAGGATTGGAATGGGAAGGAGTTTGATATCACATCTCATGTTATAGGACGGGTCTCAGGTTTAATATTAGAAGCATTGAGATATCAAGTCTCATGGTATAAGAAGGGTATCAGTATTGGATTTGGAAGAAGTTGGATATCCCATCTCATGCTATAGGAAGGGTCTCAGGTTGGAATGGGAAGGAGTTGGATATCACATTTCATGTTATAGGAAGGGTCTCAGGATTTGAATGGGAAGGACTTGGATATCATATCTCATGCTATAGGACGGGTCTCAGGTTTGTTATTAGAATCATTGAGATATCATATTGCATGCTGTAGGAAGGGTCTAAGGATTGGAATGGGAAGGACCTGGATATCACATCTCATGCTATAGAACGGCTCTCAGGTTTGGAAAGGGAAGGAGTTGGATATCACATCTCATGTTATAGGATGGATCTCAGGTTTGGTATTAGAAGTATTGAGATATCAGATCTCATGCTATAGGAAGGGTCTCAGGATTGGAATGGGAAGGAGTTGGATATTACATCTCATGCTAAAGGAAGGGTCTCAGGTTTGGTAGAAGCATTGAGATATCACATCTCATGCTATAGGAAGGGTCTCAGGTTTGGAATGGGAAGGACTTAGATATCACATATCATGCTATAGGGAGGGTCTCAGTTTTGATATTAGAAGCATTGAGATATCACATCTCATGCTATCGGAAGTGTCTCAGGATTGGAATGGGAAGGAGCTGGATATCACATCTCATGCTAAAGGAAGGGTCTCAGGTTTGGAACGGGAAGGAGTTGGATATCACATCTCATGTTATAGGAAGGGTCTCAGGTTTGGTATAAACATTGAGATATCACATCTCTGCTATCGGAAGTGTCTCAGGATTGGAATGGGAAGGAGTTGGATATCCCATCTCATGTTATAGGACGGGTCTCAGGTTTGTTATTAGAATCATTGAGATATCATATTGCATGCTGTAGGAAGGGTCTAAGGGTTGGAATGTGAAGGACTTGGATATCACATCTCATGCTATAGATAGGCTCTTAGGTTTGGAAAGGGAAGGAGTTGGATCTCACATTTCATGTTAGAGGAAGGATCTCAGGTTTGGTATTAGAAGCATTGAGATATCACATCTCATGCTATAGGAAGGGTCTCATGATTGGAATGGGAAGGAGTTGGATATCACATCTCATGCTATAGGAAGGGTCTCAGGTTTGGTATAAGCATTGAGATATCACATCTCATGCTATAGGAAGGGTCTCAGGATTGGAATGGAAGGAGTTGGATATCACATCTCATGTTATAGGAAGGATCTCAGGTTTGGTATTAGAAGCATTGAGACATCACATCTCATGCTATAGGAAGGGTCTCAGGATTGGAATGGGAAGGAGTTGGATATCAAATCTCATGCTATAGGAAGGGTCTCAGGATTGGAATGGGAAGGAGTTGAATATGACATCTCATGCCGTAGGAAGGGTCTCAGGTTTGGTATAAACATTGAGATATCACATCTCTGCTATCAAAAGGGTCTCAGGATTGGAATGGGAAGGAGTTGGATATCCCATCTCATGTTATAGGAAGAGTCTCAGGTTTGGTATTAGAAGCATTGAGATATCACATCTCATGCTATAGAAAGTGTCTCAGGATTGGAATGGGAAGGACTTGGACATCACATCTCATGCTATAGGTAGGGTCTCAAGTTTGACATTAGAAGCATTGAGATATCACATCTCATGCTATAGGAAGGGTCTGAGGATTGGAATGGGAATGAGTTGGATATCACATCTCCTGCTATGGGAAGGGTCTCAGGTTTGGTATAAGCAGTGAGATATCACATCTCATGCTATAGGAAGTGTCTCAGGATTGGAATGGGAAGGAGTTGGATATCACATCTCATGTTATAGGAAGGATCTCAGGTTTGGTATAAGCATTGAGATATCACATCTCTGCTATCGGAAGGGTCTCAAGATTGGAATGGGAAGGAGTTGGATATTCCCATCTCATGTTATAGGAAGGGTCTCAGGTTTGGTATTAGAAGCATTGAGATATCACATCTCATGCTATAGGAAGGGTCTCAGGATTGGAATGGGAAGGACTTGGATATCACATCTCATGCTATAGGGAGGGTCTCAAGTTTGATATTAGAAGCTTTGAGATATCACATCTCATGATATCGGAAGGGTCTCAGGATTGGAATGGGAATGAGTTGGATATCACATCTCATGATAAAGGAAGGGTCTAAGGTTTGGAAGGGGAAGGATTTGGATATCACATCTCATGTTATATTACGGGTCTCAGGTTTGGTATTAGAAGCATTGAGATATCAAGTCTCATAGTATAGGAAGGGTCTCAGAATTGGAATGGGAAGGAGTTGGATATCCCATCTCATGTTATAGGAAGAGTCTCTGGTTTGGTATTAAAATCATTGAGATATCACATCGCATGGTGTAGGAAGGGTCTAAGGATTGGAATGGGATGGACTTGGATATCACATCTCATGTTATAGGTAGGCTCTCAGGTTTGGTATAAGCATTGAGATATCACATCTCATGCTATAGGAAGGGTCTCAGAATTGGAATGGGAAGGAGTTGGATATCACATCTCAAGCTATAGGAAGGGTCTCAGTATTGAAATGGGAAGGACTTGGATATCACATCTCATGCCATAGGAAGGCTCTCAGGTTTGGAAGGGGAAAGAGTTGGATATCTCATTTCATGTTAGAGGTAGGATCTCAGGTTTGGTATTAGAGGCATTGAGATATCACATCTCATGCTATCAGAAGGGTCTCAGGAATGGAATGGGAAGGAGTTAGATATCACATCTCATGCTAAAGGGAGGGTCTCAGGTTTGGAAGGGGAAGGATTTGGATATCACATCTCATGTTATAGGAAGGATCTCAGGTTTGGTATTAGAAGCATTGAGATATCACATCTCATGCTATCGGAAGGATCTCAGGTTTGGTATTAGAAGCATTGAGATATCACATCTCATGCTATCAGAAGAGTCTCAGGATTGGAATAGGAAGGAGTTGGATATCACATTTCATGCTAAAGGGAGGGTCTCAGGTTTGGAAGGGGAGGATTTGGATATCACATCTCATGTTATAGGAAGGATCTCACGTTTGGTATTAGAAGCATTGAGATATCAAATCTCATGCTATAGGAAGGGTCTCAGGATTGGAATGTGAAGGATTTGGATATCACATCTCATGCTAAAGGAAGGGTCTCAGGTTTGGTAGAAGCATTGAGATTTCACGTCTCTGCTATCGGAAGGGTCTCAGGATTGGATTGGGAAGGAGTTGGATATCCCTTTTCATGCTATAGGAAGGGTCTCAGGATTTGAATGGCAAGGAGTTGGATATCACATCTCATGCCATAGGAAGGGTCTCAGGTTTGGTATAAGCATTGAGATATCACATCTCTGCTATCGGAAGGGTCTCAGGATTGGATTGGGAAGGAGTTGGATATCCCTTCTCATGCTATAGGAAGTGTCTCAGGTTGGAATGGGAAGGAGTTGGATATCACATCTCATGTTATAGGAAGGGTCTCAGGATTGGAATGGGAAATATCCAAATCCTTCCCATTCCAATCCTGAGACCCTTCCTATAGCAAGAGATGTGATATCCAAATCCTTCCCATTCCAATCCTGAGACCCTTCCTATAACATGAGATGTGATATTCAACTCCTTCCCATTCCAACCTGAGACACTTCCTATAGCATGAGAAGGGATATCCAACTCCTTCCCAATCCAATCCTGAGAACCTTCCGATAGCAGAGATGTGATATCTCAATGCTTATACCAAACCTGAGACCCTTCCTATGGCATGAGATGTGATATCCAACTCCTTGCCATTCAAATCCTGAGACCCTTCCTATAGCATGAGATGTGATATCTCAATGCTTCTACCAAACCTGAGACCCTTCCTTTAGCATGAGATGTGATATCCAAATCCTTCACATTCCAATCCTGAGACCCTTCCTATAGCATGAGATGTGATATCTCAATGCTTCTAATAACAAACCTGAGATCCTTCCTATAACATGAGATGTGATATCCAATTCCTTCCCATTCCAAACCTGAGACCCTTCCTATTGGATGAGATGTGATATCCAACTCCTTCCCATTCCAACCCTGAGACCCTTCCTATACCATGAGATGTGATATCTCAATGCTTCTAATACCAAACCTGGGAACCGTCCTATAACATGAGATGTGATATCTCAATGTTTCTAATAAAAAACCTGAGACCCTTCCTATAACATGAGATGTGATATCCAATTCCTTCCCATTCCAGACCTGAGACCCTTCCTTTAGCATGAGATGTGATATCCAAATACTTCCCATTCCAATCCTAAAACCCTTCCTATAGCATGAGATGTGATATCTCAATGTTTCTAATAAAAAACCTGAGACCCTTCCTATAGCAAGAGATGTGATATCCAAATCCTTCCCATTCCAATCCTGAGACCCTTCCTGTATATAACATGAGATGTGATATCCAACTCCTTCCCATTCCAGCCTGAGACCCTTCCTATAGCATGAGATGTGATATCCAACTCCTTACCATTCAAATCCTGAGACCCTCCCTATAACAAGAGATGTCATATCCAACTCCTTCCCATTCCAAACCTGAGACCCTTCCTATAACATGAGATGTGATATCCAACTCCTTCCCATTCCAAACCTGAGACCCTTCCGATAGCATGAGATGTGATATCTCAATGCTTCAAAAACCAAACATGAGAACCATCCTATAACATGAGATGTGAAATCCAAATCCTTCCCTTCCCAAACCTGAGACTCTTCCTATAGCATGAGATGTGATATCTCAATGCTTCTACCAAACCTGAAACCCTTCCTATAGCATGAGATGTGATATCACAATGCTTCTAATACCAAACCTGAGACCCTTCCCATAGCATGAGATGTGATATCCAACTCCTTCCCATTCCAATCCTGAGACCCTTCCTATAGCATGAGATGTTATATCTCAATGTTTCTAATACCAAACCTGAGATCCTTCCTATAACATGAGATGTGATATCCAACTCCTTCCCATTCCAATCCCGAGACCCTTCCTATAGCATGAGATGTGATATCTCAATGCTTCTAATACCAAACCTAAGGTCCTTCCTATAACATGAGATGTGATATCCAAATCCTTCCCATTCCAAACCTGAGACCCTCCCTTTAGCATGAGATGTGATATCCAACTCCTTCCCATTCCAATCCTGATACCCTTCTGATAGCATGAGATGTGATATCTCAATGCCTCTAATACCAAACCTGAGATCCTACCTCTAACATGAAATGTGATATCCAACTCCTTCCTTTTCCAAACCTGAGACCCTTCCTACAGCATGAGATGTGTTAAGACGGATTTCTGAACTCTGTCCTGGTGGCGCAGAAGTTCAGAAGGCCAACCTAATTACTTGGAACAGGGTAACCTCTGGACGAGCCAGACCAATCAAGGTAGCGATCGCGGCGGTCAAGACTAGGTCTCAAGAGGGGTGAGGGTGACTGAAAGCCCGCAATGAGCACACAAAGCAAGAGCGCTTACAAACTACTCCAAACAGTTGTTATATCAAAAATAGATACACATTTATTTTAAGGCCTTTAAAATAATGACCGTAGCGAGAAAATCACAATATCACAATATTAAACCAACACATACCATATCAACACAATATATATACAAATACACAGTTGCAAGCGTTTAAAGCACGAAATATGTAGTCCACCTGAAAGGAAAGGAAAACAGGCAGTGCGATAACGCTTTAGACTCAGTTTGCCTTCAGAGGCACCTAACTAGATGGAAGTCCGAGCCCTGCGAAGAGTGGAGCCTTGTGCTCAAAGTACCTGCCACGCCGGTGCCAACGGGCAAAAGGGGAAGCTCTTCGGAGGAAGTCAGGCAGTTCGGGTTAGTGCACAGCAGAAGGAGAACAGGTTCCGCAACTCAAGCGCAGCCTCCACAGCGGGCAGAAGCAGGGCGCGAGTACGGCCAAAAGGGTGCTGTTTTTACACAGCAGGGAAAGCAATGGGATACTGCAGGAGGGCGACCAGATCCTAGCTAAGCTACTCACCGGTCCCCGAAGCAAGCAGACCCAGGCTTCTCCACGTTAGTTTCAGCAGCTGGCAGGTTCAGAAGAGCAGGGAACGCCTCGAAGTCGTGTAGAGCAAAAAGACGTCCCAATCGACGAAACCAGCACAGTTTGTTGCCGCAGCAGGACAACGGAGCGGCCGTGTGTATTCAAGCCAAATGTACACTCCTCCCTTCAGACTTGGGAACGCCAAGTGTACGAAGCGTGGGAGAGTGACAAGGACTCGAAATACAACACAACCTGGCGGCAGTTACAGAGCAGGACTCCCTTGTAAGCTGGTCAGTCAACTGGATGGCCCAGAGACACTTCCGAAGGCTTACTTGGAGGGGGTGATGAAGTCGCCGGGAATAGCTGTTCCTGCTATTCCAAAGGTCGAAGCACCAGTACAGACACTTCTGGTTCGATCCAAGGAGGAAAGGGTTTCACAGGACGACAGCAGTGCAAAGGAGGATTCCTTCAGCGGGTCACCAGCGATTCCTCGGTCCAGCCTCTTGGTTGCAGGATACTTGGCTCCTGTATTCCTTCGTTCGTGAGAACTCAGGAGATCGACATGGTAGTGGTGTTTCAAGCTCCCTCTTATCCACGGTTCCCTTCGCGCCAAAACGGAGGGGAGCCAATGGGAGATCCGCACATCAACACACATACCATACGTGGACCAATCACGGACCACGGTGGTCCCAGGCATTCACACCACCCCAGACTCTCTGGCACCCAGGATGTGTATTGGGACCAGACATCCCAGCCCACACCCTGGAGGCACACAAATGACATGTAGAAGCCCGCGAAAGCAACCACGTTTCGCGGGAAAGTACATGCCCAAATAAGGAAGGCCCCGGGTCGCCCGACCTGGGGAAGGTGAAGGGAGCAAGACGGTCAGTGGACAGGACAAAGGAGCCTCGTGGTCTGGCCATTTTGGGAGCCAGGCCACCATTTTGGGTTCAGCCCGAAAAATGTGCTCAGAACGCCAAAAGGAGCTCAAAATACACAAAACGATCGCTGCCACCATTCCAGTCCCTGAATGACTTTCACCGATCAAATACAATCCTAAACGAGTATCTAGGGCCTGTAGAAGGCTAGAGACCCAAGAGAGCTGTAACTTAGCTTACAGTGCCCTCTTGTGTCATGTTGCACTAAAGCCGCAACATGATAAACGAAACTACGGGAAACAGCGTTCCCCGGTACTGACTGTCTTAAGGGCATGTCAGTTTCCCCGTAAGAAAAGGAGCGAAAGCCCAGAGAAGTGCGGCAGAAGGCTGTACTTCTCTGGCAAAGTCAAGAACAAGGTTAAAAACAATAGCAAAAAGTTTAGGGGTTGCTACATGGAAGGAAAATTCCCTACAATTACGAAATCTTTCCTAACACTCGCCCCTCCCAGACTATGGACAGGGGGAACTAATCCACCCCTGGATGAGTCTCTTGTTCAGGTCGGTTAAACATTCTGGACAACCCATCAGCATTGCTATGTTGGACACCTGGCCTATGCTCAATAGTGAAGTCGAAGCCTTGTAGACTTATGGACCACCTAAGCAACTTTGGATTCTCCCCCTTCATGTTCATTAGCCACTTTAACGGCTTATGGTCAGTCTGCACAGTGAAGTGGGTCCCATAGAGGTAGGGCCTCAGCTTCCTTAGGGCCCACACAACAGAGAAACATTCTTTCTCTACCGTGGACCATCTGAGCTCTCTGTCCTTAAGCTGGCGACTAATAAAACCGATAGGGTGTTCCTTACCCTTCTCATGTACTTGTGATAGTACAGCTCCTATCCCAGTGTCAGAGGCATCCGTCTGCACGATAAAAGGTCTTTGATAATCAGGGGCCCTGAGCACAGGGGCCTGGCACAAGGAGTCTTTTAAGCCATTGAAGGCCTTCTCACACTCGTCAGTCCAAGTTGCCTTCTTGGGTTTCTTCGGAGTTGTGAGGGCAGTCAGAGGAGCAGCTATGGTGCCATAGTCTGCCACAAAATTGCGATAATAACCCGTGAGTCCTAAGAAGGCTCTCACTTGGGTTTGCGTAGTGGGGGTAGGCCAGTCTTGTACTGCTTGTACTTTACTGGGTAGAGGCTGTATCCTCCCTCCACCTACTTCATGTCCAAGGTAAACCACTGAGCCTTGTCCAATCTGGCATTTACTAGCCTTTATGGTCAAGTGGGCTTTCTGAAGGGCCTGGAGCACAATCCTGAGGTGTTTCACATGGTCTTCCCAGGTGGCACTGAAAACTGCTATATCGTCTAGATATGCAAGACAGAATTCGTCCAACCCATTCAACACATGATTCACAAGCCTCTGGAAAGTGGCAGGTGCATTCTTCAACCCGAACGGCATTACCCGGAATTGGTAAAGGCCGTCTGGAGTAGAAAATGCTGTCTTCTCCTTGGCATGTTCTGCTAAAGCTATTTGCCAATAGCCAGCAGTGAGGTCAAACGTGCTGAGGTACTTGGAGGCACCCAACGTATCCACCAGCTCATCTGTTCGAGGCAAGGGGTGTGCATCTGTCTTGGTGACAGCATTCAGAGCCCTGTAATCCACGCAGAACCTCAATTCAGAAGTGCCTGCTTTTGGAACCAAAACCACAGGACTGGACCAAGGACTACTAGAGGGTTCAATCACCCCAAGGTCTAACATCTTGTTGACCTCGGTCTTAATATAAGACCGTACTTTATCTGACATCCTGTATCCCCTACTTTTGGTAGGTACACTGTCTCCTGTGTCAATGTTATGTTTGCACCAAGGTGTCAAACCAGGGGACTGTGAAAACAGGGGGGAAAACTGCCTAAGCAAACTTTTCACCTCAGCCTGCTGATCAGAAGTCAGGTGAGGGGCCACTCGGACACCCTCAACGGAGCCATCTGAAGGACCGCTTTGGAACAGGTCGGGGAGAGGTTCTGACTCCTCTTCCTCAACATCTGAAGCCAGTAGCAGTGCTGCGATTTCGACTCTTGGGACGAAAGCCTTCAGCCTATTCACGTGAAACACTTTTGGAGCCTGTCCAGGCCTTCCAAGGTCCACTAAATAGTTCACCTCACCCAGGGGCTCCACCACTGTGTAAGGGCCTGACCATTTGTCCTGTAAAGCGCGAGGCCTTATTGGATTCATGATCAGGACGTGCTGACCAGGTGTAAAGTTGATGAGGGAAGCTTTCTGGTCGTACCAATGTTTCACCAGCGCTTGCCCTGCCTTCAATTTATCACTAGCCAAGCCCATCAGAAGTACCATCCGTTTTCTGAGCCCTAGCACATAATCAACTACATTGGTAGTAACAGGGGGAGTGGGCATCTCCCATCCCTCTTTGACGATGGCTAAGGGTCCCCGTACGGGATGACCGAACAGAAGTTCGACGGGGCTGAAGCCAACACCCTCCTGTGGTACCTCTCGGTAGGCAAACAGTAGGCATGGTAAAAGAAGATCCCATTTTCTTCTCTGGGGCTCCTCCAGAGCCCCAATCATGCTTTTTAACGTTCTGTTGAAACGTTCCACCAGACCATTGGTCTGGGGGTGGTATGCAGAAGAGAACTTGTAGGTGACCCCACATTCTTTCCACATAGCCTGCATATACTTCGACATAAAGTTGCTGCCACGATCTGACACAACTTCTTTAGGGAAGCCAACCCTAGTAAATATGCCGAGTAAAGCTTTTGCAACTGACTTGGCAGTTACAGTTTTCAATGGGATGGCCTCAGGATACCTGGTTGCATGGTCGACCAGCACCAGGATAAACCTATTGCCCGAGGATGTTTGCGGGTCAAGGGGACCAACGATGTCGATCCCTACCCTTTCAAATGGTACCCCCACAACTGGGAGCGGTACCAACGGAGCTTGGATTGTCGCGCCAACCTTACCAGACAACTGGCAGGAGGCACAACTCCTGCAGTGACTTTCTACTTGCACCCCCATCTTGGGCCAGTAGAAGTGCATGGATAACCTTTGCTTGGTCCTCTTCATACCAAGGTGACCAGCAAGGGGAACTTCATGCGCCAACTGCAGGAGGGAGGGCCTAACAGCAAGGGGAACCACCAACCTCCTATGGTCTCCTTCTGTAGACTCTGTGGGCTCACTATACAGGAGTCCACCTTCCCAATAAATCCTATGCTTCCCAGGAGGCTCACCCTCAAGCTGGGAGCAGGCCTGTCTCCTTAGGCCTTCCAGAGATGGGCACTCACGTTGGCCTTTACTGAATTCGTCCCTATCAGGACCTCCTTCAACTAACAAGTCTTTTAGTTCAGGATGATCGTTGGGGTCGAAAACTTCAGGCATCGCCACCTCCTCGTCAGGCCCGGGCGATTGACCAACTTCCTCCACCGCAGTGGTAGGCGAGCTCGGGGGAATATTCTCTTTCCCTCGTCTTGACTTGTAGACTCCCTTCGCCTTGGGTTTCCCCTTCGGCTGGGGCGGCGTATTGGACTTGGCCAATGCTGCCCGTGCTTGAGACCGTGTGTAGGGTCTTTCGGCAGTGTCTCCTACGAGCCCTAAAGCTCTGAGATCATTACCCAGCAAGACCTTTCCCGGGACGTTTCTCTGAATGCTCACTGGAATCCTGACTGCTGTACCATTTAAAGTAAGATTTACAGGGATCACGGGAAACATACGGAGGGGGCCGTCAGCAAACTTAGTGGGCATCAGAGTAGCTCTGGCAACTTCCTCTGAGTCTACCAAGGTAGAATCCACTACTGTTCGACTGCACCCACTATCCCTAAGAGCTGGAGTATCCACTCCATTGATCAGCACGCTGTCTTTAAAGTAGTGCTTGGTATTATCCGGAATCCTAGCATAAGCCTCTGCGACTTTAGGCTCCCAGGAACCCAGGGACACTAAAACTACCTCAGCCTCTATCCCGCTGGGAAATGAGTCTGAGGAGAAGGATGCTCCTGTAATCTCTTCTTCCTCGTAGGAGGAGAAGGCCAGATTAGCGGAGTGGACCCCCAAAGGTCTAACCTTACACCGGGGATCCCCCTTCACATGGTCAGTTGCTCCACAAGAAAAACAAGCCCCAGTGGGTCTGTTTACGTAGGGAGGCTTATTGTAACCAGAGTTCTGTTTCGGAGGCGAACCTCCACTACCCTGTGAGTTCTCTTGTGTCTTACCCTTGTTTTTCTTTTTGTGGCCCTTATGGGAAGAAGATTTAGCAGATTCCCCACCCTCCATATCTTTGGACTTTTTCCCTTCCTCCTGCTGACCAGGATTTTTGTCCTTATGGGACACTCGATGTGACACCCATAAGTCTGCTGCAATGGCCAGCTTCTTAGGATCTATCTCCTTCGAATTGGCCAAATGCTGCTTAAGCTCCGGGGAAGAAGAAGCAAAAATGTGTTCCAGCATGACCAGATTGATCATGCCTTCGAAGGTAGAAGCCTTATAACCTTCGACCCAGCCAGTTAAGTTTTTCAAAGATTCAGCGACATAAGATACCCAAGTACCACCTTCCTTTTTCTTATACTCTCGAAAACGCTTAAAATATTGGGCCGGAGTCTTCCCAAACTTTAAAATGAGAGTTTGCTTTAACATTGCGAAATCAGCCCGCTCAGCCTTCGACATTTCCATAATGGCACTGCAGCCAGAATGGGGCAGTCTACTGAGCAACCAAGCAATCTTATCAGCATTGTCAACTTCTTGAACCTCGCATGCATACTCAAACGCATTCAGCCAGTCCATAATGTCATTCCTTTCTTCATACACACTGAGCAGATCTTTCGGAAACCGTGGATGAGAGGAAGCCCCAGAGCCATGTCCAGGACCCTTGGACCCATTTGCAACCTGAAGCTTGGCCAGTTCCAACTGGTGATCCCTGTCTTTCTGTTTTTCTGCCTGTTCGATTTTTAGTTTGGCTATGCTGAATTCAAGCTCCTGCTGCCTAAACCGCAGCTCTTGCTTCTTGAATTCAAGCATAGCCTCCCCATCAACACTGGCAGAGGAAACATTAGACATCACATCCTCCCTGTCCTCGTGGTCGCGATGGATCAGTGCAGCGGCAGAACCGTCGGTTCTACCAGTGAGAGCAGCCCCACCACCTTCTGCACTGTCCTCGGAAGTTATAGCGTCAAGCTGCGCTTCTTGCCACGCCACGATTCTCTGGATCATTTCCAATTTAGTGCCTTGAGAGGAAACACCTCTCTCCGCACACATCTTCTTCAATGTTTCTGATTTGGAAGCATTTAAAGTTAACAAGGTATTTGCTTCCATACTGTTTGATAGGACTATGGCCTTTTTAAAGTTATATTACAACAATTCACTACGTGTACTGTTTGGAATAACCTGAAATGCCTTAGTTCGAGCGCAACACTGGATACCTTCAGTCGTATCCCACCGCTGTACACCAATTTGTTAAGACGGATTTCTGAACTCTGTCCTGGTGGCGCAGAAGTTCAGAAGGCCAACCTAATTACTTGGAACAGGGTAACCTCTGGACGAGCCAGACCAATCAAGGTAGCGATCGCGGCGGTCAAGACTAGGTCTCAAGAGGGGTGAGGGTGACTGAAAGCCCGCAATGAGCACACAAAGCAAGAGCGCTTACAAACTACTCCAAACAGTTGTTATATCAAAAATAGATACACATTTATTTTAAGGCCTTTAAAATAATGACCGTAGCGAGAAAATCACAATATCACAATATTAAACCAACACATACCATATCAACACAATATATATACAAATACACAGTCGCAAGCGTTTAAAGCACGAAATATGTAGTCCACCTGAAAGGAAAGGAAAACAGGCAGTGCGATAACGCTTTAGACTCAGTTCGCCTTCAGAGGCACCTAACTAGATGGAAGTCCGAGCCCTGCGAAGAGTGGAGCCTTGTGCTCAAAGTACCTGCCACGCCGGTGCCAACGGGCAAAAGGGGAAGCTCTTCGGAGGAAGTCAGGCAGTTCGGGTTAGTGCACAGCAGAAGGAGAACAGGTTCCGCAACTCAAGCGCAGCCTCCACAGCGGGCAGAAGCAGAGCGCGAGTACGGCCAAAAGGGTGCTGTTTTTACACAGCAGGGAAAGCAATGGGATACTGCAGGAGGGCGACCAGATCCTAGCTAAACTACTCACCGGTCCCCGAAGCAAGCAGACCCAGGCTTCTCCACGTTAGTTTCAGCAGCTGGCAGGTTCAGAAGAGCAGGGAACGCCTCGAAGTCGTGTAGAGCAAAAAGACGTCCCAATCGACGAAACCAGCACAGTTTGTTGCCGCAGCAGGACAACGGAGCGGCCGTGTGTATTCAAGCCAAATGTACACTCCTCCCTTCAGACTTGGGAACGCCAAGTGTACGAAGCGTGGGAGAGTGACAAGGACTCGAAATACAACACAACCTGGCGGCAGTTACAGAGCAGGACTCCCTTGTAAGCTGGTCAGTCAACTGGATGGCCCAGAGACACTTCCGAAGGCTTACTTGGCAGGAGATGATGAAGTCGCCGGGAATAGCTGTTCCTGCTATTCCAAAGGTCGAAGTACCAGTACAGGCCTTCTGGTTCGATCCAAGGAGGAAAGGGTTTCACAGGACGACAGCAGTGCAAAGGAGGATTCCTTCAGCGGGTCACCAGCGATTCCTCGGTCCAGCCTCTTGGTTGCAGGATACTTGGCTCCTGTATTCCTTCGTTCGTGAGAACTCAGGAGATCGACATGGTAGTGGTGTTTCCAGCTCCCTCTTATCCACGGTTCCCTTCGCGCCAAAACGGAGGGGAGCCAATGGGAGATCCGCACATCAACACACATACCATACGTAGACCAATCACGGACCACGGTGGTCCCAGGCATTCACACCACCCCAGACTCTCTGGCACCCAGGATGTGTATTGGGACCAGACATCCCAGCCCACACCCTGGAGGCACACAAACGACATGTAGAAGCCCGCGAAAGCAACCACGTTTCGCGGGAAAGTACATGCCCAAATAAGGAAGGCCCCGGGTCGCCCGACCTGGGGAAGGTGAAGGGAGCAAGACGGTCAGTGGACAGGACAAAGGAGCCTCGTGGACTGGCCATTTTGGGAGCCAGGCCACCATTTTGGGTTCAGTGCGAAAAACGTGCTCAGAACGCCAAAAGGAGCTCAAAATAAACAAAACGATCGCTGCCACCATTCCAGTCCCTGAATGACTTGCACCGATCAAATACCATCCTAAAAGAGTATCTAGGGCCCGTAGAAGGCTAGAGACCCAAGAGAGCTGTAACTTAGCTTACAGTGCCCTCTTGTGTCATGTTGCACTAAAGCCGCAACATGATAAACGAAACTACGGGAAACAGCGTTCCCCGGTACTGACTGTCTTAAGGGCATGTCAGTTTCCCCGTAAGAAAAGGAGCGAAAGCCCAGAGAAGTGCGGCAGAAGGCTGTACTTCTCTGGCAAAGTCAAGAACAAGGTTAAAAACAATAGCAAAAAGTTTAGGGGTTGCCACATGGAAGGAAAATTCCCTACAATTACGAAATCTTTCCTAACAAGATGTGATATCCAAGTCCTTCCCATTCCAATCCTGAGACCCTTCCTATAACATGAGATGTGATATCCAACTCCTTCTATTCCAACCTGAGACCCTTCCTATAGCATGAGATGGGATATCCAACTCCTTCCAAATCCAATCCTGATACCCTTCCGATAGCATGAGATGTGATATCCCAATGCTTCTACAAAACCTGACACCCATACCATGGCATGAGATGTGATATCAAAATCCCGTCCTATACCATGAGACTTGATATCTCAATGCTTCTAATACCAAACCTGAGACTGGTCCAATAACATGAGATGTTATATCCAAATCCTTCCCCTTCCAAACCTTAGACCCTTCCTTTATCATGAGATGTGATATCCAAGTCCTTCCCATTCCAATCCTGAGACCCTTCCTATAGCATGAGATGTGATATCTCAATGCTTCTAATACCAAACCTGAGACCCTTCCTATAACATGAGATGTGATATCCAAGTCCTTCCCATTCCAATCCTGAGACCCTTCCTATAGCATGAGATGTGATATCTCAATGCTTCTAATACCAAACCTGAGACCCTTCCTATAACATGAATTGTGATGTCCAAATCCTTCCCATTCCAATCCTGAGACCCTTCCGATAGCAGAGATGTGATATCTCAATGCTTATACCAAACCTAAGACCCTTCCGATAGCATGAGATGTGATATCTCAATGCTTCTAATACCAAACCTGAGATCCTTCCAATAACATGAGATATGATGTCCAAATCCCTCCCCTTCCAAACCTTAGACCATCCCTTTAGCATGAGATTTGATATCCAACTCCTTCCCATTCCAATCCTGAGACCCTTCTGATGGCATGAGATGTGATATCTCAATGCCTCTAAAACCAAACCTGAGATCCTACCTCTAACATGAAATGTGATATCCAACTCCTTCCCCTTCCAACCCTGAGAGCCTTCGTATAGAATGAGATGTGATATCCAAGTCCTTCCCATTCCAATCCTGAGACCCTTCCTATAACATGAGATGTGATATCCAACTCCTTCCCATTCCAATCATGAGACCCTTCCTATAGCTTGAGATGTGATATCCAACTCCTTCTCATTCCAATTCTGAGACCCGTCCTATACCATGAGACTTGATATCTCAATGCTTCAAATACCAAACCTGAGACCGGTCCTATAACATGAGATGTGATACCCAAATCCGTCCCCTTCCAAACCTTAGACCCTTCCTATAGCATGAGATGTGATATCTCATTGCTTCTAATACCAAACCTGAGACCCTTCCTATTACGAGATGGGATATCCAACTCCTTCCCATTCCAATCCTGAGACCCTTCAGATAGCAGAGATGTGATATCCAACTCCTTCCCATTCCAAACCTGAGACCCTTCCGATAGCATGAGATGTGATATCTCAATGCTTCTAAAACCAAACATGAGAACCATCCTATAACATGAGATGTGAAATCCAAATCCTTCCCTTTCCAAACCTGAGACCCTTCCTATAGCTTGAGATGAAATATCAAACTCCTTCCCATTCCAATCCTGAGATAGCTTGAGATGTGATATCCAACTCCATCCGATTCCAATCCTGAGACCCTTCCGATAGCATGAGATGTGATAGCTCAATGCTTCTAATATCAAAACTGAGACCCTCCCTATAGTATGAGATGTGAATTCTAAGTCCTCCCCATTCCTATCCTGAGACCCTTCCGATAGCAGAGATGTGATATCTCAATGCTTATACCAAACCTGATGACCCTTCCTATGGCATTAGATGTGATATCCAACTCCTTCCCATTCCAATCCTGAGTTCCTTCCTATAGCATGAGATGTGATATCTCAATGCTTCTATCAAACCTGATACCCTTCCTTTAGCATGAGATGTGATATTCAACTCCTTCCCATTCCAATCCTGAGACCCTTCGTATAACATGAAACGTGATATCCAACTCCTTCCCATTCCAATCCTGAGACTCCTCCTATAGCATGAGATGTGATATCTCAATGCTTCTAATACCAGACCTGGGACCGGTCCTATAACATGAGATATGATATCCAATTCCTTCCCATTCCAATCCTGAGACCCTTCCTATAACGAGATGTGATATCCAACTCCTTCCCATTCCAATTCTGAGACCCTTCCTATACCATGAGACTTGATATCTCAATACTTCTAATACCAAACCTGAGACCTGTCCTATAACATGAGATGTGATATCCAAATCCTTCCCCTTCCAAACCTTAGACCCTTCCTTTATCATGAGATGTGATATCCAACTCCTTCCCATTCCAATCCTGAGACCCTTCCGATATCATGAGATGTGATATCTCAATGCTTCTAATATCAAACTCGAGACCCTCCCTATAGCATGAGATGTGATATCCAAGTCCTTCCCATTCCAATCCTGAGACCCTTCCTACAGCATGAGATGTGATGTCTCAATGCTTCTAATACCAAACCTGAGACCCTTCCTATAACATGAGATGGGAATATCCAACTCCTTCCCATTATAATCCTGAGACCCTTCCGATAGCAAACATGTGATATCTCAATGCTTATACCAAACCTGAGATCCTTCCTATAACATGGGATGTGATATCCAACTCCTTCCCATTCCAATCCTGAGACACTTCCTATAGCATGAGATGTGATATCTCACTGCTTATACCAAACCTGAGACCCTTCCTATAGCATGAGATGTGATATCCAAGTCCTTCCAATTCCAATCCTGAGACACTTCCTATAGCATGAGATGTGATATCTCAATGCTTCTAATACCAAACCTGAGACCCCTCCTATGGCATGAGATGTCATATACAGATCCTTCCCATTCCAATCCTGAGACCCTTCCTATAGCATGAGATGTGATATCTCAATGCTTATACCAAACCTAAAACCCTTCCTATAGCATGAGATGTGATATCCAACTCCTTCCCATTCCAATCCTGAGACCCTTCCTATAGCATGAGATGTGATATCCAATGGCTCTAATATCAAACCTGAGATCCTTCCTCTAACATTAAATGTGATATCCAACTCCTTCCCTTTCCAAACCTGAGAGCCTACCTATAGCATGAGATGTGATATCCAAGTCCTTCCATTCCAATCCTTAGACCCTTCCTACAGCATGCAATATGATATCTCAATGATTCTAATAACAAACCTGAGACCCGTCCTATAACATGAGATATGATATCCAACTCCTTCCCATTCCAATCCTGAGACACTTCCGATAGCAGAGATGTGATATCTCAATGCTTCTAATACCAAACCTGAGACCAGTCCTATAACATGAGATGGGATATCCAACTCCTTCCCGTTCCAAACCTGAGACCCTTCCTATAGCATGAGATGTGATATCCAACTCCTTCCCATCCCAATCCTGAGACACTTCCGATTGCAGAGATTTGATATCTCAATGCTTATACCAAACCTGAGACTCTTCCTATAACATGAGATGTGATATCCAACTCCTTCCCGTTCCAAACCTGAGACCCTTCCTATAGCATGAGATGTGATATCCAACTCCTTCCCATTCCAATCCTGAGACCCTTATGATAGCATGAGATGTGATATCTCAATGCCTCTAATACCAAATCTGAGATTCTTCCGATAGCATGAGATGTGATATCTCAATGCTTCTTATACCAAACCTGAGATCCTTCCTATAACATGAGATGTGATATCCAAATCCTTCCCCTTCCAAACCTGAGACCCTCCCTTTAGCATGAGATGTGATATCCAACTCCTTCCCATTCCAACCTGAGACCCTTCCTATAGCATGAGATGGGATATCCAACTCCTTGGAATTCCAATCCTGATACCCTTCCGATAGCATGAGATTTGATATCCCAATGCTTATACCAAACCTGAGACCCATACTATGGCATGAGATGTGATATCAAACTCCTTCCCATTCCAATCCTGAGACCCTTCCTATAGCTTGAGATGTGATATCCAACTCCTTCCCATTCCAATTCTGAGACCCTTCCTATACCATGAGACTTGATATCTCAATGCTTCTAATACCAAACCTGAGACCCGTCCTATAACATGAGATGTGATATCCAAATCCTTCCCCTTCCAAACCTTAGACCCTTCCTTTATCATGAGATGTGATATCCAACTCCTTCCCATTCCAATCCTGAGACCCTTCCGATATCATGAGATGTGATATCTCAATGCTTCTAATATCAAACTCGAGACCCTCCCTATAGCATGAGATGTGATATCCAAGTCCTTCCCATTCCAATCCTGAGACCCTTCCTATAGCATGAGATGTGATGTCTCAATGCTTCTAATACCAAACCTGAGACCCTTCCTATAACATGAGATGGGAATATCCAACTCCTTCCCATTCCAATCCTGAGACCCTTCCGATAGCAAACATGTGATATCTCAATGCTTATACCAAACCTGAGATCCTTTCTATAACATGAGATGTGATATCCAACTCCTTCCCATTCCAATCCTGAGACACTTCCTATAGCATGAGATGTGATATCTCACTGCTTATACCAGACCTGAGACCCTTCCTATAGCATGAGATGTGATATCCAACTCCTTCCCATTCCAATCCTGAGACCCTTCCTATAGCATGAGATGTGATATCTCAATGCTTCTAATATCAAACTTGAGACCCTCCCTATAGCATGAGATGTGACATCCAAGTCCTTCCCATTCCAATCTTGAGACACTTCCTATAGCATGAGATGTGATATCTCAATGCTTCTAATACCAAACCTGAGACTCTTCCTATAACATGAGATGGGATATCCAACTCCTTCCCATTGCAATCCTGAGACCCTTCCGATAGCAGAGATGTGATATCTCAATGCTTATACCAAACCTGAGACCCTTCCTACGGCATGAGATGTCATATACAACTCCTTCCCATTCCAATCCTGAGACCCTTCCTATAGCATGAGATGTGATATCTCAATGCTTATACCAAACCTGAGACCCTTCCCATAGCATGATATGTGATATCCAACTCCTTCCCATTCCAATCCTGAGACCCTTCCTATAGCATGAGATGTGATGTCTCAATGCTTCTAATACCAAACCTGAGATCCTTCCTATAACATGAGATGTGAAATCCAACTCCTTCCATTCCAATCCTGAGACCCTTCCTATAGCATGAGATGTGATATCTCAATGCTTATACTCAACCTGAGACCCTTCCTTTAGCATGAGATGTGATATCCAACTCCTTCCCATTCCAATCCTGAGACCCTTCCTATAGCATGAGATGTGATATCTCAATGCCTCTAATACCAAACCTGAGATCCTTCCTCTAACATGAAATGTGATATCCAACTCCTTCCCTTTCCAAACCTGAGAGCCTATCCATAGCATGAGATGTGATATCCAAGTCCTTCCCATTCCAATCCTTAGACCCTTCCTACAGCATGCAATAACACTACTCACTTCAGACCTGGGAACGCCAAGTGTACGAATCATGTGAGAGTGACAAGGACTCGATATACTACACAACCTGGCGGCGGTTACAGAGCAAGACTCCTGTGTAGGCTGGTCAGTCTGCTGGATGGCCCAGAGACGCTTCCGAAGGCTTACTAGCAGGAGATGGTGAAAATGCCGAGAATAGCTGTCCCCGCTATTCCAAGGGTCGAAGTACCAGTACAGGCCTTCTGGTTCGATCAAAGGTGAAAAGGGTTTCACAAGGCGACAGCAGTGCAGAGGAGCAGTCCTTCAGCGGGTCACCAGCGATTCCTCGGTTCAGCCTCATGGTTGCAGGATACTTGGCTCCTGTATTCCTTCGTTCGTGAGAACTCAGGAGATCGACATGGTAGTGTTGTTTCCAGCCCCCTCTTATCCACGGTTCCCTTCGCGCCAAAACGGAGGGGACCCAATGGGAGATCCGCTCATCAACACTCACACCATTCGTGGACCTATCACGGACCACGGTGGTCCCAGGCATTCACACCACCCTAGACTCTCTGGCACCCAGGATGTGTATTGGGACCAGACATCCCAGCCCACATCCTGGAGGCACACACAAGACATGTAGAAGCCTGCGAAAGCATCTGTGTTTCGCGGGAAAGCACATGCCCAAATAAGGAAGGCCCCAGGTCGGCTCGACCTGGGGAAGGTGAAGGGAGCAAGACGGTCAGCGGACAGGACAAAGGAGCCTCGTGGTCTGGCTATTTTGGGATCTAGGCCACCATTTTGGGTTAAGCGCGAGAAACGCGCTTAGCACGCCAAAAGGATCTCAAAACACAAGAAACGATCGCTGCCACCATTCCCGTCCGTGAATCACTTGCACCGATCAGTTACAATCCTGAAAGAGTATCTAGGGCCTGTAGAAGGCTAGAGACCCAAGAGAGCAGTAACTTAGCTTACAGTGCCCTCTTGTGTCATGTTGCACGAAAGCTGCAACATGATACAAGAAACTACGGAAACCAGCGTTTCCTGGTACTGACTGTCTTAAGGGCATGACAGTTTCCCCTTAAGAAAGGAGCGAAAGC
This sequence comes from Ambystoma mexicanum, assembly GCF_040938575.1. NCBI lineage: Eukaryota > Metazoa > Chordata > Amphibia > Caudata > Ambystomatidae > Ambystoma > Ambystoma mexicanum. The sequence goes on from NW_027182447.1 coordinate 1,009,178, forward strand.
CCAGAGGAGTGCGGCAGAAGGCTGCACTTCTCGGGCAAAGTCGAGAACAAGGTGAAAAACAACAGCAAAAAGTTTAGGGGTTGCCACATGGAAGGATAATTACCTACAATTACGAAATCTTTCCTAACACTCGCCCCTCCCAGACTATGGACAGGGGGAACTAATCCACCCCTGGATGAGTCTCTTGTTCAGGTCGGTTAAACATTCTCCACAACCCATCAGCATTGCTATGTTGGACACCTGGCCTATGCTCAATAGTGAAGTCGAAGCCTTGTAGACTTATGGACCACCTAAGCAACTTTGGATTCTCCCCCTTCATGTTTATTAGCCACTTTAAGGGCTTATGGTCAGTTTGCACAGTGAAGTGGGTCCCATAGAGGTAGGGCCTCAGCTTCCTTAGGGCCCACACAACAGAGAAACATTCTTTCTCTACCGTGGACCATCTGAGCTCTCTGTCCTTAAACTGGCGACTAATAAAACCAATAGGGTGTTCCTTACCCTTCTCATCTACTTGCGATAGTACAGCTCCTATCCCAGTGTCAGAGGCGTCCGTCTGCACGATAAAAGGTCTTTGATAATCAGGGGCCCTGAGGACAGGGGCCTGGCACAAGGAGTCTTTTAAGCCATTGAAGGCCTTCTCACACTCGTCGGTCCAAGTTACCTTCTTGGGTTTCTTCAGAGTTGTGAGGGCAGTCAGAGGGGCAGCTATGGTGCCATAGTCTGCCACAAAATTGCGGTAATACCCCGTGAGTCCTAAGAAGGCTCTCACTTGGGTTTGTGTAGTGGGGGTAGGCCAGTCTTGTACTGCTTGTACTTTACTGGGTAGAGGCTGTATCCTCCCTCCACCTACTTCATGTCCAAGGTAAAACACTGAGCCTTGTCCAATCTGGCATTTACTAGCCTTTATGGTCAAGTGTGCTTTCTGAAGAGCCTGGAGCACAATCCCGAGGTTTTTCACATGGTCAGGTGGCACTGAAAACTGCTATATCGTCCAGATATGCAAGACAGAATTCGACCAAACCATTCAAAACATGATGCACAAGCCTCTGGAAAGTGGCAGGTGCATTCTTCAACCCGAACGGCATTACCCGGAATTGGTAAAGGCCGTCTGGAGTAGAAAACGCTGTCTTCTCCTTGGCATGTTCTGCTAAAGCTATTTGCCAATAGCCAGCAGTGAGGTCAAACGTGCTGAGGTACTTGGAGGCACCCAAAGTATCCACCAGCTCATCTGTTCGAGGCAAGGGGTGTGCATCTGTCTTGGTGACAGCATTCAGAGCCCTGTAATCCACACAGAACCTCAATTCAGAAGTGCCTGCCTTTGGAACGAAAACCACAGGGCTGGACCAAGGACTACTAGAGGGTTCAATCACCCCAAGGTCTAACATCTTGTTGACCTCGGTCTTAATATAAGACCGTACTTTGTCTGACATCCTGTATCCCCTACTTTTGGTAGGTACACTGTCTCCTGTGTCTATGTTATGTTTGCACCAAGGTGTCAAACCAGGCGACTGTGAAAACAGGGGAAAACTGCCTAAGCAAACTTTTCACCTCAGCCTGCTGATCAGAAGTCAGGCGAGGGGCCACTCGGACACCCTCAAAGGAGCTATCTGAAGGACCGCTTTGGAACAGGTCGGGGAGAGGTTCAGACTCCTCTTCCTCAACATCTGAAGCCAGTAACAGTGCTGCGATTTCGACTCTTGGGACGAAAGCCTTCAGCCTATTCACGTGAAACACTTTTGGAGCCTGTCCAGGCCTTCCAAGGTCCACTAAATAGTTAACCTCACCCAGGGGCTCCACCACTGTGTAAGGGCCTGACCATTTGTCCTGTAAAGCTCAAGGCCTTATGGGATTCATGATCAGGACTTGCTGACCAGGTGTAAAGTTGATGAGGGAAGCTTTCTGGTCGTACCAATGTTTCACCAGCGCTTGTACTGCCTTCAATTTATCACTAGCCAAGCCCATCAGAAGTACCATCCGTTTTCTGAGCCCTAGCACATAATCAACTACGTTGGTAGTAACAGGGGGAGTGGGCATCTCCCATCCCTCTTTGACTATGGCTAAGGGTCCCCGTACAGGATGACCAAACAGAAGTTTGAAGGGGCTGAAGCCAACACCCTCCTGTGGTACCTCTCGGTAGGCAAACAGTAAGCATGGTAAAAGAAGATCCCATTGTCTTCTCTGAAGCTTCTCCAGAGCCCCAATCATGCTTTTTAACGTTCTGTTGAAACGTTCCACCAGACCATTGGTCTGGGGGTGGTATGCAGAAGAGAACTTGTAGGTGACCCCACATTCTTTCCACATAGCCTGCATATACTTCGACATAAAGTTGCTGCCACGATCTGACACAACTTCTTTAGGGAAGCCAACCCTAGTAAATATGCCAAGTAAAGCTTTTGCAACTGACTTGGCAGTTACAGTTTTCAATGGGATGGCCTCAGGATATCTGGTTGCATGGTCGACCAGCACCAGGATAAACCTATTGCCCGAGGATGTTTGCGGGTCAAGGGGACCAACGATGTCGATCCCTACCCTTTCAAATGGTACCCCCACAACTGGGAGCGGTACCAACGGAGCTTGGATTGTCGAGCCAACCTTACCAGATAACTGGCAGGAGGCACAACTCCTGCAGTGACTTTCTACTTGCACCCCCATCTTGGGCCAGTAGAAGTGCATGGATAACCTTTGCTTGGTCCTCTTAATACCAAGGTGACCAGCAAGGAGCACTTCATGCGCCAACTGCAGGAGGAAGGGCCTAACAGCAAGGGGAACCACCAACCTCCTATGGTCTCCTTCTGTAGACTCTGTGGGCTCACTATACAGGAGTCCACCTTCCCAATAAATCCTATGCGTCCCAGGAGGTTCACCCTCAAGCTGGGAGCAGGCCTGTCTCCTTAGGCCTTCCAGAGATGGGCACTCACGTTGGCCTTTACTGAATTCGTCCCTATCAGGACCTCCTTCAACTAACAAGTCTTTTAGTTCAGGATGGTCGTTGGGGTCAAATACTTCAGACATCGCCACCTCCTCCTCAGGCCCGGGCGATTGACCAACTTCCTCCACCGCAGTGGTAGGCGAGCTCGGGGGAATATTCTCTTTCCCTCGTCTTGACTTGTTGACTCCTTTCGCCTTGGGTTTCCCCTTCGGCTGGGGCGGCGTATTGGTCTTGGCCAATGCTGCCCGTGCTTGAGACCGTGTGTAGGGTCTTTCGGCAGTGTCTCCTATGAGCCCTAAAGCTCTGAGATCATTACCTAACAAGACCTTTCCCGGGACGTTTCTCTGAATGCTCACTGGAATCCTGACTGCTGTACCATTTAAAGTAAGATTTACAGGTATTACTGGGAACATACGGAGTGGGCCGTCAGCCAACTTAGTGGGCATCAGAGTAGCTCTGGCAACTTCCTCTGAGTCTACCAAGGTAGAATCCACTACAGTTCGACTGCACCCACTATCCCTAAGAGCTGGAGTATCTACTCCATTGATCAGCACACTGTCTTACAATAAGCCTTCCTATGTAAACAGACCCAATGGATCTTGTTTTGCTTGTGGAGCAACTGACCACGTGAAGGGGGATCCCCGGTGTAAGGTTAGACCTTTGGGGGTCCACTCCGCTAATCTGGCCTTCTCCTCCTACGAGGAAGAAGAGATTACAGGAGCATCCTTCTCCTCAGACTCATTTCCCAGCGGGATAGAGGCTGAGGTAGTTTTAGTTTCCCTGGGAGGAGGGTCTCAGGTTTGGAAGGGGAAGGATTTGGATATCACATCTCATGTTATCGGAAGGATCTCACGTTTGGTATTAGAAGTATTGAGATATCATATCTCATGCTATAGGAAGGGTCTCAGGATTGGAATGGGAAGGAGTTGGATATCACATCTCATGCTATAGGAAGTGTCTCAGGATTGTAATGGGAAGGACTTGGATATCACATCTCATGCTATAGGTAGGGTCTCAAGTTTGATATTAGAAGCATTGAGATATCACATCTCATGCTATAGGAAGGGTCTGAGGATTGGAATGGGAAGGAGTTGGATATCACATATCATGCTATGGGAAGGGTCTCAGGTTTGGTATAAGCAGTGAGATATCACATCTCATGCTATAGGAAGTGTCTCAGGATTGGAATGGGAAGGAGTTGGATATCACATCTCATGTTATAGGAAGGATCTCAGGTTTGGTATAAGCATTGAGATATCACATCTCTGCTATCGGAAGGGTCTCAGGATTGGAATGGGAAGGAGTTGGATATTCCCATCTCATGTTATAGGAAGGGTCTCAGGTTTGGTATTAGAAGCATTGAGATATCACATCTCATGCTATAGGAAGGGTCTCAGGATTGGAATGGGAAGGACTTGGATATCACATCTCATGCTATAGGGAGGGTCTCAAGTTTGATATTAGAAGCTTTGAGATATCACATCTCATGATATCGGAAGGGTCTTAGGATTGGAATGGGAAGGAGTTGGATATCACATCTCATGATAAAGGAAGGGTCTAAGGTTTGGAAGGGGGAGGATTTGGATATCACATCTCATGTTATATTACGTGTCTCACCTTTGGTATTAGAAGCATTGAGATATCAAGTCTCATAGTATAGGAAGGGTCTCAGAATTGGAATGGGAAGGAGTTGGATATCACATCTCAAGCTATAGGAAGGGTCTCAGGATTGGAATGGGAAGGACTTGGATATCACATCTCATGCTATAGGAAGGCTCTCAGGTTTGGAAGGGGAAAGAGTTGGATATCACATTTCATGTTAGAGGTAGGATCTCAGGTTTGGTATTAGAGGCATTGAGATATCACATCTCATGCTATCAGAAGGGTCTCAGGAATGGAATGGGCAGGAGTTGGATATCACATCTCATGCTAAAGGGAGGGTCTCAGGTTTGGAAGGGGAAGGATTTGGATATCACATCTCATGTTATCGGAAGGATCTCACGTTTGGTATTAGAAGTATTGAGATATCATATCTCATGCTATAGGAAGGGTCTCAGGATTGGAATGGGAAGGAGTTGGATATCACATCTCATGCTATAGGGAGGGTCTCAGGATTGGAATGGGAAGGACTTAGATATCACATATCATGCTATAGGGAGTGTCTCAGTTTTGATATTAGAAGCATTGAGATATCACATCTCATGCTATCGGAAGTGTCTCAGGATTGGAATGGGAAGGAGCTGGATATCACATCTCATGCTAAAGGAAGGGTCTCAGGTTTGGAACGGGAAGGATTTGGATATCACATCTCATGTTATAGGAAGGGTCTCAGGTTTGGTATAAGCATTGAGATATCACATCTCTGCTATCGGAAGTGTCTCAGGATTGGAATGGGAAGGAGTTGGATATCCCATCTCATGTTATAGGACGGGTCTCAGGTTTGTTATTAGAATCATTGAGATATCATATTGCATGCTGTAGGAAGGGTCTAAGGGTTGGAATGTGAAGGACTTGGATATCACATCTTATGCTATAGATAGGCTCTTAGGTTTGGAAAGGGAAGGAGTTGGATATCACATTTCATAATAGAGGAAGGATCTCAGGTTTGGTATTAGAAGCATTGAGATATCACATCTCATGCTATAGGAAGGGTCTCAGGATTGGAATGGGAAGCAGTTGGATATCACATCTCATGCTATAGGAAGGGTCTCAGGTTTGGTATAAGCATTGAGATATCACATCTCATGCTATAGGACGGGTCTCAGGATTGGAATGGAAGGAGTTGGATATCACATCTCATGTTATAGGAAGGATCTCAGGTTTGGTATTAGAAGCATTGAGACATCACATCTCATGCTATAGGAAGGGTCTCAGGGTTGGAATGGGAAGGAGTTGGATATCACATCTCATCCAATAGGAAGGGTCTCAGGTTTGGAATGGGAAGGAATTGGATATCACATCTCATGTTATAGGAAGGATCTCAGGTTTCGTATTAGAAGCATTGAGATATCACATCTCATGCTATAGGAAGGGTCTCAGGATTGGAATGTGAAGGATTTGGATATCACATCTCATGCTAAAGGAAGGGTCTCAGGTTTGGTAGAAGCATTGAGATATCACGTCTCTGCTTTCGGAAGGGTCTCAGGATTGGATTGGGAAGGAGTTGGATATCCCTTCTCATGCTATAGGAAGGGTCTCAGGATTTGAATGGCAAGGAGTTGGATATCACATCTCATGCCATAGGAAGGGTCTCAGGTTTGGTATAAGCATTGAGATATCACATCTCTGCTATCAGAACGGTCTCAGGATTGGATTGGGAAGGAGTTGGATATCCCTTCTCATGCTATAGGAAGTGTCTCAGGTTGGAATGGGAAGGAGTTGGATATCACATCTCATGTTATAGGAAGGGTCTCAGGATTGGAATGGGAAGGATTTGGATATCACATCTCTTGCTATAGGAAGGGTCTCAGGATTGGAATGGGTAGGAGTTGGATATTACTTTCTTGCTATAGGAAGGGTCTCATGTTTGGAATGGGAAGGAGGTGGGTATCACATATGCTATAGTTAGTGTCTCAGGTTTGGAACGGGAAGGAGTTGGATATCACATCTCATGTTATAGGAAGGGTCTCAGGTTTGGTATAAGCATTGAGATATCACATCTCTGCTATCGGAAGCGGCTCAGGATTGGAATGGGAAGGAGTTGGATATCCCATCTCATGTTATAGGAAGAGTCTCTGGTTTGGTATTAGAATCATTGAGATATCACATCGCATGCTGTAGGAAGGGTCTAAGGATTGGAATGGGATGGACTTGGATATCACATCTCATGTTATAGGTAGGCTTTCAGGTCTGGTATAAGCATTGAGATATCACATCTCATGCTATAGGAAGGGTCTCAGATTTGGTATAAGCATTGAGATATCACATCTCATGCTAAAGGAAGGGTCTCAGGATTGGAATGGGAAGGAGTTGTATATGACATCTCAGGCCATAGGAAGGTTCTCAGGTTTGGTAAAAGCATTGAGATATCACATCTCTGCTATCGGAAAGGTCTCAGGATTGGAATGGGAAGGAGTTGGATATCCCATCTCATGTTATAGGAAGGGTCTCAGGTTTGGTATTAGAAGCATAGAGATATCACATCTCATGCTATAGGAAGGGTCTCAGGATTGGAATGGGAAGGACTTGGATGTCACATCTCATGCTATAGGGAGGGTCTCAAGTTTGATATTAGAAGCATTGAGATAACAAATCTCATGATATCGGAAGGGTCTCAGGATTGGAATGGGAAGGAGTTGGATATCACATCTCATGATAAAGGAAGGGTCTAAGGTTTGGAAGGGGAAGGATTTGGATATCACATCTCATGTTATAGGACGGGTCTCAGGTTTGGTATTAGAAGCATTGAGATATCAAGTCTCATGGTATAAGAAGGGTCTCAGAATTGGAATGGGAAGGAGTTGGATATCACACCTCAAGCTATATGAAGGGTCTCAGGATTGGAATGGGAAGGAGTTTGATATCACACCTCATGCCAGAGTATGGGTCTTAGGTTTGGTAGAAGCATTGGGATATCACATCTCATGCTATCGGAAGGGTATCAGTATTGGATTTGGAAGAAGTTGGATATCCCATCTCATGCTATAGGAAGGGTCTCAGGTTGGAATGGGAAGGAGTTGGATATCACATTTCATGTTATAGGAAGGGTCTCAGGATTGGAATGGGAAGTAATTGGATATCATATCTCATGCAATAGGACGGGTCTCAGGTTTGTTATTAGAATCATTGAGATATCATATTGCATGCTGTAGGAAGGGTCTAAGGATTGGAATGGGAAGGACCTGGATATCACATCTCATGCTATAGATAGGCTCTTAGGTTTGGAAAGGGAAGGAGTTGGATATCACATCTCATGTTATAGGATGGATCTCAGGTTTGGTATTAGAAGTATTGAGATATCACATCTCATGTTATCGGAAGGATCTCAGGTTTGGTATTAGAAGTATTGAGACCCTTCCGATAGCAGAGACGTGATATCTCAATGCTTCTACCAAACCTGAGACCCTTCCTTTAGCATGAGATGTGATATCCAAATCCTTCACATTCCAATCCTGAGACCCTTCCTATAGCATGAGATGTGATATCTCAATGCTTCTAATACCAAACCTGAGATCCTTCCTATAACATGAGATGTGATATCCAATTCCTTCCCATTCCAAACCTGAGACCCTTCCTATTGGATGAGATGTGATATCCAACTCCTTCCCATTCCAACCCTGAGACCCTTCCTATAGCATGAGATGTGATGTCTCAATGCTTCTAATACCAAACCTGAGATCCTTCCTATAACATGAGATGTGATATCCAACTCCTTCCATTCCAATCCTGAGACCCGTCCTATAGCATGAGATGTGATATCTCAATGCTTATACCAAACCTGAGACCCTTCCTATAGCATGAGATGTGATATCCAACTACTTCCCATTCCAATCCTGAGACCCTTCCTATAGCATGAGATGTGATATCTCAATGCTTCTAATACCAAACCTGAGATCCTTCCTCTAACATGAAATGTGATATCGAACTCCTTCCCTTTCCAAACCTGAGAGCCTACCTATAGCATGAGATGTGATATCCAAGTCCTTCCCATTCCAATCCTTAGACCCTTCCTACAGCATGCAATATGATATCTCAATGATTCTAATAACAAACCTGAGACCCGTCCTATAGCATGAGATATGATATCCAAGTCCTTCCCATTCCAATCCTGAGACCCTTCCTATAACATGAAATGTGATATCCAACTCTTCCCATTCCAACCTGAGACCCTTTCTATAGCATGAGATGGGATATTCAACTTCGTCCAAATCCAATACTGATACCCTTCTGATAGCATGAGATGTGATATCCCAATGCTTCTACCAAACCTGAGACCCATACTATGGCATGAGATATGATATCAAACTCCTTCCCATTCCAATCCTGAGACCCTTCCTATAGCTTGAGGTGTGATATCCAACTCCTTCCCATTCCAATTCTGAGACCCTTCTTATACCATGAGACTTGATATCTCAATGCTTCTAATACCAAACCTGAGACCGTCCTATAACATGAGATGTGATATCCAAATCCTTCCCCTTCCAAACCTTAGACCCTTCCTTTATCATGAGATGTGGTATCCAACTCCTTCCCATTCGAATCCTGAGACCCTTCCTATAACATGAGATGTGATATCCAACTCCTTCCCATTCCAACCTGAGACACTTCCTATAGCATGAGAAGGGATATCCAACTCCTTCCCAATCCAATCCTGAGACCCTTCCGATAGCAGAGATGTGATATCTCAATGCTTATACCAAACCTGAGACCCTTCCTATGGCATGAGATGTGATATCCAACTCCTTGCCATTCAAATCCTGAGACCCTTCCTATAGCATGAAAAGGGATATCCAACTCCTTCCCAATCCAATCCTGAGACCCTTCCGATAGCAGAGACGTGATATCTCAATGCTTCTACCAAACCTGAGACCCTTCCTTTAGCATGAGATGTGATATCCAAATCCTTCACATTCCAATCCTGAGACCCTTCCTATAGCATGAGATGTGATATCTCAATGCTTCTAATACCAAACCTGAGATCCTTCCTATAACATGAGATGTGATATCCAATTCCTTCCCATTCCAAACCTGAGACCCTTCCTATTGGATGAGATGTGATATCCAACTCCTTCCCATTCCAACCCTGAGACCCTTCCTATAGCATGAGATGTGATGTCTCAATGCTTCTAATACCAAACCTGAGATCCTTCCTATAACATGAGATGTGATATCCAACTCCTTCCATTCCAATCCTGAGACCCGTCCTATAGCATGAGATGTGATATCTCATTGCTTATACCAAACCTGAGACCCTTCCTATAGCATGAGATGTGATATCCAACTCCTCCCCATTCCAATCCTGAGACCCTTCCACTAGCATGAGATGTGATATCTCAATGCTTCTAATACCAAACCTGAGATTCTTCCTCTAACATGAAATGTGATATCCAACTCCTTCCCTTTCCAAACCTAAGAGCCTATCTATAGCATGAGATGTGATATCCAAGTCCTTCACATTCCAACCCTTAGACCCTTCCTACAGCATGCAATATGATATCTCAATGATTCTAATAACAAACCTGAGACCCGTCCTATAACCTGAGATGGGATATCCAACTCCTTCCCATTCCAATCCTGAGACACTTCCGATAGCATAGATGTGATATCTCAATGTTTATACCAAACCTGAGACCCTTCCTATAACATGAGATGTGATATCCAACTCCTTCCCGTTCCAAACCTGAGACCCTTCCTTTAGCATGAGATGTGATATCCAGCTCCTTCCCATTCCAATCCTGAGACACTTCCGATAGCATGAGATGTGATATCTCAATGCTTCTAATATCAAAACTGAGACCCTCCCTATAGCATGATATGTGATATCTAAGTCCTTCCCATTCCAATCCTGAGACCCTTCCTATAGCATGAGATGTGATATCTCAATGCTTCTACCAAACCTGAGACCCTTCCTTTAGCATGAGATGTGATATCCAACTCCTTCCCATTCCAATCCTGAGACCCTTCCTATAGCATGAGATGTGATATCTCAATACTTCTAATACCAAACCTGAGATCCTTCCGATAACATGAGATGTGATATCTCAATACTTCTAATACCAAACCTGAGATCCATCCTATAACATGAGATGTGATATCCAACTCCTTCCCTTTCCAAACCTGAGAGCCTATCTATAGCATGAGATGTGATATCCAGGTCCTTCCCATTCCAATCCTTAGACCCTTCCTACAGCATGCAATATGATATCTCAATGATTCTAATAACAAACCTGAGACCCGTCCTATAGCATGAGATATGATATCCAAGTCCTTCCCATTCCAATCCTGAGACCCTTCCTATAACATGAAATGTGATATCCAACTCCTTCCCATTCCAACCTGAGACCCTTCCTATAGCATGAGATGGGATATCCAACTTCTTCCAAATCCAATACTGATACCCTTCCGATAGCATGAGATGTGATATCCCAATGCTTCTACCAAACCTGAGACCCATACTATGGCATGAGATGTGATATCAAACTCCTTCCCATTCCAATCCTGAGACCCTTCCTATAGCTTGAGGTGTGATATCCAACTCCTTCCCATTCCAATTCTGAGACCCTTCTTATACCATGAGACTTGATATCTCAATGCTTCTAATACCAAACCTGAGACCCGTCCTATAACATGAGATGTGATATCCAAATCCTTCCCCTTCCAAACCTTAGACCCTTCCTTTATCATGAGATGTGATATCCAACTCCTTCCCATTCCAATCCTGAGACCCTTCCGATATCATGAGATTTGTTATCTCAATGCTTCTAATATCAAACTTGAGACCCTCCCTATAGCATGAGATGTGACATCCAAGTCCTTCCCATTCCAATCCTGAGACCCTTCCTATAGCATGAGATGTGATATCTCTATGCTTCTAATACCAAACCTGAGACCCTTCCTATAACATGAGATGGGATATCCAACTCCTTCCCATTCCAATCCTGAGACCTTTCCGATAGCAGAGATGTGATATCTCAATGCTTATACCAAACCTGAGAACCTTCCTATGGCCTGAGATGTCATATACAACTCCTTCCCATTCCAATCCTGAGACCCTTCCTTTAGCATGAGATGTGATATCTCAATGCTTATACCAAATCTGAGACCCTTCCTATAGCATGAGATGTGATATCCAATTCCTTCCCATTCCAATCCTGAGACCCTTCCTATAGCATGAGATGTGATATCTCAATGCTTATACCAAACCTGAGAGCCTACCCATAACATGAGATGTGATATCCAAGTCCATCCCATTCCAATCCTTATACCCTTCCTACAGCATGCGATGTGATATCTCAATGATTCTAATACCAAACCAGAGACTCTTCCTATAACATGAGATGGGATATCCAACTCCTTCCCATTCCAATCCTGAGCCGCTTCCGATAGCAGAGATGTGATATCTCAATGCTTATACCAAACCTGAGACCCTTCCTATAACATGAGATGTGATATCCAACTCCTTCCCGTTCCAAACCTGAGACACTAACTATAGCATATGTGATATCCAACTCCTTCCCATTCCAAACATGAGACCCTTCCTATAGCAAGAAAGTAATATCCAACTCCTACCCATTCCAATCCTGAGACCCTTCCTATAGCAAGAGATGTGATATCCAAATCCTGCCCATTCCAATCCTGAGACCCTTCCTATAACATGAGATGTGATATCCAACTCCTTCCCATTCCAACCTGAGACACTTCCTATAGCATGAGAAGGGATATTCAACTCCTTCCCAATCCAATCCTGAGACCCTTCCGATAGCATGAGAAGGGATATCCAACTCCTTCCCAATCCAATCCTGAGACCCTTCCGATAGCAGCGACGTGATATCTCAATGCTTCTACCAAACCTGAGACCCTTCCTTTAGCATGAGATGTGATATCCAAATCCTTCACATTCCAATCCTGAGACCCTTCCTTTAGCATGAGATGTGATATCTCAATGCTTATACCAAATCTGAGACCCTTCCTATAGCATGAGATGTGATATCCAATTCCTTCCCATTCCAATCCTGAGACCCTTCCTATAGCATGAGATGTGATATCTCAATGCTTATACCAAACCTGAGAGCCTACCTATAGCATGAGATGTGATATCCAAGTCCATCCCATTCCAATCCTTTGACCCTTCCTACAGCATGCGATGTGATATCTCAATGATTCTACCAAACCAGAGACTCTTCCTATAACATGAGATGGGATATCCAACTCCTTCCCATTCCAATCCTGAGCCGCTTCCGATAGCAGAGATGTGATATCTCAATGCTTATACCAAACCTGAGACCCTTCCTATAACATGAGATGTGATATCCAACTCCTTCCCGTTCCAAACCTGAGACACTAACTATAGCATATGTGATATCCAACTCCTTCCCATTCCAAACATGAGACCCTTCCTATAGCAAGAAAGTAATATCCAACTCCTACCCATTCCAATCCTGAGACCCTTCCTATAGCAAGAGATGTGATATCCAAATCCTTCCCATTCCAATCCTGAGACTCTTCCTATAGCATGAGAAGGGATATCCAACTCCTTCCCAATCCAATCCTGAGACCCTTCCGATAGCAGCGACGTGATATCTCAATGCTTCTACCAAACCTGAGACCCTTCCTTTAGCATGAGATGTGATATCCAAATCCTTCACATTCCAATCCTGAGACCCTTCCTTTAGCATGAGATGTGATATCTCAATGCTTATACCAAATCTGAGACCCTTCCTATAGCATGAGATGTGATATCCAATTCCTTCCCATTCCAATCCTGAGACCCTTCCTATAGCATGAGATGTGATATCTCAATGCTTATACCAAACCTGAGAGCCTACCTATAGCATGAGATGTGATATCCAAGTCCATCCCATTCCAATCCTTTGACCCTTCCTACAGCATGCAATGTGATATCTCAATGATTCTACCAAACCAGAGACTCTTCCTATAACATGAGATGGGATATCCAACTCCTTCCCATTCCAATCCTGAGCCGCTTCCGATAGCAGAGATGTGATATCTCAATGCTTATACCAAACCTGAGACCCTTCCTATAACATGAGATGTGATATCCAACTCCTTCCCGTTCCAAACCTGAGACACTAACTATAGCATATGTGATATCCAACTCCTTCCCATTCCAAACATGAGACCCTTCCCATAGCAAGAAAGTAATATCCAACTCCTACCCATTCCAATCCTGAGACCCTTCCTATAGCAAGAGATGTGATATCCAAATCCTTCCCATTCCAATCCTGAGACCCTTCCTATAACATGAGATGTGATATCCAACTCCTTCCCATTCCAACCTGAGACACTTCCTATAGCATAAGAAGGGATATCCAACTCCTTCCCAATCCAATCCTGAGACCCTTCCGATAGCAGAGATGTGATATCTCAATGCTTACACCAAACCTGAGACCCTTCCTATGGCATGAGATGTGATATCCAACTCCTTCCCAATCCAATCCTGAGACCCTTCCGATAGCAGAGACGTGATATCTCAATGCTTCTACCAAACCTGAGACCCTTCCTTTAGCATGAGATGTGATATCCAAATCCTTCACATTCCAATCCTGAGACCCTTCCTATAGCATGAGATGTGATATCTCAATGCTTCTAATACCAAACCTGAGATCCTTCCTATAACATGAGATGTGATATCCAATTCCTTCCCATTCCAAACCTGAGACCCTTCCTATTGGATGAGATGTGATATCCAACTCCTTCCCATTCCAACCCTGAGACCCTTCCTATAGCATGAGATGTGATGTCTCAATGCTTCTAATACCAAACCTGAGATCCTTCCTATAACATGAGATGTGATATCCAACTCCTTCCATTCCAATCCTGAGACCCATCCTATAGCATGAGATGTGATATCTCAATGCTTATACCAAACCTGAGACCCTTCCTATAGCATGAGATGTGATATCCAACTGCTTCCCATTCCAATCCTGAGACCCTTCCTATAGCATGAGATGTGATATCTCAATGCTTCTAATACCAAACCTGAGATCCTTCCTCTAACATGAAATGTGATATCCAACTCCTTCCCTTTCCAAACCTAAGAGCCTATCTATAGCATGAGATGTGATATCCAAGTCCTTCCCATTCCAACCCTTAGACCCTTCCTACAGCATGCAATATGATATCTCAATGATTCTAATAACAAACCTGAGACCCGTCCTATAACATGAGATGGGATATCCAACTCCTTCCCATTCCAATCCTGAGACACTTCCGATAGCAGAGATGTGATATCTCAATGCTTATACCAAACCTGAGACCCTTCCTATAACCTGAGATGTGATATCCAAATCCTTCCCGTTCCAAACCTGAGACCCTTCCTTTAGCATGAGATGTGATATCCAGCACCTTCCCATTCCAATCCTGAGACACTTCCTATAGCATGAGATGTGATATCTCAATGCTTCTAATATCAAAACTGAGACCCTCCCTATAGCATGATATGTGATATCTAAGTCCTTCCCATTCCAATCCTGAGACCCTCCCTATAGCATGAGATGTGATATCCAACTCCTTCCCATTCCAATCCTGAGACCCTTCCTATAGCATGGGATATGATATCTCAATACTTCTAATACCAAACGTGAGATCCTTCCGATAACATGAGATGTGATATCCAAATCCTTCCCCTTCCAATCCTGAGACCCTCCCTTTAGCATGAGATGTGATATCCAACTCCTTCCTATTCCAATCCTGAGACTCTTCTGATAGCATGAGATGTGATATCTCAATGCTTCTAATACCAAACCTGAGATCCTTCCGATAGCATGAGATGTGATATCTCAATGCTTCTAATACCAAACCTGAGATCCTTCCTATAACATGAGATGTGATATCCAAATCCTTCCCCTTCCAAACCTGAGACCCTCCCTTTAGCATGAGATGTGATATCCAACTCCTTCCCATTCCATTCCTGAGACCCTTCTGATAGCATGAGATGTGATATCTCAATGCCTCTAATACCAAACCTGAGATCCTACCTCTAACATGAAATGTGATATCCAACTATTTCCCCTTCCAAACCTGAGAGCCTTCCTATAGCATGAGATGTGATATCCAAGTCCTCCCCATTCCAATCCTGAGACCCTTCCTATAGCTTGAGATGTGATATCCAACTCCTTCCCATTCCAATTCTGAGACTCTGCCTATACTATGAGGCTTGATATCTCAATGCTTCTAATACAAACGTGAGACCCGTAATATAACATGAGATGTGATATCCAAATGCTTCCCCTTCCAAACCTTAGACCCTTCCTTTATCATGAGATGTGATATCCAACTCCTTCCCATTCCAATCCTGAGACCCTTCCGATATCATGAGATGTGATATCTCAAAGCTTCTAATATCAAACTTGAGACCCTCCCTATAGCATGAGATGTGATATCCAAGTCCTTCCCATTCCAATCCTGAGACCCTTCCTATAGCTTGAGGTGTGATATCCAACTCCTTCCCATTCCAATTCTGAGACCCTTCTTATACCATGAGACTTGATATCTCAATGCTTCTAATACCAAACCTGAGACCCGTCCTATAACATGAGATGTGATATCCAAATCCTTCCCCTTCCAAACCTTAGACCCTTCCTTTATCATGAGATGTGATATCCAACTCCTTCCCATTCCAATCCTGAGACCCTTCCGATATCATGAGATTTGTTATCTCAATGCTTCTAATATCAAACTTGAGACCCTCCCTATAGCATGAGATGTGACATCCAAGTCCTTCCCATTCCAATCCTGAGACCCTTCCTATAACATGAGATGTGATATCCAACTCCTTCCCATTCCAACCTGAGACACTTCCTATAGCATGAGAAGGGATATCTAACTCCTTCCCAATCCAATCCTGAGACCCTTCCGATAGCAGAGATGTGATATCTGAATGCTTATACCAAACCTGAGACCCTTCCTATGGCATGAGATGTGATATCCAACTCCTTCCCGTTCCAAACCTGAGACCCTTCCTTTAGCATGAGATGTGATATCCAGCTCCTTCCCATTCCAATCCTGAGACACTTCCGATAGCATGAGATGTGATATCTCAATGCTTCTAATATCAAAACTGAGACCCTCCCTATAGCATGATATGTGATATCTAAGTCCTTCCCATTCCAATCCTGAGACCCTTCCTATAGCATGAGATGTGATATCTCAATGCTTCTACCAAACCTGAGACCCTTCCTTTAGCATGAGATGTGATATCCAACTCCTTCCCATTCCAATCCTGAGACCCTTCCTATAGCATGAGATGTGATATCTCAATACTTCTAATACCAAACCTGAGATCCTTCCGATAACATGAGATGTGATATCTCAATACTTCTAATACCAAACCTGAGATCCATCCTATAACATGAGATGTGATATCCAACTCCTTCCCTTTCCAAACCTGAGAGCCTATCTATAGCATGAGATGTGATATCCAGGTCCTTCCCATTCCAATCCTTAGACCCTTCCTACAGCATGCAATATGATATCTCAATGATTCTAATAACAAACCTGAGACCCGTCCTATAGCATGAGATATGATATCCAAGTCCTTCCCATTCCAATCCTGAGACCCTTCCTATAACATGAAATGTGATATCCAACTCCTTCCCATTCCAACCTGAGACCCTTCCTATAGCATGAGATGGGATATCCAACTTCTTCCAAATCCAATACTGATACCCTTCCGATAGCATGAGATGTGATATCCCAATGCTTCTACCAAACCTGAGACCCATACTATGGCATGAGATGTGATATCAAACTCCTTCCCATTCCAATCCTGAGACCCTTCCTATAGCTTGAGGTGTGATATCCAACTCCTTCCCATTCCAATTCTGAGACCCTTCTTATACCATGAGACTTGATATCTCAATGCTTCTAATACCAAACCTGAGACCCGTCCTATAACATGAGATGTGATATCCAAATCCTTCCCCTTCCAAACCTTAGACCCTTCCTTTATCATGAGATGTGATATCCAACTCCTTCCCATTCCAATCCTGAGACCCTTCCGATATCATGAGATTTGTTATCTCAATGCTTCTAATATCAAACTTGAGACCCTCCCTATAGCATGAGATGTGACATCCAAGTCCTTCCCATTCCAATCCTGAGACCCTTCCTATAGCATGAGATGTGATATCTCTATGCTTCTAATACCAAACCTGAGACCCTTCCTATAACATGAGATGGGATATCCAACTCCTTCCCATTCCAATCCTGAGACCTTTCCGATAGCAGAGATGTGATATCTCAATGCTTATACCAAACCTGAGAACCTTCCTATGGCCTGAGATGTCATATACAACTCCTTCCCATTCCAATCCTGAGACCCTTCCTTTAGCATGAGATGTGATATCTCAATGCTTATACCAAATCTGAGACCCTTCCTATAGCATGAGATGTGATATCCAATTCCTTCCCATTCCAATCCTGAGACCCTTCCTATAGCATGAGATGTGATATCTCAATGCTTATACCAAACCTGAGAGCCTACCTATAACATGAGATGTGATATCCAAGTCCATCCCATTCCAATCCTTATACCCTTCCTACAGCATGCGATGTGATATCTCAATGATTCTAATACCAAACCAGAGACTCTTCCTATAACATGAGATGGGATATCCAACTCCTTCCCATTCCAATCCTGAGCCGCTTCCGATAGCAGAGATGTGATATCTCAATGCTTATACCAAACCTGAGACCCTTCCTATAACATGAGATGTGATATCCAACTCCTTCCCGTTCCAAACCTGAGACACTAACTATAGCATATGTGATATCCAACTCCTTCCCATTCCAAACATGAGACCCTTCCTATAGCAAGAAAGTAATATCCAACTCCTACCCATTCCAATCCTGAGACCCTTCCTATAGCAAGAGATGTGATATCCAAATCCTGCCCATTCCAATCCTGAGACCCTTCCTATAACATGAGATGTGATATCCAACTCCTTCCCATTCCAACCTGAGACACTTCCTATAGCATGAGAAGGGATATTCAACTCCTTCCCAATCCAATCCTGAGACCCTTCCGATAGCATGAGAAGGGATATCCAACTCCTTCCCAATCCAATCCTGAGACCCTTCCGATAGCAGCGACGTGATATCTCAATGCTTCTACCAAACCTGAGACCCTTCCTTTAGCATGAGATGTGATATCCAAATCCTTCACATTCCAATCCTGAGACCCTTCCTTTAGCATGAGATGTGATATCTCAATGCTTATACCAAATCTGAGACCCTTCCTATAGCATGAGATGTGATATCCAATTCCTTCCCATTCCAATCCTGAGACCCTTCCTATAGCATGAGATGTGATATCTCAATGCTTATACCAAACCTGAGAGCCTACCTATAGCATGAGATGTGATATCCAAGTCCATCCCATTCCAATCCTTTGACCCTTCCTACAGCATGCGATGTGATATCTCAATGATTCTACCAAACCAGAGACTCTTCCTATAACATGAGATGGGATATCCAACTCCTTCCCATTCCAATCCTGAGCCGCTTCCGATAGCAGAGATGTGATATCTCAATGCTTATACCAAACCTGAGACCCTTCCTATAACATGAGATGTGATATCCAACTCCTTCCCGTTCCAAACCTGAGACACTAACTATAGCATATGTGATATCCAACTCCTTCCCATTCCAAACATGAGACCCTTCCTATAGCAAGAAAGTAATATCCAACTCCTACCCATTCCAATCCTGAGACCCTTCCTATAGCAAGAGATGTGATATCCAAATCCTTCCCATTCCAATCCTGAGACTCTTCCTATAGCATGAGAAGGGATATCCAACTCCTTCCCAATCCAATCCTGAGACCCTTCCGATAGCAGCGACGTGATATCTCAATGCTTCTACCAAACCTGAGACCCTTCCTTTAGCATGAGATGTGATATCCAAATCCTTCACATTCCAATCCTGAGACCCTTCCTTTAGCATGAGATGTGATATCTCAATGCTTATACCAAATCTGAGACCCTTCCTATAGCATGAGATGTGATATCCAATTCCTTCCCATTCCAATCCTGAGACCCTTCCTATAGCATGAGATGTGATATCTCAATGCTTATACCAAACCTGAGAGCCTACCTATAGCATGAGATGTGATATCCAAGTCCATCCCATTCCAATCCTTTGACCCTTCCTACAGCATGCGATGTGATATCTCAATGATTCTACCAAACCAGAGACTCTTCCTATAACATGAGATGGGATATCCAACTCCTTCCCATTCCAATCCTGAGCCGCTTCCGATAGCAGAGATGTGATATCTCAATGCTTATACCAAACCTGAGACCCTTCCTATAACATGAGATGTGATATCCAACTCCTTCCCGTTCCAAACCTGAGACACTAACTATAGCATATGTGATATCCAACTCCTTCCCATTCCAAACATGAGACCCTCCCCATAGCAAGAAAGTAATATCCAACTCCTACCCATTCCAATCCTGAGACCCTTCCTATAGCAAGAGATGTGATATCCAAATCCTTCCCATTCCAATCCTGAGACCCTTCCTATAACATGAGATGTGATATCCAACTCCTTCCCATTCCAACCTGAGACACTTCCTATAGCATAAGAAGGGATATCCAACTCCTTCCCAATCCAATCCTGAGACCCTTCCGATAGCAGAGATGTGATATCTCAATGCTTACACCAAACCTGAGACCCTTCCTATGGCATGAGATGTGATATCCAACTCCTTCCCAATCCAATCCTGAGACCCTTCCGATAGCAGAGACGTGATATCTCAATGCTTCTACCAAACCTGAGACCCTTCCTTTAGCATGAGATGTGATATCCAAATCCTTCACATTCCAATCCTGAGACCCTTCCTATAGCATGAGATGTGATATCTCAATGCTTCTAATACCAAACCTGAGATCCTTCCTATAACATGAGATGTGATATCCAATTCCTTCCCATTCCAAACCTGAGACCCTTCCTATTGGATGAGATGTGATATCCAACTCCTTCCCATTCCAACCCTGAGACCCTTCCTATAGCATGAGATGTGATGTCTCAATGCTTCTAATACCAAACCTGAGATCCTTCCTATAACATGAGATGTGATATCCAACTCCTTCCATTCCAATCCTGAGACCCGTCCTATAGCATGAGATGTGATATCTCAATGCTTATACCAAACCTGAGACCCTTCCTATAGCATGAGATGTGATATCCAACTGCTTCCCATTCCAATCCTGAGACCCTTCCTATAGCATGAGATGTGATATCTCAATGCTTCTAATACCAAACCTGAGATCCTTCCTCTAACATGAAATGTGATATCCAACTCCTTCCCTTTCCAAACCTAAGAGCCTATCTATAGCATGAGATGTGATATCCAAGTCCTTCCCATTCCAACCCTTAGACCCTTCCTACAGCATGCAATATGATATCTCAATGATTCTAATAACAAACCTGAGACCCGTCCTATAACATGAGATGGGATATCCAACTCCTTCCCATTCCAATCCTGAGACACTTCCGATAGCAGAGATGTGATATCTCAATGCTTATACCAAACCTGAGACCATTCCTATAACCTGAGATGTGATATCCAAATCCTTCCCGTTCCAAACCTGAGACCCTTCCTTTAGCATGAGATGTGATATCCAGCACCTTCCCATTCCAATCCTGAGACACTTCCTATAGCATGAGATGTGATATCTCAATGCTTCTAATATCAAAACTGAGACCCTCCCTATAGCATGATATGTGATATCTAAGTCCTTCCCATTCCAATCCTGAGACCCTCCCTATAGCATGAGATGTGATATCCAACTCCTTCCCATTCCAATCCTGAGACCCTTCCTATAGCATGGGATATGATATCTCAATACTTCTAATACCAAACGTGAGATCCTTCCGATAACATGAGATGTGATATCCAAATCCTTCCCCTTCCAATCCTGAGACCCTCCCTTTAGCATGAGATGTGATATCCAACTCCTTCCTATTCCAATCCTGAGACTCTTCTGATAGCATGAGATGTGATATCTCAATGCTTCTAATACCAAACCTGAGATCCTTCCGATAGCATGAGATGTGATATCTCAATGCTTCTAATACCAAACCTGAGATCCTTCCTATAACATGAGATGTGATATCCAAATCCTTCCCCTTCCAAACCTGAGACCCTCCCTTTAGCATGAGATGTGATATCCAACTCCTTCCCATTCCATTCCTGAGACCCTTCTGATAGCATGAGATGTGATATCTCAATGCCTCTAATACCAAACCTGAGATCCTACCTCTAACATGAAATGTGATATCCAACTATTTCCCCTTCCAAACCTGAGAGCCTTCCTATAGCATGAGATGTGATATCCAAGTCCTCCCCATTCCAATCCTGAGACCCTTCCTATAGCTTGAGATGTGATATCCAACTCCTTCCCATTCCAATTCTGAGACTCTGCCTATACTATGAGGCTTGATATCTCAATGCTTCTAATACAAACGTGAGACCCGTAATATAACATGAGATGTGATATCCAAATGCTTCCCCTTCCAAACCTTAGACCCTTCCTTTATCATGAGATGTGATATCCAACTCCTTCCCATTCCAATCCTGAGACCCTTCCGATATCATGAGATGTGATATCTCAAAGCTTCTAATATCAAACTTGAGACCCTCCCTATAGCATGAGATGTGATATCCAAGTCCTTCCCATTCCAATCCTGAGACCCTTCCTATAGCTTGAGGTGTGATATCCAACTCCTTCCCATTCCAATTCTGAGACCCTTCTTATACCATGAGACTTGATATCTCAATGCTTCTAATACCAAACCTGAGACCCGTCCTATAACATGAGATGTGATATCCAAATGCTTCCCCTTCCAAACCTTAGACCCTTCCTTTATCATGAGATGTGATATCCAACTCCTTCCCATTCCAATCCTGAGACCCTTCCGATATCATGAGATGTGATATCTCAAAGCTTCTAATATCAAACTTGAGACCCTCCCTATAGCATGAGATGTGACATCCAAGTCCTTCCCATTCCAATCCTGAGACCCTTCCTATAACATGAGATGTGATATCCAACTCCTTCCCATTCCAACCTGAGACACTTCCTATAGCATGAGAAGGGATATCTAACTCCTTCCCAATCCAATCCTGAGACCCTTCCGATAGCAGAGATGTGATATCTGAATGCTTATACCAAACCTGAGACCCTTCCTATGGCATGAGATGTGATATCCAACTCCTTGCCATTCAAATCCTGAGACCCTTCCTATAGCATGAGATGTGATATCTCTATGCTTCTAATACCAAACCTGAGACCCTTCCTATAACATGAGATGGGAAATCCAACTCCTTCCCATTCCAATCCTGAGACCCTTCCGATAGCAGAGATGTGATATCTCAATGCTTATACCAAACCTGAGAACCTTCCTATGGCCTGAGATGTCATATACAACTCCTTCCCATTCCAATCCTGAGACCCTTCCTTTAGCATGAGATGTGATATCTCAATGCTTATACCAAATCTGAGACCCTTCCTATAGCATGAGATGTTATATCCAATTCCTTCCCATTCCAATCCTGAGACCCTTCCTATAGCATGAGATGTGATATCTCAATGCTTATACCAAACCTGAGAGCCTACCTATAGCATGAGATGTGATATCCAAGTCCATCCCATTCCAATCCTTAGACCCTTCCTACAGCATGCAATGTGATATCTCAATGATTCTAATACCAAACCAGAGACTCTTCCTATAACATGAGATGGGATATCCAACTCCTTCCCATTCCAACCCTGTGCCGCTTCCGATAGCAGAGATGTGATATCTCAATGCTTATACCAAACCTGAGACCCTTCCTATAACATGAGATGTGATATCCAACTCCTTCCCGTTCCAAACCTGAGACACTAACTATAGCATATGTGATATCCAACTCCTTCCCATTCCAAACATGAGACACTTCCTATAGCAAGAAAGTAATATCCAACTCCTACCCATTCCAATCCTGAGACCCTTCCTATAGCAAGAGATGTGATATCCAAATCCTTCCCATTCCAATCCTGAGACCCTTCCTATAACATGAGATGTGATATCCAACTCCTTCCCATTCCAACCTGAGACACTTCCTATAGCATGAGAAGGGATATCCAACTCCTTCCCAATCCAATCCTGAGACCCTTCCGATAGCAGAGATGTGATATCTCAATGCTTATACCAAACCTGAGACCCTTCCTATGGCATGAGATGTGATATCCAACTCCTTCCCAATCCAATCCTGAGACCCTTCCGATAGCAGAGACGTGATATCTCAATGCTTCTACCAAACCTGAGACCCTTCCTTTAGCATGAGATGTGATATTCAAATCCTTCACATTCCAATCCTGAGACCCTTCCTATAGCATGAGATGTGATATCTCAATGCTTCTAATACCAAACCTGAGATCCTTCCTATAACATGAGATGTGATATCCAATTCCTTCCCATTCCAAACCTGAGACCCTTCCTATTGGATGCGATGTGATATCCAACTCCTTCCCATTCCAACCCTGAGACCCTTCCTATAGCATGAGATGTGATGTCTCAATGCTTCTAATACCAAACCTGAGATCCTTCCTATAACATGAGATGTGATATCCAACTCCTTCCATTCCAATCCTGAGACCCGTCCTATAGCATGAGATGTGATATCTCAATGCTTATACCAAACCTGAGACCCTTCCTATAGCATGAGATGTGATATCCAACTGCTTCCCATTCCAATCCTGAGACCCTTCCGATAGCATGAGATGTGATATCCCAATGCTGCTCCCAAACCTGAGAACCATACTATGGCATGAGATGTGATATCAAACTCCTTCCCATTCCAATCCTGAGATGCTTCCTATAGCTTGAGATATGATATCCAACTCCTTCCCATTCCAATTCTGAGACCCTTCTTATACCATGAGACTTGATATCTCAATGCTTCTAATATCAAACATGAGACCCTCCCTATAGCATGAGATGTGACATCCAAGTCCTTCCCATTCCAATCCTGAGACCCTTCCTATAGCATGAGATGTGATATCTCAATGCTTCTAATACCACACCTGAGACCTCATGCTAAAGGGAGGGTCTCAGGTTTGAAAGGGGAAGGATTTGGATATCACATCTCATGTTATAGGAAGGATCTCAGGATTGGTATTAGAAGCATTGAGATATCACATCTCATGCTATCGGAAGGATCTCAGGTTTGGTATTAGAAGCATTGAGATATCACATCTCATGCTATCGGAAGGATCTCAGGTTTGGCATTAGAAGCATTGAGATATCACATCTCATGCTATAGCAAGGGTCTCAGGTTTTGAACGGGAAGGAGTTGGATATCCCATCTCATGTTATAGGACTGGTCTCAGGTTTGGTATTAGAAGCATTGAGATATCACATTGCATGTTGTAGGAAGGGTCTCAGGTTTAGAATGGGATGGAATTGGATATCACATCTCATGTCATAGGAAGGATCTCAGGTTTGGTATTAGAAGCATTGAGATATCACATCTCATGCTATAGGAATGGTCTCAGGATTGGAATGGGAAGGAGTTGGATATTACATTCTTGCTATAGGAAGGGTCTCATGTTTGGAATGGGAAGGAGTTGGATATCAAATATGGTATAGGAAGGGTCTCAGGTTTGGAACGGGAAGGAGTTGGATATCACATCTCATGTTGTAGGAAGCGTCTCAGGTTTGATATAAGCATTGAGATATCACATCTCTGCTATCGGAAGTGTCTCAGGATTGGAATGGGAAGAAGTTGGATATCCCATCTCATGTTATAGGATGGGTCTCAGGTTTGTTATTAGAATCATTGAGATATCATATTGCATGCTGTAGAAAGGGTCTAAGGATTGGAATGGGAAGGACTTGGATATCACATCTCATGCTATAGGTAGGCTCTCAGGTTTGGAAAGGGAAGGCGTTGGATATCACATCTCATGCTATAGGAAGGGTCTCAGGATTGGAATGGGAAGGAGTTGGATATCACATCTCATGCTATAGGAAGGGTCTCAGATTTGGTATAAGCATTGAGATATCACATCTCTGCTATCGGAAGGGTCTCAGGATTGGAATGGGAAGGACTTAGATATCACATCTCATGCTATAGGGAGGTCTCAGTATTGATATTAGAAGCATTGAGATATCACATCTCAAGCTATCGGAAGGGTCTCAGGATTGGAATGGGAAGGAGTTGGATATCACATCTCATGCTATAGGAAGGGTCTCAGGTTAGGAACGGGAAGGAGTTGGATATCACATCTCATGTTATAGGAAGAGTCTCATGCTAAGACCTGATAGACCCTTCCTATAACATGAGATGGGAATATCCAACTCCTTCTCATTCCAATCCTGAGACCCTTCCCATAGCAGAGATGTGATATCTCAATGCTTATACCAAACCTGAGACCCTTCCTATAGCATGAGATGTGATATCCAACTCCTTCCCATTCCAATACTGAGACCCTTCCTATAGCATGAGATGTGATATCTCAATGCTTCTAATATCAAACTTGAGACCCTCCCTATAGCATGAGATGTGATATCCAAGTCCTTCCCATTCCAATCCTGAGACACTTCCTATAGCATGAGATGTGATATCTCAATGCTTCTAATACCAAACCTGAGACTCTTCCTATAACATGAGATGGGATATCCAACTCCTTCTCATTACAATCCTGAGACCCTTCCGAAAGCAGAGATGTGATATCTCAATGCTTATACCAAACCTGAGACCCTTCCTATGGCATGAGACGTCATATACAGATCCTTCCCATTCCAATCCTGAGACCCTTCCTATAGCATGAGATGTGATATCTCAATGCTTATACCAAACCTAAAACCCTTCCTATAGCATGAGATGTGATATCCAACTCCTTCCCATTCCAATCCTGAGACCATTCCTATAGCATGAGATGTGATATCCAATGGTTCTAATATCAAACCTGAGATCCTTCCTCTAACATTAAATGTGATATCCAACTCCTTCCCTTTCCAAACCTGAGAGCCTACCTATAGCATGAGATGTGATATCCAAGTCCTTCCCATTCCAATCCTTAGACCCTTCCTACAGCATGCAATATGATATCTCAATGATTCTAATAACAAACCTGAGACCCGTCCTATAACATGAGATGTGATATCCAACTCCTTCCCATTCCAATCCTGAGACACTTCCGATAGTAGAGATGTGATATCTCAATGCTTCTAATACCAAACCTGAGACCAGTCCTATAACATGAGATGGGATGTCCAACTCCTTCCCGTTCCAAACCTGAGACCCTTCCTATAGCATGAGATGTGATATCCAACTCCTTCCCATCCCAATCCTGAGACACTTCCAATTGCAGAGATTTGATATCTCAATGCTTATACCAAACCTGAGACTCTTCCTATAACATGAGATGTGATATCCAACTCCTTCCCATTCCAAACCTGAGACCCTTCCTATAGCATGAGATGTGATATCCAACTCCTTCCCATTCCAATCCTGAGACCCTTATGATAGCATGAGATGTGATATCTCAATGCCTCTAATACCAAATCTGAGATTTTTCCGATAGCATGAGATGTGATATCTCAGTGCTTCTTATACCAAACCTGAGATCCTTCCTATAACATGAGATGTGATATCCAAATCCTTCCCCTTCCAAACCTGAGACCCTCCCTTTAGCATGAGATGTGATATCCAACTCCTTCCCATTCCAACCTGAGACCCTTCCTATAGCATGAGATGGGATATCCAACTCCTTGGAATTCCAATCCTGATACCCTTCCGATAGCATGAGATTTGATATCCCAATGCTTATACCAAACCTGAGACCCATACTATGGCATGAGATGTGATATCAAACTCCTTCCCATTCTAATCCTGAAATCCTGAGACCCGTCCTATAGCTTGAGATGTGATATCCAACTCCTTCCCATTCCAATTCTGAGACCCTTCCTATACCATGAGACTTGATATCTCAATGCTTCTAATACCAAACCTGAGACCTGTCCTATAACATGAGATGTGATATCCAAATCCTTCCCCTTCCAAACCTTAGACCCTTCCTTTATCATGAGATGTGATATCCAACTCCTTCCCATTCCAATCCTGAGACCCTACCGATATCATGAGATGTGATATCTCAATGCTTCTAATATCAAACTCGAGACCCTCCCTATAGCATGAGATGTGATATCCAAGTCCTTCCCATTCCAATCCTGAGACCCTTCCTATAGCATGAGATGTGATGTCTCAATGCTTCTAATACCAAACCTGAGACCCTTCCTATAACATGAGATGGGAATATCCAACTCCTTCCCATTATATTCCTGAGACCCTTCCGATAGCAAACATGTGATATCTCAATGCTTATACCAAACCTGAGATCCTTCCTATAACATGAGATGTGATATCCAACTCCTTCCCATTCCAATCCTGAGACACTTCCTATAGCATGAGATGTGATATCTCACTGCTTATACCAAACCTGAGACCCTTCCTATAGCATGAGATGTGATATCCAAGTCCTTCCCATTCCAATCCTGAGACACTTCCTATAGCATGAGATGTGATATCTCAATGCTTCTAATACCAAACCTGAGACCCTTCCTATGGCATGAGATGTCATATACAGATCCTTCCCATTCCAATCCTGAGACCCTTCCTATAGCATGAGATGTGATATCTCAATGCTTATACCAAACCTAAAACCCTTCCTATAGCATGAGATGTGATATCCAACTCCTTCCCATTCCAATCCTGAGACCCTTCCTATAGCATGAGATGTGATATCCAATGGCTCTAATATCAAACCTGAGATCCTTCCTCTAACATTAAATGTGATATCCAACTCCTTCCCTTTCCAAACCTGAGAGCCTACCTATAGCATGAGATGTGATATCCAAGTCCTTCCATTCCAATCCTTAGACCCTTCCTACAGCATGCAATATGATATCTCAATGATTCTAATAACAAACCTGAGACCCGTCCTATAACATGAGATGTGATATCCAACTCCTTCCCATTCCAATCCTGAGACACTTCCGATAGCAGAGATGTGATATCTCAATGCTTCTAATACCAAACCTGAGATCAGTCCTATAACATGAGATGGGATATCCAACTCCTTCCCGTTCCAAACCTGAGACCCTTCCTATAGCATGAGTTGTGATATCCAACTCCTTCCCATCCCAATCCTGAGACACTTCCGATTGCAGAGATTTGATATCTCAATGCTTATACCAAACCTGAGACTCTTCCTATAACATGAGATGTGATATCCAACTCCTTCCCGTTACAAACCTGAGACCCTTCCTATAGCATGAGATGTGATATCCAACTCCTTCCCATTCCAATCCTGAGACCCTTATGATAGCATGAGATGTGATATCTCAATGCCTCTAATACCAAATCTGAGATTCTTCCGATAGCATGAGATGTGATATCTCAATGCTTCTTATACCAAACCTGAGATCCTTCCTATAACATGAGATGTGATATCCAAATCCTTCCCCTTCCAAACCTGAGACCCTCCCTTTAGCATGAGATGTGATATCCAACTCCTTCCCATTCTAACCTGAGACCC
This sequence comes from Ambystoma mexicanum, assembly GCF_040938575.1. Lineage (NCBI taxonomy): Eukaryota > Metazoa > Chordata > Amphibia > Caudata > Ambystomatidae > Ambystoma > Ambystoma mexicanum. The sequence goes on from NW_027182447.1 coordinate 1,038,378, forward strand.
TTCCTATAGCATGAGATGGGATATCCAACTCCTTGGAATTCCAATCCTGATACCCTTCCGATAGCATGAGATTTGATATCCCAATGCTTATACCAAACCTGAGACCCAAACTATGGCATGAGATGTGATATCAAACTCCTTCCCATTCCAATCCTGAGACCCTTCCTATAGCTTGAGATGTGATATCCAACTCCTTCCCATTCCAATTCTGAGACCCTTCCTATACCATGAGACTTGATATCTCAATGCTTCTAATACCAAACCTGAGACCCGTCCTATAACATGAGATGTGATATCCAAATCCTTCCCCTTCCAAACCTTAGACCCTTCCTTTATCATGAGATGTGATATCCAACTCCTTCCCATTCCAATCCTGAGACCCTTCCGATATCATGTGATGTGATATCTCAATGCTTCTAATATCAAACTCGAGACCCTCCCTATAGCATGAGATGTGATATCCAAGTCCTTCCAATTCCAATCCTGAGACCCTTCCTATAGCATGAGATGTGATGTCTCAATGCTTCTAATACCAAACCTGAGACCCTTCCTATAACATGAGATGGGAATATCCAACTCCTTCCCATTCCAATCCTGAGACCCTTCCGAAAGCAGAGATGTGATATCTCAATGCTTATACCAAACCTGAGACCCTTCCTATGGCATGAGATGTCATATACAGATCCTTCCCATTCCAATCCTGAGACCCTTCCTATAGCATGAGATGTGATATCCAACTTCTTCCCATTCCAATCCTGAGACCCTTCCTATAGCATGAGATGTGATGTCTCAATTCTTCTAATACCAAACCTGAGATCCTTCCTATAACATGAGATGTGATATCCAACTCCTTCCCATTCCAATCCTGAGACCCTTATGATAGCATGAGATGTGATATCTCAATGCCTCTAATACCAAACCTGAGATACTTCTGATAGCATGAGATGTGATATCTCAATGCTTCTAATACCAAACCTGAGATCCTTCCTATAACATGAGATGTGATTTCCAAATCCTTCCACTTCCAAACCTGAGACCCTCCCTTTAGCATGAGATATGATATCCAACTCCTTCCCATTCCAATCCTGAGACCCTTCTGATAGCATGAGATGTGATATTTCAATGCCTCTAATACCAAACCTGAGATCCTACCTCTAACATGAAATGTGATATCCATCTCCTTCCCTTTCCAAACCTGAGACCCTGCTTATAGCATGAGATGTGATATCCAAGTCCTTCCCATTCCAATCCTGAGACCCTTCCTATAGCATGTGATGTGATATCTCAATGCTTATACCAAACCTGAGACCCTTCCTATGGCATGAGATGTCATATACAACTCCTTCCCATTCCAATCCTGACACCCTTCCTATAGCATGAGATGTGATATCTCAATGCTTATACCAAACCTGAGACCCTTCCTATAGCATGAGATGTGATATCCAACTTCTTCCCATTCCAATCCTGAGACCCTTCCTATAGCATGAGATGTGATGTCTCAATGCTTCTAATACCAAACCTGAGACCCTTCCTATAACATGAGATGGGATATCCAACTCCTTCCCATTCCAATCCTGAGACCCTTCCGATAGCAGAGATGTGATATCTCAATGCTTTTACCAAACCTGAGACCCTTCCTATGGCCTGAGATGTCATATACAACTCCTTCCCATTCCAATCCTGAGACCCTTCCTATAGCATGAGATGTGATGTCTCAATGCTTCTAATACCAAACCTGAGATCCTTCCTATAACATGAGATGTGATATCCAACTCCTTCCCATTCCAATCCTGAGACCCTCCCTTTAGCATGAGATGTGATATCCAACTCCTTCCCATTCCAATCCTGAGACCCTTCCGATAGCATGAGATGTGATAGCTCAATGCTTCTAATATCAAAACTGAGACCCTCCCTATAGTATGAGATGTGAATTCTAAGTCCTCCCCATTCCTATCCTGAGACCCTTCCGATAGCAGAGATGTGATATCTCAATGCTTTTACCAAACCTGAGACCCTTCCTATGGCCTGAGATGTCATATACAACTCCTTCCCATTCCAATCCTGAGACCCTTCCTATAGCATGAGATGTGATGTCTCAATGCTTCTAATACCAAACCTGAGATCCTTCCTATAACATGAGATGTGATATCCAACTCCTTCCCATTCCAATCCTGAGACCCTTCCTATAGCATGAGATGTGATGTCTCAATGCTTCTAATACCAAACCTGAGAACCTTCCTACAGCATGCAATGTGATATCTCAATGCTTCTAATACCAAACCTGAGACCAGTCCTATAACATGAGATTGGATATCCAACTCCTTCCCCTTCCAAACCTGAGACCCTTCCTATAGCATGAGATGTGATATCCAACTTCTTCCCATTCCAATCCTGAGACCCTTCCTATAACATGAGATGTGATGTCTCAATGCTTCTAATACCAAACCGGAGATCTTTCCTATAACATGAGATGTGATATCCAACTCCTTCCCATTCCAATCCTGAAACCCTTCCTATAGCATGAGATGTGCTATCTCAATGCTTATACCAAACCTGAGACCCTTCCTAAAGCTTGAGATGTCATATCCAACTCCTTCCCATTCCAATCCTGAGACCCTTCCTATAGCATGAGATGTGATATCTCAAGGCCTCTAATACCAAACCTGAGATCCTTCCTCTAACATGAAATGTGATATCCAACTCCTTCCCATTCCAATCCTGAAACCCTTCCTATAGCATGAGATGTGCTATATCAATGCTTATACCAAACCTGAGACCCTTCCTAAAGCTTGAGATGTGATATCCAACTCCTTCCCCTTCCAAACCTGAGAGCCTTCCTATAGCATGAGATATGATATCCAAGTCCTTCCCATTCCAATCCTGAGACCCTTCCTATAACATGAAATGTGATATCCAACTCCTTCCCATTCCAACCTGAGACCCTTCCTATAGCATGAGATGGGATATCCAACTCCTTCCAAATCCAATACTGATACCCTTCCAATAGCATGAGATGTGATATCCCAATGCTTCTACCAAACCTGAGACCCATACTATGGCATGAGATGTGATATCAAACTCCTTCCCATTCCAATCCTGAGACTCTTCCTATAGCTTGAGATGTGATATCCAACTCCTTCCCATTCCAATTCTGAGACCCTTCTTATGCCATGAGACTTGATATCTCAATGCTTCTAATACCAAACCTGAGACCCGTCCTATAACATGAGATGTGATATCCAAATCTTTCCCCTTCCAAACCTTAGACCCTTCCTTTATCATGAGATGTGATATCCAACTCCTTCCCATTCCAATCCTGAGACCCTTCCGATATCATGAGATTTGTTATCTCAATGCTTCTAATATCAAACTTGAGACCCTCCCTATAGCATGAGATGTGACATCCAAGTCCTCCCCATTCCAATCCTGAGACCCTTCCTATAGCATGAGATGTGATATCTCAATGCTTCTAATACCAAACCTGAGACTCTTCCTATAACATGAGATGGGATATCCAACTCCTTCCCATTCCAATTTTGAGACCCTTCCGATAGCAGAGATGTGATATCTCAATGCTTATACCAATCCTGAGACCCTTCCTATGGCCTGAGATGTCATATACAACTCCTTCCCAATCCAATCCTGAGACCCTTCCTATAGCATGAGATGTGATATCTCAATGCTTATACCAAATCTGAGACCCTTCCTATAGCATGAGATGGGATATCCAACTCCTTCCAAATCCAATACTGATACCCTTCCAATAGCATGAGATGTGATATCCCAATGCTTCTACCAAACCTGAGACCCATACTATAGCATGAGATGGGATATTCAACTCCTTCCAAATCCAATACTGATACCCTTCCAATAGCATGTGATGTGATATCCCAATGGTTCTACCAAACCTGAGACCCATACTATGGCATGAGATGTGATATCAAACTCATTCCCATTCCAATCCTGAGACTCTTCCTATAGCTTGAGATGTGATATCCAACTCCTTGCCATTCCAATTCTGAGACCCTACCTATGCCATGAGACTTGATATCTCAATGCTTCTAATACCAAACCTGAGACCCGTCCTATAACATGAGATGTGATATCCAAATCTTTCCCCTTCCAAACCTTAGACCCTTCCATTATCATGAGATATGATATCCAACTCCTTCCCATTCCAATCCTGAGACCCTTCCGATATCATGAGATTTGTTATCTCAATGCTTCTAATATCAAACTTGAGACCCTCCCTATAGCATGAGATGTGACATCCAAGTCCTCCCCATTCCAATCCTGAGACCCTTCCTATAGCATGAGATATGATATCCAACTCCTTGCCATTCAAATCCTGAGACCCTTCCAAACCTGAGACCCTTCCTATGGCATGAGATGTGATATCCAACTCCTTGCCATTCAAATCCTGAGACCCTTCCTATAGCATGAGAAGGGATATCCAACTCCTTCCCAATCCAATCCTGAGACCCCTCCGATAGCAGAGACGTGATATCTCAATGCTTCTACCAATCCTGAGACCCTTCCTTTAGCATGAGATGTGATATCCAAATCCTTCACATTCCAATCCTGAGACCCTTCCTATAGCATGAGATGTGATATCTCAATGCTTCTAATACCAAACCTGAGATCCTTCCTATAACATGAGATGTGATATCCAATTCCTTCCCATTCCAAACCTGAGACCCTTCCTATTGGATGAGATGTGATATCCAACTCCTTCCCATTCCAACCCTGAGACCCTTCCTATAGCATGAGATGTGATGTCTCAATGCTTCTAATACCAAACCTGAGATCCTTCCTATAACATGAGATGTGATATCCAACTCCTTCCATTCCAATCCTGAGACCCGTCCTATAGCATGAGATGTGATATCTCAATGCTTATACCAAACCTGAGACCCTTCCTATAGCATGAGATGTGATATCCAACTACTTCCCATTCCAATCCTGAGACCCTTCCTATAGCATGAGATGTGATATCTCAATGCTTCTAATACCAAACCTGAGCTCCTTCCTCTAACATGAAATGTGATATCCAACTCCTTCCCTTTCCAAACCTAAGAGCCTATCTATAGCATGAGATGTGATATCCAAGTCCTTCCCGTTCCAATCCTTAGACCCTTCCTACAGCATGCAATATGATATCTCAATGATTCTAATAACAAACCTGAGACCTGTCCTATAGCATGAGATATGATATCCAAGTCCTTCCCATTCCAATCCTGAGACCCTTCCTATAACATGAAATGTGATATCCAACTCCTTCCCATTCCAACCTGAGACCCTTCCTATAGCATGAGATGGGATATCCAACTTCTTCCAAATCCAATACTGATACCCTTCCGATAGCATGAGATGTGATATCCCAATGCTTCTACCAAACCTGAGACCCATACTATGGCATGAGATGTGATATCAAACTCCTTCCCATTCCAATCCTGAGACCCTTCCTATAGCTTGAGGTGTGATATCCAACTCCTTCCCATTCCAATTCTGAGACCCTTCTTATACCATGAGACTTGATATCTCAATGCTTCTAATACCAAACCTGAGACCCGTCCTATAACATGAGATGTGATATCCAAATCCTTCCCCTTCCAAACCTTAGACCCTTCCTTTATCATGAGATGTGGTATCCAACTCCTTCCCATTCCAATCCTGAGACCCTTCCGATATCAAGAGATTTGTTATCTCAATGCTTCTAATATCAAACTTGAGACCCTCCCTATAGCATGAGATGTGACATCCAAGTCCTTCCCATTCCAATCCTGAGACCCTTCCTATAGCATGAGATGTGATATCTCTATGCTTCTAATACCAAACCTGAGACCCTTCCTATAACATGAGATGGGATATCCAACTCCTTCCCATTCCAATCCTGAGACCCTTCCGATAGCAGAGATGTGATATCTCAATGCTTATACCAAACATGAGACCCTTCCTATGGCCTGAGATGTCATATACAACTCCTTCCCATTCCAATCCTGAGACCCTTCCTTTAGCATGAGATGTGATATCTCAATGCTTATACCAAATCTGAGACCCTTCCTATAGCATGAGATGTGATATCCAAATCCTTCCCATTCCAATCCTGAGACCCTTCCTATAGCATGAGATGTGATATCTCAATGCTTATATCAAACCTGAGAGCCTACCTATAGCATGAGATGTGATATCCAAGTCCATCCCATTCCAATCCTTAGACCCTTCCTACAGCATGCAATGTGATATCTCAATGATTCTAATACCAAACCAGAGACTCTTACTATAACATGAGATGGGATATCCAACTCCTTCCCATTCCAATCCTGAGCCGCTTCCGATAGCAGAGATGTGATATCTCAATGCTTATAACAAACCTGAGACCCTTCCTATAACATGAGATGTGATATCCAACTCCTTCCCGTTCCAAACCTGAGACACTAACTATAGCATATGTGATATCCAACTCATTCCCATTCCAAACATGAGACCCTTCCTATAGCAAGAAAGTAATATCCAACTCCTACCCATTCCAATCCTGAGACCCTTCCTATAGCAAGAGATGTGATATCCAAATCCTTCCCATTCCAATCCTGAGACCCTTCCTATAACATGAGATGTGATATCCAACTCCTTCCCATTCCAACCTGAGACACTTCCTATAGCATGAGAAGGGATATCCAACTCCTTCCCAATCCAATCCTGAGACCCTTCCAATAGCAGAGATGTGATATCTCAATGCTTATACCAAACCTGAGACCCTTCCTATGGCATGAGATGTGATATCCAACTCCTTGCCATTCAAATCCTGAGACCCTTCCTATAGCATGAGAAGGGATATCCAACTCCTTCCCAATCCAATCCTGAGACCCTTCCGATAGCAGAGACGTGATATCTCAATGCTTCTACCAAACCTGAGACCCTTCCTTTAGCATGAGATGTGATATCCAAATCCTTCACATTCCAATCCTGAGACCCTTCCTATAGCATGAGATGTGATATCTCAATGCTTCTAATACCAAACCTGAGATCCTTCCTATAACATGAGATGTGATATCCAATTCCTTCCCATTCCAAACCTGAGACCCTTCCTATTGGATGAGATGTGATATCCAACTCCTTCCCATTCCAACCCTGAGACCCTTCCTATAGCATGAGATGTGATGTCTCAATGCTTCTAATACCAAACCTGAGATCCTTCCTATAACATGAGATGTGATATCCAACTCCTTCCATTCCAATCCTGAGACCCGTCCTATAGCATGAGATGTGATATCTCAATGCTTATACCAAACCTGAGACACTTCCTATAGCATGAGATGTGATATCCAACTACTTCCCATTCCAATCCTGAGACCCTTCCTATAGCATGAGATGTGATGTCTCAATGCTTCTAATACCAAACCTGAGATCCTTCCTCTAACATGAAATGTGATATCCAACTCCTTCCCTTTCCAAACCTAAGAGCCTATCTATAGCATGAGATGTGATATCCAAGTCCTTCCCATTCCAACCCTTAGACCCTTCCTACAGCATGCAATATGATATCTCAATGATTCTAATAACAAACCTGAGACCCGTCCTATAACATGAGATGGGATATCCAACTCCTTCCCATTCCAATCCTGAGACACTTCCGATAGCAGAGATGTGATATCTCAATGCTTATACCAAACCTGAGACCCTTCCTATAACATGAGATGTGATATCCAAATCCTTCCCGTTCCAAACCTGAGACCCTTCCTTTAGCATGAGATGTGATATCCAGCTCCTTCCCATTCCAATCCTGAGACACTTCCGATAGCATGAGATGTGATATCTCAATGCTTCTAATATCAAAACTGAGACCCTCCCTCTAGCATGATATGTGATATCTAAGTCCTTCCCATTCCAATCCTGAGACCCTTCCTATAGCATGAGATATGATATCTCAATACTTCTAATACCAAACGTGAGATCCTTCCGATAACATGAGATGTGATATCCAAATCCTTCCCCTTCCAAACCTGAGACCCTCCCTTTAGCATGAGATGTGATATCCAACTCCTTCCCATTCCAATCCTGAGACCCTTCTGATAGCATGAGATGTGATATCTCAATGCTTCTAATACCAAACCTGAGATCCTTCCGATAGCATGAGATGTGATATCTCAATGGTTCTAATACCAAACCTGAGATCCTTCCTATAACATGAGATGTGATATCCAAATCCTTCCCCTTCCAAACCTGAGACCCTCCCTTTAGCATGAGATGTGATATCCAACTCCTTCCCATTCCATTCCTGAGACCCTTCTGATAGCATGAGATGTGATATCTCAATGCCTCTAATACCAAACCTGAGATCCTACCTCTAACATGAAATGTGATATCCAACTCTTTCCCCTTCCAAACCTGAGAGCCTTCCTATAGCATGAGATGTGATATCCAAGTCCTTCCCATTCCAATCCTGAGACCCTTCCTATAGCTTGAGATGTGATATCCAACTCCTTCCCATTCCAATTCTGAGACCCTTCCTATACTCTGAGACTTGATATCTCAATGCTTCTAATACCAAACCTGAGACCCGTAATATAACATGAGATGTGATATCCAAATCCTTCCCCTTCCAAACCTTAGACCCTTCCTTTATCATGAGATGTGATATCCAACTCCTTCCCATTCCAATCCTGAGACCCTTCCGATATCATGAGATGGGAATATCCAACTCCTTCCCATTCCAATCCTGAGACCCTTCCGATAGCAGAGATGTGATATCTCAATGCTTATACCAAACCTGAGACCCTTCCTATGGCATGAGATGTGATATCCACCTCCTTGCCATTCAAATCCTGAGACCCTTCCTATAGCATGAGAAGGGATATCCAACTCCTTCCCAATCCAATCCTGAGACCCCTCCGATAGCAGAGACGTGATATCTCAATGCTTCTACCAATCCTGAGACCCTTCCTTTAGCATGAGATGTGATATCCAAATCCTTCACATTCCAATCCTGAGACCCTTCCTATAGCATGAGATGTGATATCTCAATGCTTCTAATACCAAACCTGAGATCCTTCCTATAACATGAGATGTGATATCCAATTCCTTCCCATTCCAAACCTGAGACCCTTCCTATTGGATGAGATGTGATATCCAACTCCTTCCCATTCCAACCCTGAGACCCTTCCTATAGCATGAGATGTGATGTCTCAATGCTTCTAATACCAAACCTGAGATCCTTCCTATAACATGAGATGTGATATCCAACTCCTTCCATTCCAATACTGAGACCCGTCCTATAGCATGAGATGTGATATCTCAATGCTTATACCAAACCTGAGACCCTTCCTATAGCATGAGATGTGATATCCAACTACTTCCCATTCCAATCCTGAGACCCTTCCTATAGCATGAGATGTGATATCTCAATGCTTCTAATACCAAACCTGAGATCCTTCCTCTAACATGAAATGTGATATCCAACTCCTTCCCTTTCCAAACCTAAGAGCCTATCTATAGCATGAGATGTGATATCCAAGTCCTTCCCGTTCCAATCCTTAGACCCTTCCTACAGCATGCAATATGATATCTCAATGATTCTAATAACAAACCTGAGACCTGTCCTGTAGCATGAGATATGATATCCAAGTCCTTCCCATTCCAATCCTGAGACCCTTCCTATAACATGAAATGTGATATCCAACTCCTTCCCATTCCAACCTGAGACCCTTCCTATAGCATGAGATGGGATATCCAACTTCTTCCAAATCCAATACTGATACCCTTCCGATAGCATGAGATGTGATATCCCAATGCTTCTACCAAACCTGAGACCCATACTATGGCATGAGATGTGATATCAAACTCCTTCCCATTCCAATCCTGAGACCCTTCCTATAGCTTGAGGTGTGATATCCAACTCCTTCCCATTCCAATTCTGAGACCCTTCTTATACCATGAGACTTGATATCTCAATGCTTCTAATACCAAACCTGAGACCCGTCCTATAACATGAGATGTGATATCCAAATCCTTCCCCTTCCAAACCTTAGACCCTTCCTTTATCATGAGATGTGGTATCCAACTCCTTCCCATTCCAATCCTGAGACCCTTCCGATATCATGAGATTTGTTATCTCAATGCTTCTAATATCAAACTTGAGACCCTCCCTATAGCATGAGATGTGACATCCAAGTCCTTCCCATTCCAATCCTGAGACCCTTCCTATAGCATGAGATGTGATATCTCTATGCTTCTAATACCAAACCTGAGACCCTTCCTATAACATGAGATGGGATATCCAACTCCTTCCCATTCCAATCCTGAGACCCTTCCGATAGCAGAGATGTGATATCTCAATGCTTATACCAAACATGAGACCCTTCCTATGGCCTGAGATGTCATATACAACTCCTTCCCATTCCAATCCTGAGACCCTTCCTTTAGCATGAGATGTGATATCTCAATGCTTATACCAAATCTGAGACCCTTCCTATAGCATGAGATGTGATATCCAAATCCTTCCCATTCCAATCCTGAAACCCTTCCTATAGCATGAGATGTGATATCTCAATGCTTATATCAAACCTGAGAGCCTACCTATAGCATGAGATGTGATATCCAAGTCCATCCCATTCCAATCCTTAGACCCTTCCTACAGCATGCGATGTGATATCTCAATGATTCTAATACCAAACCAGAGACTCTTACTATAACATGAGATGGGATATCCAACTCCTTCCCATTCCAATCCTGAGCCGCTTCCGATAGCAGAGATGTGATATCTCAATGCTTATACCAAACATGAGACCCTTCCTATAACATGAGATGTGATATCCAACTCCTTCCCGTTCCAAACCTGAGACACTAACTATAGCATATGTGATATCCAACTCCTTCCCATTCCAAACATGAGACCCTTCCTATAGCAAGAAAGTAATATCCAAATCCTTCCCATTCCAATCCTGAGACCCTTCCTATAACATGAGATGTGATATCCAACTCCTTCCCATTCAAATCCTGAGACCCTTCCTATAGCATGAGAAGGGATATCCAACTCCTTCCCAATCCAATCCTGAGACCCTTCCGATAGCAGAGATCTGATATCTCAATGCTTCTACCAAACCTGAGACCCTTCCTTTAGCATGAGATGTGATATCCAAATCCTTCACATTCCAATCCTGAGACCCTTCCTATAGCATGAGATGTGATATCTCAATGCCTCTAATACCAAACCTGAGATCCTACCTCTAACATGAAATGTGATATCCAACTCTTTCCCCTTCCAAACCTGAGAGCCTTCCTATAGCATGAGATGTGATATCCAAGTCCTTCCCATTCCAATCCTGAGACCCTTCCTATAGCTTGAGATGTGATATCCAACTCCTTCCCATTCCAATTCTGAGACCCTTCCTATACTCTGAGACTTGATATCTCAATGCTTCTAATACCAAACCTGAGACCCGTAATATAACATGAGATGTGATATCCAAATCCTTCCCCTTCCAAACCTTAGCCCCTTCCTTTATCATGAGATGTGATATCCAACTCCTTCCCATTCCAATCCTGAGACCCTTCCGATATCATGAGATGTGATATCTCAAAGCTTCTAATATCAAACTTGAGACCCTCCCTATAGCATGAGATGTGATATCCAAGTCCTTCCCATTCCAATCCTGAGACCCTTCCTATAGCATGAGATGTGATATCTCAATGCTTCTAATACCAAACCTGAGACCCTTCCTATAACATGAGATGGGAATATCCAACTCCTTCCCATTCCAATCCTGAGACCCTTCCGATAGCAGAGATGTGATATCTCAATGCTTATACCAAACCTGAGACCCTTCCTATGGCATGAGATGTGATATCCAACTCCTTGCCATTCAAATCCTGAGACCCTTCCTATAGCATGAGAAGGGATATCCAACTCCTTCCCAATCCAATCCTGAGACCCCTCCGATAGCAGAGACGTGATATCTCAATGCTTCTACCAATCCTGAGACCCTTCCTTTAGCATGAGATGTGATATCCAAATCCTTCACATTCCAATCCTGAGACCCTTCCTATAGCATGAGATGTGATATCTCAATGCTTCTAATACCAAACCTGAGATCCTTCCTATAACATGAGATGTGATATCCAATTCCTTCCCATTCCAAACCTGAGACCCTTCCTATTGGATGAGATGTGATATCCAACTCCTTCCCATTCCAACCCTGAGACCCTTCCTATAGCATGAGATGTGATGTCTCAATGCTTCTAATACCAAACCTGAGATCCTTCCTATAACATGAGATGTGATATCCAACTCCTTCCATTCCAATCCTGAGACCCGTCCTATAGCATGAGATGTGATATCTCAATGCTTATACCAAACCTGAGACCCTTCCTATAGCATGAGATGTGATATCCAACTACTTCCCATTCCAATCCTGAGACCCTTCCTATAGCATGAGATGTGATATCTCAATGCTTCTAATACCAAACCTGAGATCCTTCCTCTAACATGAAATGTGATATCCAACTCCTTCCCTTTCCAAACCTAAGAGCCTATCTATAGCATGAGATGTGATATCCAAGTCCTTCCCGTTCCAATCCTTAGACCCTTCCTACAGCATGCAATATGATATCTCAATGATTCTAATAACAAACCTGAGACCTGTCCTATATCATGAGATATGATATCCAAGTCCTTCCCATTCCAATCCTGAGACCCTTCCTATAACATGAAATGTGATATCCAACTCCTTCCCATTCCAACCTGAGACCCTTCCTATAGCATGAGATGGGATATCCAACTTCTTCCAAATCCAATACTGATACCCTTCCGATAGCATGAGATGTGATATCCCAATGCTTCTACCAAACCTGAGACCCATACTATGGCATGAGATGTGATATCCAAATCCTTCCCCTTCCAAACCTTAGACCCTTCCTTTATCATGAGATGTGGTATCCAACTCCTTCCCATTCCAATCCTGAGACCCTTCCGATATCATGAGATTTGTTATCTCAATGCTTCTAATATCAAACTTGAGACCCTCCCTATAGCATGAGATGTGACATCCAAGTCCTTCCCATTCCAATCCTGAGACCCTTCCTATAGCATGAGATGTGATATCTCTATGCTTCTAATACCAAACCTGAGACCCTTCCTATAACATGAGATGGGATATCCAACTCCATCCCATTCCAATCCTGAGACCCTTCCGATAGCAGAGATGTGATATCTCAATGCTTATACCAAACATGAGACCCTTCCTATGGCCTGAGATGTCATATACAACTCCTTCCCATTCCAATCCTGAGACCCTTCCTTTAGCATGAGATGTGATATCTCAATGCTTATACCAAATCTGAGACCCTTCCTATAGCATGAGATGTGATATCCAAATCCTTCCCATTCCAATCCTGAGACCCTTCCTATAGCATGAGATGTGATATCTCAATGCTTATATCAAACCTGAGAGCCTACCTATAGCATGAGATGTGATATCCAAGTCCATCCCATTCCAATCCTTAGACCCTTCCTACAGCATGCGATGTGATATCTCAATGATTCTAATACCAAACCAGAGACTCTTACTATAACATGAGATGGGATATCCAACTCCTTCCCATTCCAATCCTGAGCCGCTTCCGATAGCAGAGATGTGATATCTCAATGCTTATACCAAACATGAGACCCTTCCTATAACATGAGATGTGATATCCAACTCCTTCCCGTTCCAAACCTGAGACACTAACTATAGCATATGTGATATCCAACTCCTTCCCATTCCAAACATGAGACCCTTCCTATAGCAAGAAAGTAATATCCAAATCCTTCCCATTCCAATCCTGAGACCCTTCCAATAACATGAGATGTGATATCCAACTCCTTCCCATTCAAATCCTGAGACCCTTCCTATAGCATGAGAAGGGATATCCAACTCCTTCCCAATCCAATCCTGAGACCCTTCCGATAGCAGAGATCTGATATCTCAATGCTTCTACCAAACCTGAGACCCTTCCTTTAGCATGAGATGTGATATCCAAATCCTTCACATTCCAATCCTGAGACCCTTCCTATAGCATGAGATGTGATATCTCAATGCTTCTAATACCAAACCTGAGATCCTTCCTATAACATGAGATGTGATATCCAATTCCTTCCCATTCCAAACCTGAGACCCTTCCTATTGGATGAAATGCGATATCCAGCTCCTTCCCATTCCAACCCTGAGACCCTTCCTATAGCATGAGATGTGATGTCTCAATGCTTCTAATACCAAACCTGAGATCCTTCCTATAACATGAGATGTGATATCCAACTCCTTCCATTCCAATCCTGAGACCCGTCCTATAGCATGAGATGTGATATCTCAATGCTTATACCAAACCTGAGACCCTTCCTATAGCATGAGATGTGATATCCAACTACTTCCCATTCCAATCCTGAGACCCTTCCTATAGCATGAGATGTGATATCTCAATGCTTCTAATACCAAACCTGAGATCCTTCCTCTAACATGAAATGTGATATCCAACTCCTTCCCTTTCCAAACCTTAGACCCTTCCTACAGCATGCAATATGATATCTCAATGATTCTAATAACAAACCTGAGACCCGTCCTATAGCATGAGATATGATATCCAAGTCCTTCCCATTCCAATCCTGAGACCCTTCCTATAACATGAAATGTGATATCCAACTCCTTCCCATTCCAACCTGAGACCCTTCCTATAGCATGAGATGGGATATCCAACTTCTTCCAAATCCAATACTGATACCCTTCCGATAGCATGAGATGTGATGTCCCAATGCTTGTACCAAACCTGAGACCCATACTATGGCATGAGATGTGATATCAAACTCCTTCCCATTCCAATCCTGAGACCCTTCCTATAGCTTGAGGTGTGATATCCAACTCCTTCCCATTCCAATTCTGAGACCCTTCTTATACCATGAGACTTGATATCTCAATGCTTCTAATACCAAACCTGAGACCCGTCCTATAACATGAGATGTGATATCCAAATCCTTCCCCTTCCAAACCTTAGACCCTTCCTTTATCATGAGATGTGGTATCCAACTCCTTCCCATTCCAATCCTGAGACCCTTCCGATATCATGAGATTTGTTATCTCAATGCTTCTAATATCAAACTTGAGACCCTCCCTATAGCATGAGATGTGACATCCAAGTCCTTCCCATTCCAATCCTGAGACCCTTCCTATAGCATGAGATGTGATATCTCTATACTTCTAATACCAAACCTGAGACCCTTCCTATAACATGAGATGGGATATCCAACTCCTTCCCATTCCAATCCTGAGACCCTTCCGATAGCAGAGATGTGATATCTCAATGCTTATACCAAACCTGAGACCCTTCCTATGGCATGAGATGTCATATACAACTCCTTCCCATTCCAATCCTGAGACCCTTCCTTTAGCATGAGATGTGATATCTCAATGCTTATACCAAATCTGAGACCCTTCCTATAGCATGAGATGTGATATCCAAATCCTTCCCATTCCAATCCTGAGACCCTTCCTATAGCATGAGATGTGATATCTCAATGCTTATACCAAACCTGAGAGCATACAATCCTGAGACCCTTCCTTTAGCATGAAATGTGATATCTCAATGCTTATACCAAATCTGAGACCCTTCCTATAGCATGAGATGTGATATCCAAGTCCATCCCATTCCAATCCTTAGACCCTTCCTACAGCATGCGATGTGATATCTCAATGATTCTAATACCAAACCAGAGACTCTTACTATAACATGAGATGGGATATCCAACTCCTTCCCATTCCAATCCTGAGCCGCTTCCGATAGCAGAGATGTGATATCTCAATGCTTATACCAAACCTGAGACCCTTCCTATAACATGAGATGTGATATCCAACTCCTTCCCGTTCCAAACCTGAGACACTAACTATAGCATATGTGGTATCCAAATCCTTCCCATTCCAAACATGAGACCCTTCCTATAGCAAGAAAGTAATATCCAACTCCTACCCATTCCAATCCTGAGACCCTTCCTATAGCAAGAGATGTGATATCCAAATCCTTCCCATTCCAATCCTGAGACCCTTCCTATAACATGAGATGTGATATCCAACTCCTTCCCATTCCAACCTGAGACACTTCCTATAGCATGAGAAGGGATATCCAACTCCTTCCCAATCCAATCCTAAGACCCTTCCAATAGCAGAGATGTGATATCTCAATGCTTATACCAAACCTGAGACCCTTCCTATGGCATGAGATGTGATATCCAACTCCTTGCCATTCAAATCCTGAGACCCTTCCTATAGCATGAGAAGGGATATCCAACTCCTTCCCAATCCAATCCTGAGACCCTTCCGATAGCAGAGACGTGATATCTCAATGCTTCTACCAAACCTGAGACCCTTCCTTTAGCATGAGATGTAATATCCAAATCCTTCACATTCCAATCCTGAGACCCTTCCTATAGCATGAGATGTGATATCTCAATGCTTCTAATACCAAACCTGAGACCCTTCCTATAACATGAGATGGGATATCCAACTCCTTCCCATTCCAATCCTGAGACCCTTCCGATAGCAGAGATGTGATATCTCAATGCTTATACCAAACCTGAGAACCTTCCTATGGCCTGAGATGTCATATACAACTCCTTCCCATTCCAATCCTGAGACCCTTCCTTTAGCATGAGATGTGATATCTCAATGCTTATACCAAATCTGAGACCCTTCCTATAGCATGAGATGTGATATCCAAGTCCATCCCATTCCAAACCTGAGACACTAACTATAGCATATGTGATATCCAACTCCTTCCCATTCCAAACATGAGACCCTTCCTATAGCAAGAAAGTAATATCCAACTCCTACCCATTCCAATCCTGAGACCCTTCCTATAGCAAGAGATGTGATATCCAAATCCTTCCCATTCCAATCCTGAGACCCTTCCTATAACATGAGATGTGATATCCAACTCCTTCCCATTCCAACCTGAGACACTTCCTATAGCATGAGAAGGGATATCCAACTCCTTCCCAATCCAATCCTGAGACCCTTCCGATAGCAGAGATGTGATATCTCAATGCTTATACCAAACCTGAGACCCTTCCTATGGCATGAGATGTGATATCCAACTCCTTGCCATTCAAATCCTGAGACCCTTCCTATAGCATGAGATGTGATATCTCTATGCTTCTAATACCAAACCTGAGACCCTTCCTATAACATGAGATGGGATATCCAACTCCTTCCCATTCCAATCCTGAGACCCTTCCGATAGCAGAGATGTGATATCTCAATGCTTATACCAAACCTGAGAACCTTCCTATGGCCTGAGATGTCATATACAACTCCTTCCCATTCCAATCCTGAGACCCTTCCTTTAGCATGAGATGTGATATCTCAATGCTTATACCAAATCTGAGACCCTTCCTATAGCATGAGATGTGATATCCAATTCCTTCCCATTCCAATCCTGAGACCCTTCCTATAGCATGAGATGTGATATCTCAATGCTTATACCAAACCACCTGAGAGCCTACCTATAGCATGAGATGTGATATCCAAGTCCATCCCATTCCAATCCTTAGACCCTTCCTACAGCATGCGATGTGATATCTCAATGATTCTAATACCAAACCAGAGACTCTTCCTATAACATGAGATGGGATATCCAACTCCTTCCCATTCCAATCCTGAGTCGCTTCCGATAGCAGAGATGTGATATCTCAATGCTTATACCAAACCTGAGACCCTTCCTATAACATGAGATGTGATATCCAACTCCTTCCCGTTGCAAACCTGAGACACTAACTATAGCATATGTGATATCCAACTCCTTCCCATTCCAAACATGAGACCCCTCCTATAGCAAGAAAGTAATATCCAACTCCTACCCATTCCAATCCTGAGACCCTTCCTATAGCAAGAGATGTGATATCCAAATCCTTCCCATTCCAATCCTGAGACCCTTCCTATAACATGAATGAGATGTGATATCCAACTCCTTCCCATTCCAACCTGAGACACTTCCTATAGCATGAGAAGGGATATCCAACTCCTTCCCAATCCAAACCTGAGACCCTTCCGATAGCAGAGATGTGATATCTCAATGCTTATACCAAACCTGAGACCCTTCCTATGGCATGAGATGTGATATCCAACTCCTTCCCAATCCAATCCTGAGACCCTTCCGATAGAAGAGGCGTGATATCTCAATGCTTCTACCAAACCTGAGACCCTTCCTTTAGCATGAGATGTGATATCCAAATCCTTCACATTCCAATCCTGAGACCCTTCCTATAGCATGAGATGTGATATCTCAATGCTTCTAATACCAAACCTGAGATCCTTCCTATAACATGAGATGTGATATCCAATTCCTTCCCATTCCAAACCTGAGGCCCTTCCTATTGGATGAGATGTGATATCCAACTCCTTCCCATTCCAACCCTGAGACCCTTCCTATAGCATGAGATGTGATGTCTCAATGCTTCTAATACCAAACCTGAGATCCTTCCTATAACATGAGATGTGATATCCAACTCCTTCCATTCCAATCCTGAGACCCGTCCTATAGCATGAGATGTGATATCTCAATGCTTATACCAAACCTGAGACCCTTCCTATAGCATGAGATGTGATATCCAATTGCTTCCCATTCCAATCCTGAGACCCTTCCTATAGCATGAGATGTGATATCTCAATGCTTCTAATACCAAACCTGAGATCCTTCCTCTAACATGAAATGTGATATCCAACTCCTTCCCTTTCCAAACCTAAGAGCCTATCTATAGCATGAGATGTGATATCCAAGTCCTTCCCATTCCAACCCTTAGACCCTTCCAACAGCATGCAATATGATATCTCAATGATTCTAATAACAAACCTGAGACCCGTCCTATAACATGAGATGGGATATCCAACTCCTTCCCATTCCAATCCTGAGACACTTCCGATAGCAGAGATGTGATATCTCAATGCTTATACCAAACCTGAGAACCTTCCTATGGCCTGAGATGTCATATACAACTCCTTCCCATTCCAATCCTGAGACCCTTCCTTTAGCATGAGATGTGATATCTCAATGCTTATACCAAATCTGAGACCCTTCCTATAGCATGATGTGATATCCAATTCCTTCCCATTCCAATCCTGAGACCCTTCCTATAGCATGAGATGTGATATCTCAATGCTTATACCAAACCTGAGAGCCTACCTATAGCATGAGATGTGATATCCAAGTCCATCCCATTCCAATCCTTAGACCCTTCCTACAGCATGCGATGTGATATCTCAATGATTCTAATACCAAACCAGAGACTCTTCCTATAACATTAGATGGGATATCCAACTCCTTCCCATTCCAATCCTGAGCCGCTTCCGATAGCAGAGATGTGATATCTCAATGCTTATACCAAACCTGAGACCCTTCCTATAACATGAGATGTGATATCCAACTCCTTCCCGTTCCAAACCTGAGACACTAACTATAGCATATGTGATATCCAACTCCTTCCCATTCCAAACATGAGACCCTTCCAATAGCAAGAAAGTAATATCCAACTCCTACCCATTCCAATCCTGAGACCCTTCCTATAGCAAGGGATGTGATATCCAAATCCTTCCCATTCCAATCCTGAGACCCTTCCTATAACGTGAGATGTGATATCCAACTCCTTCCCATTCCAACCTGAGACACTTCCTATAGCATGAGAAGGGATATCCAACTCCTTCCCAATCCAATCCTGAGACCCTGCCGATAGCAGAGATGTGATATCTCAATGCTTATAACAAACCTGAGACCCTTCCTATGGCATGAGATGTGATATCCAACTCCTTGCCATTCAAATCCTGAGACTCTTCCTATAGCATGAGAAGGGATATCCAACTCCTTCCCAATCCAATCCTGAGACCCTTCCGATAGCAGAGACGTGATATCTCAATGCTTCTACCAAACCTGAGACCCTTCCTTTAGCATGAGATGTGATATCCAAATCCTTCACATTCCAATCCTGAGACCCTTCCTATAGCATGAGATGTGATATCTCAATGCTTCTAATACCAAACCTGAGATCCTTCCTATAACATGAGATGTGATATCCAATTCCTTCCCATTCCAAACCTGAGACCCTTCCTATTGGATGAGATGTGATATCCAACTCCTTCCCATTCCAACCCTGAGACCCTTCCTATAGCATGAGATGTGATGTCTCAATGCTTCTAATACCAAACCTGAGATCCTTCCTTATAACATGAGATGTGATATCCAACTCCTTCCATTCCAATCCTGAGACCCGTCCTATAGCATGAGATGTGATATCTCAATGCTTATACCAAACCTGAGACCCTTCCTATAGCATGAGATGTGATATCCAACTGCTTCCCATTCCAATCCTGAGACCCTTCCTATAGCATGAGATGTGATATCTCAATGCTTCTAATACCAAACCTGAGATCCTTCCTCTAACATGAAATGTGATATCCAATTCCTTCCCTTTCCAAACCTAAGAGCCTATCTATAGCATGAGATGTGATATCCAAGTCCTTCACATTCCAACCCTTAGACCCTTCCTACAGCATGCAATATGATATCTCAATGATTCTAATAACAAACCTGAGACCCGTCCTATAACATGAGATGGGATATCCAACTCCTTCCCATTCCAATCCTGAGACACTTCCGATAGCAGAGATGTGATATCTCAATGCTTATACCAAACCTGAGACCCTTCCTATAACATGAGATGTGATATCCAAATCCTTCCCGTTCCAAACCTGAGACCCTTCCTTTAGCATGAGATGTGATATCCAGCTCCTTCCCATTCCAATCCTGAGACACTTCCGATAGCATGAGATGTGATATCTCAATGCTTCTAATATCAAAACTGAGACCCTCCCTATAGCATGATATGTGATATCTAAGTCCTTCCCATTCCAATCCTGATACCCTCCCTATAGCATGAGATGTGATATCCAACTCCTTCCCATTCCAATCCTGAGACCCTTCCTATAGCATGAGATATGATATCTCAATACTTCTAATACCAAACGTGAGATCCTTCCGATAACATGAGATGTGATATCCAAATCCTTCCCCTTCCAAACCTGAGACCCTCCCTTTAGCATGAGATGTGATATCCAACTCCTTCCCATTCCAATCCTGAGACCCTTCCGATATCATGAGATGTGATATCTCAAAGCTTCTAATATCAAACTTGAGACCCTCCCTATAGCGTGAGATGTGATATCCAAGTCCTTCCCATTCCAATCCTGAGACCCTTCCTATAGCATGAGATGTGATATCTCAATGCTTCTAATACCAAACCTGAGACCCTTCCTATAACATGAGATGGGAATATCCAACTCCTTCCCATTCCAATCCTGAGACCCTTCCGATAGCAGAGATGTGATATCTCAATGCTTATACCAAACCTGAGATCCTTCCTATAACATGAGATGTCCTGAGACACTTCCTATAGCATGAGATGTGATATCTCACTGCTTATACCAAACCTGAGACCCTTCCCATAGCATGAGATGTGATATCCAAGTCCTTCCCATTCCAATCCTGAGACACTTCCTATAGCATGAGATGTGATATCTCAATGCTTCTAATACCAAACCTGAGACTCTTCCTATAACATGAGATGGGGAATCCAACTCCTTCCCATTCCAATCCTGAGACCCTTTTGATAGCAGAGATGTGATATCTCAATGTTTATACCAAACCTGAGACCCTTCCTACGGCATGAGTTGTCATATTCAACTCCTTCCCATTCCAATCCTGAGACCCTTCCTATAGCATGAGATGTGATATCCAACTCCTTCCCATTCCAATCCTGAGACCCTTCCTATAGCTTGAGATGTGATGTCTCAATGCTTCTAATACCAAACCTGATATCCTTCCTATAACATGAGATGTGATATCCAACTCCTTCCATTCCAATCCTGAGACCCTTCCTATAGCATGAGATGTGATATCTCAATGGTTCTACCAAACCTGAGACCCTTCCTATAGCATGAGATGTGATATTAAACTCCTTCCCATTCCAATCCTGAGACCCTTCCTATAGCCTGAGATGTGATATCTCAATGCCCCTAATACCAAACCTGAGATCCTTCCTCTAACATGAAATGTGATATCCAACTCCTTCACTTTCCAAACCTGAGAGCCTATCTATAGCATGAGATGTGAGATCTAAGTCCTTCCCATTCCAATCCTTAGACCCTTCCTACATCATGCAATATGATATCTCAATGATTCTAATAAAAAACCTGAGACCCATCCTATAACATGAGATGGGATATTCAACTCCTTCCCATTCCAATCTGAGACACTTCCGATAGCAGAGATGTGATATCTCAATGTTTATACCAAACCTGAGACCCTTCCTATAACATGAGATGTGATATCCAACTCCTTCCCGTTCCAAACCTGAGACCCTTCCTTTAGCATGAGATGTTATATCCAGCTCCTTCCCATTCCAATCCTGAGACACTTCCGATAGCATGAGATGTGATATCTCAATGCTTCTAATATCAAAACCGAGACCCTCCCTATAGCATGATATGTGATATCTAAGTCCTTCCCATTCCAATCCTGAGAGCCTTCCTATAGCATGAGATGTGATACCTCAATGCTTCTACCAAACCTGAGACCCTTCCTTTAGCATGAGATGTGATATCCAAAACCTTCCCATTCCAATCCTGAGACCCTTCCTATAGCATGAGATGTGATATCTCAATACTTCTAATACCAAACCTGAGATCCTTCCGATAACATGAGATGTGATATCTCAATACTTCTAATACCAAACCTGAGATCCATCCTATAACATGAGATGTGATATCCAAATCCTTCCCCTTCCAAACCTGAGACCCTCCCTTTAGCATGAGATGTGATATCCAACTCCTTCCCATTCCAATCCTGAGACCCTTCTGATAGCATAAGATATATCTCAATGCTTCTATACCAAACCTGAGATCCTTCCGATAGCATGAGATGTGATATCTCAATACTTCTAATACCAAACCTGAGATCCTTCCTATAACATGAGATGTGATATCCAAATCCTTATCTTCCAAACCTGAGACCCTTCCTTTACCATGAGATGTGATATCCAACTCCTTCCCATTCCAATCCTGAGACTCTTCTGATAGCATAAGATATGATATCTCAATGCTTCTATACCAAACCTGAGATCCTTCTGATAGCATGAGATGTGATATCTCAATACTTCTAATACCAAACCTGAGATCCTACCTCTAACATGAAATGTGATATCCAACTCTTTCCCCTTGCAAACCTGAGAGCCTTCCTATAGCATGAGATGTGATATCCAAGTCCTTCCCATTCCAATCCTGAGACCCGTCCTATAACATGAGATGTGATATCCAACTCCTTCCCATTCCAACCTGAGACCCTTCCTATAGCATGAGATGGGATATCCAACTCCTTCCAAATCCAATCCTGATAACCTTCCGATAGCATGAGATGTGATATCCCAATGCTTCTACCAAACCTGAGACCCATACTATGGCATGAGATGTGATATCAAACTCCTTCCCATTCTAATCCTGAGACCCTTCCTATAGCTTGAGATGTGATATCCAACTCCTTCCCATTCCAATTCTGAGACCCTTCCTATACCATGAGACTTGATATCTCAATGCTTCTAATACCAAACCTGAGACCCGTCCTATAACATGAGATGTGATATCCAAATCCTTCCCCTTCCAAACCTTAGACCCTTCCTTTATCATGAGATGTGATATCCAACTCCTTCCCATTCCAATCTTGAGACCCTTCCGATATCATGAAATGTGATATCTCAATGCTTCTAATATCAAACTTGAGACCCTCCTTATAGCATGAGATGTGATATCCAAGTCCTTCCCATTCCAATCCTGCGACCCTTCCTATAGCATGAGATGTGATATCTCAATGCTTCTAATACCAAACCTGAGATCCTTCCTATAACATGAGATGGGAATATCCAATGTGATATCCAACTCCTTCCCATTCCAATCCTGAGACCCTTCCTATAGCATGAGATGTGATATCCAACTCCTTCCCATTCCAATCCTGAGACCCTTCCTATAGCCTGAGATGTGATATCTCAATGTTTATACCAAACCTGAGACCCTTCCTATAACATGAGATGTGATATCCAACTCCTTCCCGTTCCAAACCTGAGACCCTTCCTTTAGCATGAGATGTGATATCCAGCTCCTTCCCATTCCAATCCTGAGACCCTTCCGATAGCAGCGACGTGATATCTCAATGCTTCTACCAAACCTGAGACCCTTCCTTTAGCATGAGATGTGATATCCAAATCATTCACATTCCAATCCTGAGACCCTTCCTATAGCATGAGATGTGATATCTAAATACTTCTAATACCAAACCTGAGATCCTTCCGATAACATGAGATGTGATATCTCAATACTTCTAATACCAAACCTGAGATCCATCCTATAACATGAGATGTGATATCCAAATCCTTCCCCTTCCAAACCTGAGACCCTCCCATTAGCATGAGATGTGATATCCAACTCCTTCCCATTCCAATCCTGAGACCCTTCTGATAGCATAAGATATGATATCTCAATGCTTCTATACCAAACCTGAGATCCTTCCGATAGCATGAGATGTGATATCTCAATACTTCTAATACCAAACCTGAGATCCTTCCTATAACATGAGATGTGATATCCAAATCCTTATCTTCCAAACCTGAGACCCTCCCTTTACCATGAGATGTGATATCCAACTCCTTCCCATTCCAATCCTGAGACTCTTCTGATAGCATAAGATATGATATCTCAATGCTTCTATACCAAACCTGAGATCCTTCTGATAGCATGAGATGTGATATCTCAATACTTCTAATACCAAACCTGAGATCCTACCTCTAACATGAAATGTGATATCCAACTCTTTCCCCTTGCAAACCTGAGAGCCTTCCTATAGCATGAGATGTGATATCCAAGTCCTTCCCATTCCAATCCTGAGACCCTTCCTATAACATGAGATGTGATATCCAACTCCTTCCCATTCCAACCTGAGACCCTTCCTATAGCATGAGATGGGATATCTAACTCCTTCCAAATCCAATCCCGATACCCTTCCGATAGCATGAGATGTGATAACCCAATGCTTCTACCAAACCTGAGACCCATATTATGGCATGAGATGTGATATCAAACTCCTTCCCATTCTAATCCTGAGACCCTTCCTATAGCTTGAAATGTGATATCCAACTCCTTCCCATTCCAATTCTGAGACCCTTCCTATACCATGAGACTTGATATCTCAATGCTTCTAATACCAAACCTGAGACCCGTCCTATAACATGAGATGTGATATCCAAATCCTTCCCCTTCCAAACCTTAGACCCTTCCTTTATCATGAGATGTGATATCCAACTCCTTCCCATTCCAATCTTGAGACCCTTCCGATATCATGAAATGTGATATCTCAATGCTTCTATCAAACTTGAGACCCTCCCTATAGCATGAGATGTGATATCCAACTCCTTCCCATTCCAATCCTGAGACCCTTCTGATAGCATAAGATATGATATCTCAATGCTTCTATACCAAACCTGAGATCCTTCCGATAGCATGAGATGTGATATCTCAATACTTCTAATACCAAACCTGAGATCCTTCCTATAACATGAGATGTGATATCCAAATCCTTATCTTCCAAACCTGAGACCCTCCCTTTACCATGAGATGTGATATCCAACTCCTTCCCATTCCAATCCTGAGACTCTTCTGATAGCATAAGATATGATATCTCAATGCTTCTATACCAAACCTGAGATCCTTCTGATAGCATGAGATGTGATATCTCAATGCTTCTAATACCAAACCTGAGATCCTACCTCTAACATGAAATGTGATATCCAACTCTTTCCCCTTGCAAACCTGAGAGCCTTCCTATAGCATGAGATGTGATATCCAAGTCCTTCCCATTCCAATCCTGAGACCCTTCCTATAACATGAGATGTGATATCCAACTCCTTCCCATTCCAACCTGAGACCCTTCCTATAGCATGAGATGGGATATCCAACTCCTTCCAAATCCAATCCCGATACCCTTCCGATAGCATGAGATGTGATAACCCAATGCTTCTACCAAACCTGAGACCCATATTATGGCATGAGATGTGATATCAAACTCCTTCCCATTCTAATCCTGAGACCCTTCCTATAGCTTGAAATGTGATATCCAACTCCTTCCCATTCCAATTCTGAGACCCTTCCTATACCATGAGACTTGATATCTCAATGCTTCTAATACCAAACCTGAGACCCGTCCTATAACATGAGATGTGATATCCAAATCCTTCCCCTTCCAAACCTTAGACCCTTCCTTTATCATGAGATGTGATATCCAACTCCTTCCCATTCCAAACACACGTCTAAACCAGAGAGCAGGGAAGCGAGCATTTCAGCAGTATAAATTCAGCCTGTGACCAACACATTTTGATCCTCCCTTGTATGGGAGAAGAGTGGTTCAAAAGACCAGGATTCGACTGAACAAACGCACGAACAGAGTACAAAATGGGAATCCACCAGAATTCGCATTTACCAAAACGCGAGGAAAGTACATGTTCTAGCTGTTTCTGCTCGTTTTTAGCACGTTTCAATACGTCTAGCGGGTTACAGCTATATGTTGAATAATGGGTGTTATAAAGCATTCTGAACACTGTATCTTGTGGAGCTCATTGGAAGGCTGTAGGAAGAGGAGAGAAGGCAGGGAACACGCATCTAAACCAGAGAGCTGGGAAGCGAGTACATGCAACGCGAAACGGTGCAGGGAGCAGGGACAGAAAGGATGAACGCCTATGAGGAGGAGCAGCTGGTAGTCAGCCTGCTCTGGAGAGGAGAATGTGATCACCAGGGGAGTGCAGCCTGTAAAGTAGAAGGGACTATGAACACAGGGCGACTGCATTAACAGATGGCAAATACACGTTCCAAAACAGTCAGGAAAGCTGATAATGCCTTGAAGATTTCAGCCGTATACATTCAGCCTATGAACAGCAGTAGACGTTGACCCCCCCCCCCCTTGTATGGGAGAACAGTGGTTAAAAACTTCAGCATTCGACAACAAACGCACGGACAGTATACATGGGAACCCATCAGAATTAGCATTTACAAAAACGCGAGGAAAGTACATTTTCTAGCTGTTTTTGCTAGTTTACAGCACGTATCAATACGTCTAGCGGGTTACGGCTATATGTTGAATAATGGGTGTTATAGAGCATTCTGAGCACTGTGTATCTTTTGGAGCTCATTTTTTGATTTGAAGGCAGCGGGAAGAGGAGAGAAGGCAGGGAACACGCGTCTAAACCAGAGAGCTGGGAAGCGAGTACTTGCAACGCGAAAAGGGCAGAAAGCAAGAAGGCCTCTGAGAAGGAAAAGCGTCTAAACAAGAGAGCAGGGAAGCGAGTGTTTGCAACGCGAAACGGTGCAGGGAGCAGGGACAGAAAGGGAGAACTCCTCTGAGGAGGAACAGCTGGCAGTTAGCCTTCTTTGAAGATGAGAACTTGATCACCACGGGAGAGGATTGTTGAGAGGGTTACAGAGGGGGAGGTCTGAGATCAGAAAATCCTGAGTATTCCCTGCAGTGTGTAGGGCCAGCGACATGAAGTGTTGCAGATCTCGTAAAAGTCCAGGTCAGGAAGCATACAGGTTCATGTTGAATTCTCCAAGTAGGCGGAGTTGAGTGGTAGGAGGCTAGGACGGAGAAGTCCATCCACTGAGAGAGGAAGGGGGTAGGCAAATAGCCACGGTGAGAGAATGGCCAGGAGAGAATGCATGCAGACAAGGCATTCGTGACAGGAGTCGGCCTGCAAAGGAAATCAATTTACTACAGGAATCAAGGCTAAGCATTGAGATATCACATCTCATGCTATAGGAAGGGTCTCAGGATTGGAATGGGAAGGACTTAGATATCACATATCATGCTATAGGGAGGGTCTCAGTTTAGATATTAGAAGCATTGAGATATCACATCTCATGCTATCGGAAGTGTCTCAGGATTGGAATGGGAAGGAGCTGGATATCACATCTCATGCTAAAGGAAGGGTCTCAGGTTTGGAACGGGAAGGAGTTGGATATCACATCTCATGTTATAGGAAGGGTCTCAGGTTTGGTATAAACATTGAGATATCACATCTCAGGCTATAGGAAGGGTCTCAGGATTGGAATGGGAAGGAGTTGGATATCACATCTCATGCTATAGGAAGGGTCTCAGGATTGGAATGGGAAGGAGTTGGATATCACATTGGATATTCCCATCTCATGTTATAGGAAGGATCTCAGGTTTGGTATTAGAAGCATTGAGATATCACATCTCATGCTTTAGGAAGGGTCTCAGGATTGGAATGGGAAGGACTTGGATATCACATCTCATGCTATAAGGAGGGTCTCAAGTTTGATATTAGAAGCATTGAGATATCACATTTCATGATATTGGAAGGGTCTCAAGATTGGAATGGGAAGGAGTTGGATATCACATCTCATGATAAAGGAAGGGTCTAAGGTTTGGAAGGGGAAGGATTTGGATATCACATCTCATGTTATAGGACGGGTCTCAGGTTTGGTATTAGAAGCATTGAGATATCAAGTCTCATGGTATAGGAAGGGTCTCAGAATTGGAATGGGAAGGAGTTGGATATCCCATCTCAAGCTATAGGAAGGGTCTCAGGATTAGAATGGGAAGGAGTTTGATATCACATCTCATGCCATAGTATGTGTCTCAGGTTTGGTAGAAGCATTGGGATATCACATCTCATGCTATCGGAAGGTTATCAGGATTGGATTTGGAAGGAGTTGGATATCCCATCTCATGCTATAGGAAGGGTCTCAGGTTGGAATGGGAAGGAGTTGGATATCACATCTCATGTTATAGGACGGGTCTCAGGATTGGAATGGGAAGGACTTGGATATCACATCTCATGCTATAGGAAGGCTCTCAGGTTTGCAAGGGGAAAGAGTTGGATATCACATTTCATGTTAGAGGTAGGATCTCAGGTTTGGTATTAGAAGTATTGAGATATCACATCTCATGCTATCAGAAGGATCTCAGGTTTGGTATAGAAGCATTGAGATATCATATCTTATGCTATCAGAAGAGTCTCAGGATTGGAATGGGAAGGAGTTGGATATCACATCTCATGGTAAAGGAAGGGTCTCAGGTTTGGAAGATAAGGATTTGGATATCACATCTCATGTTATAGGAAGGATCTCAGGTTTGGTATTAGAAGTATTGAGATATCACATCTCATGCTATCGGAAGGATCTCAGGTTTGGTATAGAAGCATTGAGATATATCTTATGCTATCAGAAGGGTCTCAGGATTGGAATGGGAAGGAGTTGGATATCACATCTCATGCTAAAGGGAGGGTCTCAGGTTTGGAAGGGGAAGGATTTGGATATCACATCTCATGTTATAGGATGGATCTCAGGTTTGGTATTAGAAGTATTGAGATATCACATCTCATGTTATCGGAAGGATCTCAGGTTTGGTATTAGAAGTATTGAGATATCACATCTCATGCTATAGGAAGGGTCTCAGGATTGGAATGGGAAGGAGTTGGATATCACATCTCATGCTAAAGGAAGGGTCTCAGGTTTGGTAGAAGCATTGAGGTATCACATCTCATGCTATAGGAAGGCTCTCAGGATTGGAATGGGAAGGACTTAGATATCACATATCATGCTATAGGGAGGGTCTCGGTTTTGATATTAGAAGCATTGAGATATCACATCTCATGCTATCGGAAGTGTCTCAGGATTGGAATGGGAAGGAGCTGGATATAACATCTCATGCTAAAGGAAGGGTCTCAGGTTTGGAACGGGAAGGAGTTGGATATCACATCTCATGTTATAGGAAGGGTCTCAGGTTTGGTATAAACATTGAGATATCACATCTCTGCTATCGGAAGTGTCTCAGGATTGGAATGGGAAGGAGTTGAATATCCCATCTCATGTTATAGGACGGGTCTCAGGTTTTTTATTAGAATCATTGAGATATCATATTGCATGATGTAGGAAGGGTCTAAGGATTGGAATGGGAAGGACTTAGATCTCACATCTCATGCTATAGATAGGCTCTCAGGTTTGGAAAGTGAAGGAGTTGGATATCACATTTCATGTTAGAGGAAGGATCTCAGGTTTGGTATTAGGGGCATTGAGATATCACATCTCAGGCTATAGGAAGGGTCTCAGGATTGGAATGGGAAGGAGTTGGATATCACATCTCATGCTATAGGAAGGGTCTCAGGTTTGGTAGAACCATTGAGATATCAAATCTCATGCTATAGGAAGGGTCTCAGGATTGGAATGGAAGGAGTTGGATATCACATCTCATGTTATAGGAAGGATATCAGGTTTGGTATTAGAAGCATTGAGACATCACATCTCATGCTATAGGAAGGGTCTCAGGATTGGAATGGGAAGGAGTTGGATATCACATCTCATGCTATAGGAAGGGTCTCAGGATTGGAATGGGAAGGAGTTGAATATGACAACTCATGCCGTAGGAAGGGTCTCAGGTTTGGTATAAACATTGAGATATCACATCTCTGCTATCAAAAGGGTCTCAGGATTGGAATGGGAAGGAGTTGGATTCCCCATCTCATGTTATAGGAAGAGTCTCAGGTTTGGTATTAGAAGCATTGAGATATCACATCTCATGCTATAGGAAGTGTCTCAGGATTGGAATGGGAAGGACTTGGATATCACATCTCATGCTATGGGAAGGGTCTCAGGTTTGGTATAAGCAGTGAGATATCACATCTCATGCTATAGGAAGTGTCTCAGGACATCTCATGTTATAGGAAGGATCTCAGGTTTGGTATAAGCATTGAGATATCACATCTCTGCTATCGGAAGGGTCTCAGGATTGGAATGGGAAGGAGTTGGATATTCCCATCTCATGTTATAGGAAGGGTCTCAGGTTTGGTATTAGAAGCATTGAGATATCACATCTCATGCTATAGGAAGGGTCTCAGGATTGGAATGGGAAGGACTTGGATATCACATCTCACGCTATAGGGAGGGTCTCAAGTTTGATATTAGAAGCTTTGAGATATCACATCTCATGATATCGGAAGGGTCTCAGGATTGGAATGGGAAGGAGTTGGATATCACATCTCATGCTAAAGGGAGGATCTCAGGTTTGGAAGGGGAAGGATTTGGATATCACATCTCATGTTATAGGAAGGATCTCAGGTTTGGTATTAGAAGCATTGAGATATCACATCTCATGCTATCGGAAGGATCTCAGGTTTGGTATTAGAAGCATTGAGATATCACATCTCATGCTATCAGAAGAGTCTCAGGATTGGAATAGGAAGGAGTTGGATATCACATCTCATGCTAAAGGGAGGGTCTCAGGTTTGGAAGGGGAAGGATTTGGATATCACATCTCATGTTATCGGAAGGATCTCACGTTTGGTATTAGAAGTATTGAGATATCATATCTCATGCTATAGGAAGGGTCTCAGGATTGGAATGGGAAGGAGTTGGATATCACATCTCATGCTATAGGGAGGGTCTCAGGATTGGAATGGGAAGGACTTAGATATCACATATCATGCTATAGGGAGGGTCTCAGTTTTGATATTAGAAGCATTGAGATATCACATCTCATGATATCGGAAGGGTCTCAGGATTGGAATGGGAAGGAGTTGGATATCACATCTCATGCTAAAGGGAGGGTCTCAGGTTTGGAAGGGGAAGGATTTGGATATCACATCTCATGTTATAGGAAGGATCTCAGGTTTGGTATTAGAAGCATTGAGATATCACATCTCATGCTATCGGAAGGATCTCAGGTTTGGTATTAGAAGCATTGAGATATCACATCTCATGCTATCAGAAGAGTCTCAGGATTGGAATAGGAAGGAGTTGGATATCACATCTCATGCTAAAGGGAGGGTCTCAGGTTTGGAAGGGGAAGGATTTGGATATCACATCTCATGTTATCGGAAGGATCTCACGTTTGGTATTAGAAGTATTGAGATATCATATCTCATGCTATAGGAAGTGTCTCAGGATTGGAATGGGAAGGAGCTGGATATCACATCTCATGCTAAAGGAAGGGTCTCAGGTTTGGAACGGGAAGGATTTGGATATCACATCTCATGTTATAGGAAGGGTCTCAGGTTTGGTATAAGCATTGAGATATCACATCTCTGCTATCGGAAGTGTCTCAGGATTGGAATGGGAAGGAGTTGGATATCCCATCTCATGTTATAGGACGGGTCTCAGGTTTGTTATTAGAATCATTGAGATATCATATTGCATGCTGTAGGAAGGGTCTAAGGGTTGGAATGTGAAGGACTTGGATATCACATCTCATGCTATAGATAGGCTCTTAGGTTTGGAAAGGGAAGGAATTGGATATCACATTTCATGTTAGAGGAAGGATCTCAGGTTTGGTATTAGAAGCATTGAGATATCACATCTCATGCTATAGGAAGGGTCTCAGGATTGGAATGGGAAGCAGTTGGATATCACATCTCATGCTATAGGAAGGGTCTCAGGTTTGGTATAAGCATTGAGATATCACATCTCATGCTATAGGACGGGTCTCAGGATTGGAATGGAAGGAGTTGGATATCACATCTCATGTTATAAGGAAGGATCTCAGGTTTGGTATTAGAAGCATTGAGACATCACATCTCATGCTATCGGAAGGGTCTCAGGGTTGGAATGGGAAGGAGTTGGATATCACATCTCATCCAATAGGAAGGGTCTCAGGTTTGGAATGGGAAGGAATTGGATATCACATCTCATGTTATAGGAAGGATCTCAGGTTTGGTATTAGAAGCATTGAGATATCACATCTCATGCTATAGGAAGGGTCTCAGGATTGGAATGTGAAGGATTTGGATATCACATCTCATGCTAAAGGAAGGGTCTCAGGTTTGGTAGAAGCATTGAGATATCACGTCTCTGCTATCGGAAGGGTCTCAGGATTGGATTGGGAAGGAGTTGGATATCCCTTCTCATGCTATAGGAAGAGTCTCAGGATTTGAATGGCAAGGAGTTGGATATCACATCTCATGCCATAGGAAGGGTCTCAGGTTTGTTATAAGCATTGAGATATCACATCTCTGCTATCAGAAGGGTCTCAGGATTGGATTGGGAAGGAGTTGGATATCCCTTCTCATGCTATAGGAAGTGTCTCAGGTTGGAATGGGAAGGAGTTGGATATCACATCTCATGTTATAGGAAGGGTCTCAGGATTGGAATGGGAAGGATTTGGATATCACATCCCTTGCTATAGGAAGGGTCTCAGGATTGGAATGGGTAGGAGTTGGATATTACTTTCTTGCTATTGGAAGGGTCTCATGTTTGGAATAGGAAGGAGTTGGATATCACATATGCTATAGTTAGTGTCTCAGGTTTGGAACGGGAAGGAGTTGGATATCACATCTCATGTTATAGGAAGGGTCTCAGGTTTGGTATAAGCATTGAGATATCACATCTCTGCTATCGGAAGCGGCTCAGGATTGGAATGGGAAGGAGTTGGATATCCCATCTAATGTTATAGGAAGAGTCTCTGGTTTGGTATTAGAATCATTGAGATATCACATCGCATGCTGTAGGAAGGGTCTAAGGATTGGAATGGGATGGACTTGGATATCACATCTCATGCTATAGGTAGGCTCTCAGGTTTGGTATAAGCATTGAGATATCACATCTCATGCTATAGGAAGGGTCTCAGGATTGGAATGGGAAGGAATTGGATATCACATCATGCTATAGGAAGGGTCTCAGATTTGGTATAAGCATTGAGATATCACATCTCATGCTAAAGGAAGGGTCTCAGGATTGGAATGGGAAGGAGTTGTATATGACATCTCAGGCCATAGGAAGGTTCTCAGGTTTGGTATAAGCATTGAGATATCACATCTCTGCTATCGGAAGTGTCTCAGGATTGGAATGGGAAGGAGTTGGATATCACATCTCATCCAATAGGAAGGGCCTCAGGTTTGGAATGGGAAGGAATTGGATATCACATCTCATGTTATAGGAAGGGTCTCAGGTTTGGTATAAACATTGAGATATCACATCTCTGCTATCGGAAGTGTCTCAGGATTGGAATGGGAAGGAGTTGGATATCCCATCTCATGTTATAGGACGGGTCTCAGGTTTGTTATTAGAATCATTGAGATATCATATTGCATGCTGTTGGAAGGGTCTAAGGGTTGGAATGGGAAGGACTTGGATATCACATCTCATGCTATAGATAGGCTCTTAGGTTTGGAAAGGGAAGGAGTTGGATATCACATTTCATGTTAGAGGAAGGATCTCAGGTTTGGTATTAGAAGCATTGAGATATCACATCTCATGCTATAGGAAGGGTCTCAGGATTGGAATGGGAAGCAATTGGATATCACATCTCATGCTATAGGAAGGGTCTCAGGTTTGGTATAAGCATTGAGATATCACATCTCATGCTATAGGACGGGTCTCAGGATTGGAATGGAAGGAGTTGGATATCACATCTCATGTTATAGGAAGGATTTCAGGTTTGGTATTAGAAGCATTGAGACATCACATCTCATGCTATAGGAAGGGTCTCAGGGTTGGAATGGGAAGGAGTTGGATATCACATCTCATCCAATAGGAAGGGCCTCAGGTTTGGAATGGGAAGGAATTGGATATCACATCTCATGTTATAGGAAGGATCTCAGGTTTGGTATTAGAAGCATTGAGATATCACATCTCATGCTATAGGAAGGGTCTCAGGATTCGAATGTGAAGGATTTGGATATCACATCTCATGCTAAAGGAAGGGTCTCAGGTTTGGTAGAAGCATTGAGATATCACGCCTCTGCTATCGGAAGGGTCTCAGGATTGGATTGGGAAGGAGTTGGATATCACATCTCATGCCATAGGAAGGGTCTCAGGTTTGGTATAAGCATTGAGATATCACATCTCTGCTATCGGAAGGGTCTCAGGTTTGGATTGGGAAGGAGTTGGATATCCCTTCTCATGCTATAGGAAGTGTCTCAGGTTGGAATGGGAAGGAGTTGGATATCACATCTCATTCATGTTATAGGAAGGGTCTCAGGATTGGAATGGGAAGGATTTGGATATCACATCTCTTGCTATAGGAAGGGTCTCAGGATTGGAATGGGTAGGAGTTGGATATTACTTTCTTGCTATAGGAGGGGTCTCATGTTTGGAATGGGAAGGAGTTGGATATCACATATGCTATAGTTAGTGTCTCAGGTTTGCAACGGGAAGGAGTTGGATATCACATCTCATGTTATAGGAAGGGTCTCAGGTTTGGTATAAGCATTGAGATATCACATCTCTGCTATCGGAAGCGGCTCAGGATTGGAATGGGAAGGAGTTGGATATCCCATCTCATGTTATAGGAAGAGTCTCTGGTTTGGTATTAGAATCATTGAGATATCACATCGCATGCTGTAGGAAGGGTCTAAGGATTGGAATGGGATGGACTTGGATATCACATCTCATGCTATAGGTAGGCTCTCAGGTGGTTTGGTATAAGCATTGAGATATCACATCTCATGCTATAGGAAGGGTCTCAGGATTGGAATGGGAAGGAATTGGATATCACATCTCATGCTATAGGAAGGGTCTCAGATTTGGTATAAGCATTGAGATATCACATCTCATGCTAAAGGAAGGGTCTCGGGATTGGAATGGGAAGGAGTTGTATATGACATCTCAGGCCATAGGAAGGTTCTCAGGTTTGGTATAAGCATTGAGATATCACATCTCTGCTATCGGAAGGGTCTCAGGATTGGAATGGGAAGGAGTTGGATATCCCATCTCATGTTATAGGAAGGGTCTCAGGTTTGGTATTAGAAGCATAGAGATATCACATCTCATGCTATAGGAAGGGTCTCAGGATTTGAATGGCAAGGAGTTGGATATCACATCTCATGCCATAGGAAGGGTCTCAGGTTTGGTATAAGCATTGAGATATCACATCTCTGCTATCGGAAGGGTCTCAGGATTGGATTGGGAAGGAGTTGGATATCCCTTCTCATGCTATAGGAAGTGTCTCAGGTTGGAATGGGAAGGAGTTGGATATCACATCTCATGTTATAGGAAGGGTCTCAGGATTGGAATGGGAAGGATTTGGATATCACATCTCTTGCTATAGGAAGGGTCTCAGGATTGGAATGGGTAGGAGTTGGATATTACTTTCTTGCTATAGGAAGGGTCTCATGTTTGGAATGGGAAGGAGTTGGATATCACATATGCTATAGTTAGTGTCTCAGGTTTGGAACGGGAAGGAGTTGGATATCACATCTCATGTTATAGGAAGGGTCTCAGGTTTGGTATAAGCATTGAGATATCACATCTCTGCTATCAGAAGCGGCTCAGGATTGGAATGGGAAGGAGTTGGATATCCCATCTCATGTTATAGGAAGAGTCTCTGGTTTGGTATTAGAATCATTGAGATATCACATCGCATGCTGTAGGAAGGGTCTAAGGATTGGAATGGAATGGACTTGGATATCACATCTCATGCTATAGGTAGGCTCTCAGGTTTGGTATAAGCATTGAGATATCACATCTCATGCTATAGGAAGGGTCTCAGGATTGGAATGGGAAGGAATTGGATATCACATCTCATGCTATAGGAAGGGTCTCAGATTTGGTATAAGCATTGAGATATCACATCTCATGCTAAAGGAAGGGTCTCAGGATTGGAATGGGAAGGAGTTGTATATGACATCTCAGGCCATAGGAAGGTTCTCAGGTTTGGTATAAGCATTGAGATATCACATCTCTGCTATCGGAAGGGTCTCAGGATTGGAATGGGAAGGAGTTGGATATCCCATCTCATGTTATAGGAAGGGTCTCAGGTTTGGTATTAGAAGCATAGAGATATCACATCTCATGCTATAGGAAGGGTCTCAGGATTTGAATGGCAAGGAGTTGGATATCACATCTCATGCCATAGGAAGGGTCTCAGGTTTGGTATAAGCATTGAGATATCACATCTCTGCTATCGGAAGGGTCTAAGGATTGGATTGGGAAGGAGTTGGATATCCCTTCTCATGCTATAGGAAGTGTCTCAGGTTGGAATGGGAAGGAGTTGGATATCACATGTCATGTTATAGGAAGGGTCTCATGTTTGGAATGGGAAGGAGTTGGATATCACATATGCTATAGTTAGTGTCTCAGGTTTGGAATGGGATGGACTTGGATATCACATCTCATGCTATAGGAAGGGTCTCAGGATTGGAATGGGAAGGAGTTGTATATGACATCCCAGGCCATAGGAAGGTTCTCAGGTTTGGTATAAGCATTGAAATATCACATCTCTGCTATCGGAAGGGTCTCAGGATTGGAATGGGAAGGAGTTGGATATCCCATCTCATGTTATAGGAAGGGTCTCAGGTTTGGTATTAGAAGCATTGAGATATCACGTCTCTGCTATCGGAAGGGTCTCAGGATTGGATTGGGAAGGAGTTGGATATCCCTTCTCATGCTATAGGAAGGGTCTCAGGATTTGAATGGCAAGGAGTTGGATATCACATCTCATGCCATAGGAAGGGTCTCAGGTTTGGTATAAGCATTGAGATATCACATCTCTGCTATCGGAAGGGTCTCAGGATTGGATTGGGAAGGAGTTGGATATCCCTTCTCATGCTATAGGAAGTGTCTCAGGTTGGAATGGGAAGGAGTTGGATATCACATCTCATGTTATAGGAAGGGTCTCAGGATTGGAATGGGAAGGATTTGGATATCACATCTCTTGCTATAGGAAGGGTCTCAGGATTGGAATGGGTAGTAGTTGGATATTACTTACTTGCTATAGGAAGGGTCTCATGTTTGGAATGGGAAGGAGTTGGATATCACATATGCTATAGTTAGTGTCTCAGGTTTGGAATGGGATGGACTTGGATATCACATCTCATGCTATAGGAAGGGTCTCAGATTTGGTATACGCATTGAGATATCACATCTCATGCTAAAGGAAGGGTCTCAGGATTGGAATGGGAAGGAGTTGTATATGACATCTCAGGCCATAGGAAGGTTCTCAGGTTTGGTATAAGCATTGAAATATCACATCTCTGCTATCGGAAGGGTCTCAGGATTGGAATGGGAAGGAGTTGGATATCCCATCTCATGTTATAGGAAGGGTCTCAGGTTTGGTATTAGAAGCATTGAGATATCACATCTCATGCTATAGGAAGGGTCTCAGGATTGGAATGTGAAGGATTTGGATATTACATCTCATGCTAAAGGAAGGGTCTCAGGTTTGGTAGAAGCATTGAGATATCACGTCTCTGCTATCGGAAGGGTCTCAGGATTGGATTGGGAAGGAGTTGGATATCCCTTCTCATGCTATAGGAAGGGTCTCAGGATTTGAATGGCAAGGAGTTGGATATCACATCTCATGCCATAGGAAGGGTCTCAGGTTTGGTATAAGCATTGAGATATCACATCTCTGCTATCGGAAGGGTCTCAGGATTGGATTGGGAAGGAGTTGGATATCCCTTCTCATGCTATAGGAAGTGTCTCAGGTTGGAATGGGAAGGAGTTGGATATCACATCTCATGTTATAGGAAGGGTCTCAGGATTGGAATGGGAAGGATTTGGATATCACATCTCTTGCTATAGGAAGGGTCTCAGGATTGGAATGGGTAGGAGTTGGATATTACTTTCTTGCTATAGGAAGGGTCTCATGTTTGGAATGGGAAGGATTTGGATATCACATATGCTATAGTTAGTGTCTCAGGTTTGGAACGGGAAGGAGTTGGATATCACATCTCATGTTATAGGAAGGGTCTCAGGTTTGGTATAAGCATTGAGATATCACATCTCTGCTATCGGAAGCGGCTCAGGATTGGAATGGGAAGGAGTTGGATATCCCATCTCATGTTATAGTAAGAGTCTCTGGTTTGGTATTAGAATCATTGAGATATCACATCGCATGCTGTAGGAAGGGTCTAAGGATTGGAATGGGATGGACTTGGATATCACATCTCATGCTATAGGAAGGGTCTCAGATTTGGTATAAGCATTGAGATATCACATTTCATGCTAAAGGAAGGGTCTCAGGATTGTAGGCTCTCAGGTTTGGTATAAGCATTGAGATATCACATCTCATGCTATAGGAAGGGTCTCAGGATTGGAATGGGAAGGATTTGGATATCACATCTCATGCTATAGGAAAGGTCTCAGATTTGGTATAAGCATTGAGATATCACACCTTATGCTAAAGGAAGGGTCTCAGGATTGGAATGGGAAGGAGTTGTATATGACATCTCAGGCCATAGGAAGGGTCTCAGGTTTGGTATAAGCATTGAGATATCACATCTCTGCTATCGGAAGGGTCTCAGGATTGGATTGGGAAGGAGTTGGATATCCCATCTCATGTTATAGGAAGGGTCTCAGGTTTGGTATTAGAAGTATAGAGATATCACATCTCATGCTATAGGAAGGGTCTCAGGATTGGAATGGGAAGGACTTGGATGTCACATCTCATGCTATAGGGAGGGTCTCAAGTTTGATATTAGAAGCATTGAGATAACAAATCTCATGATATCGGAAGGGTCTCAGGATTGGAATGGGAAGGAGTTGGATACCACATCTCATGATAAAGGAAGGGTCTAAGGTTTGGAAGGGAAAGGATTTGGATATCACATCTCATGTTATAGGACGGGTCTCAGGTTTGGTATTAGAAGCATTGAGATATCAAGTCTCATGGTATAAGAAGGGTCTCAGAATTGGAATGGGAAGGAGTTGGATATCACACCTCAAGCTATAGGAAGGGTCTCAGGATTGGAATGGGAAGGAGTTTGATATCACATCTCATGCCATAGTATGGGTCTCAGGTTTGGTAGAAGCATTGGGACATCACATCTCATGCTATCGGAAGGGTATCAGTATTGGATTTGGCAGAAGTTGGATATCCCATCTCATGCTATAGGAAGGGTCTCAGGTTGGAATGGGAAGGAGTTGGATATCACATTTCATGTTATAGGAAGGGTCTCAGGATTGGAATGGGAAGGACTTGGATATCATATCTCATGCTATAGGACGGGTCTCAGGTTTGTTATTAGAATCATTGAGATATCATATTGCATGCTGTAGGAAGGGTCTAAGGTTTGGAAAGGGAAGGAGTTGGATATCACATTTCATGTTAGAGGAAGGATCTCAGGTTTGGTATTAGAAGCATTGAGATATCACATCTCATGCTATAGGAAGGGTCTCAGGATTGGAATGGGAAGTAGTTGGATATCACATCTCATGCTATAGGAAGGGTCTCAGGTTTGGTATAAGCATTGAGATATCACATCTCATGCTATAGGACGGGTCTCAGGATTGGAATGGAAGGAGTTGGATATCACATCTCATGTTATAGGAAGGATCTCAGGTTTGGTATTAGAAGCATTGAGACATCACATCTCATGCTATAGGAAGGGTCTCAGGGTTGGAATGGGAAGGAGTTGGATATCGCATCTCATCCAATAGGAAGGGTCTCAGGTTTGGAATGGGAAGGAATTGGATATCACATCTCATGTTATAGGAAGGATCTCAGGTTTGGTATTAGAAGCATTGAGATATCACATCTCATGCTATAGGAAGGGTCTCAGGATTGGAATGTGAAGGATTTGGATATCACATCTCATGCTAAAGGAAGGGTCTCAGGTTTGGTAGAAGCATTGAGATATCAGATCTCTTCTATCGGAAGGGTCTCAGGATTGGATTGGGAAGGAGTTGGATATCCCTTCTCATGCTATAGGAAGGGTCTCAGGATTTGAATGGGAAGGAGTTGGATATCACATCTCATGTTATAGGAAGGGTCTCAGGATTGGAATGGGAAGGATTTGGATATTACTTTCTTGCTATAGGAAGGGTCTCATGTTTGGAATGGGAAGGAGTTGGATATCAATATGCTATAGTTAGTGTCTCAGGTTTGGAACGGGAAGGAGTTGGATATCACATCTCATGTTATAGGAAGGGTCTCATGTTTGGTATAAGCATTGAGATATCACATCTCTGCTATCGGAAGCGGCTCAGGATTGGAATGGGAAGGAGTTGGATATCCCATCTCATGTTATAGTAAGAGTCTCTGGTTTGGTATTAGAATCATTGAGATATCACATCGCATGCTGTAGGAAGGGTCTAAGGATTGGAATGGGATGGACTTGGATATCACATCTCATGCTATAGGTAGGCTCTCAGGTTTGATATAAGCATTGAGATATCACATCTCATGCTATAGGAAGGGTCTCAGGATTGGAATGGGAAGGATTTGGATATCACATCTCATGCTATAGGAAGGGTCTCAGATTTGGTATAAGCATTGAGATATCACATCTCATGCTAAAGGAAGGGTCTCAGGATTGGAATGGGAAGGAGTTGTATATGACATCTCAGGCCATAGGAAGGGTCTCATGTTTGGTATAAGCATTGAGATATCACATCTCTGCTATCGGAAGGGTCTCAGGATTGGAATGGGAAGGAGTTGGATATCCCATCTCATGTTATATGAAGGGTCTCAGGTTTGGTATTAGAAGCATAGAGATATCACATCTCATGCTATAGGAAGGGTCTCAGGATTGGAATGGGAAGGACTTGGATGTCACATCTCATGCTATAGGGAGGGTCTCAAGTTTGATATTAGAAGCATTGAGATAACAAATCTCATGATATCGGAAGGGTCTCAGGATTGGAATGGGAAGGAGTTGGATACCACATCTCATGATAAAGGAAGGGTCTAAGGTTTGGAAGGGGAAGGATTTGGATATCACATCTCATGTTATAGGACGGGTCTCAGGTTTGGTATTAGAAGCATTGAGATATCAAGTCTCATGGTATAAGAAGGGTCTCAGAATTGGAATGGG
Source organism: Ambystoma mexicanum (assembly GCF_040938575.1). Classification (NCBI taxonomy): domain Eukaryota; kingdom Metazoa; phylum Chordata; class Amphibia; order Caudata; family Ambystomatidae; genus Ambystoma; species Ambystoma mexicanum. The sequence goes on from NW_027182447.1 coordinate 1,080,241, forward strand.
AAGGAGTTGGATATCACACCTCAAGCTATAGGAAGGGTCTCAGGATTGGAATGGGAAGGAGTTTGATATCACATCTCATGCCATAGTATGGGTCTCAGGTTTGGTAGAAGCATTGGGATATCACATCTCATGCTATCGGAAGGGTATCAGTATTGGATTTGGAAGAAGTTGGATATCCCATCTCATGCTATAGGAAGGGTCTCAGGTTGGAATGGGAAGGAGTTGGATATCACATTTCATGTTATAGGAAGGGTCTCAGGATTGGAATGGGAAGGACTTGGATATCATATCTCATGCTATAGGACAGGTCTCAGGTTTGTTATTAGAATCATGGAGATATCATATTGCATGCTGTAGGAAGGGTCTAAGGATTGGAACGGGAAGGACTTGGATATCACATCTCATGCTATAGATAGGCTCTTAGGTTTGGAAAGGGAAGGAGTTGGATATCACATTTCATGTTAGAGGAAGGATCTCAGGTTTGGTATTAGAAGCATTGAGATATCACATCTCATGCTATAGGAAGGGTCTCAGGATTGGAATGGGAAGTAGTTGGATATCACATCTCATGCTATAGGAAGGGTCTCAGGTTTGGTATAAGCATTGAGATATCACATCTCATGCTATAGGACGGGTCTCAGGATTGGAATGGAAGGAGTTGGATATCACATCTCATGTTATAGGAAGGATCTCAGGTTTGGTATTAGAAGCATTGAGACATCACATCTCATGCTATAGGAAGGGTCTCAGGGTTGGAATGGGAAGGAGTTGGATATCACATCTCATCCAATAGGAAGGGTCTCAGGTTTGGAATGGGAAGGAATTGGATATCACATCTCATGTTAAAGGAAGGATCTCAGGTTTGGTATTAGAAGCATTGAGATATCACATCTCATGCTATAGGAAGGGTCTCAGGATTGGAATGTGAAGGATTTGGATATCACATCTCATGCTAAAGGAAGGGTCTCAGGATTGGTAGAAGCATTGAGATATCACGTCTCTGCTATCGGAGGGGTCTCAGGATTGGATTGGGAAGGAGTTGGATATCCCTTCTCATGCTATAGGAAGGGTCTCAGGATTTGAATGGCAAGGAGTTGAATATCACATCTCATGCCATAGGCAGGGTCTCAGGTTTGGTATAAGCATTGAGATATCACATCTCTGCTATCGGAAGGGTCTCAGGATTGGAATGGGAAGGAGTTGGATATTCCCATCTCATCTTATAGGAAGGGTCTCAGGTTTGGTATTAGAAGCATTGAGATATCACATCTCATGCTATAGGAAGGGTCTCAGGATTGGAATGGGAAGGACTTGGATATCACATCTCATGCTATAGGGAGGGTCTCAAGTTTGATATTAGAAGCTTTGAGATATCACATCTCATGATATCGGAAGGGTCTCAGGATTGGAATGGGAAGGAGTTGGATATCACATCTCATGATAAAGGAAGGGTCTAAGGTTTGGAAGGGGAAGGATTTGGATATCACATCTCATGTTATATTACGGGTCTCAGGTTTGGTATTAGAAGCATTGAGATATCAAGTCTCAGAGTATAGGAAGGGTCTCAGAATTGGAATGGGAAGGAGTTGGATATCACATCTCAAGCTATAGGAAGGGTCTCAGGATTGGAATGGGAAGGACTTGGATATCACATCTCATGCTATAGGAAGGCTCTCAGGTTTGGAAGGGGAAAGAGTTGGATATCACATTTCATGTTAGAGGTAGGATCTCAGGTTTGGTATTAGAGGCATTGAGATATCACATCTCATGCTATCAGAAGGGTCTCATGAATGGAATGGGAAGGAGTTGGATATCACATCTCATGCTAAAGGGAGGGTCTCAGGTTTGGAAGGGGAAGGATTTGGATATCACATCTCATGTTATAGGAAGGATCTCAGGTTTGGTATTAGAACCATTGAGATATCACATCTCATGCTATCGGAAGGATCTCAGGTTTGGTATTAGAAGCATTGAGATATCACATCTCATGCTATCAGAAGGGTCTCAGGATTGGAATGGGAAGGAGTTGGATATCACATCTCATGCTAAAGGGAGGGTCTCAGGTTTGGAAGGGGAAGGATTTGGATATCACATCTCATGTTATCGGAAGGATCTCACGTTTGGTATTAGAAGTATTGAGATATCATATCTCATGCTATAGGAAGGGTCTCAGGATTGGAATGGGAAGGACTTAGATATCACATATCATGCTATAGGGAGGGTCTCAGTTTTGATATTAGAAGCATTGAGATATCACATCTCATGCTATCGGAAGTGTCTCAGGATTGGAATGGGAAGGAGCTGGATATCACATCTCATGCTAAAGGAAGGGTCTCAGGTTTGGAACGGGAAGGATTTGGATATCACATCTCATGTTATAGGAAGGGTCTCAGGTTTGGTATAAGCATTGAGATATCACATCTCTGCTATCGGAAGTGTCTCAGGATTGGAATGGGAAGGAGTTGGATATCCCATCTCATGTTATAGGACGGGTCTCAGGTTTGTTATTAGAATCATTGAGATATCATATTGCATGCTGTAGGAAGGGTCTAAGGGTTGGAATGGGAAGGACTTGGATATCACATCTCATGCTATAGATAGGCTCTTAGGTTTGGAAAGGGAAGGAGTTGGATATCACATTTCATGTTAGAGGAAGGATCTCAGGTTTGGTATTAGAAGCATTGAGATATCACATCTCATGCTATAGGAAGGGTCTCAGGATTGGAATGGGAAGGAGTTGGATATCACATCTCATGCTAAAGGGAGGGTCTCAGGTTTGGAAGGGGAACGATTTGGATATCACATCTCATGTTATAGGAAGGATCTCAGGTTTGGTATTAGAACCATTGAGATATCACATCTCATGCTATCGGAAGGATCTCAGGTTTGGTATTAGAAGCATTGAGATATCACATCTCATGCTATCAGAAGGGTCTCAGGATTGGAATGGGAAGGAGTTGGATATCACATCTCATGCTAAAGGGAGGGTCTCAGGTTTGGAAGGGGAAGGATTTGGATATCACATCTCATGTTATCGGAAGGATCTCACGTTTGGTATTAGAAGTATTGAGATATCATATCTCATGCTATAGGAAGGGTCTCAGGATTGGAATGGGAAGGACTTAGATATCACATATCATGCTATAGGGAGGGTCTCAGTTTTGATATTAGAAGCATTGAGATATCACATCTCATGCTATCGGAAGTGTCTCAGGATTGGAATGGGAAGGAGCTGGATATCACATCTCATGCTAAAGGAAGGGTCTCAGGTTTGGAACGGGAAGGATTTGGATATCACATCTCATGTTATAGGAAGGGTCTCAGGTTTGGTATAAGCATTGAGATATCACATCTCTGCTATCGGAAGTGTCTCAGGATTGGAATGGGAAGGAGTTGGATATCCCATCTCATGTTATAGGACGGGTCTCAGGTTTGTTATTAGAATCATTGAGATATCATATTGCATGCTGTAGGAAGGGTCTAAGGGTTGGAATGGGAAGGACTTGGATATCACATCTCATGCTATAGATAGGCTCTTAGGTTTGGAAAGGGAAGGAGTTGGATATCACATTTCATGTTAGAGGAAGGATCTCAGGTTTGGTATTAGAAGCATTGAGACATCACATCTCATGCTATAGGAAGGGTCTCAGGATTGGAATGGGAAGTAGTTGGATATCACATTTCATGCTATAGGAAGTGTCTCAGGTTTGGTATAAGCATTGAGATATCACATCTCATGCTATAGGACGGGTCTCAGGATTGGAATGGAAGGAGTTGGATATCACATCTCATGTTATAGGAAGGATCTCAGGTTTGGTATTAGAAGCATTGAGACATCACATCTCATGCTATAGGAAGGGTCTCAGGGTTGGAATGGGAAGGTGTTGGATATCACATCTCATCCAATAGGAAGGGTCTCAGGTTTGGAATGGGAAGGAATTGGATATCACATCTCATGTTATAGGAAGGATCTCAGGTTTGGTATTAGAAGCATTGAGATATCACATCTCATGCTATAGGAAGGGTCTCAGGATTGGAATGTGAAGGATTTGGATATCACATCTCATGCTAAAGGAAGGGTCTCTGGTTTGGTAGAAGCATTGAGATATCACGTCTCTGCTATCGGAAGGGTCTCAGGATTGGATTGGGAAGGAGTTGGATATCCCTTCTCATGCTATAGGAAGGGTCTCAGGATTTGAATGGCAAGGAGTTGGATATCACATCTCATGCCATAGGAAGGGTCTCAGGTTTGGTATAAGCATTGAGATATCACATCTCTGCTATCGGAAGGGTCTCAGGATTGGATTGGGAAGGAGTTGGATATCCCTTCTCATGCTATAGGAAGTGTCTCAGGTTGGAATGGGAAGGAGTTGGATATCACATCTCATGTTATAGGAAGGGTCTCAGGATTGGAATGGGAAGGATTTGGATATCACATCTCTTGCTATAGGAAGGGTCTCAGGATTGGAATGGGTAGGAGTTGGATATTACTTTCTTGCTATAGGAAGGGTCTCATGTTTGGAATGGGAATGAGTTGGATATCACATATGCTATAGTTAGTGTCTCAGGTTTGGAACGGGAAGGAGTTGGATATCACATCTCATGTTATAGGAAGGGTCTCAGGTTTGTTATAAGCATTGAGATATCACATCTCTGCTATCGGAAGCGGCTCAGGATTGGAATGGGAAGGAGTTGGATATCCCATCTCATGTTATAGTAAGAGTCTCTGGTTTGGTATTAGAATCATTGAGATATCACATCGCATGCTGTAGGAAGGGTCTAAGGATTGGAATGGGATGGACTTGGATATCACATCTCATGCTATAGGTAGGCTCTCAGGTTTGATATAAGCATTGAGATATCACATCTCATGCTATAGGAAGGGTCTCAGGATTGGAATGGGAAGGATTTGGATATCACATCTCATGCTATAGGAAGGGTCTCAGATTTGGTATAAGCATTGAGATATCACATCTCATGCTAAAGGAAGGGTCTCAGGATTGGAATGGGAAGGAGTTGTATATGACATCTCAGGCCATAGGAAGGGTCTCATGTTTGGTATAAGCATTGAGATATCACATCTCTGCTATCGGAAGGGTCTCAGGATTGGAATGGGAAGGAGTTGGATATCCCATCTCATGTTATAGGAAGGGTCTCAGGTTTGGTATTAGAAGCATAGAGATATCACATCTCATGCTATAGGAAGGGTCTCAGGATTGGAATGGGAAGGACTTGGATGTCACATCTCATGCTATAGGGAGGGTCTCAAGTTTGATATTAGAAGCATTGAGATAACAAATCTCATGATATCGGAAGGGTCTCAGGATTGGAATGGGAAGGAGTTGGATACCACATCTCATGATAAAGGAAGGGTCTAAGGTTTGGAAGGGGAAGGATTTGGATATCACATCTCATGTTATAGGACGGGTCTCAGGTTTGGTATTAGAAGCATTGAGATATCAAGTCTCATGGTATAAGAAGGGTCTCAGAATTGGAATGGGAAGGAGTTGGATATCACACCTCAAGCTATAGGAAGGGTCTCAGGATTGGAATGGGAAGGAGTTTGATATCACATCTCATGCCATAGTATGGGTCTCAGGTTTGGTAGAAGCATTGGGATATCACATCTCATGCTATCGGAAGGGTATCAGTATTGGATTTGGAAGAAGTTGGATATCCCATCTCATGCTATAGGAAGGGTCTCAGGATTGGAATGGGAAGGATTTGGATATCACATCTCATGCTATAGGAAGGGTCTCAGATTTGGTATAAGCATTGAGATATCACATCTCATGCTAAAGGAAGGGTCTCAGGATTGGAATGGGAAGGAGTTGTATATGACATCTCAGGCCATAGGAAGGGTCTCATGTTTGGTATAAGCATTGAGATATCACATCTCTGCTATCGGAAGGGTCTCAGGATTGGAATGGGAAGGAGTTGGATATCCCATCTCATGTTATAGGAAGGGTCTCAGGTTTGGTATTAGAAGCATAGAGATATCACATCTCATGCTATAGGAAGGGTCTCAGGATTGGAATGGGAAGGACTTGGATGTCACATCTCATGCTATAGGGAGGGTCTCAAGTTTGATATTAGAAGCATTGAGATAACAAATCTCATGATATCGGAAGGGTCTCAGGATTGGAATGGGAAGGAGTTGGATACCACATCTCATGATAAAGGAAGGGTCTAAGGTTTGGAAGGGGAAGGATTTGGATATCACATCTCATGTTATAGGACGGGTCTCAGGTTTGGTATTAGAAGCATTGAGATATCAAGTCTCATGGTATAAGAAGGGTCTCAGAATTGGAATGGGAAGGAGTTGGATATCACACCTCAAGCTATAGGAAGGGTCTCAGGATTGGAATGGGAAGGAGTTTGATATCACATCTCATGCCATAGTATGGGTCTCAGGTTTGGTAGAAGCATTGGGATATCACATCTCATGCTATCGGAAGGGTATCAGTATTGGATTTGGAAGAAGTTGGATATCCCATCTCATGCTATAGGAAGGGTCTCAGGTTGGAATGGGAAGGATTTGGATATCACATTTCATGTTATAGGAAGGGTCGCAGGATTGGAATGGGAAGGACTTGGATATCATATCTCATGCTATAGGACAGGTCTCAGGTTTGTTATTAGAATCATTGAGATATCATATTGCATGCTGTAGGAAGGGTCTAAGGATTGGAACGGGAAGGACTTGGATATCACATCTCATGCTATAGATAGGCTCTTAGGTTTGGAAAGGGAAGGAGTTGGATATCACATTTCATGTTAGAGGAAGGAGCTCAGGTTTGGTATTAGAAGCATTGAGATATCACATCTCATGCTATAGGAAGGGTCTCAGGATTGGAATGGGAAGTAGTTGGATATCACATCTCATGCTATAGGAAGGGTCTCAGGTTTGGTATAAGCATTGAGATATCACATCTCATGCTATAGGACGGGTCTCAGGATTGGAATGGAAGGAGTTGGATATCACATCTCATGTTATAGGAAGGATTTCAGGTTTGGTATTAGAAGCATTGAGACATCACATCTCATGCTATAGCAAGGGTCTCAGGGTTGGAATGGGAAGGAGTTGGATATCACATCTCATCCAATAGGAAGGGTCTCAGGTTTGGAATGGGAAGGAATTGGATATCACATCTCATGTTATAGGAAGAATCTCAGGTTTGGTATTAGAAGCATTGAGATATCACATCTCATGCTATAGGAAGGGTCTCAGGATTGGAATGTGAAGGATTTGGATATCACATCTCATGCTAAAGGAAGGGTCTCAGGATTGGTAGAAGCATTGAGATATCACGTCTCTGCTATCGGAGGGGTCTCAGGATTGGATTGGGAAGGAGTTGGATATCCCTTCTCATGCTATAGGAAGGGTCTCAGGATTTGAATGGCAAGGAGTTGGATATCACATCTCATGCCATAGGAAGGGTCTCAGGTTTGGAAGGGTCTCAGGATTGGAATGGGAAGGAGTTGGATATCACATCTCATGATAAAGGAAGGGTCTAGGTTTGGAAGGGGAAGGATTTGGATATCACATCTCATGTTATATTATGGGTCTCAGGTTTGGTATTAGAAGCATTGAGATATCAAGTCTCATAGTATAGGAAGGGTCTCAGAATTGGAATGGGAAGGAGTTGGATATCCCATCTCATGTTATAGGAAGAGTCTCTGGTTTGGTATTAGAATCATTGAGATATTCACATCGCATGCTGTAGGAAGGGTCTAAGGATTGGAATGGGATGGACTTGGATATCACATCTCATGCTATAGGTAGGCTCTCAGGTTTGGTATAAGCATTGAGATATCACATCTCATGCTATAGGAAGGGTCTCAGAATTGGAATGGGAAGGAGTTGGATATCACACCTCAAGCTATAGGAAGGGTCTCAGTATTGGAATGGGAAGGACTTGGATATCACATCTCATGCTATAGGAAGGCTCTCAGGTTTGGAAGGGGAAAGAGTTGGATATCTCATTTCATGTTAGAGGTAGGATCTCAGGTTTGGTATTAGAGGCATTGAGATATCACATCTCATGCAATCAGAAGGGTCTCAGGAATGGAATGGGAAGGAGTTAGATATCACATCTCATGCTAAAGGGAGGGTCTCAGGTTTGGAAGGGGAAGGATTTGGATATCACATCTCATGTTATAGGAAGGATCTCAGGTTTGGTATTAGAAGCATTGAGATATCACATCTCATGCTATCGGAAGGATCTCAGGTTTGCTATTAGAAGCATTGAGATATCACATCTCATGCTATCAGAAGAGTCTCAGGATTGGAATAGGAAGGAGTTGGATATCACATTTCATGCTAAAGGGAGGGTCTCAGGTTTGGAAGGGGAAGGATTTGGATATCACATCTCATGTTATCGGAATGATCTCACGTTTGGTATTAGAAGTATTGAGATATCATATCTCATGCTATAGGAAGGGTCTCAGGATTGGAATGGGAAGGAGTTGGATATCACATTTCATGCTATAGGGAGGGTCTCAGGATTGGAATGGGAAGGACTTAGATATCACATATCATGCTATAGGGAGGGTCTCAGTTTTGATATTAGAAGCATTGAGATATCACATCTCATGCTATCGGAAGTGTCTCAGGATTGGAATGGGAAGGAGCTGGATATAACATCTCATGCTAAAGGAAGGGTCTCAGGTTTGGAACGAGAAGGATTTGGATATCACATCTCATGTTATAGGAAGGGTCTCAGGTTTGGTATAAGCATTGAGATATCACATCTCTGCTATCGGAAGTGTCTCAGGATTGGAATGGGAAGGAGTTGGATATCCCATCTCATGTTATAGGACGGGTCTCAGGTTTGTTATTAGAATCATTGAGATATCATATTGCATGCTGTAGGAAGGGTCTAAGGGTTGGAATGTGAAGGACTTGGATATCACATCTCATGCTATAGATAGGCTCTTAGGTTTGGAAAGGGAAGGAGTTGGATATCAGATTTCATGTTAGAGGAAGGATCTCAGGTTTGGTATTAGAAGTATTGAGATATCACATCTCATGCTATAGGAAGGGTCTCAGGATTGGAATGGGAAGCAGTTGGATATGACATCTCATGCTATAGGAAGGGTCTCAGGTTTGGTATAAGCATTGAGATATCACATCTCATGCTATAGGACGGGTCTCAGGATTGGAATGGAAGGAGTTGGATATCACATCTCATGTTATAGGAAGGATCTCAGGTTTGGTATTAGAAGCATTGAGACATCACATCTCATGCTATAGGAAGGGTCTCAGGGTTGGAATGGGAAGGAGTTGGATATCACATCTCATCCAATAGGAATGGTCTCAGGTTTGGAATGGGAAGGAATTGGATATCACATCTCATGTTATAGGAAGGATCTCAGGTTTGGTATTAGAAGCATTGAGATATCACATCTCATGCTATAGGAAGGGTCTCAGGATTGGAATGTGAAGGATTTGGATATCACATCTCATGCTAAAGGAAGGGTCTCAGGTTTGGTAGAAGCATTGAGATATCACGTCGCTGCTATCGGAAGGGTCTCAGGATTGGATTGGGAAGGAGTTGGATATCCCTTCTCATGCTATAGGAAGGGTCTCAGGATTTGAATGGCAAGGAGTTGGATATCACATCTCATGCCATAGGAAGGGTCTCAGGTTTGGTATAAGCATTGAGATATCACATCTCTGCTATCGGAAGGGTCTCAGGATTGGATTGGGAAGGAGTTGGATATCCCTTCTCATGCTATAGGAAGTGTCTCAGGTTGGAATGGGAAGGAGTTGGATATCACATCTCATGTTATAGGAAGGGTCTCAGGATTGGAATGGGAAGGATTTGGATATCACATCTCTTGCTATAGGAAGGGTCTCAGGATTGGAATGGGTAGGAGTTGGATATTACTTTCTTGCTATAGGAAGGGTCTCATGTTTGGAATGGGAAGGAGTTGGATATCACATATGCTATAGTTAGTGTCTCAGGTTTAGAACGGGAAGGAGTTGGATATCACATCTCATGTTATAGGAAGGGTCTCAGGTTTGGTATAAGCATTGAGATATCACATCTCTGCTATCGGAAGCGGCTCAGGATTGGAATGGGAAGGAGTTGGATATCCCATCTCATGTTATAGGAAGAGTCTCTGGTTTGGTATTAGAATCATTGAGATATCACATCGCATGCTGTAGGAAGGGTCTAAGGATTGGAATGGGATGGACTTGGATATCACATCTCATGTTATAGGTAGGCTCTCAGGTTTGGTATAAGCATTGAGATATCACATCTCATGCTATAGGAAGGGTCTCAGGATTGGAATGGGAAGGAATTGGATATCACATCTCAGGCTATAGGAAGGGTCTCAGGATTGGAATGGGAAGGAGTTGGATATCACATCTCATGCTATAGGAAGGGTCTCAGGCTTGGTATAAGCATTGAGATATCACATCTCATGCTATAGGAAGGGTCTCAGGATTGGAATGGAAGGAGTTGGATATCACATCTCATGTTATAGGAAGGATCTCAGGTTTGGTATTAGAAGCATTGAGACATCACATCTCATGCTATAGGAAGGGTCTCAGGATTGGAATGGGAAGGAGTTGGATATCAAATCTCATGCTATAGGAAGGGTCTCAGGATTGGAATGGGAAGGAGTTGAATATGACATCTCATGCCGTAGGAAGGGTCTCAGGTTTGGTATAAACATTGAGATATCACATCTCTGCTATCAAAAGGGTCTCAGGATTGGAATTGGAAGGAGTTGGATATCCCATCTCATGTTATAGGAAGAGTCTCAGGTTTGGTATTAGAAGCATTGAGATATCACATCTCATGCTATAGGAAGTGTCTCAGGATTGGAATGGGAAGGACTTGGATATCACATCTCATGCTATAGGTAGGGTCTCAAGTTTGACATTAGAAGCATTGAGATATCACATCTCATGCTATAGGAAGGGTCTGAGGATTGGAATGGGAAGGAGTTGGATATCACATCTCCTGCTATGGGAAGGGTCTCAGGTTTGGTATAAGCAGTGAGATATCACATCTCATGCTATAGGAAGTGTTCCAGGATTGGAATGGGAAGGAGTTGGATATCACATCTCATGTTATAGGAAGGATCTCAGGTGTGGTATAAGCATTGAGATATCACATCTCTGCTATCGGAAGGGTCTCAAGATTGGAATGGGAAGGAGTTGGATATTCCCATCTCATGTTATAGGAAGGGTCTCAGGTTTGGTATTAGAAGCATTGAGATATCACATCTCATGCTATAGGAAGGGTCTCAGGATTGGAATGGGAAGGACTTGGATATCACATCTCATGCTATAGGGAGGGTCTCAAGTTTGATATTAGAAGCTTTGAGATATCACATCTCATGATATCGAAAGGGTCTCAGGATTGGAATGGGAAGGAGTTGGATATCACATCTCATGATAAAGAACGGGTCTAAGGTTTGGAAGGGGAAGGATTTGGATATCACATCTCATGTTATATTACGGGTCTCAGGTTTGGTATTAGAAGCATTGAGATATCAAGTCTCATAGTATAGGAAGGGTCTCAGAATTGGAATGGGAAGGAGTTGGATATCCCATCTCATGTTATAGGAAGAGTCTCTAGTTTGGTAATAGAATCATTGAGATATTCACATCGCATGCTGTAGGAAGGGTCTAAGGATTGGAATGGGATGGACTTGGATATCACATCTCATGCTATAGGTAGGCTCTCAGTTTTGGTATAAGCATTGAGATATCACATCTCATGCTATAGGAAGGGTCTCAGAATTGGAATGGGAAGGAGTTGGATATCACATCTCAAGCTATAGGAAGGGTCTCAGTATTGGAATGGGAAGGACTTGGATATCACATCTCATGCTATAGGAAGGCTCTCAGGTTTGGAAGGGGAAAGAGTTGGATATCTCATTTCATGTTAGAGGTAGGATCTCAGGTTTGGTATTAGAGGCATTGAGATATCACATCTCATGCTATCAGAAGGGTCTCAGGAATGGAATGGGAAGGATTTGGATATCATATCTCATGTTATAGGAAGGATCTCAGGTTTGGTATTAGAAGCATTGAGATATCACATCTCATGCTATCGGAAGGATCTCAGGTTTGGTATTAGAAGCATTGAGATATCACATCTCATGCTATCAGAAGAGTCTCAGGATTGGAATAGGAAGGAGTTGGATATCACATTTCATGCTAAAGGGAGGGTCTCAGGTTTGGAAGGGGAAGGATTTGGATATCACATCTCATGTTATCGGAAGGATCTCACGTTTGGTATTAGAAGTATTGAGATATCATATCTCATGCTATAGGAAGGGTCTCAGGATTGGAATGGGAAGGACTTAGATATCACATATCATGCTATAGGGAGGGTCTCAGTTTTGATATTAGAAGCATTGAGATATCACATCTCATGCTATCGGAAGTGTCTCAGGATTGGAATGGGAAGGAGCTGGATATCACATCTCATGCTAAAGGAAGGGTCTCAGGTTTGGAACGAGAAGGATTTGGATATCACATCTCATGTTATAGGAAGGGTCTCAGGTTTGGTATAAGCATTGAGATATCACATCTCTGCTATCGGAAGTGTCTCAGGATTGGAATGGGAAGGAGTTGGATATCCCATCTCATGTTATAGGACGGGTCTCAGGTTTGTTATTAGAATCATTGAGATATCATATTGCATGCTGTAGGAAGGGTCTAAGGGTTGGAATGTGAAGGACTTGGATATCACATCTCATGCTATAGATAGGCTCTTAGGTTTGGAAAGGGAAGGAGTTGGATATCACATTTCATGTTAGAGGAAGGATCTCAGGTTTGGTATTAGAAGCATTGAAATATCACATCTCATGCTATAGGAAGGGTCTCAGGATTGGAATGGGAAGCAGTTGGATATCACATCTCATGCTATAGGAAGGGTCTCAGGTTTGGTATAAGCATTGAGATATCACATCTCATGCTATAGGACGGGTCTCAGGATTCGAATGGAAGGAGTTGGATATCACATCTCATGTTATAGGAAGGATCTCAGGTTTGGTATTAGAAGCATTGAGACATCACATCTCATGCTATAGGAAGGGTCTCAGGGTTGGAATGGGAAGGAGTTGGATATCACATCTCATCCAATAGGAAGGGTCTCAGGTTTGGAATGGGAAGGAATTGGATATCACATCTCATGTTATAGGAAGGATCTCAGGTTTGGTATTAGAAGCATTGAGATATCACATCTCATGCTATAGGAAGGGTCTCAGGATTGGAATGTGAAGGATTTGGATATCACATCTCATGCTAAAGGAAGGGTCTCAGGTTTGGTAGAAGCATTGAGATATCACGTCGCTGCTATCGGAAGGGTCTCAGGATTGGATTGGGAAGGAGTTGGATATCCCTTCTCATGCTATAGGAAGGGTCTCAGGATTTGAATGGCAAGGAGTTGGATATCACATCTCATGCCATAGGAAGGGTCTCAGGTTTGGTATAAGCATTGAGATATCACATCTCTGCTATCGGAAGTGTCTCAGGTTGGAATGGGAAGGAGTTGGATATCACATCTCATGTTATAGGAAGGGTCTCAGGATTGGAATGGGAAGGATTTGGATATCACATCTCTTGCTATAGGAAGGGTCTCAGGATTGGAATGGGTAGGAGTTGGATATTACTTTCTTGCTATAGGAAGGGTCTCATGTTTGGAATGGGAAGGAGTTGGATATCACATATGCTATAGTTAGTGTCTCAGGTTTGGAACGGGAAGGAGTTGGATATCACATCTCATGTTATAGGAAGGGTCTCAGGTTTGGTATAAGCATTGAGATATCACATCTCTGCTATCGGAAGCGGCTCAGGATTGGAATGGGAAGGAGTTGGATATCCCATCTCATGTTATAGGAAGAGTCTCTGGTTTGGTATTAGAATCATTGAGATATCACATCGCATGCTGTAGGAAGGGTCTAAGGATTGGAATGGGATGGACTTGGATATCACATCTCATGTTATAGGTAGGCTCTCAGGTTTGGTATAAGCATTGAGATATCACATCTCATGCTATAGGAAGGGTCTCAGGATTGGAATGGGAAGGAATTGGATATCACATCTCAGGCTATAGGAAGGGTCTCAGGATTGGAATGGGAAGGAGTTGGATATCACATCTCATGCTATAGGAAGGGTCTCAGGTTTGGTATAAGCATTGATATATCACATCTCATGCTATAGGAAGGGTCTCAGGATTGGAATGGAAGGAGTTGGATATCACATCTCATGTTATAGGAAGGATCTCAGGTTTGGTATTAGAAGCATTGAGACATCACATCTCATGCTATAGGAAGGGTCTCAGGATTGGAATGGGAAGGAGTTGGATATCAAATCTCATGCTATAGGAAGGGTCTCAGGATTGGAATGGGAAGGAGTTGAATATGACATCTCATGCCGTAGGAAGGGTCTCAGGTTTGGTATAAACATTGAGATATCACATCTCTGCTATCAAAAGGGTCTCAGGATTGGAATTGGAAGGAGTTGGATATCCCATCTCATGTTATAGGAAGAGTCTCAGGTTTGGTATTAGAAGCATTGAGATATCACATCTCATGCTATAGGAAGTGTCTCAGGATTGGAATGGGAAGGACTTGGATATCACATCTCATGCTATAGGTAGGGTCTCAAGTTTGACATTAGAAGCATTGAGATATCACATCTCATGCTATAGGAAGGGTCTGAGGATTGGAATGGGAAGGAGTTGGATATCACATCTGCTATGGGAAGGGTCTCAGGTTTGGTATAAGCAGTGAGATATCACATCTCATGCTATAGGAAGTGTCTCAGGATTGGAATGGGAAGGAGTTGGATATCACATCTCATGTTATAGGAAGGATCTCAGGTGTGGTATAAGCATTGAGATATCACATCTCTGCTATCGGAAGGGTCTGAAGATTGGAATGGGAAGGAGTTGGATATTCCCATCTCATGTTATAGGAAGGGTCTCAGGTTTGGTATTAGAAGCATTGAGATATCACATCTCATGCTATAGGAAGGGTCCCAGGATTGGAATGGGAAGGACTTGGATATCACATCTCATGCTATAGGGAGGGTCTCAAGTTTGATATTAGAAGCTTTGAGATATCACATCTCATGATATCGGAAGGGTCTCAGGATTGGAATGGGAAGGAGTTGGATATCACATCTCATGATAAAGGAAGGGTCTAAGGTTTGGAAGGGGAAGGATTTGGATATCACATCTCATGTTATATTACGGGTCTCAGGTTTGGTATTAGAAGCATTGAGATATCAAGTCTCATAGTATAGGAAGGGTCTCAGAATTGGAATGGGAAGGAGTTGGATATCCCATCTCATGTTATAGGAAGAGTCTCTGGTTTGGTATTAGAATCATTGAGATATCATATCGCATGCTGTAGGAAGGGTCTAAGGATTGGAATGGGATGGACTTGGATATCACATCTCATGCTATAGGTAGGCTCTCAGGTTTGGTATAAGCATTGAGATATCACATCTCATGCTATAGGAAGGGTCTCAGAATTGGAATGGGAAGGAGTTGGATATCACATCTCAAGCTATAGGAAGGGTCTCAGTATTGGAATGGGAAGGACTTGGATATCACATCTCATGCTATAGGAAGGCTCTCAGGTTTGGAAGGGGAAAGAGTTGGATATCTCATTTCATGTTAGAGGTAGGATCTCAGGTTTGGTATTAGAGGCATTGAGATATCACATCTCATGCTATCAGAAGGGTCTCAGGAATGGAATGGGAAGGAGTTAGATATCACATCTCATGCTAAAGGGAGGGTCTCAGGTTTGGAAGGGGAAGGATTTGGATATCACATCTCATGTTATAGGAAGGATCTCAGGTTTGGTATTAGAAGCATTGAGATATCACATCTCATGCTATCGGAAGGATCTCAGGTTTGGTATTAGAAGCATTGAGATATCACATCTCATGCTATCAGAAGAGTCTCAGGATTGGAATAGGAAGGAGTTGGATATCACATTTCATGCTAAAGGGAGGGTCTCAGGTTTGGAAGGGGAAGGATTTGGATATCACATCTCATGTTATCGGAAGGATCTCACGTTTGGTATTAGAAGTATTGAGATATCATATCTCATGCTATAGGAAGGGTCTCAGGATTGGAATGGGAAGGAGTTGGATATCACATCTCATGCTATAGGGAGGGTCTCAGGATTGGAATGGGAAGGACTTAGATATCACATATCATGCTATAGGAAGGGTCTCAGTTTTGATATTAGAAGCATTGAGATATCACATCTCATGCTATCGGAAGTGTCTCAGGATTGGAATGGGAAGGAGCTGGATATCACATCTCATGCTAAAGGAAGGGTCTCAGGTTTGGAACGGGAAGGATTTGGATATCACATCTCATGTTATCGGAAGGATCTCACGTTTGGTATTAGAAGTATTGAGATATCATATCTCATGCTATAGGAAGGGTCTCAGGATTGGAATGGGAAGGAGTTGGATATCACATCTCATGCTATAGGGAGGGTCTCAGGATTGGAATGGGAAGGACTTAGATATCACATATCATGCTATAGGAAGGGTCTCAGGTTTGGTATAAGCATTGAGATATCACATCTCTGCTATCGGAAGTGTCTCAGGATTGGAATGGGAAGGAGTTGGATATCCCATCTCATGTTATAGGACGGGTCTCAGGTTTGTTATTAGAATCATTGAGATATCATATTGCATGCTGTAGGAAGGGTCTAAGGGTTGGAATGTGAAGGACTTGGATATCACATCTCATGCTATAGATAGGCTCTTAGGTTTGGAAAGGGAAGGAGTTGGATATCACATTTCATGTTAGAGGAAGGATCTCAGGTTTGGTATTAGAAGCATTGAGATATCACATCTCATGCTATAGGAAGGGTCTCAGGATTGGAATGGGAAGCAGTTGGATATCACATCTCATGCTATAGGAAGGGTCTCAGGTTTGGTATAAGCATTGAGATATCACATCTCATGCTATAGGACGGGTCTCAGGATTTGAATGGAAGGAGTTGGATATCACATCTCATGTTATAGGAAGGATCTCAGGTTTGGTATTAGAAGCATTGAGACATCACATCTCATGCTATAGGAAGGGTCTCAGGGTTGGAATGGGAAGGAGTTGGATATCACATCTCATCCAATAGGAAGGGTCTCAGGTTTGGAATGGGAAGGAATTGGATATCACATCTCATGTTATAGGAAGGATCTCAGGTTTGGTATTAGAAGCATTGAGATATCACATCTCATGCTATAGGAAGGGTCTCAGGATTGGAATGTGAAGGATTTGGATATCACATCTCATGCTAAAGGAAGGGTCTCAGGTTTGGTAGAAGCATTGAGATATCACGTCGCTGCTATCGGAAGGGTCTCAGGATTGGATTGGGAAGGAGTTGGATATCCCTTCTCATGCTATAGGAAGGGTCTCAGGATTTGAATGGCAAGGAGTTGGATATCACATCTCATGCCATAGGAAGGGTCTCAGGTTTGGTATAAGCATTGAGATATCACATCTCTGCTATCGGAAGGGTCTCAGGATTGGATTGGGAAGAAGTTGGATATCCCTTCTCATGCTATAGGAAGTGTCTCAGGTTGGAATGGGAAGGAGTTGGATATCACATCTCATGTTATAGGAAGGGTCTCAGGATTGGAATGGAAAGGATTTGGATATCACATCTCTTGCTATAGGAAGGGTCTCAGGATTGGAATGGGTAGGAGTTGGATATAACTTTCTTGCTATAGGAAGGGTCTCATGTTTGGAATGGGAAGGAGTTGGATATCACATATGCTATAGTTAGTGTCTCAGGTTTGGTACGGGAAGGAGTTGGATATCACATCTCATGTTATAGGAAGGGTCTCAGGTTTGGTATAAGCATTGAGATATCACATCTCTGCTATCGGAAGCGGCTCAGGATTGGAATGGGAAGGAGTTGGATATCCCATCTCATGTTATAGGAAGAGTCTCTGGTTTGGTATTAGAATCATTGAGATATCACATAGCATGCTGTAGGAAGGGTCTAAGGATTGGAATGGGATGGACTTGGATATCACATCTCATGTTATAGGTAGGCTCTCAGGTTTGCTATAAGCATTGAGATATCACATCTCATGCTATAGGAAGGGTCACAGGATTGGAATGGGAAGGAATTGGATATCACATCTCATGCTATAGGAAGGGTCTCAGATTTGGTATAAGCATTGAGATATCACATCTCATGCTAAAGGAAGGGTCTCAGGATTGGAATGGGAAGGAGTTGTATATGACATCTCAGGCCATAGGAAGGTTCTCAGGTTTGGTATAAGCATTGAGATATCACATCTCTGCTATCGGAAAGGTCTCAGGATTGGAATGGGAAGGAGTTGGATATCCCATCTCATGTTATAGGAAGGGTCTCAGGTTTGGTATTAGAAGCATAGAGATATCACATCTCATGCTATAGGAAGGGTCTCAGGATTGGAATGGGAAGGACTTGGATGTCACATCTCATGCTATAGGTAGGGTCTCAAGTTTGATATTAGAAGCATTGAGATAACAAATCTCATGATATCGGAAGGGTCTCAGGATTGGAATGGGAAGGAGTTGGATATCACATCTCATGATAAAGGAAGGGTCTAAGGTTTGGAAGGGGAAGGATTTGGATATCACATCTCATGTTATAGGACGGGTCTCAGGTTTAATATTAGAAGCATTGAGATATCAAGTCTCATGGTATAAGAAGGGTCTCAGAATTGGAATGGGAAGGAGTTGGATATCACACCTCAAGCTATAGGAAGGGTCTCAGGATTGGAATGGGAAGGAGTTTGATATCACATCTCATGCCATAGTATGGGTCTCAGGTTTGGTAGAAGCATTGGGATATCACATCTCATGCTATCGGAAGGGTATCAGTATTGGATTTGGAAGAAGTTGGATATCCCATCTCATGCTATAGGAAGGGTCTCAGGTTGGAATGGGAAGGAGTTGGATATCACATTTCGTGTTATAGGAAGGGTCTCAGGATTGGAATGGGAAGGACTTGGATATCATATCTCATGCTATAGGACGGGTCTCAGGTTTGTTATTAGAATCATTGAGATATCATATTGCATGCTGTAGGAAGGGTCTAAGGATTGGAATGGGAAGGACCTGGTTATCACATCTCATGCTATAGAACGGCTCTCAGGTTTGGAAAGGGAAGGAGTTGGATATCACATCTCATGTTATAGGATGGATCTCAGGTTTGGTATTAGAAGTATTGAGATATCACATCTCATGTTATCGGAAGGATCTCAGGTTTGGTATTAGAAGTATTGAGATATCACATCTCATGCTATAGGAAGGGTCTCAGGATTGGAATGGGAAGGAGTTGGATATCACATCTCATGCTAAAGGAAGGGTCTCAGGTTTGGTAGAAGCATTGAGATATCACATCTCATGCTATAGGAAGGGTCTCAGGATTGGAATGGGAAGGACTTAGATATCACATATCATGCTATAGGGAGGGTCTCAGTTTTGATATTAGAAGCATTGAGATATCACATCTCATGCTATCAGAAGTGTCTCAGGATTGGAATGGGAAGGAGCTGGATATCACATCTCATGCTAAAGGAAGGGTCTCAGGTTTGGAACGGGA
The DNA here is from genome assembly GCF_040938575.1 of Ambystoma mexicanum. Classification (NCBI taxonomy): domain Eukaryota; kingdom Metazoa; phylum Chordata; class Amphibia; order Caudata; family Ambystomatidae; genus Ambystoma; species Ambystoma mexicanum. The sequence goes on from NW_027182447.1 coordinate 1,099,846, forward strand.
AGGAGTTGGATATCACATCTCATGTTATAGGAAGGGTCTCAGGTTTGGTATAAACATTGAGATATCACATCTCTGCTATCGGAAGTGTCTCAGGATTGGAATGGGAAGGAGTTGGATATCCCATCTCATGTTATAGGATGGGTCTCAGGTTTGTTATTGGAATCATTGAGATATCATATTGCATGCTGTAGGAAGGGTCTAAGGGTTGGAATGTGAAGGACTTGGATATCACATCTCATGCTATAGATAGGCTCTTAGGTTTGGAAAGGGAAGGAGTTGGATCTCACATTTCATGTTAGAGGAAGGATCTCAGGTTTGGTATTAGAAGCATTGAGATATCACATCTCATGCTATAGGAAGGGTCTCAGGATTAGAATGGGAAGGAGTTGGATATCACATCTCATGCTATAGGAAGGGTCTCAGGTTTGGTATAAGCATTGAGATATCACATCTCATGCTATAGGAAGGGTCTCAGGATTGGAATGGAAGGAGTTGGATATCAGATCTCATGTTATAGGAAGGATCTCAGGTTTGGTATTAGAAGCATTGAGACATCACATCTCATGCTATAGGAAGGGTCTCAGGATTGGAATGGGAAGGAGTTGGATATCAAATCTCATGCTATAGGAAGGGTCTCAGGATTGGAATGGGAAGGAGTTGAATATGACATCTCATGCCGTAGGAAGGGTCTCAGGTTTGGTATAAACATTGAGATATCACATCTCTGCTATCAAAAGGGTCTCAGGATTGGAATGGGAAGGAGTTGGATATCCCATCTCATGTTATAGGAAGAGTCTCAAGTTTGGTATTAGAAGCATTGAGATATCACATCTCATGCTATAGGAAGTGTCTCAGGATTGGAATGGGAAGGACTTGGATATCACATCTCATGCTATAGGTAGGGTCTCAAGTTTGACATTAGAAGCATTGAGATATCACATCTCATGCTATAAGAAGTGTCTCAGGATTGGAATGGGAAGGAGTTGGATATCACATCTCCTGCTATGGGAAGGGTCTCAAGTTTGGTATAAGCAGTGAGATATCACATCTCATGCTATAAGAAGTGTCTCAGGATTGGAATGGGAAGGAGTTGGATATCACATCTCATGTTATAGGAAGGATCTCAGGTTTGGTATAAGCATTGAGATATCACATCTCTGCTATCGGAAGGGTCTCAAGATTGGAATGGGAAGGAGTTGGATATTCCCATCTCATGTTATAGGAAGGGTCTCAGGATTGGAATGGGTAGGAGTTGGATATTACTTTCTTGCTATAGGAAGGGTCTCATGTTTGGAATGGGAAGGAGTTGGATATCACATATGCTATAGTTAGTGTCTCAGGTTTGGAACGGGAAGGAGTTGGATATCACATCTCATGTTATAGGAAGGGTCTCAGGTTTGGTATAAGCATTGAGATATCACATCTCTGCTATCGGAAGCGGCTCAGGATTGGAATGGGAAGGAGTTGGATATCCCATCTCATGTTATAGGAAGAGTCTCTGGTTTGGTATTAGAATCATTGAGATATCACATCGCATGCTGTAGGAAGGGTCTAAGGATTGGAATGGGATGGACTTGGATATCACATCTCATGTTATAGGTAGGCTCTCAGGTTTGGTATAAGCATTGAGATATCACATCTCATGCTATAGGAAGGGTCTCAGGATTGGAATGGGAAGGAATTGGATATCACATCTCAGGCTATAGGAAGGGTCTCAGGATTGGAATGGGAAGGAGTTGGATATCACATCTCATGCTATAGGAAGGGTCTCAGGTTTGGTATAAGCATTGATATATCACATCTCATGCTATAGGAAGGGTCTCAGGATTGGAATGGAAGGAGTTGGATATCACATCTCATGTTATAGGAAGGATCTCAGGTTTGGTATTAGAAGCATTGAGACATCACATCTCATGCTATAGGAAGGGTCTCAGGATTGGAATGGGAAGGAGTTGGATATCAAATCTCATGCTATAGGAAGGGTCTCAGGATTGGAATGGGAAGGAGTTGGATATCACATCTCATGCTAAAGGAAGGGTCTCAGGTTTGGTAGAAGCATTGAGATATCACATCTCATGCTATAGGAAGGGTCTCAGGATTGGAATGGGAAGGACTTAGATATCACATATCATGCTATAGGGAGGGTCTCAGTTTTGATATTAGAAGCATTGAGATATCACATCTCATGCTATCAGAAGTGTCTCAGGATTGGAATGGGAAGGAGCTGGATATCACATCTCATGCTAAAGGAAGGGTCTCAGGTTTGGAACGGGAAGGAGTTGGATATCACATCTCATGTTATAGGAAGGGTCTCAGGTTTGGTATAAACATTGAGATATCACATCTCTGCTATCGGAAGTGTCTCAGGATTGGAATGGGAAGGAGTTGGATATCCCATCTCATGTTATAGGATGGGTCTCAGGTTTGTTATTGGAATCATTGAGATATCATATTGCATGCTGTAGGAAGGGTCTAAGGGTTGGAATGTGAAGGACTTGGATATCACATCTCATGCTATAGATAGGCTCTTAGGTTTGGAAAGGGAAGGAGTTGGATCTCACATTTCATGTTAGAGGAAGGATCTCAGGTTTGGTATTAGAAGCATTGAGATATCACATCTCATGCTATAGGAAGGGTCTCAGGATTAGAATGGGAAGGAGTTGGATATCACATCTCATGCTATAGGAAGGGTCTCAGGTTTGGTATAAGCATTGAGATATCACATCTCATGCTATAGGAAGGGTCTCAGGATTGGAATGGAAGGAGTTGGATATCAGATCTCATGTTATAGGAAGGATCTCAGGTTTGGTATTAGAAGCATTGAGACATCACATCTCATGCTATAGGAAGGGTCTCAGGATTGGAATGGGAAGGAGTTGGATATCAAATCTCATGCTATAGGAAGGGTCTCAGGATTGGAATGGGAAGGAGTTGAATATGACATCTCATGCCGTAGGAAGGGTCTCAGGTTTGGTATAAACATTGAGATATCACATCTCTGCTATCAAAAGGGTCTCAGGATTGGAATGGGAAGGAGTTGGATATCCCATCTCATGTTATAGGAAGAGTCTCAAGTTTGGTATTAGAAGCATTGAGATATCACATCTCATGCTATAGGAAGTGTCTCAGGATTGGAATGGGAAGGACTTGGATATCACATCTCATGCTATAGGTAGGGTCTCAAGTTTGACATTAGAAGCATTGAGATATCACATCTCATGCTATAGGAAGGGTCTGAGGATTGGAATGGGAAGGAGTTGGATATCACATCTCCTGCTATGGGAAGGGTCTCAAGTTTGGTATAAGCAGTGAGATATCACATCTCATGCTATAGGAAGGGTCTGAGGATTGGAATGGGAAGGAGTTGGATATCACATCTCCTGCTATGGGAAGGGTCTCAAGTTTGGTATAAGCAGTGAGATATCACATCTCATGCTATAAGAAGTGTCTCAGGATTGGAATGGGAAGGAGTTGGATATCACATCTCATGTTATAGGAAGGATCTCAGGTTTGGTATAAGCATTGAGATATCACATCTCTGCTATCGGAAGGGTCTCAAGATTGGAATGGGAAGGAGTTGGATATTCCCATCTCATGTTATAGGAAGGGTCTCAGGTTTGGTATTAGAAGCATTGAGATATCACATCTCATGCTATAGGAAGGGTCTCAGGATTGGAATGGGAAGGACTTGGATATCACATCTCATGCTATAGGGAGGGTCTCAAGTTTGATATTAGAAGCTTTGAGATATCACATCTCATGATATCGGAAGGGTCTCAGGATTGGAATGGGAAGGAGTTGGATATCACATCTCATGATAAAGGAAGGGTCTAAGGTTTGGAAGGGGAAGGATTTGGATATCACATCTCATGTTATATTACGGGTCTCAGGTTTGGTATTAGAAGCATTGAGATATCAAGTCTCATAGTATAGGAAGGGTCTCAGAATTGGAATGGGAAGGAGTTGGATATCCCATCTCATGTTATAGGAAGAGTCTCTGGTTTGGTATTAGAATCATTGAGATATCACATCGCATGCTGTAGGAAGGGTCTAAGGATTGGAATGGGATGGACTTGGATATCACATCTCATGTTATAGGTAGGCTCTCAGGTTTGGTATAAGCATTGAGATATCACATCTCATGCTATAGGAAGGGTCTCAGAATTGGAATGGGAAGGAGTTGGATATCACATCTCAAGCTATAGGAAGGGTCTCAGTATTGGAATGGGAAGGACTTGGATATCACATCTCATGCTATAGGAAGGCTCTCAGGTTTGGAAGGGGAAAGAGTTGGATATCTCATTTCATGTTAGAGGTAGGATCTCAGGTTTGGTATTAGAGGCATTGAGATATCACATCTCATGCTATCAGAAGGGTCTCAGGAATGGAATGGGAAGGAGTTAGATATCACATCTCATGCTAAAGGGAGGGTCTCAGGTTTGGAAGGGGAAGGATTTGGATATCACATCTCATGTTATAGGAAGGATCTCAGGTTTGGTATTAGAAGCATTGAGATATCACATCTCATGCTGTCGGAAGGATCTCAGGTTTGGTATTAGAAGCATTGAGATATCACATCTCATGCTATCAGAAGAGTCTCAGGATTGGAATAGGAAGGAGTTGGATATCACATTTCATGCTAAAGGGAGGGTCTCAGGTTTGGAAGGGGAAGGATTTGGATATCACATCTCATGTTATCGGAAGGATCTCACGTTTGGTATTAGAAGTATTGAGATATCATATCTCATGCTATAGGAAGGGTCTCAGGATTGGAATGGGAAGGAGTTGGATATCACATCTCATGCTATAGGGAGGGTCTCAGGATTGGAATGGGAAGGACTTAGATATCACATATCATGCTATAGGGAGGGTCTCAGTTTTGATATTAGAAGCATTGAGATATCACATCTCATGCAATCGGAAGTGTCTCAGGATTGGAATGGGAAGGAGCTGGATATCACATCTCATGCTAAAGGAAGGGTCTCAGGTTTGGAACGGGAAGGATTTGGATATCACATCTCATGTTATAGGAAGGGTCTCAGGTTTGGTATAAGCATTGAGATATCACATCTCTGCTATCGGAAGTGTCTCAGGATTGGAATGGGAAGGAGTTGGATATCCCATCTCATGTTATAGGACGGGTCTCAGGTTTGGTATTAGAATCATTGAGATATCATATTGCATGCTGTTGGAAGGGTCTAAGGGTTGGAATGTGAAGGACTTGGATATCACATCTCATGCTATAGATAGGCTCTTAGGTTTGGAAAGGGAAGGAGTTGGATATCACATTTCATGTTAGAGGAAGGATCTCAGGTTTGGTATTAGAAGCATTGAGATATCACATCTCATGCTATAGGAAGGGTCTCAGGATTGGAATGGGAAGCAGTTGGATATCACATCTCATGCTATAGGAAGGGTCTCAGGTTTGGTATAAGCCTTGAGATATCACATCTCATGCTATAGGACGGGTCTCAGGATTGGAATGGAAGGAGTTGGATATCACCTCTCATGTTATAGGAAGGATCTCAGGTTTGGTATTAGAAGCATTGAGACATCACATCTCATGCTATAGGAAGGGTCTCAAGGTTGGAATGGGAAGGAGTTGGATATCACATCTCATCCAATAGGAAGGGTCTAAGGATTGGAATGGGATGGACTTGGATATCACATCTCATGTTATAGGTAGGCTCTCAGGTTTGGTATAAGCATTGAGATATCACATCTCATGCTATAGGAAGGGTCTCAGAATTGGAATGGGAAGGAGTTGGATATCACATCTCAAGCTATAGGAAGGGTCTCAGTATTGGAATGGGAAGGACTTGGATATCACATCTCATGCTATAGGAAGGCTCTCAGGTTTGGAAGGGGAAAGAGTTGGATATCTCATTTCATGTTAGAGGTAGGATCTCCGGTTTGGTATTAGAGGCATTGAGATATCACATCTCATGCTATCAGAAGGGTCTCAGGAATGGAATGGGAAGGAGTTAGATATCACATCTCATGCTAAAGGGAAGGTCTCAGGTTTGGAAGGGGAAGGATTTGGATATCACATCTCATGTTATAGGAAGGATCTCAGGTTTGGTATTAGAAGCATTGAGATATCACATCTCATGCTATCGGAAGGATCTCAGGTTTGGTATTAGAAGCATTGAGATATCACATCTCATGCTATCAGAAGAGTCTCAGGATTGGAATAGGAAGGAGTTGGATATCACATTTCATGCTAAAGGGAGGGTCTCAGGTTTGGAAGGGGAAGGATTTGGATATCACATCTCATGTTATCGGAAGGATCTCACGTTTGGTATTAGAAGTATTGAGGTATCATATCTCATGCTATAGGAAGGGTCTCAGGATTGGAATGGGAAGGAGTTGGATATCACATCTCATGCTATAGGGAGGGTCTCAGGATTGGAATGGGAAGGACTTAGATATCACATATCATGCTATAGGGAGGGTCTCAGTTTTGATATTAGAAGCATTGAGATATCACATCTCATGCTATCGGAAGTGTCTCAGGATTGGAATGGGAAGGAGCTGGATATCACATCTCATGCTAAAGGAAGGGTCTCAGGTTTGGAACGGGAAGGATTTGGATATCACATCTCATGTTATAGGAAGGGTCTCAGGTTTGGTATAAGCATTGAGATATCACATCTCTGCTATCGGAAGTGTCTCAGGATTGGAATGGGAAGGAGTTGGATATCCCATCTCATGTTATAGGACGGGTCTCAGGTTTGTTATTAGAATCATTGAGATATCAATCCTGATACCCTTCCGATAGCATGAGATGTGATATCCCAATGCTTCTACAAAACCTGAGACCCATACATGGCATGAGATGTGATATCAAACTCCTTCCCATTCCAATCCTGAGACACTTCCTATAGCATGAGATGTGATATCTCAATGCTTCTAATACCAAACCTGAGACTCTTCCTATAACATGAGATGGGATATTCAACTCCTTCCCATTCCAATCCTGAGACCCTTCCGATAGCAGAGGTGTGATATCTCAATGCTTATACCAAACCTGAGACCCTTCCTATGGCATGAGATGTCATATACAACTCCTTCCCATTCCAATCCTGAGACCCTTCCTATAGCATGAGATGTGATATCTCAATGCTTATACCAAACCTGAGAACCATACATGGCATGAGATGTGATATCAAACTCCTTACCATTCCAATCCTGAGACCATTCCTATAGCATGAGATGTGATATCTCAATGCTTCTAATACCAAACCTGAGACCCTTCCTATAGCATGAGATGTGATATCTCAATGCTTATACCAAACCTGAGACCCTTCCTATAGCATGAGATGTGATATCCAACTCCTTCCCATTTCAATCCTGAGACCCTTCCTATAGCATGAGATGTGATGTCTCAATGCTTCTAATACCAAACCTGAGATCCTTCCTATAACATCAGATGTGATATCCAACTCCTTCCCATTCCAATCCTGAGACCCTTCCTATAGCATGAGATGTGATATCTCAATGTTTATACCAAACCTGAGACCCTTCCTATAGCATGAGATGTGATATCCAACTCCTTCCCATTCCAATCCTGAGACCCTTCCTATAGCATGAGATGTGATATCTCAATGCCTCTAATACCAAATCTGAGATCCTTCCTCTAACATGAAATGTGATATCCTACTCCTTCCCTTTCCAAACCTGAGAGCCTACCTATAGCATGAGATGTGATATCCAAGACCTTCCCATTCCAATCCTTAGACCCTTCCTACAGCATACAATATGATATCTCAATGATTCTAATAACAAACCTGAGACCCGTCCTATAACATGAGATGTGATATCCAACTCCTTCCCATTCCAATCCTGAGACACTTCCGATAGCAGAGATGTGATATCTCAATGCTTATTCCAAATCTGAGACCCTTCCTATAGCATGAGATGTGATATCCAACTCCTCCCCGTTCCAAACCTGAGACCCTTCCTATAGCATATGTGATATCCAACTCCTTCCCATTCCAAACATGAGACCCTTCCTATAGCATGAGATGTGATATCCAACTCCTTCCCATTCCAATCCTGAGACCCTTCCTATAGCATGAGATGTGATATCTCAATGCCTCTAATACCAAACCTGAGATCCTTCCTCTAACATGAAATGTGATATCCAACTCCTTCCCTTTCCAAACCTGAGAGCCTACCTATAGCATGAGATGTGATATCCAAGACCTTCCCATTCCAATCCTTAGACCCTTCCTACAGCATACAATATGATATCTCAATGATTCTAATAACAAACCTGAGACCCGTCCTATAACATGAGATGTGATATCCAACTCCTTCCCATTCCAATCCTGAGACACTTCCGATAGCAGAGATGTGATATCTCAATGCCTATTCCAAACCTGAGACCCTTCCTATAGCATGAGATGTGATATCCAACTCCTTCCCATTCCAAACATGAGACCCTTCCTATAGCAAGAATGTAATATCCAACTCCTTCCCATTCCAATCCTGAGACCCTTCCTATAACATGAGATGTGATATCCAACCCCTTCCCATTCCAACCTGAGACCCTTCCTATAGCATGAGATGGGATATCCAACTCCTTCCAAATCCAATCCTGATACCCTTCCGATAGCATGAGATGTGATATCCCAATGCTTCTACCAAACCTGAGACCCATACTATGGCATGAGATGTGATATCAAACTCCTTCCCATTCCAATCCTGAGACCCTTCCTATAGCTTGAGATGTGATATCCAACTCCTTCCCATTCCAATTCTGAGACCCTTCCTATACAATGAGACTTGATATCTCAATGCTTCTAATACCAAACCTGAGACCCGTCCTATAACATGAGATGTGATATCCAAATCCTTCCCCTTCCAAACCTTAGACCCTTCCTTTATCATGAGATGTTATATCCAACTCCTTCCCATTCCAATCCTGAGACTCTTCCGATATCATGAGATGTGATATCTCAATGCTTCTAATATCAAACATGAGACCCTCCCTATAGCATGAGATGTGATATCCAAGTCCTTCCCATTCCAATCCTGAGACCCTTCGTACAGCATGCAATGTGATGTCTCAATGCTTCTAATACCAAACCTGAGACTCTTCCTATAACATGAGATGGGATATCCAACTCCTTCCCATTCCAATCCTGAGACCCTTCCGATAGCAGAGATGTGATATCTCAATGCTTATACCAAACGTAAGACCCTTCCTATGGCATGAGATGTCATATACAACTCCTTCCCATTCCAATCCTGAGACCCTTCCTATAGCATGAGATGTGATATCCAACTCCTTCGCATTCCAATCCTGAGACCCTTCCTATAGCATGAGATGTGATGTCTCAATGCTTCTAATACCAAACCTGAGATCCTTCCTATAACATGAGATGTGATATCCAACTCCTTCCCATTCCAATCCCGAGACCCTTCCTATAGCATGAGATGTGATATCTCAATGCTTATACCAAACCTGAGACCCTTCCTATAGCATGAGATGTGATATCCAACTCCTTCCCATTCCAATCCTGAGACTCTTCCTATAGCATGAGATGTGATATCTCAATGCCTCTAATACCAAACCTGAGATCTTTCCTCTAACGTGAAATGTGATATCCAACTCCTTCCCTTTCCAAACCTGAGAGCCTACCTATAGCATGAGATGTGATATCCAAGTCCTTCCCATTCCAATCCTTAGACCCTTCCTACAGCATGCAATATGATATCTCAATGATTCTAATAACAAACCTGAGACCCGTCCTATAACATGAGATGGGATATCCAACTCCTTCCCATTGCAATCCTGAGACACTTCCGATAGCAGAGATGTGATATCTCAATGCTTATACCAAACCTGAGACCCTTCCTATAACATGAGATGTGATATCCAACTCCTTCCCGGTCCAAACCTGAGACCCTTCCTATAGCATATGTGATATCCAACTCCTTCCCATTCCAAACATGAGACCCTTCCTATAGCAAGAGTGTAATATCCAACTCCTTCCCATTCCAATCCTGAGACCATTCCTATAGCATGAGATGTGATATCTCAATGCTTCTAATATCAAACCTGAGATCCTTCCTATGAACATGAGATGTGATATCCAATTCCTCCCCATTCCAAACCTGAGAACCTTCCTACAGCATGCGATGTGATATCTCAATGCTTCTAATACCAAACCCGAGACCAGTCCTATAACATGAGATTGGATATCCAACTCCTTCCCCTTCCAAACCTGAGACTCTTCCTATAGCATGAGATGTGATATCCAACTTCTTCCCATTCCAATCCTGAGACCCTTCCTATAACATGAGATGTGATGTCTCAATGCTTCTAATACCAAACATGAGATCTTTCCTATAACATGAGATGTGATATCCAACTCCTTCCCATTCCAATCCTGAGACCCTTCCTATAGCATGAGGTGTGATATCTCAAGGCCTCTAATACCAAACCTGAGATCCTTCCTCTGACATGAAATGTGATATCCAACTCCTTCCCCTTCCAAACCTGAGAGCCTTCCTATAACATGAAATGTGATATCCAATTCCTTCCCATTCCAACCTGAGACCCTTCCTATAGCATGAGATGAGATATCCAACTCCTTCCAAATCCAATACTGATACCCTTCCGATAGCATGAGATGTGATATCCCAATGCTTCTACAAAACCTGAGACCCATACTATGGCATGAGATGTGATATCAAACTCCTTCCCATTCCAATCCTGAGACCCTACCTATAGCTTGAGATGTGATATCCAACTCCTTCCCATTCCAATTCTGAGACCCTTCCTATACCATGAGACTTGATATCTCAATGCTTCTAATACCAAACCTGAGACCCGTCCTATAACATGAGATGTGATATCCAAATATTTCCAGTTCCAAACCTTAGACCCTTCCTTTATCATGAGATGTGATATCCAATTCGTTCCCATTCCAATCCTGAGACCCTTCCGATATCATGAGATTTGTTATCTCAATGCTTCTAATATCAAACTTGAGACCCTCCCTATAACATCAGATGTGACATCCAAGTGCTCCCCATTCCAATCCTGAGACCCTTCCTATAGCATGAGATGTGATATCTCAATGCTTCTAATACCAAACCTGAGACCCTTCCTCTAACATGATTTGGGATATCCAACTCCTTCCCATTCCAATCCTGAGACCCTTCCGATAGCAGAGATGTGATATCTCAATGCTTATACCAAACCTGAGACCCTTCCTATGGCCTGAGATGTCATATGCAACTCCTTCCCATTCCAATCCTGAGACCCTTCCTATAGCATTAGATGTGATATCTCAATGCTTATACCAAATCTGAGACCCTTCCTATAGCATGAGATGTGATATCCAACTTCTTCCCATTCCAATCCTGAGACCCTTCCTATAGCATGAGATGTGATGTCTCAATTCTTCTAATACCAAACTTGAGATCCTTCCTATAACATGAGATGTGATATCCAACTCCTTCCCATTCCAATCCTGAGACCCTTATGATAGCATGAGATGTGATATCTCAATGCCTCTAACACCAAACCTGAGATACTTCTGATAGCATGAGATGTGATATCTCAATGCTTCTAATACCAAACCTGAGATCCTTCCTATAACATGAGATGTGATTTCCAAATCCTTCCACTTCCAAACCTGAGACCCTCGCTTTAGCATGAGATGTGATATCCAACTCCTTCCCATTCCAATCCTGAGACCCTTCTGATAGCATGAGATGTGATATTTCAATGCCTCTAATATCAAACCTGAGATCCTACCTCTAACATGAAATGTGATATCCATCTCCTTCCCTTTCCAAACCTGAGACCCTGCCTATAGCATGAAATGTGATATCCAAGTCCTTCCCATTCCAATCCTGAGATCCTTCCTATAGCATGAGATGTGATATCCAACTCCTTCCCATTCCAATCCTGAGACCCTTCCTATAGCATGAGATGTGAGGTCTCAATGCTTCTAATACCAAACCTGAGATCCTTCCTATAACATGAGATGTGATATCCAACTCCTTCCCATTCCAATCCTGAGACCCTTATGATAGCATGAGATGTGATATCTCAATGCCTCTAATACCAAACCTGAGATACTTCCGATAGCATGAGATGTGATATCTCAATGCTTCTAATACCAAACCTGAGATCCTTCCTATAACATGAGATGTGATTTCCAAATCCTTCCCCTTCCAAACCTGAGACCCTCCCTTTAGCATGAGATGTGATATCCAACTCCTTCCCATTCCAATCCTGAGACCCATCTGATAGCATGAGATGTGATATTTCAATGCCTCTAATACCAAACCTGAGATCCTACCTCTAACATGAAATGTGATATCCATCTCCTTCCCTTTCCAAACCTGAGACCCTGCCTATAGCATGAGATGTGATATCCAAGTCCTTTCCATTCCAATCCTGAGACCCTTCCTATAGCATGTGATGTGATATCTCAATGCTTATACCAAACCTGAGACCCTTCCTATGGCATGAGATGTCATATACAACTCCTTCCCATTCCAATCCTGAGACCCTTCCTATAGCATGAGATGTGATATCTCAATGCTTATACCAAACCTGAGACCCTTCCTATAGCATGAGATGTGATATCCAACTTCTTCCCATTCCAATCCTGACACCCTTCCTATAACATGAGATGTGATGTCGCAATGCTTCTAATACCAAACCTGAGATCTTTCCTATAACATGAGATGTGATATCCAACTCCTTCCCATTCCAATCCTGAGACCCTTCCTATAGCATGAGATGTGATATCACAATGCTTATACCAAACCTGAGACCGTTCCTATAGCTTGAGATGTGATATCCAACTCCTTCCCATTCCAATCCTGACACCCTTCCTATAACATGAGATGTGATATCTCAAGGCCTCTAATACCAAACCTGAGATCGTTCCTCTAACATGAAATGTGATATCCGACTCCTTCCCCTTCCAAACCTGAGAGCCTTCCTATAACATGAGATGTGACATCCAAGTCCTCCCCATTCCAATCCTGAGACCCTTCCTATAGCATGAGATGTGATATCTCAATGCTTCTAATACCAAACCTGAGACCCTTCCTATAACATGATTTGGGATATCCAACTCCTTCCCATTCCAATCCTGAGACCCTTCCGATAGCAGAGATGTGATATCTCAATGCTTATACCAAACCTGAGACCCTTCCTATGGCCTGAGATGTCATATGAAACTCCTTCCCATTCCAATCCTGAGACCCTTCCTATAGCATTAGATGTGATATCTCAATGCTTATACCAAATCTGAGACCCTTCCTATAGCATGAGATGTGATATCCAACTTCTTCCCATTCCAATCCTGAGACCCTTCCTATAGCATGAGATGTGATGTCTCAATTCTTCTAATACCAAACCTGAGATCCTTCCTATAACATGAGATGTGATATCCAACTCCTTCCCATTCCAATCCTGAGACCCTTATGATAGCATGAGATGTGATATCTCAATGCCTCTAATACCAAACCTGAGATACTTCTGATAGCATGAGATGTGATATCTCAATGCTTCTAATACCAAACCTGAGATCCTTCCTATAACATGAGATGTGATTTCCAAATCCTTCCACTTCCAAACCTGAGACCCTCCCTTTAGCATGAGATGTGATATCCAACTCCTTCCCATTCCAATCCTGAGACCCTTCTGATAGCATGAGATGTGATATTTCAATGCCTCTAATACCAAACCTGAGATCCTACCTCTAACATGAAATGTGATATCCATCTCCTTCCCTTTCCAAACCTGAGACCCTGCCTATAGCATGAGATGTGATATCCAAGTCCTTCCCATTCCAATCCTGAGACCCTTCCTATAGCATGTGATGTGATATCTCAATGATTCTAATAACAAACCTGAGACCCGTCCTATAACATGAGATGGGATATCCAACTCCTTCCCATTGCAATCCTGAGACACTTCCGATAACAGAGATGTGATATCTCAATGCTTATACCAAACCTGAGACCCTTCCTATAACATGAGATGTGATATCCAACTCCTTCCCGGTCCAAACCTGAGACCCTTCCTATAGCATATGTGATATCCAACTCCTTCCCATTCCAAACATGAGACCCTTCCTATAGCAAGAGTGTAATATCCAACTCCTTCCCATTCCAATCCTGAGACCATTTCTATAGCATGAGATGTGATATCTCAATGCTTCTAATACCAAACCTGAGATCCTTCCTATGAACATGAGATGTGATATCCAATTCCTCCCCATTCCAAACCTGAGAACCTTCCTACAGCATGCGATGTGATATCTCAATGCTTCTAATACCAAACCCGAGACCAGTCCTATAACATGAGATTGGATATCCAACTCCTTCCCCTTCCAAACCTGAGACTCTTCCTATAGCATGAGATGTGATATCCAACTTCTTCCCATTCCAATCCTGAGACCCTTCCTATAACATGAGATGTGATGTCTCAATGCTTCTAATACCAAACCTGAGATCTTTCCTATAACATGAGATGTGATATCCAACTTCTTCCCATTCCAATCCTGACACCCTTCCTATAGCATGAGATGTGATGTCTCAATGCTTCTAATACCAAACCTGAGATCCTTCCTATAACATGAGATGTGATATCCAACTCCTTCCCATTCCAATCCTGAGACCCTTATGATAGCATGAGATGTGATATCTCAATGCCTCTAATACCAAACCTGAGATACTTCCGATAGCATGAGATGTGATATCTCAATGCTTCTAATACCAAACCTGAGATCCTTCCTATAACATGAGATGTGATTTCCAAATCCTTCCCCTTCCAAACCTGAGACCCTCCCTTTAGCATGAGATGTGATATCAAACTCCTTCCCATTCCAATCCTGAGACCCATCTGATAGCATGAGATGTGATATTTCAATGCCTCTAATACCAAACCTGAGATCCTACCTCTAACATGAAATGTGATATCCATCTCCTTCCCTTTCCAAACCTGAGACCCTGCCTATAGCATGAGATGTGATATCCAAGTACTTTCCATTCCAATCCTGAGACCCTTCCTATAGCATGTGATGTGATATCTCAATTCTTATACCAAACCTGAGACCCTTCCTATGGCATGAGATGTCATATACAACTCCTTCCCATTCCAATCCTGAGACCCTTCCTATAGCATGAGATGTGATATCTCAATGCTTATACCAAACCTGAGACCCTTCCTATAGCATGAGATGTGATATCCAACTTCTTCCCATTCCAATCCTGAGACCCTTCCTATAACATGAGATGTGATGTCGCAATGCTTCTAATACCAAACCTGAGATCTTTCCTATAACATGAGATGTGATATCCAACTCCTTCCCATTCCAATCCTGAGTCCCTTCCTATAGCATGAGATGTGATATCACAATGCTTATACCAAACCTGAGACCGTTCCTATAGCTTGAGATGTGATATCCAACTCCTTCCCATTCCAATCCTGAGACCCTTCCTATAGCATGAGATGTGATATCTCAAGGCCTCTAATACCAAACCTGAGATCGTTCCTCTAACATGAAATGTGATATCCAACTCCTTCCCCTTCCAAACCTGAGAGCCTTCCTATAACATGAGATGTGATATCCAACTCCTTCCCATTCCAATCCTGAGACCCTTATGATAGCATGAGATGTGATATCTCAATGCCTCTAATACCAAACCTGAGATACTTCCGATAGCATGAGATGTGATATCTCAATGCTTCTAATACCAAACCTGAGATCCTTCCTATAACATGAGATGTGATTTCCAAATCCTTCCCCTTCCAAACCTGAGACCCTCCCTTTAGCATGAGATGTGATATCCAACTCCTTCCCATTCCAATCCTGAGACCCTTCTGATAGCATGAGATGTGATATTTCAATGCCTCTAATACCAAACCTGAGATCCTACCTCTAACATGAAATGTGATATCCACCTCCTTCCCTTTCCAAACCTGAGACCCTGCCTATAGCATGAGATGTGATATCCAAGTCCTTTCCATTCCAATCCTGAGACCCTTCCTATAGCATGTGATGTGATATCTCAATGCTTATACCAAACCTGAGACCCTTCCTATGGCATGAAATGTCATATACAACTCCTTCCCATTCCAAACCTGAGACCCTTCCTATAGCATGAGATGTGATATCTCAATGCTTATACCAAACCTGAGACCCTTCCTATAGCATGAGATGTGATATCTCAATGCCTCTAATACCAAACCTGAGATCCTTCCTCTAACGTGAAAAGTGATATCCAACTCCTTCCCTTTCCAAACCTGAGAGCCTACCTATAGCATGAGATGTGATATCACAATGCTTATACCAAACCTGAGACCGTTCCTATAGCTTGAGATGTGATATCCAACTCCTTCCCATTCTAATCCTGAGACCCTTCCTATAGCATGAGATGTGATATCTCAAGGCCTCTAATACCAAACCTGAGATCGTTCCTCTAACATGAAATGTGATATCCAACTCCTTCCCCTTCCAAACCTGAGAGCCTTCCTATAACATGAGATGTGGCATCCAAGTCCTCCCCATTCCAATCCTGAGACCCTTCCTATAGCATGAGATGTGATATCTCAATGCTTCTAATACCAATCCTGAGACCCTTCCTATAGCAAGAGATGTGATATCCAACTCCTTCCCCTTCCAAACTTGACACCCTCCCTATAACATCAGATGTGACATCCAAGTCCTCCCTATTCCAATCCTGAGACCCTTCCTATAGCATGAGATGTGATATCCAACTCCTTCCCATTCCAATCCTGAGACCCTTCTGATAGCATGAGATGTGATATTTCAATGCCTCTAATACCAAACCTGAGATCCTACCTCTAACATGAAATGTGATATCCATCTCCTTCCCTTTCCAAACCTGAGACCCTGCCTATAGCATGAGATGTGATATCCAAGTCCTTTCCATTCCAATCCTGAGACCCTTCCTATAGCATGTGATGTGATATCTCAATGCTTATACCAAACCTGAGACCCTTCCTATGGCATGAAATGTCATATACAACTCCTTCCCATTCCAAACCTGAGACCCTTCCTATAGCATGAGATGTGATATCTCAATGCGTATACCAAACCTGAGACCCTTCCTATAGCATGAGATGTGATATCTCAATGCCTCTAATACCAAACCTGAGATCCTTCCTCTAACGTGAAAAGTGATATCCAACTCCTTCCCTTTCCAAACCTGAGAGCCTACCTATAGCATGAGATGTGATATCACAATGCTTATACCAAACCTGAGACCGTTCCTATAGCTTGAGATGTGATATCCAACTCCTTCCCATTCTAATCCTGAGACCCTTCCTATAGCATGAGATGTGATATCTCAAGGCCTCTAATACCAAACCTGAGATCGTTCCTCTAACATGAAATGTGATATCCAACTCCTTCCCCTTCCAAACCTGAGAGCCTTCCTATAACATGAGATGTGGCATCCAAGTCCTCCCCATTCCAATCCTGAGACCCTTCCTATAGCATGAGATGTGATATCTCAATGCTTCTAATACCAATCCTGAGACCCTTCCTATAGCAAGAGATGTGATATCCAACTCCTTCCCCTTCCAAACTTGACACCCTCCCTATAACATCAGATGTGACATCCAAGTCCTCCCCATTCCAATCCTGAGACCCTTCCTATAGCATGAGATGTGATATCTCAATGCTTCTAATACCAAACCTGAGACCCTTCCTATAACATGATTTGGGATATCCAACTCCTTCCCATTCCAATCCTGAGACCCTTCCGATAGCAGAGATGTGATATCTCAATGCTTATACCAAACCTGAGACCCTTCCTATGGCCTGAGATGTCATATGCAACTCCTTCCCATTCCAATCCTGAGACCCTTCCTATAGCATTAGATGTGATATCTCAATGCTTATACCAAATCTGAGACCCTTCCTATAGCATGAGATGTGATATCCAACTTCTTCCCATTCCAATCCTGAGACCCTTCCTATAGCATGAGATGTGATGTCTCAATTCTTCTAATACCAAACCTGAGATCCTTCCTATAACATGAGATGTGATATCCAACTCCTTCCCATTCCAATCCTGAGACCCTTATGATAGCATGCGATGTGATATCTCAATGCCTCTAACACCAAACCTGAGATACTTCTGATAGCATGAGATGTGATATCTCAATGCTTCTAATACCAAACCTGAGATCCTTCCTATAACATGAGATGTGATTTCCAAATCCTTCCACTTCCAAACCTGAGACCCTCCCTTTAGCATGAGATGTGATATCCAACTCCTTCCCATTCCAATCCCGAGACCCTTCTGATAGCATGAGATGTGATATTTCAATGCCTCTAATATCAAACCTGAGATCCTACCTCTAACATGAAATGTGATATCCATCTCCTTCCCTTTCCAAACCTGAGACCCTGCCTATAGCATGAAATGTGATATCCAAGTCCTTCCCATTCCAATCCTGAGACCCTTCCTATAGCATGTGATGTGATATCTCAATGCTTATACCAAATCTGAGACCCTTCCTATAGCATGAGATGTGATATCCAACTCCTTCCCATTCCAATCCTGAGACCCTTCCTATAGCATGAGATGTGATGTCTCAATGCTTCTAATACCAAACCTGAGATCCTTCCTATAACATGAGATGTGATATCCAACTCCTTCCCATTCCAATCCTGAGACCCTTATGATAGCATGAGATGTGATATCTCAATGCCTCTAATACCAAACCTGAGATACTTCCGATAGCATGAGATGTGATATCTCAATGCTTCTAATACCAAACCTGAGATCCTTCCTATAACATGAGATGTGATTTCCAAATCCTTCCCCTTCCAAACCTGAGACCCTCCCTTTAGCATGAGATGTGATATCCAACTCCTTCCCATTCCAATCCTGAGACCCATCTGATAGCATGAGATGTGATATTTCAATGCCTCTAATACCAAACCTGAGATCCTACCTCTAACATGAAATGTGATATCCATCTCCTTCCCTTTCCAAACCTGAGACCCTGCCTATAGCATGAGATGTGATATCCAAGTCCTTTCCATTCCAATCCTGAGACCCTTCCTATAGCATGTGATGTGATATCTCAATGCTTATACCAAACCTGAGACCCTTCCTATGGCATGAGATTTCATATACAACTCCTTCCCATTCCAATCCTGAGACCCTTCCTATAGCATGAGATGTGATATCTCAATGCTTATACCAAACCTGAGACCCTTCCTATAGCATGAGATGTGATATCCAACTTCTTCCCATTCCAATCCTGAGACCCTTCCTATAACATGAGATGTGATGTCGCAATGCTTCTAATACCAAACCTGAGATCTTTCCTATAACATGAGATGTGATATCCAACTCCTTCCCATTCCAATCCTGAGACCCTTCCTATAGCATGAGATGTGATATCACAATGCTTATACCAAACCTGAGACCGTTCCTATAGCTTGAGATGTGATATCCAACTCCTTCCCATTCCAATCCTGAGACCCTTCCTATAGCATGAGATGTGATATCTCAAGGCCTCTAATACCAAACCTGAGATCGTTCCTCTAACATGAAATGTGATATCCAACTCCTTCCCCTTCCAAACCTGAGAGCCTTCCTATAACATGAGATGTGACATCCAAGTCCTCCCCATTCCAATCCTGAGACCCTTCCTATAGCATGAGATGTGATATCTCAATGCTTCTAATACCAAACCTGAGACCCTTCCTATAACATAATTCGGGATATCCAACTCCTTCCCATTCCAATCCTGAGACCCTTCCGATAGCAGAGATGTGATATCTCAATGCTTATACCAAACCTGAGACCCTTCCTATGGCCTGAGATGTCATATGCAACTCCTTCCCATTCCAATCCTGAGACCCTTCCTATAGCATTAGATGTGATATCTCAATGCTTATACCAAATCTGAGACCCTTCCTATAGCATGAGATGTGATATCCAACTTCTTCCCATTCCAATCCTGAGACCCTTCCTATAGCATGATATGTGATGTCTCAATTCTTCTAATACCAAACCTGAGATCCTTCCTATAACATGAGATGTGATATCCAACTCCTTCCCATTCCAATCCCGAGACCCTTATGATAGCATGAGATGTGATATCTCAATGCCTCTAATACCAAACCTGAGATACTTCTGATAGCATGAGATGTGATATCTCAATGCTTCTAATACCAAACCTGAGATCCTTCCTATAACATGAGATGTGATTTCCAAATCCTTCCACTTCCAAACCTGAGACCCTCCCGTTAGCATGAGATCTGATATCCAACTCCTTCCCATTCCAATCCTGAGACCCTTCTGATAGCATGAGATGTGATATTTCAATGCCTCTAATACCAAACCTGAGATCCTACCTCTAACATGAAATGTGATATCCATCTCCTTCCCTTTCCAAACCTGAGACCCTGCCTATAGCATGAGATGTGATATCCAAGTCCTTCCCATTCCAATCCTGAGACCCTTCCTATAGCATGTGATGTGATATCTCAATGATTCTAATAACAAACCTGAGACCCGTCCTATAACATGAGATGGGATATCCAACTCCTTCCCATTGCAATCCTGAGACACTTCCGATAACAGAGATGTGATATCTCAATGCTTATACCAAACCTGAGACCTTTCCTATAACATGAGATGTGATATCCAACTCCTTCCCGGTCCAAACCTGAGACCCTTCCTATAGCATATGTGATATCCAACTCCTTCCCATTCCAAACATGAGACCCTTCCTATAGCAAGAGTGTAATATCCAACTCCTTCCCATTCCAATCCTGAGACCATTCCTATAGCATGAGATGTGATATCTCAATGCTTCTAATACCAAACCTGAGATCCTTCCTATGAACATGAGATGTGATATCCAATTCCTCCCCATTCCAAACCTGAGAACCTTCCTACAGCATGCGATGTGATATCTCAATGCTTCTAATACCAAACCCGAGACCAGTCCTATAACATGAGATTGGATATCCAACTCCTTCCCCTTCCAAACCTGAGACTCTTCCTATAGCATGAGATGTGATACCCAACTTCTTCCCATTCCAATCCTGAGACCCTTCCTATAACATGAGATGTGATGTCTCAATGCTTCTAATACCAAACCTGAGATCTTTCCTATAACATGAGATGTGATATCCAACTCCTTCACATTCCAATCCTGAGACCCTTCCTATAGCATGAGATGTGATATCTCAATGCTTATACCAAACCTGAGACCCTTCCTATAGCTTGAGATGTGATATCCAACTCCTTCCCATTCCAATCCTGAGACCCTTCCTATAGCATGAGGTGTGATATCTCAAGGCCTCTAATACCAAACCTGAGATCCTTCCTCTGACATGAAATGTGATATCCAACTCCTTCCCCTTCCAAACCTGAGAGCCTTCCTATAACATGAAATGTGATATCCAATTCCTTCCCATTCCAACCTGAGACCCTTCCTATAGCATGAGATGAGATATCCAACTCCTTCCAAATCCAATACTGATACCCTTCCGATAGCATGAGATGTGATATCCCAATGCTTCTACCAAACCTGAGACCCATACTATGGCATGAGATGTGATATCAAACTCCTTCCCATTCCAATCCTGAGACCCTACCTATAGCTTGAGATGTGATATCCAACTCCTTCCCATTCCAATTCTGAGACCCTTCCTATACCATGAGACTTGATATCTCAATGCTTCTAATACCAAACCTGAGACCTGTCCTATAACATGAGATGTGATATCCAAATATTTCCAGTTCCAAACCTTAGACCCTTCCTTTATCATGAGATGTAATATCCAATTCCTTCCCATTCCAATCCTGAGACCCTTCCGATATCATGAGATTTGTTATCTCAATGCTTCTAATATCAAACTTGAGACCCTCCCTATAACATCAGATGTGACATCCAAGTCCTCCCCATTCCAATCCTGAGACCCTTCCTATAGCATGAGATATGATATCTCAATGCTTCTAATACCAAACCTGAGACCCTTCCTATAACATGATTTGGGATATCCAACTCCTTCCCATTCCAATCCTGAGACCCTTCCGATAGCAGAGATGTGATATCTCAATGCTTATACCAAACCTGAGACCCTTCCTATGGCCTGAGATGTCATATGCAACTCCTTCCCATTCCAATCCTGAGACCCTTCCTATAGCATTAGATGTGATATCTCAATGCTTATACCAAATCTGAGACCCTTCCTATAGCATGAGATGTGATATACAACTTCTTCCCATTCCAATCCTGAGACCCTTCCTATAGCATGAGATGTGATGTCTCAATTCTTCTAATACCAAACCTGAGATCCTTCCTATAACATGAGATGTGATATCCAACTCCTTCCCATTCCAATCCTGAGACCCTTATGATAGCATGAGATGTGATATCTCAATGCCTCTAACACCAAACCTGAGATACTTCTGATAGCATGAGATGTGATATCTCAATGCTTCTAATACCAAACCTGAGATCCTTCCTATAACATGAGATGTGATTTCCAAATCCTTCCACTTCCAAACCTGAGACCCTCCTTTTAGCATGAGATGTGATATCCAACTCCTTCCCATTCCAATCCTGAGACCCTTCTGATAGCATGAGATGTGATATTTCAATGCCTTTAATACCAAACCTGAGATCCTACCTCTAACATGAAATGTGATATCCATCTCCTTCCCTTTCCAAACCTGAGACCCTGCCTATAGCATGAAATGTGATATCCAAGTCCTTCCCATTCCAATCCTGAGACCCTTCCTATAGCATGTGATGTGATATCTCAATGCTTATACCAAATCTGAGACCCTTCCTATAGCATGAGATGTGATATCCAACTCCTTCCCATTCCAATCCTGAGACCCTTCCTATAGCATGAGATGTGATGTCTCAATGCTTCTAATACCAAACCTGAGATCCTTCCTATAACATGAGATGTGATATCCAACTCCTTCCCATTCCAATCCTGAGACCCTTATGATAGCATGAGATGTGATATCTCAATGCCTCTAATACCAAACCTGAGATACTTCCGATAGCATGAGATGTGATATCTCAATGCTTCTAATACCAAACCTGAGATCCTTCCTATAACATGAGATGTGATTTCCAAATCCTTCCCCTTCCAAACCTGAGACCCTCCCTTTAGCATGAGATGTGATATCCAACTCCTTCCCATTCCAATCCTGAGACCCATCTGATAGCATGAGATGTGATATTTCAATGCCTCTAATACCAAACCTGAGATCCTACCTCTAACATGAAATGTGATATCCATCTCCTTCCCTTTCCAAACCTGAGACCCTGCCTATAGCATGAGATGTGATATCCAAGTACTTTCCATTCCAATCCTGAGACCCTTCCTATAGCATGTGATGTGATATCTCAATTCTTATACCAAACCTGAGACCCTTCCTATGGCATGAGATGTCATATACAACTCCTTCCCATTCCAATCCTGAGACCCTTCCTATAGCATGAGATGTGATATCTCAATGCTTATACCAAACCTGAGACCCTTCCTATAGCATGAGATGTGATATCCAACTTCTTCCCATTCCAATCCTGAGACCCTTCCTATAACATGAGATGTGATGTCGCAATGCTTCTAATACCAAACCTGAGATCTTTCCTATAACATGAGATGTGATATCCAACTCCTTCCCATTCCAATCCTGAGTCCCTTCCTATAGCATGAGATGTGATATCACAATGCTTATACCAAACCTGAGACCGTTCCTATAGCTTGAGATGTGATATCCAACTCCTTCCCATTCCAATCCTGAGACCCTTCCTATAGCATGAGATGTGATATCTCAAGGCCTCTAATACCAAACCTGAGATCGTTCCTCTAACATGAAATGTGATATCCAACTCCTTCCCCTTCCAAACCTGAGAGCCTTCCTATAACATGAGATGTGATATCCAACTCCTTCCCATTCCAATCCTGAGACCCTTATGATAGCATGAGATGTGATATCTCAATGCCTCTAATACCAAACCTGAGATACTTCCGATAGCATGAGATGTGATATCTCAATGCTTCTAATACCAAACCTGAGATCCTTCCTATAACATGAGATGTGATTTCCAAATCCTTCCCCTTCCAAACCTGAGACCCTCCCTTTAGCATGAGATGTGATATCCAACTCCTTCCCATTCCAATCCTGAGACCCTTCTGATAGCATGAGATGTGATATTTCAATGCCTCTAATACCAAACCTGAGATCCTACCTCTAACATGAAATGTGATATCCATCTCCTTCCCTTTCCAAACCTGAGACCCTGCCTATAGCATGAGATGTGATATCCAAGTCCTTTCCATTCCAATCCTGAGACCCTTCCTATAGCATGTGATGTGATATCTCAATGCTTATACCAAACCTGAGACCCTTCCTATGGCATGAAATGTCATATACAACTCCTTCCCATTCCAAACCTGAGACCCTTCCTATAGCATGAGATGTGATATCTCAATGCTTATACCAAACCTGAGACCCTTCCTATAGCATGAGATGTGATATCTCAATGCCTCTAATACCAAACCTGAGATCCTTCCTTTAACGTCAAAAGTGATATCCAACTCCTTCCCTTTCCAAACCTGAGAGCCTACCTATAGCATGAGATGTGATATCACAATGCTTATACCAAACCTGAGACCGTTCCTATAGCTTGAGATGTGATATCCAACTCCTTCCCATTCTAATCCTGAGACCCTTCCTATAGCATGAGATGTGATATCTCAAGGCCTCTAATACCAAACCTGAGATCGTTCCTCTAACATGAAATGTGATATCCAACTCCTTCCCCTTCCAAACCTGAGAGCCTTCCTATAACATGAGATGTGGCATCCAAGTCCTCCCCATTCCAATCCTGAGACCCTTCCTATAGCATGAGATGTGATATCTCAATGCTTCTAATACCAATCCTGAGACCCTTCCTATAGCAAGAGATGTGATATCCAACTCCTTCCCCTTCCAAACTTGAGACCCTCCCTATAACATCAGATGTGACATCCAAGTCCTCCCCATTCCAATCCTGAGACCCTTCCTATAGCATGAGATGTGATATCTCAATGCTTCTAATACCAAACCTGAGACCCTTCCTATAACATGATTTGGGATATCCAACTCCTTCCCATTCCAATCCTGAGACCCTTCCGATAGCAGAGATGTGATATCTCAATGCTTATACCAAACCTGAGACCCTTCCTATGGCCTGAGATGTCATATGCAACTCCTTCCCATTCCAATCCTGAGACCCTTCCTATAGCATTAGATGTGATATCTCAATGCTTATACCAAATCTGAGACCCTTCCTATAGCATGAGATGTGATATCCAACTTCTTCCCATTCCAATCCTGAGACCCTTCCTATAGCATGAGATGTGATGTCTCAATTCTTCTAATACCAAACCTGAGATCCTTCCTATAACATGAGATGTGATATCCAACTCCTTCCCATTCCAATCCTGAGACCCTTATGATAGCATGAGATGTGATATCTCAATGCCTCTAACACCAAACCTGAGATACTTCTGATAGCATGAGATGTGATATCTCAATGCTTCTAATACCAAACCTGAGATCCTTCCTATAACATGAGATGTGATTTCCAAATCCTTCCACTTCCAAACCTGAGACCCTCCCTTTAGCATGAGATGTGATATCCAACTCCTTCCCATTCCAATCCCGAGACCCTTCTGATAGCATGAGATGTGATATTTCAATGCCTCTAATATCAAACCTGAGATCCTACCTCTAACATGAAATGTGATATCCATCTCCTTCCCTTTCCAAACCTGAGACCCTGCCTATAGCATGAAATGTGATATCCAAGTCCTTCCCATTCCAATCCTGAGACCCTTCCTATAGCATGTGATGTGATATCTCAATGCTTATACCAAATCTGAGACCCTTCCTATAGCATGAGATGTGATATCCAACTCCTTCCCATTCCAATCCTGAGACCCTTCCTATAGCATGAGATGTGATGTCTCAATGCTTCTAATACCAAACCTGAGATCCTTCCTATAACATGAGATGTGATATCCAACTCCTTCCCATTCCAATCCTGAGACCCTTATGATAGCATGAGATGTGATATCTCAATGCCTCTAATACCAAACCTGAGATACTTCCGATAGCATGAGATGTGATATCTCAATGCTTCTAATACCAAACCTGAGATCCTTCCTATAACATGAGATGTGATTTCCAAATCCTTCCCCTTCCAAACCTGAGACCCTCCCTTTAGCATGAGATGTGATATCCAACTCCTTCCCATTCCAATCCTGAGACCCATCTGATAGCATGAGATGTGATATTTCAATGCCTCTAATACCAAACCTGAGATCCTACCTCTAACATGAAATGTGATATCCATCTCCTTCCCTTTCCAAACCTGAGACCCTGCCTATAGCATGAGATGTGATATCCAAGTCCTTTCCATTCCAATCCTGAGACCCTTCCTATAGCATGTGATGTGATATCTCAATGCTTATACCAAACCTGAGACCCTTCCTATGGCATGAGATGTCATATACAACTCCTTCCCATTCCAATCCTGAGACCCTTCCTATAGCATGAGATGTGATATCTCAATGCTTATACCAAACCTGAGACCCTTCCTATAGCATGAGATGTGATATCCAACTTCTTCCCATTCCAATCCTGAGACCCTTCCTATAACATGAGATGTGATGTCGCAATGCTTCTAATACCAAACCTGAGATCTTTCCTATAACATGAGATGTGATATCCAACTCCTTCCCATTCCAATCCTGAGACCCTTCCTATAGCATGAGATGTGATATCACAATGCTTATACCAAACCTGAGACCGTTCCTATAGCTTGAGATGTGATATCCAACTCCTTCCCATTCCAATCCTGAGACCCTTCCTATAGCATGAGATGTGATATCTCAAGGCCTCTAATACCAAACCTGAGATCGTTCCTCTAACATGAAATGTGATATCCAACTCCTTCCCCTTCCAAACCTGAGAGCCTTCCTATAACATGAGATGTGACATCCAAGTCCTCCCCATTCCAATCCTGAGACCCTTCCTATAGCATGAGATGTGATATCTCAATGCTTCTAATACCAAACCTGAGACCCTTCCTATAACATAATTTGGGATATCCAACTCCTTCCCATTCCAATCCTGAGACCCTTCCGATAGCAGAGATGTGATATCTCAATGCTTATACCAAACCTGAGACCCTTCCTATGGCCTGAGATGTCATATGCAACTCCTTCCCATTCCAATCCTGAGACCCTTCCTATAGCATTAGATGTGATATCTCAATGCTTATACCAAATCTGAGACCCTTCCTATAGCATGAGATGTGATATCCAACTTCTTCCCATTCCAATCCTGAGACCCTTCCTATAGCATGATATGTGATGTCTCAATTCTTCTAATACCAAACCTGAGATCCTTCCTATAACATGAGATGTGATATCCAACTCCTTCCCATTCCAATCCCGAGACCCTTATGATAGCATGAGATGTGATATCTCAATGCCTCTAATACCAAACCTGAGATACTTCTGATAGCATGAGATGTGATATCTCAATGCTTCTAATACCAAACCTGAGATCCTTCCTATAACATGAGATGTGATTTCCAAATCCTTCCACTTCCAAACCTGAGACCCTCCCTTTAGCATGAGATCTGATATCCAACTCCTTCCCATTCCAATCCTGAGACCCTTCTGATAGCATGAGATGTGATATTTCAATGCCTCTAATACCAAACCTGAGATCCTACCTCTAACATGAAATGTGATATCCATCTCCTTCCCTTTCCAAACCTGAGACCCTGCCTATAGCATGAGATGTGATATCCAAGTCCTTCCCATTCCAATCCTGAGACCCTTCCTATAGCATGTGATGTGATATCTCAATGATTCTAATAACAAACCTGAGACCCGTCCTATAACATGAGATGGGATATCCAACTCCTTCCCATTGCAATCCTGAGACACTTCCGATAACAGAGATGTGATATCTCAATGCTTATACCAAACCTGAGACCTTTCCTATAACATGAGATGTGATATCCAACTCCTTCCCGGTCCAAACCTGAGACCCTTCCTATAGCATATGTGATATCCAACTCCTTCCCATTCCAAACATGAGACCCTTCCTATAGCAAGAGTGTAATATCCAACTCCTTCCCATTCCAATCCTGAGACCATTCCTATAGCATGAGATGTGATATCTCAATGCTTCTAATACCAAACCTGAGATCCTTCCTATGAACATGAGATGTGATATCCAATTCCTCCCCATTCCAAACCTGAGAACCTTCCTACAGCATGCGATGTGATATCTCAATGCTTCTAATACCAAACCCGAGACCAGTCCTATAACATGAGATTGGATATCCAACTCCTTCCCCTTCCAAACCTGAGACTCTTCCTATAGCATGAGATGTGATACCCAACTTCTTCCCATTCCAATCCTGAGACCCTTCCTATAACATGAGATGTGATGTCTCAATGCTTCTAATACCAAACCTGAGATCTTTCCTATAACATGAGATGTGATATCCAACTCCTTCACATTCCAATCCTGAGACCCTTCCTATAGCATGAGATGTGATATCTCAATGCTTATACCAAACCTGAGACCCTTCCTATAGCTTGAGATGTGATATCCAACTCCTTCCCATTCCAATCCTGAGACCCTTCCTATAGCATGAGGTGTGATATCTCAAGGCCTCTAATACCAAACCTGAGATCCTTCCTCTGACATGAAATGTGATATCCAACTCCTTCCCCTTCCAAACCTGAGAGCCTTCCTATAACATGAAATGTGATATCCAATTCCTTCCCATTCCAACCTGAGACCCTTCCTATAGCATGAGATGAGATATCCAACTCCTTCCAAATCCAATACTGATACCCTTCCGATAGCATGAGATGTGATATCCCAATGCTTCTACCAAACCTGAGACCCATACTATGGCATGAGATGTGATATCAAACTCCTTCCCATTCCAATCCTGAGACCCTACCTATAGCTTGAGATGTGATATCCAACTCCTTCCCATTCCAATTCTGAGACCCTTCCTATACCATGAGACTTGATATCTCAATGCTTCTAATACCAAACCTGAGACCTGTCCTATAACATGAGATGTGATATCCAAATATTTCCAGTTCCAAACCTTAGACCCTTCCTTTATCATGAGATGTGATATCCAATTCCTTCCCATTCCAATCCTGAGACCCTTCCGATATCATGAGATTTGTTATCTCAATGCTTCTAATATCAAACTTGAGACCCTCCCTATGACATCAGATGTGACATCCAAGTCCTCCCCATTCCAATCCTGAGACCATTCCTATAGCATGAGATATGATATCTCAATGCTTCTAATACCAAACCTGAGACCCTTCCTATAACATGATTTGGGATATCCAACTCCTTCCCATTCCAATCCTGAGACCCTTCCGATAGCAGAGATGTGATATCTCAATGCTTATACCAAACCTGAGACCCTTCCTATGGCCTGAGATGTCATATGCAACTCCTTCCCATTCCAATCCTGAGACCCTTCCTATAGCATTAGATGTGATATCTCAATGCTTATACCAAATCTGAGACCCTTCCTATAGCATGAGATGTGATATCCAACTTCTTCCCATTCCAATCCTGAGACCCTTCCTATAGCATGAGATGTGATGTCTCAATTCTTCTAATACCAAACCTGAGATCCTTCCTATAACATGAGATGTGATATCCAACTCCTTCCCATTCCAATCCTGAGACCCTTATGATAGCATGAGATGTGATATCTCAATGCCTCTAACACCAAACCTGAGATACTTCTGATAGCATGAGATGTGATATCTCAATGCTTCTAATACCAAACCTGAGATCCTTCCTATAACATGAGATGTGATTTCCAAATCCTTCCACTTCCAAACCTGAGACCCTCCCTTTAGCATGAGATGTGATATCCAACTCCTTCCCATTCCAATCCTGAGACCCTTCTGATAGCATGAGATGTGATATTTCAATGCCTTTAATACCAAACCTGAGATCCTACCTCTAACATGAAATGTGATATCCATCTCCTTCCCTTTCCAAACCTGAGACCCTGCCTATAGCATGAAATGTGATATCCAAGTCCTTCCCATTCCAATCCTGAGACCCTTCCTATAGCATGTGATGTGATATCTCAATGCTTATACCAAATCTGAGACCCTTCCTATAGCATGAGATGTGATATCCAACTCCTTCCCATTCCAATCCTGAGACCCTTCCTATAGCATGAGATGTGATGTCTCAATGCTTCTAATACCAAACCTGAGATCCTTCCTATAACATGAGATGTGATATCCAACTCCTTCCCATTCCAATCCTGAGACCCTTATGATAGCATGAGATGTGATATCTCAATGCCTCTAATACCAAACCTGAGATACTTCCGATAGCATGAGATGTGATATCTCAATGCTTCTAATACCAAACCTGAGATCCTTCCTATAACATGAGATGTGATTTCCAAATCCTTCCCCTTCCAAACCTGAGACCCTCCCTTTAGCATGAGATGTGATATCCAACTCCTTCCCATTCCAATCCTGAGACCCATCTGATAGCATGAGATGTGATATTTCAATGCCTCTAATACCAAACCTGAGATCCTACCTCTAACATGAAATGTGATATCCATCTCCTTCCCTTTCCAAACCTGAGACCCTGCCTATAGCATGAGATGTGATATCCAAGTACTTTCCATTCCAATCCTGAGACCCTTCCTATAGCATGTGATGTGATATCTCAATTCTTATACCAAACCTGAGACCCTTCCTATGGCATGAGATGTCATATACAACTCCTTCCCATTCCAATCCTGAGACCCTTCCTATAGCATGAGATGTGATATCTCAATGCTTATACCAAACCTGAGACCCTTCCTATAGCATGAGATGTGATATCCAACTTCTTCCCATTCCAATCCTGAGACCCTTCCTATAACATGAGATGTGATGTCGCAATGCTTCTAATACCAAACCTGAGATCTTTCCTATAACATGAGATGTGATATCCAACTCCTTCCCATTCCAATCCTGAGTCCCTTCCTATAGCATGAGATGTGATATCACAATGCTTATACCAAACCTGAGACCGTTCCTATAGCTTGAGATGTGATATCCAACTCCTTCCCATTCCAATCCTGAGACCCTTCCTATAGCATGAGATGTGATATCTCAAGGCCTCTAATACCAAACCTGAGATCGTTCCTCTAACATGAAAAGTGATATCCAACTCCTTCCCCTTCCAAACCTGAGAGCCTTCCTATAACATGAGATGTGATATCCAACTCCTTCCCATTCCAATCCTGAGACCCTTATGATAGCATGAGATGTGATATCTCAATGCCTCTAATACCAAACCTGAGATACTTCCGATAGCATGAGATGTGATATCTCAATGCTTCTAATACCAAACCTGAGATCCTTCCTATAACATGAGATGTGATTTCCAAATCCTTCCCCTTCCAAACCTGAGACCCTCCCTTTAGCATGAGATGTGATATCCAACTCCTTCCCATTCCAATCCTGAGACCCTTCTGATAGCATGAGATGTGATATTTCAATGCCTCTAATACCAAACCTGAGATCCTACCTCTAACATGAAATGTGATATCCATCTCCTTCCCTTTCCAAACCTGAGACCCTGCCTATAGCATGAGATGTGATATCCAAGTCCTTTCCATTCCAATCCTGAGACCCTTCCTATAGCATGTGATGTGATATCTCAATGCTTATACCAAACCTGAGACCCTTCCTATGGCATGAAATGTCATATACAACTCCTTCCCATTCCAAACCTGAGACCCTTCCTATAGCATGAGATGTGATATCTCAATGCTTATACCAAACCTGAGACCCTTCCTATAGCATGAGATGTGATATCTCAATGCCTCTAATACCAAACCTGAGATCCTTCCTCTAACGTCAAAAGTGATATCCAACTCCTTCCCTTTCCAAACCTGAGAGCCTACCTATAGCATGAGATGTGATATCACAATGCTTATACCAAACCTGAGACCGTTCCTATAGCTTGAGATGTGATATCCAACTCCTTCCCATTCTAATCCTGAGACCCTTCCTATAGCATGAGATGTGATATCTCAAGGCCTCTAATACCAAACCTGAGATCGTTCCTCTAACATGAAATGTGATATCCAACTCCTTCCCCTTCCAAACCTGAGAGCCTTCCTATAACATGAGATGTGGCATCCAAGTCCTCCCCATTCCAATCCTGAGACCCTTCCTATAGCATGAGATGTGATATCTCAATGCTTCTAATACCAATCCTGAGACCCTTCCTATAGCAAGAGATGTGATATCCAACTCCTTCCCCTTCCAAACTTGAGACCCTCCCTATAACATCAGATGTGACATCCAAGTCCTCCCCATTCCAATCCTGAGACCCTTCCTATAGCATGAGATGTGATATCTCAATGATTCTAATACCAAACCTGAGACCCTTCCTATAACATGATTTGGGATATCCAACTCCTTCCCATTCCAATCCTGAGACCCTTCCGATAGCAGAGATGTGATATCTCAATGCTTATACCAAACCTGAGACCCTTCCTATGGCCTGAGATGTCATATGCAACTCCTTCCCATTCCAATCCTGAGACCCTTCCTATAGCATTAGATGTGATATCTCAATGCTTATACCAAATCTGAGACCCTTCCTATAGCATGAGATGTGATATCCAACTTCTTCCCATTCCAATCCTGAGACCCTTCCTATAGCATGAGATGTGATGTCTCAATTCTTCTAATACCAAACCTGAGATCCTTCCTATAACATGAGATGTGATATCCAACTACTTCCCATTCCAATCCTGAGACCCTTATGATAGCATGAGATGTGATATCTCAATGCCTCTAACACCAAACCTGAGATACTTCTGATAGCATGAGATGTGATATCTCAATGCTTCTAATACCAAACCTGAGATCCTTCCTATAACATGAGATGTGATTTCCAAATCCTTCCACTTCCAAACCTGAGACCCTCCCTTTAGCATGAGATGTGATATCCAACTCCTTCCCATTCCAATCCCGAGACCCTTCTGATAGCATGAGATGTGATATTTCAATGCCTCTAATATCAAACCTGAGATCCTACCTCTAACATGAAATGTGATATCCATCTCCTTCCCTTTCCAAACCTGAGACCCTGCCTATAGCATGAAATGTGATATCCAAGTCCTTCCCATTCCAATCCTGAGACCCTTCCTATAGCATGTGATGTGATATCTCAATGCTTATACCAAATCTGAGACCCTTCCTATAGCATGAGATGTGATATCCAACTCCTTCCCATTCCAATCCTGAGACCCTTCCTATAGCATGAGATGTGATGTCTCAATGCTTCTAATACCAAACCTGAGATCCTTCCTATAACATGAGATGTGATATCCAACTCCTTCC
Organism: Ambystoma mexicanum; assembly: GCF_040938575.1. NCBI lineage: Eukaryota > Metazoa > Chordata > Amphibia > Caudata > Ambystomatidae > Ambystoma > Ambystoma mexicanum. The sequence goes on from NW_027182447.1 coordinate 1,133,349, forward strand.
CATTCCAATCCTGAGACCCTTATGATAGCATGAGATGTGCTATCTCAATGCCTCTAATACCAAACCTGAGATACTTCCGATAGCATGAGATGTGATATCTCAATGCTTCTAATACCAAACCTGAGATCCTTCCTATAACATGAGATGTGATTTCCAAATCCTTCCCCTTCCAAACCTGAGACCCTCCCTTTAGCATGAGATGTGATATCCAACTCCTTCCCATTCCAATCCTGAGACCCATCTGATAGCATGAGATGTGATATTTCAATGCCTCTAATACCAAACCTGAGATCCTACCTCTAACATGAAATGTGATATCCATCTCCTTCCCTTTCCAAACCTGAGACCCTGCCTATAGCATGAGATGTGATATCCAAGTCCTTTCCATTCCAATCCTGAGACCCTTCCTATAGCATGTGATGTGATATCTCAATGCTTATACCAAACCTGAGACCCTTCCTATGGCATGAGATGTCATATACAACTCCTTCCCATTCCAATCCTGAGACCCTTCCTATAGCATGAGATGTGATATCTCAATGCTTATACCAAACCTGAGACCCTTCCTATAGCATGAGATGTGATATCCAACTTCTTCCCATTCCAATCCTGAGACCCTTCCTATAACATGAGATGTGATGTCGCAATGCTTCTAATACCAAACCTGAGATCTTTCCTATAACATGAGATGTGATATCCAACTCCTTCCCATTCCAATCCTGAGACCCTTCCTATAGCATGAGATGTGATATCACAATGCTTATACCAAACCTGAGACCGTTCCTATAGCTTGAGATGTGATATCCAACTCCTTCCCATTCCAATCCTGAGACCCTTCCTATAGCATGAGATGTGATATCTCAAGGCCTCTAATACCAAACCTGAGATCGTTCCTCTAACATGAAATGTGATATCCAACTCCTTCCCCTTCCAAACCTGAGAGCCTTCCTATAACATGAGATGTGACATCCAAGTCCTCCCCATTCCAATCCTGAGACCTTTCCTATAGCATGAGATGTGATATCTCAATGCTTCTAATACCAAACCTGAGACCCTTCCTATAACATAATTTGGGATATCCAACTCCTTCCCATTCCAATCCTGAGACCCTTCCGATAGCAGAGATGTGATATCTCAATGCTTATACCAAACCTGAGACCCTTCCTATGGCCTGAGATGTCATATGCAACTCCTTCCCATTCCAATCCTGAGACCCTTCCTATAGCATTAGATGTGATATCTCAATGCTTATACCAAATCTGAGACCCTTCCTATAGCATGAGATGTGATATCCAACTTCTTCCCATTCCAATCCTGAGACCCTTCCTATAGCATGATATGTGATGTCTCAATTCTTCTAATACCAAACCTGAGATCCTTCCTATAACATGAGATGTGATATCCAACTCCTTCCCATTCCAATCCCGAGACCCTTATGATAGCATGAGATGTGATATCTCAATGCCTCTAATACCAAACCTGAGATACTTCTGATAGTATGAGATGTGATATCTCAATGCTTCTAATACCAAACCTGAGATCCTTCCTATAACATGAGATGTGATTTCCAAATCCTTCCACTTCCAAACCTGAGACCCTCCCTTTAGCATGAGATCTGATATCCAACTCCTTCCCATTCCAATCCTGAGACCCTTCTGATAGCATGAGATGTGATATTTCAATGCCTCTAATACCAAACCTGAGATCCTACCTCTAACATGAAATGTGATATCCATCTCCTTCCCTTTCCAAACCTGAGACCCTGCCTATAGCATGAGATGTGATATCCAAGTCCTTCCCATTCCAATCCTGAGACCCTTCCTATAGCATGTGATGTGATATCTCAATGATTCTAATAACAAACCTGAGACCCGTCCTATAACATGAGATGGGATATCCAACTCCTTCCCATTGCAATCCTGAGACACTTCCGATAACAGAGATGTGATATCTCAATGCTTATACCAAACCTGAGACCTTTCCTATAACATGAGATGTGATATCCAACTCCTTCCCGGTCCAAACCTGAGACCCTTCCTATAGCATATGTGATATCCAACTCCTTCCCATTCCAAACATGAGACCCTTCCTATAGCAAGAGTGTAATATCCAACTCCTTCCCATTCCAATCCTGAGACCATTCCTATAGCATGAGATGTGATATCTCAATGCTTCTAATACCAAACCTGAGATCCTTCCTATGAACATGAGATGTGATATCCAATTCCTCCCCATTCCAAACCTGAGAACCTTCCTACAGCATGCAATGTGATATCTCAATGCTTCTAATACCAAACCCGAGACCAGTCCTATAACATGAGATTGGATATCCAACTCCTTCCCCTTCCAAACCTGAGACTCTTCCTATAGCATGAGATGTGATACCCAACTTCTTCCCATTCCAATCCTGAGACCCTTCCTATAACATGAGATGTGATGTCTCAATGCTTCTAATACCAAACCTGAGATCTTTCCTATAACATGAGATGTGATATCCAACTCCTTCACATTCCAATCCTGAGACCCTTCCTATAGCATGAGATGTGATATCTCAATGCTTATACCAAACCTGAGACCCTTCCTATAGCTTGAGATGTGATATCCAACTCCTTCCCATTCCAATCCTGAGACCCTTCCTATAGCATGAGGTGTGATATCTCAAGGCCTCTAATACCAAACCTGAGATCCTTCCTCTGACATGAAATGTGATATCCAACTCCTTCCCCTTCCAAACCTGAGAGCCTTCCTATAACATGAAATGTGATATCCAATTCCTTCCCATTCCAACCTGAGACCCTTCCTATAGCATGAGATGAGATATCCAACTCCTTCCAAATCCAATACTGATACCCTTCCGATAGCATGAGATGTGATATCCCAATGCTTCTACCAAACCTGAGACCCATACTATGGCATGAGATGTGATATCAAACTCCTTCCCATTCCAATCCTGAGACCCTACCTATAGCTTGAGATGTGATATCCAACTCCTTCCCATTCCAATTCTGAGACCCTTCCTATACCATGAGACTTGATATCTCAATGCTTCTAATACCAAACCTGAGACCCGTCCTATAACATGAGATGTGATATCCAAATATTTCCAGTTCCAAACCTTAGACCCTTCCTTTATCATGAGATGTGATATCCAATTCCTTCCCATTCCAATCCTGAGACCCTTCCGATATCATGAGATTTGTTATCTCAATGCTTCTAATATCAAACTTGAGACACTCCCTATAACATCAGATGTGACATCCAAGTCCTCCCCATTCCAATCCTGAGACCCTTCCTATAGCATGAGATATGATATCTCAATGCTTCTAATACCAAACCTGAGACCCTTCCTATAACATGATTTGGGATATCCAACTCCTTCCCATTCCAATCCTGAGACCCTTCCGATAGCAGAGATGTGATATCTCAATGCTTATACCAAACCTGAGACCCTTCCTATGGCCTGAGATGTCATATGCAACTCCTTCCCATTCCAATCCTGAGACCCTTCCTATAGCATTAGATGTGATATCTCAATGCTTATACCAAATCTGAGACCCTTCCTATAGCATGAGATGTGATATCCAACTTCTTCCCATTCCAATCCTGAGACCCTTCCTATAGCATGAGATGTGATGTCTCAATTCTTCTAATACCAAACCTGAGATCCTTCCTATAACATGAGATGTGATATCCAACTCCTTCCCATTCCAATCCTGAGACCCTTATGATAGCATGAGATGTGATATCTCAATGCCTCTAACACCAAACCTGAGATACTTCTGATAGCATGAGATGTGATATCTCAATGCTTCTAATACCAAACCTGAGATCCTTCCTATAACATGAGATGTGATTTCCAAATCCTTCCACTTCCAAACCTGAGACCCTCCCTTTAGCATGAGATGTGATATCCAACTCCTTCCCATTCCAATCCTGAGACCCTTCTGATAGCATGAGATGTGATATTTCAATGCCTTTAATACCAAACCTGAGATCCTACCTCTAACATGAAATGTGATATCCATCTCCTTCCCTTTCCAAACCTGAGACCCTGCCTATAGCATGAAATGTGATATCCAAGTCCTTCCCATTCCAATCCTGAGACCCTTCCTATAGCATGTGATGTGATATCTCAATGCTTATACCAAATCTGAGACCCTTCCTATAGCATGAGATGTGATATCCAACTCCTTCCCATTCCAATCCTGAGACCCTTCCTATAGCATGAGATGTGATGTCTCAATGCTTCTAATACCAAACCTGAGATCCTTCCTATAACATGAGATGTGATATCCAACTCCTTCCCATTCCAATCCTGAGACCCGTATGATAGCATGAGATGTGATATCTCAATGCCTCTAATACCAAACCTGAGATACTTCCGATAGCATGAGATGTGATATCTCAATGCTTCTAATACCAAACCTGAGATCCTTCCTATAACATGAGATGTGATTTCCAAATCCTTCCCCTTCCAAACCTGAGACCCTCCCTTTAGCATGAGATGTGATATCCAACTCCTTCCCATTCCAATCCTGAGACCCATCTGATAGCATGAGATGTGATATTTCAATGCCTCTAATACCAAACCTGAGATCCTACCTCTAACATGAAATGTGATATCCATCTCCTTCCCTTTCCAAACCTGAGACCCTGCCTATAGCATGAGATGTGATATCCAAGTCCTTTCCATTCCAATCCTGAGACCCTTCCTATAGCATGTGATGTGATATCTCAATGCTTATACCAAACCTGAGACCCTTCCTATGGCATGAGATGTCATATACAACTCCTTCCCATTCCAATCCTGAGACCCTTCCTATAGCATGAGATGTGATATCTCAATGCTTATACCAAACCTGAGACCCTTCCTATAGCATGAGATGTGATATCCAACTTCTTCCCATTCCAATCCTGAGACCCTTCCTATAACATGAGATGTGATGTCGCAATGCTTCTAATACCAAACCTGAGATCTTTCCTATAACATGAGATGTGATATCCAACTCCTTCCCATTCCAATCCTGAGACCCTTCCTATAGCATGAGATGTGATATCACAATGCTTATACCAAACCTGAGACCGTTCCTATAGCTTGAGATGTGATATCCAACTCCTTCCCATTCCAATCCTGAGACCCTTCCTATAGCATGAGATGTGATATCTCAAGGCCTCTAATACCAAACCTGAGATCGTTCCTCTAACATGAAATGTGATATCCAACTCCTTCCCCTTCCAAACCTGAGAGCCTTCCTATAACATGAGATGTGACAGCCAAGTCCTCCCCATTCCAATCCTGAGACCCTTCCTATAGCATGAGATGTGATATCTCAATGCTTCTAATACCAAACCTGAGACCCTTCCTATAACATGATTTGGGATATCCAACTCCTTCCCATTCCAATCCTGAGACCCTTCCGATAGCAGAGATGTGATATCTCAATGCTTATACCAAACCTGAGACCCTTCCTATGGCCTGAGATGTCATATGCAACTCCTTCCCATTCCAATCCTGAGACCCTTCCTATAGCATTAGATGTGATATCTCAATGCTTATACCAAATCTGAGACCCTTCCTATAGCATGAGATGTGATATCCAACTTCTTCCCATTCCAATCCTGAGACCTTTCCTATAGCATGAGATGTGATGTCTCAATTCTTCTAATACCAAACCTGAGATCCTTCCTATAACATGAGATGTGATATCCAACTCCTTCCCATTCCAATCCTGAGACCCTTATGATAGCATGAGATGTGATATCTCAATGCCTCTAATACCAAACCTGACATACTTCTGATAGCATGAGATGTGATATCTCAATGCTTCTAATACCAAACCTGAGATCCTTCCTATAACATGAGATGTGATTTCCAAATCCTTCCACTTCCAAACCTGAGACCCTCCCTTTAGCATGAGATGTGATATCCAACTCCTTCCCATTCCAATCCTGAGACCCTTCTGATAGCATGAGATGTGATATTTCAATGCCTCTAATACCAAACCTGAGATCCTACCTCTAACATGAAATGTGATATCCATCTCCTTCCCTTTCCAAACCTGAGACCCTGCCTATAGCATGAGATGTGATATCCAAGTCCTTCCCATTCCAATCCTGAGACCCTTCCTATAGCATGTGATGTGATATCTCAATGCTTATACCAAACCTGAGACCCTTCCTATGGCATGAGATGTCATATACAACTCCTTCCCATTCCAATCCTGAGACCCTTCCTATAGCATGAGATGTGATATCTCAATGCTTATACCAAACCTGAGACCCTTCCTATAGCATGAGATGTGATATCCAACTTCTTCCCATTCCAATCCTGAGACCCTTCCTATAACATGAGATGTGATGTCTCAATGCTTCTAATACCAAACCTGAGACCCTTCCTATAACATGAGATGGGATATCCAACTCCTTCCCATTCCAATCCTGAGACCCTTCCGATAGCAGAGATGTGATATCTCAATGCTTTTACCAAACCTGAGACCCTTCCTATGGCCTGAGATGTCATATACAACTCCTTCCCATTCCAATCCTGAGACCCTTCCTATAGCATGAGATGTGATATCTCAATGCTTATACCAAATCTGAGACCCTTCCTATAGCATGAGATGTGATATCCAACTCCTTCCCATTCCAATCCTGACACCCTTCCTATAGCATGAGATGTGATGTCTCAATGCTTCTAATACCAAACCTGAGATCCTTCCTATAACATGAGATGTGATATCCAACTCCTTCCCATTCCAATCCTGAGACCCTTATGATAGCATGAGATGTGATATCTCAATGCCTCTAATAACAAACCTGAGATACTTCCGATAGCATGAGATGTGATATCTCAATGCTTCTAATACCAAACCTGAGATCCTTCCTATAACATGAGATGTGATTTCCAAATCCTTCCCCTTCGAAACCTGAGACCCTCCCTTTAGCATGAGATGTGATATCAAACTCCTTCCCATTCCAATCCTGAGACCCATCTGATAGCATGAGATGTGATATTTCAATGCCTCTAATACCAAACCTGAGATCCTACCTCTAACATGAAATGTGATATCCATCTCCTTCCCTTTCCAAACCTGAGACCCTGCCTATAGCATGAGATGTGATATCCAAGTCCTTTCCATTCCAATCCTGAGACCCTTCCTATAGCATGTGATGTGGTATCTCAATTCTTATACCAAACCTGAGACCCTTCCTATGGCATGAGATGTCATATACAACTCCTTCCCATTCCAATCCTGAGACCCTTCCTATAGCATGAGATGTGATATCTCAATGCTTATACCAAACCTGAGACCCTTCCTATAGCATGAGATGTGATATCCAACTTCTTCCCATTCCAATCCTGAGACCCTTCCTATAACATGAGATGTGATGTCGCAATGCTTCTAATACCAAACCTGAGATCTTTCCTATAACATGAGATGTGATATCCAACTCCTTCCCATTCCAATCCTGAGACCCTTCCTATAGCATGAGATGTGATATCACAATGCTTATACCAAACCTGAGACCGTTCCTATAGCTTGAGATGTGATATCCAACTCCTTCCCATTCCAATCCTGAGACCCTTCCTATAGCATGAGATGTGATATCTCAAGGCCTCTAATACCAAACCTGAGATCGTTCCTCTAACATGAAATGTGATATCCAACTCCTTCCCCTTCCAAACCTGAGAGCCTTCCTATAACATGAGATGTGATATCCAACTCCTTCCCATTCCAATCCTGAGACCCTTATGATAGCATGAGATGTGATATCTCAATGCCTCTAATACCAAACCTGAGATACTTCCGATAGCATGAGATGTGATATCTCAATGCTTCTAATACCAAACCTGAGATCCTTCCTATAACATGAGATGTGATTTCCAAATCCTTCCCCTTCCAAACCTGAGACCCTCCCTTTAGCATGAGATGTGATATCCAACTCCTTCCCATTCCAATCCTGAGACCCTTCTGATAGCATGAGATGTGATATTTCAATGCCTCTAATACCAAACCTGAGATCCTACCTCTAACATGAAATGTGATATCCATCTCCTTCCCTTTCCAAACCTGAGACCCTGCCTATAGCATGAGATGTGATATCCAAGTCCTTTCCATTCCAATCCTGAGACCCTTCCTATAGCATGTGATGTGATATCTCAATGCTTATACCAAACCTGAGACCCTTCCTATGGCATGAGATGTCATATACAACTCCTTCCCATTCCAAACCTGAGACCCTTCCTATAGCATTAGATGTGATATCTCAATGCTTATACCAAACCTGAGACCCTTCCTATAGCATGAGATGTGATATCCAACTCCTCCCCATTCCAATCCTGAGACCCTTCCTATAGCATGAGATGTGATATCACAATGCTTATACCAAACCTGAGACCGTTCCTATAGCTTGAGATGTGATATCCAACTCCTTCCCATTCCAATCCTGAGACCCTTCCTATAGCATGAGATGTGATATCTCAAGGCCTCTAATACCAAACCTGAGATCGTTCCTCTAACATGAAATGTGATATCCAACTCCTTCCCCTTCCAAACCTGAGAGCCTTCCTATAGCATGAGATATGATAGCCAAGTCCTTCTAATTCCAATCCTGAGACCCTTCCTATAACATGAAATGTGATATCCAACTCCTTCCCATTCCAACCTGAGACCCTTCCTATAGCATGAGATGGGATATCTCATTGCTTCTAATACCAAACCTGAGACTCTTCCTATAACATGAGATGGGATATCCAACTCATTCCCATTCCAATCCTGAGACCCTTCCGATAGCAGAGATGTGATATCTCAATGCTTATACCAAACCTGAGGCCCTTCCTATGGCCTGAGATGTCATATACAACTCCTTCCCATTCCAATCCTGAGACCCTTCCTATAGCATGAGATGTGATATCTCAATGCTTATACCAAATCTGAGACCCTTCCTATAGCATGAGATGTGATATCCAACTCCTTCCCATTCCAATCCTGAGACCCTTCCTATAGCATGAGATGTGATGTCTCAATGCTTCTAATACCAAACCTGATATCCTTCCTATAACATGAGATGTGATATCCAACTCCTTCCCATTCCAATCCTGAGACCCTTATGATAGCATGAGATGTGATATCTCAATGCCTCTAATACCAAACCTGAGATACTTCCGATAGCATGAGATGTGATATATCAATGCTTCTAATACCAAACCTGAGATCGTTCCTATAACATGAGATGTGATTTCCAAATCCTCCCGCTTCCAAACCTGAGACCCTCCCTTTAGCATGAGATGTGATATCCAACTCCTTCCCATTCCAATCCTGAAACCCTTCTGATAGCATGAGATGTGATATCTCAATGCCTCTAATTCGAAACCTGAGATCCTACCTCTAACATGAAATGTGATATCCATCTCCTTCCCATTCCAATCCCGAGACCCTTCCTATAGCATGAGATGTGATATCTCAATGCTTATACCAAACCTGAGACCCTTCCTATAGCATGAGATGTGATATCCAACTCCTTCCCATTCCAATCCTGAGACTCTTCCTATAGCATGAGATGTGATATCTCAATGCCTCTAATACCAAACCTGAGATCCTTCCTCTAACGTGAAATGTGATATCCAACTCCTTCCCTTTCCAAACCTGAGAGCCTACCTGTAGCATGAGATGTGATATCACAATGCTTATACCAAACCTGAGACCGTTCCTATAGCTTGAGATGTGATATCCAACTCCTTCCCATTCCAATCCTGAGACCCTTCCTATAGCATGAGATGTGATATCTCAAGGCCTCTAATACCAAACCTGAGATTGTTCCTCTAACATGAAATGTGATATCCAACTCCTTCCCCTTCCAAACCTGAGAGCCTTCCTATAACATGAGATGTGGCATCCAAGTCCTCCCCATTCCAATCCTGAGACCCTTCCTATAGCATGAGATGTGATATCTCAATGCTTCTAATACCAAACCTGAGACCCTTCCTATAACATGATTTGGGATATCCAACTCCTTCCCATTCCAATCCTGAGACCCTTCCGATAGCAGAGATGTGATATCTCAATGCTTATACCAAACCTGAGACCCTTCCTATGGCCTGAGATGTCATATGCAACTCCTTCCCATTCCAATCCTGAGACCCTTCCTATAGCATTAGATGTGATATCTCAATGCTTATACCAAATCTGAGACCCTTCCTATAGCATGAGATGTGATATCCAACTTCTTCCCATTCCAATCCTGAGACCCTTCCTATAGCATGAGATGTGATGTCTCAATTCTTCTAATACCAAACCTGAGATCCTTCCTATAACATGAGATGTGATATCCAACTCCTTCCCATTCCAATCCTGAGACCCTTATGATAGCATGAGATGTGATATCTCAATGCCTCTAATACCAAACCTGAGATACTTCTGATAGCATGAGATGTGATATCTCAATGCTTCTAATACCAAACCTGAGATCCTTCCTATAACATGAGATGTGATTTCCAAATCCTTCCACTTCCAAACCTGAGACCCTCCCTTTAGCATGAGATGTGATATCCAACTCCTTCCCATTCCAATCCTGAGACCCTTCTGATAGCATGAGATGTGATATTTCAATGCCTCTAATACCAAACCTGAGATCCTACCTCTAACATGAAATGTGATATCCATCTCCTTCCCTTTCCAAACCTGAGACCCTGCCTATAGCATGAGATGTGATATCCAAGTCCTTCCCATTCCAATCCTGAGACCCTTCCTATAGCATGTGATGTGATATCTCAATGCTTATACCAAACCTGAGACCCTTCCTATGGCATGAGATGTCATATACAACTCCTTCCCATTCCAATCCTGAGACCCTTCCTATAGCATGAGATGTGATATCTCAATGCTTATACCAAACCTGAGACCCTTCCTATAGCATGAGATGTGATATCCAACTTCTTCCCATTCCAATCCTGAGACCCTTCCTATAACATGAGATGTGATGTCGCAATGCTTCTAATACCAAACCTGAGATCTTTCCTATAACATGAGATGGGATATCCAACTCCTTCCCATTCCAATCCTGAGACCCTTCCTATAGCATGAGATGTGATATCACAATGCTTATACCAAACCTGAGACCGTTCCTATAGCTTGAGATGTGATATCCAACTCCTTCCCATTCCAATCCTGAGACCCTTCCTATAGCATGAGATGTGATATCTCAAGGCCTCTAATACCAAACCTGAGATCGTTCCTCTAACATGAAATGTGATATCCAACTCCTTCCCCTTCCAAACCTGAGAGCCTTCCTATAACATGAGATGTGACAGCCAAGTCCTCCCCATTCCAATCCTGAGACCCTTCCTATAGCATGAGATGTGATATCTCAATGCTTCTAATACCAAACCTGAGACCCTTCCTATAACATGATTTGGGATATCCAACTCCTTCCCATTCCAATCCTGAGACCCTTCCGATAGCAGAGATGTGATATCTCAATGCTTATACCAAACCTGAGACCCTTCCTATGGCCTGAGATGTCATATGCAACTCCTTCCCATTCCAATCCTGAGACCCTTCCTATAGCATTAGATGTGATATCTCAATGCTTATACCAAATCTGAGACCCTTCCTATAGCATGAGATGTGATATCCAACTTCTTCCCATTCCAATCCTGAGACCTTTCCTATAGCATGAGATGTGATGTCTCAATTCTTCTAATACCAAACCTGAGATCCTTCCTATAACATGAGATGTGATATCCAACTCCTTCCCATTCCAATCCTGAGACCCTTATGATAGCATGAGATGTGATATCTCAATGCCTCTAATACCAAACCTGACATACTTCTGATAGCATGAGATGTGATATCTCAATGCTTCTAATACCAAACCTGAGATCCTTCCTATAACATGAGATGTGATTTCCAAATCCTTCCACTTCCAAACCTGAGACCCTCCCTTTAGCATGAGATGTGATATCCAACTCCTTCCCATTCCAATCCTGAGACCCTTCTGATAGCATGAGATGTGATATTTCAATGCCTCTAATACCAAACCTGAGATCCTACCTCTAACATGAAATGTGATATCCATCTCCTTCCCTTTCCAAACCTGAGACCCTGCCTATAGCATGAGATGTGATATCCAAGTCCTTCCCATTCCAATCCTGAGACCCTTCCTATAGCATGTGATGTGATATCTCAATGCTTATACCAAACCTGAGACCCTTCCTATGGCATGAGATGTCATATACAACTCCTTCCCATTCCAATCCTGAGACCCTTCCTATAGCATGAGATGTGATATCTCAATGCTTATACCAAACCTGAGACCCTTCCTATAGCATGAGATGTGATATCCAACTTCTTCCCATTCCAATCCTGAGACCCTTCCTATAACATGAGATGTGATGTCTCAATGCTTCTAATACCAAACCTGAGACCCTTCCTATAACATGAGATGGGATATCCAACTCCTTCCCATTCCAATCCTGAGACCCTTCCGATAGCAGAGATGTGATATCTCAATGCTTTTACCAAACCTGAGACCCTTCCTATGGCCTGAGATGTCATATACAACTCCTTCCCATTCCAATCCTGAGACCCTTCCTATAGCATGAGATGTGATATCTCAATGCTTATACCAAATCTGAGACCCTTCCTATAGCATGAGATGTGATATCCAACTCCTTCCCATTCCAATCCTGACACCCTTCCTATAGCATGAGATGTGATGTCTCAATGCTTCTAATACCAAACCTGAGATCCTTCCTATAACATGAGATGTGATATCCAACTCCTTCCCATTCCAATCCTGAGACCCTTATGATAGCATGAGATGTGATATCTCAATGCCTCTAATAACAAACCTGAGATACTTCCGATAGCATGAGATGTGATATCTCAATGCTTCTAATACCAAACCTGAGATCCTTCCTATAACATGAGATGTGATTTCCAAATCCTTCCCCTTCGAAACCTGAGACCCTCCCTTTAGCATGAGATGTGATATCAAACTCCTTCCCATTCCAATCCTGAGACCCATCTGATAGCATGAGATGTGATATTTCAATGCCTCTAATACCAAACCTGAGATCCTACCTCTAACATGAAATGTGATATCCATCTCCTTCCCTTTCCAAACCTGAGACCCTGCCTATAGCATGAGATGTGATATCCAAGTCCTTTCCATTCCAATCCTGAGACCCTTCCTATAGCATGTGATGTGGTATCTCAATTCTTATACCAAACCTGAGACCCTTCCTATGGCATGAGATGTCATATACAACTCCTTCCCATTCCAATCCTGAGACCCTTCCTATAGCATGAGATGTGATATCTCAATGCTTATACCAAACCTGAGACCCTTCCTATAGCATGAGATGTGATATCCAACTTCTTCCCATTCCAATCCTGAGACCCTTCCTATAACATGAGATGTGATGTCGCAATGCTTCTAATACCAAACCTGAGATCTTTCCTATAACATGAGATGTGATATCCAACTCCTTCCCATTCCAATCCTGAGACCCTTCCTATAGCATGAGATGTGATATCACAATGCTTATACCAAACCTGAGACCGTTCCTATAGCTTGAGATGTGATATCCAACTCCTTCCCATTCCAATCCTGAGACCCTTCCTATAGCATGAGATGTGATATCTCAAGGCCTCTAATACCAAACCTGAGATCGTTCCTCTAACATGAAATGTGATATCCAACTCCTTCCCCTTCCAAACCTGAGAGCCTTCCTATAACATGAGATGTGATATCCAACTCCTTCCCATTCCAATCCTGAGACCCTTATGATAGCATGAGATGTGATATCTCAATGCCTCTAATACCAAACCTGAGATACTTCCGATAGCATGAGATGTGATATCTCAATGCTTCTAATACCAAACCTGAGATCCTTCCTATAACATGAGATGTGATTTCCAAATCCTTCCCCTTCCAAACCTGAGACCCTCCCTTTAGCATGAGATGTGATATCCAACTCCTTCCCATTCCAATCCTGAGACCCTTCTGATAGCATGAGATGTGATATTTCAATGCCTCTAATACCAAACCTGAGATCCTACCTCTAACATGAAATGTGATATCCATCTCCTTCCCTTTCCAAACCTGAGACCCTGCCTATAGCATGAGATGTGATATCCAAGTCCTTTCCATTCCAATCCTGAGACCCTTCCTATAGCATGTGATGTGATATCTCAATGCTTATACCAAACCTGAGACCCTTCCTATGGCATGAGATGTCATATACAACTCCTTCCCATTCCAAACCTGAGACCCTTCCTATAGCATGAGATGTGATATCTCAATGCTTATACCAAACCTGAGACCCTTCCTATAGCATGAGATGTGATATCCAACTCCTCCCCATTCCAATCCTGAGACCCTTCCTATAGCATGAGATGTGATATCACAATGCTTATACCAAACCTGAGACCGTTCCTATAGCTTGAGATGTGATATCCAACTCCTTCCCATTCCAATCCTGAGACCCTTCCTATAGCATGAGATGTGATATCTCAAGGCCTCTAATACCAAACCTGAGATCGTTCCTCTAACATGAAATGTGATATCCAACTCCTTCCCCTTCCAAACCTGAGAGCCTTCCTATAGCATGAGATATGATAGCCAAGTCCTTCTAATTCCAATCCTGAGACCCTTCCTATAACATGAAATGTGATATCCAACTCCTTCCCATTCCAACCTGAGACCCTTCCTATAGCATGAGATGGGATATCTCATTGCTTCTAATACCAAACCTGAGACTCTTCCTATAACATGAGATGGGATATCCAACTCATTCCCATTCCAATCCTGAGACCCTTCCGATAGCAGAGATGTGATATCTCAATGCTTATACCAAACCTGAGGCCCTTCCTATGGCCTGAGATGTCATATACAACTCCTTCCCATTCCAATCCTGAGACCCTTCCTATAGCATGAGATGTGATATCTCAATGCTTATACCAAATCTGAGACCCTTCCTATAGCATGAGATGTGATATCCAACTCCTTCCCATTCCAATCCTGAGACCCTTCCTATAGCATGAGATGTGATGTCTCAATGCTTCTAATACCAAACCTGATATCCTTCCTATAACATGAGATGTGATATCCAACTCCTTCCCATTCCAATCCTGAGACCCTTATGATAGCATGAGATGTGATATCTCAATGCCTCTAATACCAAACCTGAGATACTTCCGATAGCATGAGATGTGATATATCAATGCTTCTAATACCAAACCTGAGATCGTTCCTATAACATGAGATGTGATTTCCAAATCCTCCCGCTTCCAAACCTGAGACCCTCCCTTTAGCATGAGATGTGATATCCAACTCCTTCCCATTCCAATCCTGAAACCCTTCTGATAGCATGAGATGTGATATCTCAATGCCTCTAATTCGAAACCTGAGATCCTACCTCTAACATGAAATGTGATATCCATCTCCTTCCCATTCCAATCCCGAGACCCTTCCTATAGCATGAGATGTGATATCTCAATGCTTATACCAAACCTGAGACCCTTCCTATAGCATGAGATGTGATATCCAACTCCTTCCCATTCCAATCCTGAGACTCTTCCTATAGCATGAGATGTGATATCTCAATGCCTCTAATACCAAACCTGAGAACCTTCCTCTAACGTGAAATGTGATATCCAACTCCTTCCCTTTCCAAACCTGAGAGCCTACCTGTAGCATGAGATGTGATATCACAATGCTTATACCAAACCTGAGACCGTTCCTATAGCTTGAGATGTGATATCCAACTCCTTCCCATTCTAATCCTGAGACCCTTCCTATAGCATGAGATGTGATATCTCAAGGCCTCTAATACCAAACCTGAGATTGTTCCTCTAACATGAAATGTGATATCCAACTCCTTCCCCTTCCAAACCTGAGAGCCTTCCTATAACATGAGATGTGGCATCCAAGTCCTCCCCATTCCAATCCTGAGACCCTTCCTATAGCATGAGATGTGATATCTCAATGCTTCTAATACCAAACCTGAGACCCTTCCTATAACATGATTTGGGATATCCAACTCCTTCCCATTCCAATCCTGAGACCCTTCCGATAGCAGAGATGTGATATCTCAATGCTTATACCAAACCTGAGACCCTTCCTATGGCCTGAGATGTCATATGCAACTCCTTCCCATTCCAATCCTGAGACCCTTCCTATAGCATTAGATGTGATATCTCAATGCTTATACCAAATCTGAGACCCTTCCTATAGCATGAGATGTGATATCCAACTTCTTCCCATTCCAATCCTGAGACCCTTCCTATAGCATGAGATGTGATGTCTCAATTCTTCTAATACCAAACCTGAGATCCTTCCTATAACATGAGATGTGATATCCAACTCCTTCCCATTCCAATCCTGAGACCCTTATGATAGCATGAGATGTGATATCTCAATGCCTCTAATACCAAACCTGAGATACTTCTGATAGCATGAGATGTGATATCTCAATGCTTCTAATACCAAACCTGAGATCCTTCCTATAACATGAGATGTGATTTCCAAATCCTTCCACTTCCAAACCTGAGACCCTCCCTTTAGCATGAGATGTGATATCCAACTCCTTCCCATTCCAATCCTGAGACCCTTCTGATAGCATGAGATGTGATATTTCAATGCCTCTAATACCAAACCTGAGATCCTACCTCTAACATGAAATGTGATATCCATCTCCTTCCCTTTCCAAACCTGAGACCCTGCCTATAGCATGAGATGTGATATCCAAGTCCTTCCCATTCCAATCCTGAGACCCTTCCTATAGCATGTGATGTGATATCTCAATGCTTATACCAAACCTGAGACCCTTCCTATGGCATGAGATGTCATATACAACTCCTTCCCATTCCAATCCTGAGACCCTTCCTATAGCATGAGATGTGATATCTCAATGCTTATACCAAACCTGAGACCCTTCCTATAGCATGAAATGTGATGTCCAACTTCTTCCCATTCCAATCCTGAGACCCTTCCTATAACATGAGATGTGATGTCTCAATGCTTCTAATACCAAACCTGAGACCCTTCCTATAACATGAGATGGGATATCCAACTCCTTCCCATTCCAATCCTGAGACCCTTCCGATAGCAGAGATGTGATATCTCAATGCTTTTACCAAACCTGAGACCCTTCCTATGGCCTGAGATGTCATATACAACTCCTTCCCATTCCAATCCTGAGACCCTTCCTATAGCATGAGATGTGATATCTCAATGCTTATACCAAATCTGAGACCCTTCCTATAGCATGAGATGTGATATCCAACTCCTTCCCATTCCAATCCTGACACCCTTCCTATAGCATGAGATGTGATGTCTCAATGCTTCTAATACCAAACCTGAGATCCTTCCTATAACATGAGATGTGATATCCAACTCCTTCCCATTCCAATCCTGAGACCCTTATGATAGCATGAGATGTGATATCTCAATGCCTCTTATACCAAACCTGAGATACTTCCGATAGCATGAGATGTGATATCTCAATGCTTCTAATACCAAACCTGAGATCCTTCCTATAACATGAGATGTGATTTCCAAATCCTTCCCCTTCCAAACCTGAGACCCTCCCTTTAGCATGAGATGTGATATCAAACTCCTTCCCATTCCAATCCTGAGACCCATCTGATAGCATGAGATGTGATATTTCAATGCCTCTAATACCAAACCTGAGATCCTACCTCTAACATGAAATGTGATATCCATCTCCTTCCCTTTCCAAACCTGAGACCCTGCCTATAGCATGAGATGTGATATCCAAGTCCTTTCCATTCCAATCCTGAGACCCTTCCTATAGCATGTGATGTGATATCTCAATTCTTATACCAAACCTGAGACCCTTCCTATGGCATGAGATGTCATATACAACTCCTTCCCATTCCAATCCTGAGACCCTTCCTATAGCATGAGATGTGATATCTCAATGCTTATACCAAACCTGAGACCCTTCCTATAGCATGAGATGTGATATCCAACTTCTTCCCATTCCAATCCTGAGACCCTTCCTATAACATGAGATGTGATGTCGCAATGCTTCTAATACCAAACCTGAGATCTTTCCTATAACATGAGATGTGATATCCAACTCCTTCCCATTCCAATCCTGAGACCCTTCCTATAGCATGAGATGTGATATCACAATGCTTATACCAAACCTGAGACCGTTCCTATAGCTTGAGATGTGATATCCAACTCCTTCCCATTCCAATCCTGAGACCCTTCCTATAGCATGAGATGTGATATCTCAAGGCCTCTAATACCAAACCTGAGATCGTTCCTCTAACATGAAATGTGAAATCCAACTCCTTCCCCTTCCAAACCTGAGAGCCTTCCTATAACATGAGATATGATATCCAACTCCTTCCCATTCCAATCCTGAGACCCTTATGATAGCATGAGATGTGATATCTCAATGCCTCTAATACCAAACCTGAGATACTTCCGATAGCATGAGATGTGATATCTCAATGCTTCTAATACCAAACCTGAGATCCTTCCTATAACATGAGATGTGATTTCCAAATCCTTCCCCTTCCAAACCTGAGACCCTCCCTTTAGCATGAGATGTGATATCCAACTCCTTCCCATTCCAATCCTGAGACCCTTCTGATAGCATGAGATGTGATATTTCAATGCCTCTAATACCAAACCTGAGATCCTACCTCTAACATGAAATGTGATATCCATCTCCTTCCCTTTCCAAACCTGAGACCCTGCCTATAGCATGAGATGTGATATCCAAGTCCTTTCCATTCCAATCCTGAGACCCTTCCTATAGCATGTGATGTGATATCGCAATGCTTATACCAAACCTGAGACCCTTCCTATGGCATGAGATGTCATATACAACTCCTTCCCATTCCAAACCTGAGACCCTTCCTATAGCATGAGATGTGATATCTCAATGCTTATACCAAACCTGAGACCCTTCCTATAGCATGAGATGTGATATCTCAATGCCTCTAATACCAAACCTGAGATCCTTCCTCTAACGTGAAATGTGATATCCAACTCCTTCCCTTTCCAAACCTGAGAGCCTACCTATAGCATGAGATGTGATATCACAATGCTTATACCAAACCTGAGACCGTTCCTATAGCTTGAGATGTGATATCCAACTCCTTCCCATTCTAATCCTGAGACCCTTCCTATAGCATGAGATGTGATATCTCAAGGCCTCTAATACCAAACCTGAGATCGTTCCTCTAACATGAAATGTGATATCCAACTCCTTCCCCTTCCAAACCTGAGAGCCTTCCTATAACATGAGATGTGGCATCCAAGTCCTCCCCATTCCAATCCTGAGACCCTTCCTATAGCATGAGATGTGATATCTCAATGCTTCTAATACCAATCCTGAGACCCTTCCTATAGCAAGAGATGTGATATCCAAATCCTTCCCATTCCAATCCTGAGACCCTTCCTATAACATGAGATGTGATATCCAACTCCTTCCCATTCAAATCCTGAGACCCTTCCTATAGCATGAGAAGGGATATCCAACTCCTTCCCAATCCAATCCTGAGACCCTTCCGATAGCAGAGACGTGATATCTCAATGCTTCTACCAAACCTGAGACCCTTCCTTTAGCATGAGATGTGATATCCAAATCCTTCACATTCCAATCCTGAGACCCTTCCTATAGCATGAGATGTGATATCTCAATGCTTCTAATACCAAACCTGAGATCCTTCCTATAACATGAGATGTGATATCCAATTCCTTCCCATTCCAAACCTGAGACCCTTCCTATTGGATGAGATGTGATATCCAACTCCTTCCCATTCCAACCCTGAGACCCTTCCTATAGCATGAGATGTGATGTCTCAATGCTTCTAATACCAAACCTGAGATCCTTCCTATAACATGAGATGTGATATCCAACTCCTTCCATTCCAATCCTGAGACCCGTCCTATAGCATGAGATGTGATATCTCAATGCTTATACCAAACCTGAGACCCTTCCTATAGCATGAGATGTGATATCCAACTACTTCCCATTCCAATCCTGAGACCCTTCCTATAGCATGAGATGTGATATCTCAATGCTTCTAATACCAAACCTGAGATCCTTCCTCTAACATGAAATGTGATATCCAACTCCTTCCCTTTCCAAACCTAAGAGCCTATCTATAGCATGAGATGTGATATCCAAGTCCTTCCCATTCCAATCCTTAGACCCTTCCTACAGCATGCAATATGATATCTCAATGATTCTAATAACAAACCTGAGACCCGTCCTATAGCATGAGATAGGATATCCAAGTCCTTCCCATTCCAATCCTGAGACCCTTCCTATAACATGAAATGTGATATCCAACTCCTTCCCATTCCAACCTGAGACCCTTCCTATAGCATGAGATGGGATATCCAACTTCTTCCAAATCCAATACTGATACCCTTCCGATAGCATGAGATGTGATATCCCAATGCTTCTACCAAACCTGAGACCCATACTATGGCATGAGATGTGATATCAAACTCCTTCCCATTCCAATCCTGAGACCCTTCCTATAGCTTGAGGTGTGATATCCAACTCCTTCCCATTCCAATTCTGAGACCCTTCTTATACCATGAGACTTGATATCTCAATGCTTCTAATACCAAACCTGAGACCCGTCCTATAGCATGAGATGTGATATCTCAATGCTTATACCAAACCTGAGACCCTTCCTATAGCATGAGATGTGATATCTCAATGCTTATACCAAACCTGAGACCCTTCCTATGGCATGAGATGTCATATACAACTCCTTCCCATTCCAAACCTGAGACCCTTCCTATAGCATGAGATGTGATATCCAACTCCTTCCCATTCCAATCCTGAGACCCTTCCTATAGCATGAGATGTGATATCACAATGCTTATACCAAACCTGAGACCGTTCCTATAGCTTGAGATGTGATATCCAACTCCTTCCCATTCCAATCCTGAGACCCTTCCTATAGCATGAGATGTGATATCTCAAGGCCTCTAATACCAAACCTGAGATCGTTCCTCTAACATGAAATGTGATATCCAACTCCTTCCCCTTCCAAACCTGAGAGCCTTCCTATAGCATGAGATATGATAGCCAAGTCCTTCCAATTCCAATCCTGAGACCCTTCTTATAACATGAAATGTGATATCCAACTCCTTCCCATTCCAACCTGAGACCCTTCCTATAGCATGAGATGGGATATCTCAATGCTTCTAATACCAAACCTGAGACTCTTCCTATAACATGAGATGGGATATCCAACTCATTCCCATTCCAATCCTGAGACCCTTCCGATAGCAGAGATGTGATATCTCAATGCTTATACCAAACCTGAGACCCTTCCTATGGCCTGAGATGTCATATACAACTCCTTCCCATTCCAATCCTGAGACCCTTCCTATAGCATGAGATGTGATATCTCAATGCTTATACCAAATATGAGACCCTTCCTATAGCATGAGATGTGATATCCAACTCCTTCCCATTCCAATCCTGAGACCCTTCCTATAGCATGAGATGTGATGTCTCAATGCTTCTAATACCAAACCTGAGATCCTTCCTATAACATGAGATGTGATATCCAACTCCTTCCCATTCCAATCCTGAGACCCTTATGATAGCATGAGATGTGATATCTCAATGCCTCTAATACCAAACCTGAGATACTTCCGATAGCATGAGATGTGATATCTCAATGCTTCTAATACCAAACCTGAGATCCTTCCTATAACATGAGATGTGATTTCCAAATCCTCCCGCTTCCAAACCTGAGACCCTCCCTTTAGCATGAGATGTGATATCCAACTCCTTCCCATTCCAATCCTGAAACCCTTCTGATAGCATGAGATGTGATATCTCAATGCCTCTAATTCCAAACCTGAGATCCTACCTCTAACATGAAATGTGATATCCATCTCCTTCCCATTCCAATCCCGAGACCCTTCCTATAGCATGAGATGTGATATCTCAATGCTTATACCAAACCTGAGACCCTTCCTATAGCATGAGATGTGATATCCAACTCCTTCCCATTCCAATCCTGAGACTCTTCCTATAGCATGAGATGTGATATCTCAATGCCTCTAATACCAAACCTGAGATCCTTCCTCTAACGTGAAATGTGATATCCAACTCCTTCCCTTTCCAATCCTGAGAGCCTACCTATAGCATGAGATGTGATATCCAAGTCCTTCACATTCCAATCCTTAGACCCTTCCTACAGCATGCAATATGATATCTCAATGATTCTAATAACAAACCTGAGACCCGTCCTATAACATGAGATGGGATATCCAACTCCTTCCCATTCCAATCCTGAGACACTTCCGATAGCAGAGATGTGATATCTCAATGCTTATACCAAACCTGAGACCCTTCCTATAACATGAGATGTGATATCCAACTCCTTCCCGGTCCAAACCTGAGACCCTTCCTATAGCATATGTGATATCCAACTCCTTCCCATTCCAAACATGAGACCCTTCCTATAGCAAGAGTGTAATATCCAACTCCTTCCCATTCCAATCCTGAGACCATTCCTATAGCATGAGATGTGATATCTCAATGCTTCTAATACCAAACCTGAGATCCTTCCTATGAACATGAGATGTGATATCCAATTCCTCCCCATTCCAAACCTGAGAACCTTCCCACAGCATGCGATGTGATATCTCAATGCTTCTAATACCAAACCCGAGACCAGTCCTATAACATGAGATTGGATATCCAACTCCTTCCCCTTCCAGACCTGAGACTCTTCCTATAGAATGAGATGTGATATCCACCTTCTTCCCATTCCAATCCTGAGACCCTTCCTATAACATGAGATGTGATGTCTCAATGCTTCTAATACCAAACCTGAGATCTTTCCTATAACATGAGATGTGATATCCAACTCCTTCACATTCCAATCCTGAGACACTTCATATAGCATGAGATGTGATATCTCAATGCTTATACCAAACCTGAGACCCTTCCTATAGCTTGAGATGTGATATCCAACTCTTTCCCATTCCAATCCTGAGACCCTTCCTATAGCATGAGATGTGATATCTCAAGGCCTCTAATACCAAACCTGAGATCCTTCCTCTGACATGAAATGTGATATCCAACTCCTTCCCCTTCCAAACCTGAGAGCCTTCCTATAACATGAAATGTGATATCCAATTCCTTCCCATTCTAACCTGAGACCCTTCCTATAGCATGAGATGGGATATCCAACGCCTTCCAAATCCAATACTGATACCCTTCCGATAGCATGAGATGTGATATCCCAATGCTTCTACCAAACCTGAGACCCATACTATGCATGAGATGTGATATCAAACTTCTTCCCATTCCAATCCTGAGACCCTACCTATAGCTTGAGATGTGATATCCAACTCCTTCCCATTCCAATTCTGAGACCCTTCCTATTCCATGAGACTTGATATCTCAATGCTTCTAATACCAAACCTGAGACCCGTCCTATAACATGAGATGTGATATCCAAATCCTTCCCCTTCCAAACCTTAGACCCTTCCTTTATCATGAGATGTGATATCCAATTCCTTCCCATTCCAATCCTGAGACCCTTCCGATATCATGAGATTTGTTATCTCAATGCTTCTAATATCAAACTTGAGACCCTCCCTATAACATGAGATGTGACATCCAAGTCCTCCCCATTCCAATCCTGAGACCCTTCCTATAGCATGAGATGTGATATCTCAATGCTTCTAATACCAAACCTGAGACCCTTCCTATAACATGATTTGGGATATCCAACTCCTTCCCATTCCAATCCTGAGACCCTTCCGATAGCAGAGATGTGATATCTCAATGCTTATACCAAACCTGAGACCCTTCCTATGGCCTGAGATGTCATATGCAACTCCTTCCCATTCCAATCCTGAGACCCTTCCTATAGCATTAGATGTGATATCTCAATGCTTATACCAAATCTGAGACCCTTCCTATAGCATGAGATGTGATATCCAACTTCTTCCCATTCCAATCCTGAGACCCTTCCTATAGCATGAGATGTGATGTCTCAATTCTTCTAATACCAAACCTGAGATCCTTCCTATAACATGAGATGTGATATCCAACTCCTTCCCATTCCAATCCTGAGACCCTTATGATAGCATGAGATGTGATATCTCAATGCCTCTAATTCCAAACCTGAGATACTTCTGATAGCATGAGATGTGATATCTCAATGCTTCTAATACCAAACCTGAGATCCTTCCTATAACATGAGATGTGATTTCCAAATCCTTCCACTTCCAAACCTGAGACCCTCCCTTTAGCATGAGATGTGATATCCAACTCCTTCCCTTTCCAATCCTGAGACCCTTCTGATAGCATGAGATGTGATATTTCAATGCCTCTAATACCAAACCTGAGATCCTACCTCTAACATGAAATGTGATATCCATCTCCTTCCCTTTCCAAACCTGAGACACTGCCTATAGCATGAAATGTGATATCCAAGTCCTTCCCATTCCAATCCTGAGACCCTTCCTATAGCATGTGATGTGATATCTCAATGCTTATACCAAATCTGAGACCCTTCCTATAGCATGAGATGTGATATCCAACTCCTTCCCATTCCAATCCTGAGACCCTTCCTATAGCATGAGATGTGATGTCTCAATGCTTCTAATACCAAACCTGAGATCCTTCCTATAACATGAGATGTGATATCCAACTCCTTCCCATTCCAATCCTGAGACCCTTATGATAGCATGAGATGTGATATCTCAATGCCTCTAATACCAAACCTGAGATACTTCCGATAGCATGAGATGTGATATCTCAATGCTTCTAATACCAAACCTGAGACCCTTCCTATAACATGAGATGTGATATCTCAATGCTTCTAATACCAAACCTGAGATCCTTCCTATAACATGAGATGTGATTTCCAAATCCTTCCCCTTCCAAACCTGAGACCTTCCCTTTAGCATGAGATGTGATATCCAACTCCTTCCCATTCCAATCCTGAGACCCATCTGATAGCATGAGATGTGATATTTCAATGCCTCTAATACCAAACCTGAGATCCTACCTCTAACATGAAATGTGATATCCATCTCCTTCACTTTCCAAACCTGAGACCCTGCCTATAGCATGAGATGTGATATCCAAGTCCTTTCCATTCCAATCCTGAGACCCTTCCTATAGCATGTGATGTGATATCTCAATGCTTATACCAAACCTGAGACCCTTCCTATGGCATGAGATGTCATATACAACTCCTTCCCATTCCAATCCTGAGACCCTTCCTATAGCATGAGATGTGATATCTCAATGCTTATACCAAACCTGAGACCCTTCCTATAGCATGAGATGTGATATCCAACTCCTTCCCATTCCAATCCTGAGACCCTTCCTATAGCATGAGATGTGATATCTCAAGGCCTCTAATACCAAACCTGAGATCGTTCCTCTAACATGAAATGTGATATCCAACTCCTTCCCCTTCCAAACCTGAGAGCCTTCCTATAACATGAGATGTGACATCCAAGTCCTCCCCATTCCAATCCTGAGACCCTTCCTATAGCATGAGATGTGATATCTCAATGCTTCTAATACCAAACCTGAGACCCTTCCTATAACATGATTTGGGATATCCAACTCCTTCCCATTCCAATCCTGAGACCCTTCCGATAGCAGAGATGTGATATCTCAATGCTTATACCAAACCTGAGACCCTTCCTATGGCCTGAGATGTCATATGCAACTCCTTCCCATTCCAATCCTGAGACCCTTCCTATAGCATTAGATGTGATATCTCAATGCTTATACCAAATCTGAGACCCTTCCTATAGCATGAGATGTGATATCCAACTTCTTCCCATTCCAATCCTGAGACCCTTCCTATAGCATGAGATGTGATGTCTCAATTCTTCTAATACCAAACATGAGATCCTTCCTATAACATGAGATGTGATATCCAACTCCTTCCCATTCCAATCCTGAGACCCTTATGATAGCATGAGATGTGATATCTCAATGCCTCTAATACCAAACCTGAGATACTTCTGATAGCATGAGATGTGATATCTCAATGCTTCTAATACCAAACCTGAGATCCTTCCTATAACATGAGATGTGATTTCCAAATCCTTCCACTTCCAAACCTGAGACCCTCCCTTTAGCATGAGATGTGATATCCAACTCCTTCCCATTCCAATCCTGAGACCCTTCTGATAGCATGAGATGTGATATTTCAATGCCTCTAATACCAAACCTGAGATCCTACCTCTAACATGAAATGTGATATCCATCTCCTTCCCTTTCCAAACCTGAGACCCTGCCTATAGCATGAGATGTGATATCCAAGTCCTTCCCATTCCAATCCTGAGACCCTTCCTATAGCATGTGATGTGATATCTCAATGCTTATACCAAACCTGAGACCCTTCCTATGGCATGAGATGTCATATACAACTCCTTCCCATTCCAATCCTGAGACCCTTCCTATAGCATGAGATGTGATATCTCAATGCTTATACCAAACCTGAGACCCTTCCTATAGCATGAGATGTGATATCCAACTTCTTCCCATTCCAATCCTGAGACCCTTCCTATAACATGAGATGTGATGTCTCAATGCTTCTAATACCAAACCTGAGACCCTTCCTATAACATGAGATGGGATATCCAACTCCTTCCCATTCCAATCCTGAGACCCTTCCGATAGCAGAGATGTGATATCTCAATGCTTTTACCAAACCTGAGACCCTTCCTATGGCCTGAGATGTCATATACAACTCCTTCCCATTCCAATCCTGAGACCCTTCCTATAGCATGAGATGTGATATCTCAATGCTTATACCAAATCTGAGACCCTTCCTATAGCATGAGATGTGATATCCAACTCCTTCCCATTCCAATCCGTAGACCCTTCCTATAGCATGAGATGTGATGTCTCAATGCTTCTAATACCAAACCTGAGATCCTTCCTATAACATGAGAGGTGATATCCAACTCCTTCCCATTCCAATCCTGAGACCCTTATGATAGCATGAGATTTGATATCTCAATGCCTCTAATACCAAACCTGAGATACTTCCGATAGCATGAGATGTGATATCTCAATGCTTCTAATACCAAACCTGAGATCCTTCCTATAACATGAGATGTGATTTCCAAATCCTTCCCCTTCCAAACCTGAGACCCTCCCTTTAGCATGAGATGTGATATCCAACTCCTTCCCATTCCAATCCTGAGACCCTTCTGATAGCATGAGATGTGATATTTCAATGCCTCAAATACCAAACCTGAGATCCTACCTCTAACATGAAATGTGATATCCATCTCCTTCCCTTTCCAAACCTGAGACCCTGCCTATAGCATGAGATGTGATATCCAAGTCCTTTCCATTCCAATCCTGAGACCCTTCCTATAGCATGTGATGTGATATCTCAATGCTTATACCAAACCTGAGACCCTTCCTATGGCATGAGATGTCATATACAACTCCTTCCCATTCCAAACCTGAGACCCTTCCTATAGCATGAGATGTGATATCTCAATGCTTATACCAAACCTGAGACCCTTCCTTTAGCATGAGATGTGATATCCAACTTCTTCCCATTCCAATCCTGAGACCCTTCCTATAACATCAGATGTGATGTTGCAATGCTTCTAATACCAAACCTGAGATCTTTCCTATAACATGAGATGTGATATCCAACTCCTTCCCATTACAATCCTGAGACCCTTCCTATAGCATGAGATGTGATATCACAATGCTTATACCAAACCTGAGACCGTTCCTATAGCTTGAGATGTGATATCCAACTCCTTCCCATTCCAATCCTGAGACCCTTCCTATAGCATGAGATGTGATATCTCAAGGCCTCTAATACCAAACCTGAGATTGTTCCTCTAACATGAAATGTGATATCCAACTCCTTCCCCTTCCAAACCTGAGAGCCTTCCTATAGCATGAGATATGATAGCCAAGTCCTTCCAATTCCAATCCTGAGACCCTTCCTATAATATGAAATGTGATATCCAACTCCTTCCCATTCCAACCTGAGACCCTTCCTATAGCATGAGATGGGATATCTCAATGCTTCTAATAACAAACCTGAGACTCTTCCTATAACATGAGATGGGATATCCAACTCCTTCCCATTCCAATCCTGAGACCCTTCCTATAGCATGAGATGTGATATCTCAATGCTTATACCAAATCTGAGACCCTTCCTATAGCATGAGATGTGATATCCAACTCCTTCCCATTCCAATCCTGAGACCCTTCCTATAGCATGAGATGTGATGTCTCAATGCTTCTAATACCAAACCTGAGATCCTTCCTATAACATGAGATGTGATATCCAACTCCTTCCCATTCCAATCCTGAGACCCTTATGATAGCATGAGATGTGATATCTCAATGCCTCTAATACCAAACCTGAGATACTTCCGATAGCATGAGATGTGATATCTCAATGCTTCTAATACCAAACCTGAGATCCTTCCTATAACATGAGATGTGATTTCCAAATCCTCCCGCTTCCAAACCTGAGACCCTCCCTTTAGCATGAGATGTGATATCCAACTCCTTCCCATTCCAATCCTGAGACCCTTCTGATAGCATGAGATGTGATATCTCAATGCCTCTAATTCCAAACCTGAGATCCTACCTCTAACATGAAATGTGATATCCATCTCCTTCCCTTTCCAAACCTGAGACCCTGCCTATAGCATGAGATGTGATATCCAAGTCCTTCCCATTCCAATCCTGAGACCCTTCCTATAGCATGTGATGTGATATCTCAATGCTTATACCAAACCTGAGACCCTTCCTATGGCATGAGATGTCATATACAACTCCTTCCCATTCCAATCCTGAGACCCTTCCTATAGCATGAGATGTGATATCTCAATGCTTATACCAAACCTGAGACCCTTCCTATAGCATGAGATGTGATATCCAACTTCTTCCCATTCCAATCCTGAGACCCTTCCTATAACATGAGATGTGATGTCTCAATGCTTCTAATACCAAACCTGAGATCTTTCCTATAACATGAGATGTGATATCCAACTCCTTCCCATTCCAATCCTGAGACCCTTCCTATAGCATGAGATGTGATATCACAATGCTTATACCAAACCTGAGACCGTTCCTATAGCTTGAGATGTGATATCCAACTCCTTCCCATTCCAATCCTGAGACCCTTCCTATAGCATGAGATGTGATATCTCAAGGCCTCTAATACCAAACCTGAGATCCTTCCTCTAACATGAAATGTGATATTCAACTCCTTCCCCTTCCAAACCTGAGAGCCTTCCTATAGCATGAGATATGATATCCAAGTCCTTCCCATTCCAATTCTGAGACCCTTCCTATATCATGAGATGGGATATCTCAATGCTTCTAATACCAAACCTGAGACCCTTCCTATAACATGAGATGGAAATATCCAACTCCTTCCCATTCCAATCCTGAGACCCTTCCGATAGCAGAGATGTGATATCTCAATGCTTATACCAAACCTGGGATCCTTCCTATAACATGAGATGTGATATCCAACTCCTTCCCATTCCAATCCTGAGACACTTCCTATAGCATGAGATGTGATATCTCACTGCTTATACCAAACCTGAGACCCTTCCTCTAGAATGAGATGTGATATCCAACTCCTTCCCATTCCAATCCTGAGACCCTTCCTATAGCATGAGATGTGATATCTCAATGCTTCTAATATCAAACTTGAGACCCTCCCTATAGCATGAGATGTGATACCCAAGTCCTTCCCATTCCAATCCTGAGACACTTCCTATAGCATGAGATGTGATATCTCAATGCTTCTAATACCAAACCTGAGACTCTTCCTATAACATGAGATGGGATATCCAACTCCTTCCCATTCCAATCCTGAGACCCTTCCAATAGCAGAGATGTGATATCTCAATGCTTATACCAAACCTAAGACCCTTCCTATGGCATGAGATGTGATATCCAACTCCTTCCCATTCCAATCCCGAGACCCTTCCTATAGCATGAGATGTGATATCTCGATGCTTATACCAAATCTGAGACCCTTCCTATAGCATGAGATGTAATATCCAACTCCTTCCCATTCCAATCCTGAGGCCCTTCCTATAGCATGAGATGTAATGTCTCAATGCTTCTAATACCAAACCTGAGATCCTTCCTATAACATGAGATGTGATATCCAACTCCTTCCCATTCCAATCCTGAGACCCTTCCTATAGCATGAGATGTGATGTCTCAATGCTTCTAATACCAAACCTGAGAACCTTTCTACAGCATGCGATGTGATATCTCAATGCTTCTAATACCAAACCTGAGACCCTTCCTATAACATGAGATGGGATATCCAACTCCTTCCCATTCCAATCCTGAGACCCTTCCGATAGCAGAGATGTGATATCTCAATGCTTTTACCAAGCCTGAGACCCTTCCTATGGCCTGAGATGTCATATACAACTCCTTCCCATTCCAATCCTGAGACCCTTCCTATAGCATGAGATGTGATATCTCAATGCTTATACCAAATCTGAGACCCTTCCTATAGCATGAGATGTGATATCCAACTCCTTCCCATTCCAATCCTGAGACCCTTCCTATAGCATGAGATGTGATGTCTCAATGCTTCTAATACCAAACCTGAGATCCTTCCTATAACATGAGATGTGATATCCAACTCCTTCCCATTCCAATCCTGAGACCCTTATGATAGCATGAGATGTGATATCTCAATGCCTCTAATACCAAACCTGAGATACTTCCGATAGCATGAGATGTGATATCTCAATGCTTCTAATACCAAACCTGAGATCCTTCCTACAACATGAGATGTGATTTCCAAATCCTTCCCCTTCCAAACCTGAGACCCTCCCTTTAGCATGAGATGTGATATCAAACTCCTTCCCATTCCAGTCCTGAGACCCATCTGATAGCATGAGATGTGATATTTCAATGCCTCTAATACCAAACCTGAGATCCTACCTCTAACATGAAATGTGATATCCATCTCCTTCCCTTTTCAAACCTGAGACCCTGCCTATAGCATGAGATGTGATATCCAAGTCCTTTCCATTCCAATCCTGAGACCCTTCCTATAGCATGTGATGTGATATCTCAATTCTTATACCAAACCTGAGACCCTTCCTATGGCATGAGATGTCATATACAACTCCTTCCCATTCCAATTCTGAGACCCTTCCTATAGCATGAGATGTGATATCTCAATGCTTATACCAAACCTGAGACCCTTCCTATAGCATGAGATGTGATATCCAACTTCTTCCCATTCCAATCCTGAGACCCTTCCTATAACATGAGATGTGATGTCGCAATGCTTCTAATACCAAACCTGAGATCTTTCCTATAACATGAGATGTGATATCCAACTCCTTCCCATTCCAATCCTGAGACCCTTCCTATAGCATGAGATGTGATATCACAATGCTTATACCAAACCTGAGACCGTTCCTATAGCTTGAGATGTGATATCCAACTCCTTCCCATTCCAATCCTGAGACCCTTCCTATAGCATGAGATGTGATATCGCAAGGCCTCTAATACCAAACCTGAGATCGTTCCTCTAACATGAAATGTGATATCCAACTCCTTCCCCTTCCAAACCTGAGAGCCTTCCTATAACATGAGATGTGATATCCAACTCCTTCCCATTCCAATCCTGAGACCCTTATGATAGCATGAGATGTGATATCTCAATGCCTCTAATACCAAACCTGAGATACTTCCGATAGCATGAGATGTGATATCTCAATGCTTCTAATGCCAAACCTGAGATCCTTCCTATAACATGAGATGTGATTTCCAAATCCTTCCCCTTCCAAACCTGAGACCCTCCCTTTAGCATGAGATGTGATATCCAACTCCTTCCCATTCCAATCCTGAGACCCTTCTGATAGCATGAGATGTGATATTTCAATGCCTCAAATACCAAACCTGAGATCCTACCTCTAACATGAAATGTGATATCCATCTCCTTCCCTTTCCAAACCTGAGACCCTGCCTATAGCATGAGATGTGATATCCAAGTCCTTTCCATTCCAATCCTGAGACCCTTCCTATAGCATGTGATGTGATATCTCAATGCTTATACCAAACCTGAGACCCTTCCTATGGCATGAGATGTCATATACAACTCCTTCCCATTCCAAACCTGAGACCCTTCCTATAGCATGAGATGTGATATCTCAATGCTTATACCAAACCTGAGACCCTTCCTATAGCATGAGATGTGATATCCAACTTCTTCCCATTCCAATCCTGAGACCCTTCCTATAACATGAGATGTGATGTCGCAATGCTTCTAATACCAAACCTGAGATCTTTCCTATAACATGAGATGTGATATCCAACTCCTTCCCATTCCAATCCTGAGACCCTTCCTATAGCATGAGATGTGATATCACAATGCTTATACCAAACCTGAGACCGTTCCTATAGCTTGAGATGTGATATCCAACTCCTTCCCATTCCAATCCTGAGACCCTTCCTATAGCATGAGATGTGATATCTCAAGGCCTCTAATACCAAACCTGAGATCGTTCCTCTAACATGAAATGTGATATCCAACTCCTTCCCCTTCCAAACCTGATAGCCTTCCTATAGCATGAGATATGATAGCCAAGTCCTTCCAATTCCAATCCTGAGACCCTTCCTATAACATGAAATGTGATATCCAACTCCTTCCCATTCCAACCTGAGACCCTTCCTATAGCATGAGATGGGATATCTCAATGCTTCTAATAACAAACCTGAGACTCTTCCTATAACATGAGATGGGATATCCAACTCATTCCCATTCCAATCCTGAGACCCTTCCGATAGCAGAGATGTGATATCTCAATGCTTATACCAAACCTGAGACCCTTCCTATGGCCTGAGATGTCATATACAACTCCTTCCCATTCCAATCCTGAGACCCTTCCAATAGCATGAGATGTGATATCTCAATGCTTATACCAAATCTGAGACCCTTCCTATAGCATGAGATGTGATATCCAACTCCTTCCCATTCCAATCCTGAGACCCTTCCTATAGCATGAGATGTGATGTCTCAATGCTTCTAATACCAAACCTGAGATCCTTCCTATAACATGAGATGTGATATCCAACTCCTTCCCATTCCAATCCTGAGACCCTTATGATAGCATGAGATGTGATATCTCAATGCCTCTAATACCAAACCTGAGATACTTCCGATAGCATGAGATGTGATATCTCAATGCTTCGAATACCAAACCTGAGATCCTTCCTATAACATGAGATGTGATTTCCAAATCCTCCCGCTTCCAAACCTGAGACCCTCCCTTTAGCATGAGATGTGATATCCAACTCCTTCCCATTCCAATCCTGAGACCCTTCTGATAGCATGAGATGTGATATCTCAATGCCTCTAATTCCAAACCTGAGATCCTACCTCTAACATGAAATGTGATATCCATCTCCTTCCCTTTCCAAACCTGAGACCCTGCCTTTAGCATGAGATGTGATATCCAAGTCCTTCCCATTCCAATCCTGAGACCCTTCCTATAGCATGTGATGTGATATCTCAATGCTTATACCAAACCTGAGACCCTTCCTATGGCATGAGATGTCATATACAACTCCTTCCCATTCCAATCCTGAGACCCTTCCTATAGCATGAGATGTGATATCTCAATGCTTATACCAAACCTGAGACCCTTCCTATAGCATGAGATGTGATATCCAACTTCTTCCCATTCCAATCCTGAGACCCTTCCTATAACATGAGATGTGATGTCTCAATGCTTCTAATACCAAACCTGAGATCTTTCCTATAACATGAGATGTGATATCCAACTCCTTCCCATTCCAATCCTGAGACCCTTCCTATAGTATGAGATGTGATATCACAATGCTTATACAAAACCTGAGACCGTTCCTATAGCTTGAGATGTGATATCCAACTCCTTCCCATTCCAATCCTGAGACCCTTCCTATAGCATGAGATGTGATATCTCAAGGCCTCTAATACCAAACCTGAGATACTTCCTCTAATATGAAATGTGATATCCAACTCCTTCCCCTTCCAAACCTGAGAGCCTTCCTATAGCATGAGATATGATATCCAAGTCCTTCCCATTCCAATCCTGAGACCCTTCCTATATCATGAGATGGGATATCTCAATGCTTCTAATACCAAACCTGAGACCCTTCCTATAACATGAGATGGGAATATCCAACTCCTTCCCATTCCAATCCTGAGACCATTCCGATAGCAGAGATGTGATATCTCAATGCTTATACCAAACCTGAGATCCTTCCTATAACATGAGATTTGATATCCAACTCCTTCCCATTCCAACCCTGAGACACTTCCTATAGCATGAGATGTGATATCTCACTGCTTATACCAAACCTGAGACCCTTCCTATAGAATGAGATGTGATATCCAACTCCTTCCCATTCCAATCCTGAGACCCTTCCTATAGCATGAGATGTGATATCTCAATGCTTCTAATATCAAACTTGAGACCCTCCCTATAGCATGAGATGTGATACCCAAGTCCTTCCCATTCCAATCCTGAGACACTTCCTATAGCATGAGATGTGATATCTCAATGCTTCTAATACCAAACCTGAGACTCTTCCTATAACATGAGATGGGATATCCAACTCCTTCCCATTCCAATCCTGAGACCCTTCCAATAGCAGAGATGTGATATCTCAATGCTTATACCAAACCTAAGACCCTTCCTATGGCATGAGATGTGATATCCAACTCCTTCCCATTCCAATCCCGAGACCCTTCCTATAGCATGAGATGTGATATCTCGATGCTTATACCAAATCTGAGACCCTTCCTATAGCATGAGATGTGATATCCAACTCCTTCCCATTCCAATCCTGAGGCCCTTCCTATAGCATGAGATGTGATGTCTCAATGCTTCTAATACCAAACCTGAGATCCTTCCTATAACATGAGATGTGATATCCAACTCCTTCCCATTCCAATCCTGAGACCCTTCCTATAGCATGAGATGTGATGTCTCAATGCTTCTAATACCAAACCTGAGAACCTTCCTACAGCATGCGATGTGATATCTCAATGCTTCTAATACCAAACCTGAGACCAGTCCTATAACATGAGATTGGATATCCAACTCCTTCCCCTTCCAAACCTGAGACCCTTCCTATAGCATGAGATGTGATATCCAACTTCTTCCCATTCCAATCCTGAGACCCTTCCTATAACATGAGATGTGATGTCTCAATGCTTCTAATACCAAACCTGAGATCTTTCCTATAACATGAGATGTAATATCCAACTCCATCCCATTCCAATCCTGAGACCCTTCCTATAGCATGAGATGTGCTATCTCAATGCTTATACCAAACCTGAGACCCTTCCTAAAGCTTGAGATGTGATATCCAACTCCTTCCCATTCCAATCCTGAGACCCTTCCTATAGCATGATATGTGATATCTCAATGCCTCTAATACCAAACCTGAGATCCTTCCTCTAACATGAAATGTGATATCGAACTCCTTCCCTTTCCAAACCTGAGAGCCTACCTATAGCATGAGATGTGATATCCAAGTCCTTCCCATTCCAATCCTTAGACCCTTCCTACAGCATGCAATATGATATCTCAATGATTCTAATAACAAACCTGAGACCCGTCCTATAACATGAGATGTGATATCCAACTCCTTCCCGTTTCAAACCTGAGACCCTTCCTATAGCATGAGATGTGATATCCAACTTCTTCCCATTCCAATCCTGAGACCCTTCTTATAACATGAGATGTGATGTCTCAATGCTTCTAATACCAAACCTGAGATCTTTCCTATAACATGAGATGTAATATCCAACTCCTTCCCATTCCAATCCTGAGACCCTTCCTATAGCATGAGATGTGCTATCTCAATGCTTATACCAAACCTGAGACCCTTCCTAAAGCTTGAGATGTGATATCCAACTCCTTCCCATTCCAATCCTGAGACCCTTCCTATAGCATGAGATGTGATATCTCAATGCTTCTAATATCAAACTTGAGACCCTCCCTATAGCATGAGATGTGATACCCAAGTCCTTCCCATTCCAATCCTGAGACCCTTCCTATAGCATGAGATGTGATATCTCAATGCTTATACCAAATCTGAGACCCTTCCTATAGCATGAGATGTGATATCCAACTCCTTCCCATTCCAATCCTGAGACCCTTCCTATAGCATGAGATGTGATGTCTCAATGCTTCTAATACCAAACCTGAGATCCTTCCTATAACATGAGATGTGATATCCAACTCCTTCCCATTCCAATCCTGAGACCCTTATGATAGCATGAGATGTGATATCTCAATGCCTCTAATACCAAACCTGAGATACTTCGATAGCATGAGATGTGATATCTCAATGCTTCTAATACCAAACCTGAGATCCTTCCTATAACATGAGATGTGATTTCCAAATCCTTCCCCTTCCAAACCTGAGACCCTCGCTTTAGCATGAGATGTGATATCAAACTCCTTCCCATTCCAGTCCTGAGACCCATCTGATAGCATGAGATGTGATATTTCAATGCCTCTAATACCAAACCTGAGATCCTACCTCTAACATGAAATGTGATATCCATCTCCTTCCCTTTTCAAACCTGAGACCCTGCCTATAGCATGAGATGTGATATCCAAGTCCTTTCCATTCCAATCCTGAGACCCTTCCTATAGCATGTGATGTGATATCTCAATTCTTATACCAAACCTGAGACCCTTCCTATGGCATGAGATGTCATATACAACTCCTTCCCATTCCAATCCTGAGACCCTTCCTATAGCATGAGATGTGATATCTCAATGCTTATACCAAACCTGAGACCCTTCCTATAGCATGAGATGTGATATCCAACTTCTTCCCATTCCAATCCTGAGACCCTTCCTATAACATGAGATGTGATGTCGCAATGCTTCTAATACCAAACCTGAGATCTTTCCTATAACATGAGATGTGATATCCAACTCCTTCCCATTCCAATCCTGAGACCCTTCCTATAGCATGAGATGTGATATCACAATGCTTATACCAAACCTGAGACCGTTCCTATAGCTTGAGATGTGATATCCAACTCCTTCCCATTCCAATCCTGAGACCCTTCCTATAGCATGAGATGTGATATCGCAAGGCCTCTAATACCAAACCTGAGATCGTTCCTCTAACATGAAATGTGATATCCAACTCCTTCCCCTTCCAAACCTGAGAGCCTTCCTATAACATGAGATGTGATATCCAACTTCTTCCCATTCCAATCCTGAGACCCTTAT
Organism: Ambystoma mexicanum; assembly: GCF_040938575.1. Taxonomy (NCBI): domain Eukaryota; kingdom Metazoa; phylum Chordata; class Amphibia; order Caudata; family Ambystomatidae; genus Ambystoma; species Ambystoma mexicanum. Next base: position 1,170,648 of record NW_027182447.1, read on the forward strand.
GATAGCATGAGATGTGATATCTCAATGCCTCTAATACCAAACCTGAGATACTTCCGATAGCATGAGATGTGATATCTCAATGCTTCTAATACCAAACCTGAGATCCTTCCTATAACATGAGATGTGATTTCCAAATCCTTCCCCTTCCAAACCTGAGACCCTCCCTTTAGCATGAGATGTGATATCCAACTCCTTCCCATTCCAATCCTGAGACCCTTCTGATAGCATGAGATGTGATATTTCAATGCCTCAAATACCAAACCTGAGATCCTACCTCTAACATGAAATGTGATATCCATCTCCTTCCCTTTCCAAACCTGAGACCCTGCCTATAGCATGAGATGTGATATCCAAGTCCTTTCCATTCCAATCCTGAGACCCTTCCTATAGCATGTGATGTGATATCTCAATGCTTATACCAAACCTGAGACCCTTCCTATGGCATGAGATGTCATATACAACTCCTTCCCATTCCAAACCTGAGACCCTTCCTATAGCATGAGATGTGATATCTCAAGGCCTCTAATACCAAACCTGAGATTGTTCCTCTAACATGAAATGTGATATCCAACTCCTTCCCCTTCCAAACCTGAGAGCCTTCCTATAGCATGAGATATGATAGCCAAGTCCTTCCAATTCCAATCCTGAGACCCTTCCTATAACATGAAATGTGATATCCAACTCCTTCCCATTCCAACCTGAGACCCTTCCTATAGCATGAGATGGGATATCTCAATGCTTCTAATAACAAACCTGAGACTCTTCCTATAACATGAGATGGGATATCCAACTCATTCCCATTCCAATCCTGAGACCCTTCCGATAGCAGAGATGTGATATCTCAATGCTTATACCAAACCTGAGACCCTTCCTATGGCCTGAGATGTCATATACAACTCCTTCCCATTCCAATCCTGAGACCCTTCCTATAGCATGAGATGTGATATCTCAATGCTTATACCAAATCTGAGACCCTTCCTATAGCATGAGATGTGATATCCAACTCCTTCCCATTCCAATCCTGAGACCCTTCCTATAGCATGAGATGTGATGTCTCAATGCTTCTAATACCAAACCTGAGATCCTTCCTATAACATGAGATGTGATATCCAACTCCTTCCCATTCCAATCCTGAGACCCTTATGATAGCATGAGATGTGATATCTCAATGCCTCTAATACCAAACCTGAGATACTTCCGATAGCATGAGATGTGATATCTCAATGCTTCGAATACCAAACCTGAGATCCTTCCTATAACATGAGATGTGATTTCCAAATCCTCCCGCTTCCAAACCTGAGACCCTCCCTTTAGCATGAGATGTGATATCCAACTCCTTCCCATTCCAATCCTGAGACCCTTCTGATAGCATGAGATGTGATATCTCAATGCCTCTAATTCCAAACCTGAGATCCTACCTCTAACATGAAATGTGATATCCATCTCCTTCCCTTTCCAAACCTGAGACCCTGCCTTTAGCATGAGATGTGATATCCAAGTCCTTCCCATTCCAATCCTGAGACCCTTCCTATAGCATGTGATGTGATATCTCAATGCTTATACCAAACCTGAGACCCTTCCTATGGCATGAGATGTCATATACAACTCCTTCCCATTCCAATCCTGAGACCCTTCCTATAGCATGAGATGTGATATCTCAATGCTTATACCAAACCTGAGACCCTTCCTATAGCATGAGATGTGATATCCAACTTCTTCCCATTCCAATCCTGAGACCCTTCCTATAACATGAGATGTGATGTCTCAATGCTTCTAAAACCAAACCTGAGATCTTTCCTATAACATGAGATGTGATATCCAACTCCTTCCCATTCCAATCCTGAGACCCTTCCTATAGTATGAGATGTGATATCACAATGCTTATACAAAACCTGAGACCGTTCCTATAGCTTGAGATGTGATATCCAACTCCTTCCCATTCCAATCCTGAGACCCTTCCTATAGCATGAGATGTGATATCTCAAGGCCTCTAATACCAAACCTGAGATCCTTCCTCTAATATGAAATGTGATATCCAACTCCTTCCCCTTCCAAACCTGAGAGCCTTCCTATAGCATGAGATATGATATCCAAGTCCTTCCCATTCCAATCCTGAGACCCTTCCTATATCATGAGATGGGATATCTCAATGCTTCTAATACCAAACCTGAGACCCTTCCTATAACATGAGATGGGAATATCCAACTCCTTCCCATTCCAATCCTGAGACCCTTCCGATAGCAGAGATGTGATATCTCAATGCTTATACCAAACCTGAGATCCTTCCTATAACATGAGATGTGATATCCAACTCCTTCCCATTCCAATCCTGAGACACTTCCTATAGCATGAGATGTGATATCTCACTGCTTATACCAAACCTGAGACCCTTCCTACAGAATGAGATGTGATATCCAACTCCTTCCCATTCCAATCCTGAGACCCTTCCTATAGCATGAGATGTGATATCTCAATGCTTCTAATATCAAACTTGAGACCCTCCCTATAGCATGAGATGTGATACCCAAGTCCTTAGCCATTCCAATCCTGAGACACTTCCTATAGCATGAGATGTGATATCTCAATGCTTCTAATACCAAACCTGAGACTCTTCCTATAACATGAGATGGGATATCCAACTCCTTCCCATTCCAATCCTGAGACCCTTCCAATAGCAGAGATGTGATATCTCAATGCTTATACCAAACCTAAGACCCTTCCTATGGCATGAGATGTGATATCCAACTCCTTCCCATTCCAATCCCGAGACCCTTCCTATAGCATGAGATGTGATATCTCGATGCTTATACCAAATCTGAGACCCTTCCTATAGCATGAGATGTGATATCCAACTCCTTCCCATTCCAATCCTGAGGCCCTTCCTATAGCATGAGATGTGATGTCTCAATGCTTCTAATACCAAACCTGAGATCCTTCCTATAACATGAGATGTGATATCCAACTCCTTCCCGTTTCAAACCTGAGAACCTTCCTACAGCATGCGATGTGATATCTCAATGCTTCTAATACCAAACCTGAGACCAGTCCTATAACATGAGATGTGATATCCAACTTCTTCCCATTCCAATCCTGAGACCCTTCCTATAACATGAGATGTGATGTCTCAATGCTTCTAATACCAAACCTGAGATCTTTCCTATAACATGAGATGTAATATCCAACTCCATCCCATTCCAATCCTGAGACCCTTCCTATAGCATGAGATGTGCTATCTCAATGCTTATACCAAACCTGAGACCCTTCCTAAAGCTTGAGATGTGATATCCAACTCCTTCCCATTCCAATCCTGAGACCCTTCCTATAGCATGATATGTGATATCTCAATGCCTCTAATACCAAACCTGAGATCCTTCCTCTAACATGAAATGTGATATCGAACTCCTTCCCTTTCCAAACCTGAGAGCCTACCTATAGCATGAGATGTGATATCCAAGTCCTTCCCATTCCAATCCTTAGACCCTTCCTACAGCATGCAATATGATATCTCAATGATTCTAATAACAAACCTGAGACCCGTCCTATAACATGAGATGTGATATCCAACTCCTTCCCGTTTCAAACCTGAGACCCTTCCTATAGTATGAGATGTGATATCCAACTTCTTCCCATTCCAATCCTGAGACCCTTCCTATAACATGAGATGTGATGTCTCAATGCTTCTAATACCAAACCTGAGATCTTTCCTATAACATGAGATGTAATATCCAACTCCTTCCCATTCCAATCCTGAGACACTTCCTATAGCATGAGATGTGCTATCTCAATGCTTATACCAAACCTGAGACCCTTCCTAAAGCTTGAGATGTGATATCCAACTCCTTCCCATTCCAATCCTGAGACCCTTCCTATAGCATGAGATGTGATATCTCAATGCTTCTAATATCAAACTTGAGACCCTCCCTATAGCATGAGATGTGATACCCAAGTCCTTCCCATTCCAATCCTGAGACACTTCCTATAGCATGAGATGTGATGTATCAATGCTTCTAATACCAAACCTGAGATCCTTCCTATAACATGAGATGTGATATCCAACTCCTTCCCATTCCAATCCCGGGACCCTTCCTATAGCATGAGATGTGATATCTCGATGTTTATACCAAACCTGAGACCCTTCCTATAGCATGAGATGTGATATCCAACTCCTTCCCATTCCAATCCTGAGACCCTTCCTATAGCATGAGATGTGATATCTCAATGCCTCTAATACAAAACCTGAGATCCTTCCTCTAACATGAAATGTGATATCCAACTCCTTCCCTTTCCAAACATGAGAGCCTACCTATAGCATGAGATGTGATATCCAAGTCCTTCCCATTCCAATCCTTAGACCCTTCCTACAGCATGCAATATGATATCTCAATGATTCTAATAACAAACCTGAGACCCATCCTATAACATGAGATGGGATATCCAACTCCTTCCCATTCCAATCCTGAGACACTTCCGATAGCAGAGATGTGATATCTCAATGCTTATACCAAACCTGAGACCCTTCCTATAACATGAGATGTGATATCCAACTCCTTCCCGGTCCAAACCTGAGACCCTTACTATAGCATATGTGATATCCAACTCCTTCCCATTCCAAACATGAGACCCTTCCTATAGCAAGAATGTAATATCCAACTCCTTCCCATTCCAATCCTGAGACCATTCCTATAGCATGAGATGTGATATCTCAATGCTTCTAATACCAAACCTGAGATCCTTCCTATAACATGAGATGTGATATCCAACTCCTTCCCATTCCAATCCTGAGACCCTTCCTATAGCATGAGATGTGATGTCTCAATGCTTCTAATACCAAACCTGAGAACCTTCCTACAGCATGCGATGTGATATCTCAATGCTTCTAATACCAAACCTGAGACCAGTCCTATAACATGAGATTGGATATCCAACTCCTTCCCCTTCCAAACCTGAGACCCTTCCTATAGCATGAGATGTGATATCCAACTTCTTCCCATTCCAATCCTGAGACCCTTCCTATAACATGAGATGTGATGTTTCAATGCTTCTAATACCAAACCTGAGATCTTTCCTATAACATGAGATGTAATATCCAACTCCTTCCCATTCCAATCCTGAGACCATTCCTATAGCATGAGATGTGATATCTCAATGCTTCTAATATCAAACTTGAGACCCTCCCTATAGCATGAGATGTGACACCCAAGTCCTTCCCATTCCAATCCTGAGACACTTCCTATAGCATGAGATGTGATATCTCAATGCTTATACCAAACCTGAGACCCTTCCTATAGCATGAGATGTGATATCCAACTCCTTCCCATTCCAATCCTGAGACCCTTCCTATAGCATGAGATGTGATGTCTCAATGCTTCTAATACCAAACCTGAGATCCTTCCTATAACATGAGATGTGATATCCAACTCCTTCCCATTCCAATCCTGAGACCCTTCCAATAGCAGAGATGTGATATCTCAATGCTTATACCAAACCTAAGACCCTTCCTATGGCATGAGATGTGATATCCAACTCCTTCCCATTCCAATCCCGAGACCCTTCCTATAGCATGAGATGTGATATCTCGATGCTTATACCAAATCTGAGACCCTTCCTATAGCATGAGATGTGATATCCAACTCCTTCCCATTCCAATCCTGAGGCCCTTCCTATAGCATGAGATGTGATGTCTCAATGCTTCTAATACCAAACCTGAGATCCTTCCTATAACATGAGATGTGATATCCAACTCCTTCCCATTCCAATCCTGAGACCCTTCCTATAGCATGAGATGTGCTATCTCAATGCTTATACCAAACCTGAGACCCTTCCTAAAGCTTGAGATGTGATATCCAACTCCTTCCCATTCCAATCCTGAGACCCTTCCTATAGCATGATATGTGATATCTCAATGCCTCTAATACCAAACCTGAGATCCTTCCTCTAACATGAAATGTGATATCGAACTCCTTCCCTTTCCAAACCTGAGAGCCTACCTATAGCATGAGATGTGATATCCAAGTCCTTCCCATTCCAATCCTTAGACCCTTCCTACAGCATGCAATATGATATCTCAATGATTCTAATAACAAACCTGAGACCCGTCCTATAACATGAGATGTGATATCCAACTCCTTCCCGTTTCAAACCTGAGACCCTTCCTATAGTATGAGATGTGATATCCAACTTCTTCCCATTCCAATCCTGAGACCCTTCCTATAACATGAGATGTGATGTCTCAATGCTTCTAATACCAAACCTGAGATCTTTCCTATAACATGAGATGTAATATCCAACTCCTTCCCATTCCAATCCTGAGACACTTCCTATAGCATGAGATGTGCTATCTCAATGCTTATACCAAACCTGAGACCCTTCCTAAAGCTTGAGATGTGATATCCAACTCCTTCCCATTCCAATCCTGAGACCCTTCCTATAGCATGAGATGTGATATCTCAATGCTTCTAATATCAAACTTGAGACCCTCCCTATAGCATGAGATGTGATACCCAAGTCCTTCCCATTCCAATCCTGAGACACTTCCTATAGCATGAGATGTGATGTATCAATGCTTCTAATACCAAACCTGAGATCCTTCCTATAACATGAGATGTGATATCCAACTCCTTCCCATTCCAATCCCGGGACCCTTCCTATAGCATGATATGTGATATCTCGATGTTTATACCAAACCTGAGACCCTTCCTATAGCATGAGATGTGATATCCAACTCCTTCCCATTCCAATCCTGAGACCCTTCCTATAGCATGAGATGTGATATCTCAATGCCTCTAATACCAAACCTGAGATCCTTCCTCTAACATGAAATGTGATATCCAACTCCTTCCCTTTCCAAACATGAGAGCCTACCTATAGCATGAGATGTGATATCCAAGTCCTTCCCATTCCAATCCTTAGAGCCTTCCTACAGCATGCAATATGATATCTCAATGATTCTAATAACAAACCTGAGACCCATCCTATAACATGAGATGGGATATCCAACTCCTTCCCATTCCAATCCTGAGACACTTCCGATAGCAGAGATGTGATATCTCAATGCTTATACCAAACCTGAGACCCTTCCTATAACATGAGATGTGATATCCAACTCCTTCCCGGTCCAAACCTGAGACCCTTACTATAGCATATGTGATATCCAACTCCTTCCCATTCCAAACATGAGACCCTTCCTATAGCAAGAATGTAATATCCAACTCCTTCCCATTCCAATCCTGAGACCATTCCTATAGCATGAGATGTGATATCTCAATGCTTCTAATACCAAACCTGAGATCCTTCCTATAACATGAGATGTGATATCCAACTCCTTCCCATTCCAATCCTGAGACCTTTCCTATAGCATGAGATGTGATGTCTCAATGCTTCTAATACCAAACCTGAGAACCTTCCTACAGCATGCGATGTGATATCTCAATGCTTCTAATACCAAACCTGAGACCAGTCCTATAACATGAGATTGGATATCCAACTCCTTCCCCTTCCAAACCTGAGACCCTTCCTATAGCATGAGATGTGATATCCAACTTCTTCCCATTCCAATCCTGAGACCCTTCCTATAACATGAGATGTGATGTTTCAATGCTTCTAATACCAAACCTGAGATCTTTCCTATAACATGAGATGTAATATCCAACTCCTTCCCATTCCAATCCTGAGACCATTCCTATAGCATGAGATGTGATATCTCAATGCTTCTAATATCAAACTTGAGACCCTCCCTATAGCATGAGATGTGACACCCAAGTCCTTCCCATTCCAATAATGAGACACTTCCTATAGCATGAGATGTGATATCTCAATGCTTATACCAAACCTGAGACCCTTCCTATAGCATGAGATGTGATATCCAACTCCTTCCCATTCCAATCCTGAGACCCTTCCTATAGCATGAGATGTGATGTCTCAATGCTTCTAATACCAAACCTGAGATCCTTCCTATAACATGAGATGTGATATCCAACTCCTTCCCATTCCAATCCTGAGACCCTTCCAATAGCAGAGATGTGATATCTCAATGCTTATACCAAACCTAAGACCCTTCCTATGGCATGAGATGTGATATCCAACTCCTTCCCATTCCAATCCCGAGACCCTTCCTATAGCATGAGATGTGATATCTCGATGCTTATACCAAATCTGAGACCCTTCCTATAGCATGAGATGTGATATCCAACTCCTTCCCATTCCAATCCTGAGGCCCTTCCTATAGCATGAGATGTGATGTCTCAATGCTTCTAATACCAAACCTGAGATCCTTCCTATAACATGAGATGTGATATCCAACTCCTTCCCATTCCAATCCTGAGACCCTTCCTATAGCATGAGATGTGATGTCTCAATGCTTCTAATACCAAACCTGAGAACCTTCCTACAGCATGCGATGTGATATCTCAATGCTTCTAATACCAAACCTGAGACCCGTCCTATAACATGAGATGTGATATCCAACTCCTTCCCGTTTCAAACCTGAGACCCTTCCTATAACATGAGATGTGATATCCAATTCCTTCCCGTTTCAAACCTGAGACCCTTCCTATAGCATATGTGATATCCAACTCCTTCCCATTCTAAACATGAGACCCTTCCTATATCAAGAATGTAATATCCAACTCCTTCCCATTCCAATCCTGAGACCATTCCTATAGCATGAGATGTGATATCTCAATGCTTCTAATACCAAACCTGAGATCCTTCCTATGACATGAGATGTGATATCCAATTCCTCCCCATTGCAAACCTGAGAACCTTCCTACAGCATGCGATGTGATATCTCAATGCTTCTAATACCAAACCTGAGACCAGTCCTATAACATGAGATTGGATATCCAACTCCTTCCCCTTCCAAACCTGAGACCCTTCCTATAGCATGAGATGTGATATCCAACTTCTTCCCATTCCAATCCTGAGACCCTTCCTATAACATGAGATGTGATGTCTCAATGCTTCTAATACCAAACCTGAGATCTTTCCTATAACATGAGATGTGATATCCAACTCCTTCCCATTCCAATCCTGAGACCCTTCCTATAGCATGAGATGTGCTATCTCAATGCTTATACCAAACCTGAGACCCTTCCTAAAGCTTGAGATGTGATATCCAACTCCTTCCCATTCCAATCCTGAGACCCTTCCTATAGCATGAGATGTGATATCTCAATGCCTCTAATACCAAACCTGAGATCCTTCCTATAACATGAGATGTGATATCCAACTCCTTCCCATTCCAATCCTGAGACCCTTCCTATAGCATGAGATGTGATATCTCAATGCTTCTAATACCAAACCTGAGACCAGTCCTATAACATGAGATTGGATATCCAACCCCTTCCCCTTCCAAACCTGAGACCCTTCCTATAGCATGAGATGTGATATCCAACTCCTTCCCATTCCAATCCTGAGGCCCTTCCTATAGCATGAGATGTGATGTCTCAATGCTTCTAATACCAAACCTGAGATCCTTCCTATAACATGAGATGTGATATCCAACTCCTTCCCATTCCAATCCTGAGACCCTTCCTATAGCATGAGATGTGATGTCTCAATGCTTCTAATACCAAACCTGAGAACCTTCCTACAGCATGCGATGTGATATCTCAATGCTTCTAATACCAAACCTGAGACCCGTCCTATAACATGAGATGTGATATCCAACTCCTTCCCGTTTCAAACCTGAGACCCTTCCTATAACATGAGATGTGATATCCAACTCCTTCCCGTTTCAAACCTGAGACCCTTCCTATAGCATATGTGATATCCAACTCCTTCCCATTCTAAACATGAGACCCTTCCTATAGCAAGAATGTAATATCCAACTCCTTCCCATTCCAATCCTGAGACCATTCCTATAGCATGAGATGTGATATCTCAATGCTTCTAATACCAAACCTGAGATCCTTCCTATGACATGAGATGTGATATCCAATTCCTCCCCATTCCAAACCTGAGAACCTTCCTACAGCATGCGATGTGATATCTCAATGCTTCTAATACCAAACCTGAGACCAGTCCTATAACATGAGATTGGATATCCAACTCCTTCCCCTTCCAAACCTGAGACCCTTCCTATAGCATGAGATGTGATATCCAACTTCTTCCCATTCCAATCCTGAGACCCTTCCTATAGCATGAGATGTGCTATCTCAATGCTTATACCAAACCTGAGACCCTTCCTAAAGCTTGAGATGTGATATCCAACTCCTTCCCATTCCAATCCTGAGACCCTTCCTATAGCATGAGATGTGATATCTCAATGCCTCTAATACCAAACCTGAGATCCTTCCTCTAACATGAAATGTGATATCCAACTCCTTCCCTTTCCAAACATGAGAGCCTACCTATAGCATGAGATGTGATATCCAAGTCCTTCCCATTCCAATCCTTAGACCCTTCCTACAGCATGCAATATGATATCTCAATGATTCTAATAACAAACCTGAGACCCATCCTATAACATGAGATGGGATATCCAACTCCTTCCCATTCCAATCCTGAGACACTTCCGATAGCAGAGATGTGATATCTCAATGCTTATACCAAACCTGAGACCCTTCCTATAACATGAGATGTGATATCCAACTCCTTCCCGGTCCAAACCTGAGACCCTTACTATAGCATATGTGATATCCAACTCCTTCCCATTCCAAACATGAGACCCTTCCTATAGCAAGAATGTAATATCCAACTCCTTCCCATTCCAATCCTGAGACCATTCCTATAGCATGAGATGTGATATCTCAATGCTTCTAATACCAAACCTGAGATCCTTCCTATAACTTGAGATGTGATATCCAACTCCTTCCCATTCCAATCCTGAGACCCTTCCTATAGCATGAGATGTGATGTCTCAATGCTTCTAATACCAAACCTATGAACCTTCCTACAGCATGCGATGTGATATCTCAATGCTTCTAATACCAAACCTGAGACCAGTCCTATAACATGAGATTGGATATCCAACTCCTTCCCCTTCCAAACCTGAGACCCTTCCTATAGCATGAGATGTTATATCCAACTTCTTCCCATTCCAATCCTGAGACCCTTCCTATAACATGAGATGTGATGTCTCAATGCTTCTAATACCAAACCTGAGATCTTTCCTATAACATGAGATGTAATATCCAACTCCTTCCCATTCCAATCCTGAGACCCTTCCTATAGCATGAGATGTGCTATCTCAATGCTTATACCAAACCTGAGACCCTTCCTAAAGCTTGAGATGTGATATCCAACTCCTTCCCATTCCAATCCTGAGACCCTTCCTATAGCATGAGATGTGATATCTCAATGCTTCTAATATCAAACTTGAGACCCTCCCTATAGCATGAGATGTGACACCCAAGTCCTTCCCATTCCAATCCTGAGACACTTCCTATAGCATGAGATGTGATATCTCAATGCTTATACCAAACCTGAGACCCTTCCTATAGCATGAGATGTGATATCCAACTCCTTCCCATTCCAATCCTGAGACCCTTCCTATAGCATGAGATGTGATGTCTCAATGCTTCTAATACCAAACCTGAGATCCTTCCTATAACATGAGATGTGATATCCAACTCCTTCCCATTCCAATCCTGAGACCCTTCCAATAGCAGAGATGTGATATCTCAATGCTTATACCAAACCTAAGACCCTTCCTATGGCATGAGATGTGATATCCAACTCCTTCCCATTCCAATCCCGAGACCCTTCCTATAGCATGAGATGTGATATCTCGATGCATATACCAAATCTGAGACCCTTCCTATAGCATGAGATGTGATATCCAACTCCTTCCCATTCCAATCCTGAGGCCCTTCCTATAGCATGAGATGTGATGTCTCAATGCTTCTAATACCAAACCTGAGATCCTTCCTATAACATGAGATGTGATATCCAACTCCTTCCCATTCCAATCCTGAGACCCTTCCTATAGCATGAGATGTGATGTCTCAATGCTTCTAATACCAAACCTGAGAACCTTCCTACAGCATGCGATGTGATATCTCAATGCTTCTAATACCAAACCTGAGACCCGTCCTATAACATGAGATGTGATATCCAACTCCTTCCCGTTTCAAACCTGAGACCCTTCCTATAACATGAGATGTGATATCCAACTCCTTCCCGTTTCAAACCTGAGACCATTCCTATAGCATATGTGATATCCAACTCCTTCCCATTCCAAACATGAGACCCTTCCTATAGCAAGAATGTAATATCCAACTCCTTCCCATTCCAATCCTGAGACCATTCCTATAGCATGAGATGTGATATCTCAATGTTTCTAATACCAAACCTGAGATCCTTCCTATGACATGAGATGTGATATCCAATTCCTCCCCATTCCAAACCTGAGAACCTTCCTACAGCATGCGATGTGATATCTCAATGCTTCTAATACCAAACCTGCCAGTCCTATAACATGAGATTGGATATCCAACTTCTTCCCATTCCAATCCTGAGACCCTTCCTATAACATGAGATGTGATGTCTCAATGCTTCTAATACCAAACCTGAGATATTTCCTATAACATGAGATGTGATATCCGACTCCTTCCCATTCCAATCCTGAGACCCTTCCTATAGCATGAGATGTGCTATCTCAATGCTTATACCAAACCTGAGACCCTTCCTAAAGCTTGAGATGTGATATCCAACTCCTTCCCATTCCAATCCTGAGACCCTTCCTATAACATGAAATGTGATATCCAACTCCTTCCCATACCAACCTGAGACCCTTCCTATAGCATGAGATGGGATATCCAACTCCTTCCAAATCCAATACTGATACCCTTCCAATAGCATGAGATGTGATATCCCAATGCTTCTACCAAACCTGAGAACCATACTATGGCATGAGATGTGATATCAAACTCCTTCCCATTCCAATCCTGAGACTCTTCCTATAGCTTGAGATGTGATATCCGAAATCCTTCCCATTCCAATTCTGAGACCCTTCCTATACGATGAGACTTGATATCTCAATGCTTCTAATACCAAACCTGAGACCCGTCCTATAACATGAGATGTGATATCCAAATCTTTCCCCTTCCAAACCTTAGACCCTTCCTTTATCATGAGATGTGATATCCAACTCCTTCCCATTCCGATCCTGAGACCCTTCCGATATCATGAGATTTGTTATCTCAATGCTTCTTATATCAAAATTGAGACCCGCCTATAACATGAGATGTGATATCCAAATCTTTCCCCTTCCAAACCTTAGACCCTTCCTTTATCATGAGATGGGATATCCAACTCCTTCCCATTCCAATCCTGAGACCCTTCCGATAGCAGAGATGTGATATCTCAATGCTTATACCAATCCTGAGACCCTTCCTATGGCCTGAGATGTCATATACAACTCCTTCCCAATCCAATCCTGAGACCCTTCCTATAGCATGAGATGTGATATCTCAATGCTTATACCAAATCTGAGACCCTTCCTATAGCATGAGATGTGATATCCAACTCCTTCCCATTCCAATCCTGAGACCCTTCCTATAGCATGAGATGTGATGTCTCAATGCTTCTAATACCAAACCTGAGATCCTTCCTATAACATGAGATGTGATATCCAACTCCTTCCCATTCCAATCCTGAGACCCTTCCTATAGCATGAGATGTGATGTCTCAATGCTTCTAATACCAAACCTGAGAACCTTCCTACAGCATGGAATGTGATATCTCAATGCTTCTAATACCAAACCTGAGACCAGTCCTATAACATGAGATTGGATATCCAACTCCTTCCCCTTCCAAACCTGAGACCCTTCCTATAGCATGAGATGTGATATCCAACTTCTTCCCATTCCAATCCTGAGACCCTTCCTATAACATGAGATGTGATGTCTCAATGCTTCTAATACCAAACCTGAGAACCTTCCTACAGCATGCAATGTGATATCTCAATGCTTCTAATACCAAACCTGAGACCCGTCCTATAACATGAGATGTGATATCCAACTCCTTTCCGTTTCAAACCTGAGACCCTTCCTATAACATGAGATGTGATATCCAACTCCTTCCCGTTTCAAACCTGAGACCCTTCCTATAGCATATGTGATATCCAACTCCTTCCCATTCCAAACATGAGACCCTTCCTATAGCAAGAATGTAATATCCAACTCCTTCCCATTCCAATCCTTAGACCATTCCTATAGCATGAGATGTGATATCTCAATGCTTCTAATACCAAACCTGAGATCCTTCCTATGACATGAGATGTGATATCCAATTCCTCCCAATTCCAAACCTGAGAACCTTCCTACAGCATGCGATGTGATATCTCAATGCTTCTAATACCAAACCTGAGACCAGTCCTATAACATGAGATTGGATATCCAACTCCTTCCCCTTCCAAACCTGAGACCCTTCCTATAGCATGAGATGTGATATCCAGCTTCTTCCCATTCCAATCCTGAGACCCTTCCTATAACATGAGATGTGATGTCTCAATGCTTCTAATACCAAACCTGAGATCTTTCCTATAACATGAGATGTGATATCCGACTCCTTCCCATTCCAATCCTGAGACCCTTCCTATAGCATGAGATGTGCTATCTCAATGCTTATACCAAACCTGAGACCCTTCATAAAGCTTGAGATGTGATATCCAACTCCTTCCCATTCCAATCCTGAGACCCTTCCTATAACATGAAATGTGATATCCAACTCCTTCCCATTCCAACCTGAGACCCTTCCTATAGCATGAGATGGGATATCCAACTCCTTCCAAATCCAATACTGATACCCTTCCAATAGCATGAGATGTGATATCCCAATGCTTCTACCAAACCTGACAACCATACTATGGCATGAGATGTGATATCAAACTCCTTCCCATTCCAATCCTGAGACTCTTCCTATAGCATGAGATGTGATATCTCAATGCTTATACCAAATCTGAGACCCTTCCTATAGCATGAGATGTGATATCCAACTCCTTCCCATTCCAATCCTGAGACCCTTCCTATAGCATGAGATGTGATGTCTCAATGCTTCTAATACCAAACCTGAGATCCTTCCTATAACATGAGATGTGATATCCAACTCCTTCCCATTCCAATCCTGAGACCCTTCCTATAGCATGAGATGTGATGTCTCAATGCTTCTAATACCAAACCTGAGAACCTTCCTACAGCATGCGATGTGATATCTCAATGCTTCTAATACCAAACCTGAGACCAGTCCTATAACATGAGATTGGATATCCAACTCTTTCCCCTTCCAAACCTGAGACCCTTCCTATAGCATGAGATGTGATATCCAACTTCTTCCCATTCCAATCCTGAGACCCTTCCTATAACATGAGATGTGATGTCTCAATGCTTCTAATACCAAACCTGAGATCTTTCCTATAACATGAGATATAATATCCAACTCCTTCCCATTCCAATCCTGAGACCCTTCCTATAGCATGAGATGTGCTATCTCAATGCTTATACCAAAACTGAGACCCTTCCTAAAGCTTGAGATGTGATATCCAACTCCTTCCCATTCCAATCCTGAGACCCTTCCTATAGCATGAGATGTGATATCTCAATGCTTCTAATATCAAACTTGAGACCCTCCCTATAGCATGAGATGTGATACCCAAGTCCTTCCCATTCCAATCCTGAGACACTTCCTATAGCATGAGATGTGATGTCTCAATGCTTCTAATACCAAACCTGAGATCCTTCCTATAACATGAGATGTGATATCCAACTCCTTCCCATTCCAATCCCGGGACCCTTCCTATAGCATGAGATGTGATATCTCGATGTTTATACCAAACCTGAGACCCTTCCTATAGCATGAGATGTGATATCCAACTCCTTCCCATTCCAATCCTGAGACCCTTCCTATAGCATGAGATGTGATATCTCAATGCCTCTAATACCAAACCTGAGATCCTTCCTCTAACATGAAATGTGATATCCAACTCCTTCCCTTTCCAAACATGAGAGCCTACCTATAGCATGAGATGTGATATCCAAGTCCTTCCCATTCCAATCCTTAGACCCTTCCTACAGCATGCAATATGATATCTCAATGATTCTAATAACAAACCTGAGACCCATCCTATAAAATGAGATGGGATATCAAACTCCTTCCCATTCCAATCCTGAGACACTTCCGATAGCAGAGATGTGATATCTCAATGCTTATACCAAACCTGAGACCCTTCCTATAACATGAGATGTGATATCCAACTCCTTCCTGGTCCCAACCTGAGACCCTTACTATAGCATATGTGATATCCAACTCCTTCCCATTCCAAACATGAGACCCTTCCTATAGCAAGAATGTAATATCCAACTCCTTCCCATTCCAATCCTGAGACCATTCCTATAGCATGAGATGTGATATCTCAATGCTTCTAATACCAAACCTGAGATCCTTCCTATGACATGAGATGTGATATCCAATTCCTCCCCATTCCAAACCTGAGAACCTTCCTACAGCATGCGATGTGATATCTCAATGCTTCTAATACCAAACCCGAGACCAGTCCTATAACATGAGATTGGATATCCAACTCCTTCCCCTTCCAAACCTGAGACCCTTCCTATAGCATGAGATGTGATATCCAACTTCTTCCCATTCCATTCCTGAGACCCTTCCTATAACATGAGATGCGATGTCTCAATGCTTCTAATACCAAACCTGAGATCTTTCCTATAACATGAGATGTGATATCCAACTCCTTCCCATTCCAATCCTGAGACCCTTCCTATAGCATGAGATGTGATATCTCAATGCTTATAACAAACCTGAGACCCTTCCTATAGCTTGAGATGTGATATCCAACTCCTTCCCATTCCAATCCTGAGACCCTTCCTATAGCATGAGATGCGATATCTCAAGGCCTCTAATACCAAACCTGAGATCCTTCCTCTAACATGAAATGTGATATCCAACTCCTTCCCTTTCCAAACATGAGAGCCTACCTATAGTGAGATGTGATATCCAAGTCCTTCCCATTCCAATCCTTAGACCCTTCCTACAGCATGCAATATGATATCTCAATGATTCTAATAACAAACCTGAGACCCTTCCTATAGCATGAGATGTGATATCCAACTTCTTCCCATTCCATTCCTGAGACCCTTCCTATAACATGAGATGCGATGTCTCAATGCTTCTAATACCAAACCTGAGATCTTTCCTATAACATGAGATGTGATATCCAACTCCTTCCCATTCCAATCCTGAGACCCTTCCTATAGCATGAGATGTGATATCTCAATGCTTATACCAAACCTGAGACCCTTCCTATAGCTTGAGATGTGATATCCAACTCCTTCCCATTCCAATCCTGAGACCCTTCCTATAGCATGAGATGTGATATCTCAAGGCCTCTAATACCAAACCTGAGATCCTTCCTCTAACATGAAATGTGATATCCAACTCCTTCCCTTTCCAAACATGAGAGCCTACCTATAGTGAGATGTGATATCCAAGTCCTTCCCATTCCAATCCTTAGACCCTTCCTACAGCATGCAATATGATATCTCAATGATTCTAATAACAAACCTGAGACCCATCCTATAACATGAGATGGGATATCCAACTCCTTCCCATTCCAATCCTGAGACACTTCTGATAGCAGAGATGTGATATCTCAATGCTTATACCAAACCTGAGACCCTTCCTATAACATGAGATGTGATATCCAACTCCTTCCCGGTCCAAACCTGAGACCCTTACTATAGCATATGTGATATCCAACTCCTTCCCATTCCAAACATGAGACCCTTCCTATAGCAAGAATGTAATATCCAACTCCTTCCCATTCCAATCCTGAGACCACTCCTATAGCATGAGATGTGATATCTCAATGCTTCTAATACCAAACCTGAGATCCTTCCTATAACATGAGATGTGATATCCAACTCCTTCCCATTCCAATCCTGAGACCCTTCCTATAGCATGAGATGTGATGTCTCAATGCTTCTAATACCAAACCTGAGAACCTTCCTACAGCATGCGATGTGATATCTCAATGCTTCTAATACCAAACCTGAGACCAGTCCTATAACATGAGATTGGATATCCAACTCCTTCCCCTTCCAAACCTGAGACCCTTCCTATAGCATGAGATGTGATATCCAACTTCTTCCCATTCCAATCCTGAGACCCTTCCTATAACATGAGATGTGATGTCTCAATGCTTCTAATACCAAACCTGAGATCTTTCCTATAACATGAGATGTAATATCCAACTCCTTCCCATTCCAATCCTGAGACCCTTCCTATAGCATGAGATGTGCTATCTCAATGATTATACCAAACCTGAGACCCTTCCTAAAGCTTGAGATGTGATATCCAACTCCTTCCCATTCCAATCCTGAGACCCTTCCTATAGCAAGAATGTAATATCCAACTCCTTCCCATTCCAATCCTGAGACCATTCCTATAGCATGAGATGTGATATCTCAATGCTTCTAATACCAAACCTGAGATCCTTCCTATGACATGAGATGTGATATCCAATTCCTCCCAATTCCAAACCTGAGAACCTTCCTACAGCATGCGATGTGATATCTCAATGCTTCTAATACCAAACCTGAGACCAGTCCTATAACATGAGATTGGATATCCAACTCCTTCCCCTTCCAAACCTGAGACCCTTCCTATAGCATGAGATGTGATATCCAACTTCTTCCCATTCCAATCCTGAGACCCTTCCTATAACATGAGATGTGATGTCTCAATGCTTCTAATACCAAACCTGAGATCTTTCCTATAACATGAGATGTGATATCCGACTCCTTCCCATTCCAATCCTGAGACCCTTCCTATAGCATGAGATGTGCTATCTCAATGCTTATACCAAACCTGAGACCCTTCCTAAAGCTTGAGATGTGATATCCAACTCCTTCCCATTCCAATCCTGAGACCCTTCCTATAACATGAAATGTGATATCCAACTCCTTCCCATTCCAACCTGAGACCCTTCCTATAGCATGAGATGGGATATCCAACTCCTTCCAAATCCAATACTGATACCCTTCCAATAGCATGAGATGTGATATCCCAATGCTTCTACCAAACCTGACAACCATACTATGGCATGAGATGTGATATCAAACTCCTTCCCATTCCAATCCTGAGACTCTTCCTATAGCATGAGATGTGATATCTCAATGCTTATACCAAATCTGAGACCCTTTCTATAGCATGAGATGTGATATCCAACTCCTTCCCATTCCAATCCTGAGACCCTTCCTATAGCATGAGATGTGATGTCTCAATGCTTCTAATACCAAACCTGAGATCCTTCCTATAACATGAGATGTGATATCCAACTCCTTCCCATTCCAATCCTGAGACCCTTCCTATAGCATGAGATGTGATGTCTCAATGCTTCTAATACCAAACCTGAGAACCTTCCTACAGCATGCGATGTGATATCTCAATGCTTCTAATACCAAACCTGAGATCAGTCCTATAACATGAGATTGGATATCCAACTCCTTCCCCTTCCAAACCTGAGACCCTTCCTATAGCATGAGATGTGATATCCAACTTCTTCCCATTCCAATCCTGAGACCCTTCCTATAACATGAGATGTGATGTCTCAATGCTTCTAATACCAAACCTGAGATCTTTCCTATAACATGAGATATAATATCCAACTCCTTCCCATTCCAATCCTGAGACCCTTCCTATAGCATGAGATGTGCTATCTCAATGCTTATACCAAAACTGAGACCCTTCCTAAAGCTTGAGATGTGATATCCAACTCCTTCCCATTCCAATCCTGAGACCCTTCCTATAGCATGAGATGTGATATCTCAATGCTTCTAATATCAAACTTGAGACCCTCCCTATAGCATGAGATGTGATACCCAAGTCCTTCCCATTCCAATCCTGAGACACTTCCTATAGCATGAGATGTGATGTCTCAATGCTTCTAATACCAAACCTGAGATCCTTCCTATAACATGAGATGTGATATCCAACTCCTTCCCATTCCAATCCCGGGACCCTTCCTATAGCATGAGATGTGATATCTCGATGTTTATACCAAACCTGAGACCCTTCCTATAGCATGAGATGTGATATCCAACTCCTTCCCATTCCAATCCTGAGACCCTTCCTATAGCATGAGATGTGATATCTCAATGCCTCTAATACCAAACCTGAGATCCTTCCTCTAACATGAAATGTGATATCCAACTCCTTCCCTTTCCAAACATGAGAGCCTACCTATAGCATGAGATGTGATATCCAAGTCCTTCCCATTCCAATCCTTAGACCCTTCCTACAGCATGCAATATGATATCTCAATGATTCTAATAACAAACCTGAGACCCATCCTATAACATGAGATGGGATATCAAACTCCTTCCCATTCCAATCCTGAGACACTTCCGATAGCAGAGATGTGATATCTCAATGCTTATACCAAACCTGAGACCCTTCCTATAACATGAGATGTGATATCCAACTCCTTCCTGGTCCCAACCTGAGACCCTTACTATAGCATATGTGATATCCAACTCCTTCCCATTCCAAACATGAGACCCTTCCTATAGCAAGAATGTAATATCCAACTCCTTCCCATTCCAATCCTGAGACCATTCCTATAGCATGAGATGTGATATCTCAATGCTTCTAATACCAAACCTGAGATCCTTCCTATGACATGAGATGTGATATCCAATTCCTCCCCATTCCAAACCTGAGAACCTTCCTACAGCATGCGATGTGATATCTCAATGCTTCTAATACCAAACCCGAGACCAGTCCTATAACATGAGATTGGATATCCAACTCCTTCCCCTTCCAAACCTGAGACCCTTCCTATAGCATGAGATGTGATATCCAACTTCTTCCCATTCCATTCCTGAGACCCTTCCTATAACATGAGATGCGATGTCTCAATGCTTCTAATACCAAACCTGAGATCTTTCCTATAACATGAGATGTGATATCCAACTCCTTCCCATTCCAATCCTGAGACCCTTCCTATAGCATGAGATGTGATATCTCAATGCTTATAACAAACCTGAGACCCTTCCTATAGCTTGAGATGTGATATCCAACTCCTTCCCATTCCAATCCTGAGACCCTTCCTATAGCATGAGATGCGATATCTCAAGGCCTCTAATACCAAACCTGAGATCCTTCCTCTAACATGAAATGTGATATCCAACTCCTTCCCTTTCCAAACATGAGAGCCTACCTATAGTGAGATGTGATATCCAAGTCCTTCCCATTCCAATCCTTAGACCCTTCCTACAGCATGCAATATGATATCTCAATGATTCTAATAACAAACCTGAGACCCTTCCTATAGCATGAGATGTGATATCCAACTTCTTCCCATTCCATTCCTGAGACCCTTCCTATAACATGAGATGCGATGTCTCAATGCTTCTAATACCAAACCTGAGATCTTTCCTATAACATGAGATGTGATATCCAACTCCTTCCCATTCCAATCCTGAGACCCTTCCTATAGCATGAGATGTGATATCTCAATGCTTATACCAAACCTGAGACCCTTCCTATAGCTTGAGATGTGATATCCAACTCCTTCCCATTCCAATCCTGAGACCCTTCCTATAGCATGAGATGTGATATCTCAAGGCCTCTAATACCAAACCTGAGATCCTTCCTCTAACATGAAATGTGATATCCAACTCCTTCCCTTTCCAAACATGAGAGCCTACCTATAGTGAGATGTGATATCCAAGTCATTCCCATTCCAATCCTTAGACCCTTCCTACAGCATGCAATATGATATCTCAATGATTCTAATAACAAACCTGAGACCCATCCTATAACATGAGATGGGATATCCAACTCCTTCCCATTCCAATCCTGAGACACTTCTGATAGCAGAGATGTGATATCTCAATGCTTATACCAAACCTGAGACCCTTCCTATAACATGAGATGTGATATCCAACTCCTTCCCGGTCCAAACCTGAGACCCTTACTATAGCATATGTGATATCCAACTCCTTCCCATTCCAAACATGAGACCCTTCCTATAGCAAGAATGTAATATCCAACTCCTTCCCATTCCAATCCTGAGACCACTCCTATAGCATGAGATGTGATATCTCAATGCTTCTAATACCAAACCTGAGATCCTTCCTATAACATGAGATGTGATATCCAACTCCTTCCCATTCCAATCCTGAGACCCTTCCTATAGCATGAGATGTGATGTCTCAATGCTTCTAATACCAAACCTGAGAACCTTCCTACAGCATGCGATGTGATATCTCAATGCTTCTAATACCAAACCTGAGACCAGTCCTATAACATGAGATTGGATATCCAACTCCTTCCCCTTCCAAACCTGAGACCCTTCCTATAGCATGAGATGTGATATCCAACTTCTTCCCATTCCAATCCTGAGACCCTTCCTATAACATGAGATGTGATGTCTCAATGCTTCTAATACCAAACCTGAGATCTTTCCTATAACATGAGATGTAATATCCAACTCCTTCCCATTCCAATCCTGAGACCCTTCCTATAGCATGAGATGTGCTATCTCAATGCTTATACCAAACCTGAGACCCTTCCTAAAGCTTGAGATGTGATATCCAACTCCTTCCCATTCCAATCCTGAGACCCTTCCTATAGCATGAGATGTGATATCTCAATGCTTCTAATATCAAACTTGAGACCCTCCCTATAGCATGAGATGTGACACCCAAGTCCTTCCCATTCCAATCCTGAGACACTTCCTATAGCATGAGATGTGATATCTCAATGCTTATACCAAACCTGAGACCCTTCCTATAGCATGAGATGTGATATCCAACTCCTTCCCATTCCAATCCTGAGACCCTTCCTATAGCATGAGATGTGATGTCTCAATGCTTCTAATACCAAACCTGAGATCCTTCCTATAACATGAGATGTGATATCCAACTCCTTCCCATTCCAATCCTGAGACCCTTCCAATAGCAGAGATGTGATATCTCAATGCTTATACCAAACCTAAGACCCTTCCTATGGCATGAGATGTGATATCCAACTCCTTCCCATTCCAATCCCGAGACCCTTCCTATAGCATGAGATGTGATATCTCGATGCATATACCAAATCTGAGACCCTTCCTATAGCATGAGATGTGATATCCAACTCCTTCCCATTCCAATCCTGAGGCCCTTCCTATAGCATGAGATGTGATGTCTCAATGCTTCTAATACCAAACCTGAGATCCTTCCTATAACATGAGATGTGATATCCAACTCCTTCCCATTCCAATCCTGAGACCCTTCCTATAGCATGAGATGTGATGTCTCAATGCTTCTAATACCAAACCTGAGAACCTTCCTACAGCATGCGATGTGATATCTCAATGCTTCTTCTACCAAACCTGAGACCCGTCCTATAACATGAGATGTGATATCCAACTCCTTCCCGTTTCAAACCTGAGACCCTTCCTATAACATGAGATGTGATATCCAACTCCTTCCCGTTTCAAACCTGAGACCCTTCCTATAGCATATGTGATATCCAACTCCTTCCCATTCCAAACATGAGACCCTTCCTATAGCAAGAATGTAATATCCAACTCCTTCCCATTCCAATCCTGAGACCATTCCTATAGCATGAGATGTGATATCTCAATGCTTCTAATACCAAACCTGAGATCCTTCCTATGACATGAGATGTGATATCCAATTCCTCCCCATTCCAAACCTGAGAACCTTCCTACAGCATGCGATGTGATATCTCAATGCTTCTAATACCAAACCTGAGACCAGTCCTATAACATGAGATTGGATATCCAACTCCTTCCCCTTCCAAACCTGAGACCCTTCCTATAGCATGAGATGTGATATCCAACTTCTTCCCATTCCAATCCTGAGACCCTTCCTATAACATGAGATGTGATGTCTCAATGCTTCTAATACCAAACCTGAGATCTTTCCTATAACATGAGATGTGATATCCAACTCCTTCCCATTCCAATCCTGAGACCCTTCCTATAGCATGAGATGTGCTATCTCAATGCTTATACCAAACCTGAGACCCTTCCTAAAGCTTGAGATGTGATATCCAACTCCTTCCCATTCCAATCCTGAGACCCTTCCTATAACATGAAATGTGATATCCAACTCCTTCCCATTCCAACCTGAGACCCTTCCTATAGCATGAGATGGGATATCCAACTCCTTCCAAATCCAATACTGATACCCTTCCAATAGCATGAGATGTGATATCCCAATGCTTCTACCAAACCTGAGAACCATACTATGGCATGAGATGTGATATCAAACTCCTTCCCATTCCAATCCTGAGACTCTTCCTATAGCTTGAGATGTGATATCCGAAATCCTTCCCATTCCAATTCTGAGACCCTTCCTATACGATGAGACTTGATATCTCAATGCTTCTAATACCAAACCTGAGACCCGTCCTATAACATGAGATATGATATCCAAATCTTTCCCCTTCCAAACCTTAGACCCTTCCTTTATCATGAGATGTGATATCCAACTCCTTCCCATTCCGATCCTGAGACCCTTCCGATATCATGAGATTTGTTATCTCAATGCTTCTTATATCAAAATTGAGACCCGCCTATAACATGAGATGTGATATCCAAATCTTTCCCCTTCCAAACCTTAGACCCTTCCTTTATCATGAGATGGGATATCCAACTCCTTCCCATTCCAATCCTGAGACCCTTCCGATAGCAGAGATGTGATATCTCAATGCTTATACCAATCCTGAGACCCTTCCTATGGCCTGAGATGTCATATACAACTCCTTCCCAATCCAATCCTGAGACCCTTCCTTTAGCATGAGATGTGATATCTCAATGCTTATACCAAATCTGAGACCCTTCCTATAGCATGAGATGTGATATCCAACTCCTTCCCATTCCAATCCTGAGACCCTTCCTATAGCATGAGATGTGATGTCTCAATGCTTCTAATACCAAACCTGAGATCCTTCGTATAACATGAGATGTGATATCCAACTCCTTCCCATTCCAATCCTGAGACCCTTCCTATAGCATGAGATGTGATGTCTCAATGCTTCTAATACCAAACCTGAGAACCTTCCTACAGCATGCGATGTGATATCTCAATGCTTCTAATACCAAACCTGAGACCAGTCCTATAACATGAGATTGGATATCCAACTCCTTCCCCTTCCAAACCTGAGACCCTTCCTATAGCATGAGATGTGATATCCAACTTCTTCCCATTCCAATCCTGAGACCCTTCCTATAACATGAGATGTGATGTCTCAATGCTTCTAATACCAAACCTGAGATCTTTCCTATAACATGAGATGTAATATCCAACTCCTTCCCATTCCAATCCTGAGACCCTTCCTATAGCATGAGATGTGCTATCTCAATGCTTATACCAAACCTGAGACCCTTCCTAAAGCTTGAGATGTGATATCCAACTCCTTCCCATTCCAATCCTGAGACCCTTCCTATAGCATGAGATGTGATATCTCAATGCTTCTAATATCAAACTTGAGACCCTCCCTATAGCATGAGATGTGATACCCAAGTCCTTCCCATTCCAATCCTGAGACACTTCCTATAGCATGAGATGTGATGTCTCAATGCTTCTAATACCAAACCTGAGATCCTTCCTATAACATGAGATGTGATATCCAACTCCTTCCCATTCCAATCCCGGGACCCTTCCTATAGCATGAGATGTGATATCTCGATGTTTATACCAAACATGAGACCCTTCCTATAGCATGAGATGTGATATCCAACTCCTTCCCATTCCAATCCTGAGACCCTTCCTATAGCATGAGATGTGATATCTCAATGCCTCTAATACCAAACCTGAGATCCTTCCTCTAACATGAAATGTGATATCCAACTCCTTCCCTTTCCAAACATGAGAGCCTACCTATAGCATGAGATGTGATATCCAAGTCCTTCCCATTCCAATCCTTAGACCCTTCCTACAGCATGCAATAGGATATCTCAATGATTCTAATAACAAACCTGAGACCCATCCTATAACATGAGATGGGATATCAAACTCCTTCCCATTCCAATCCTGAGACACTTCCGATAGCAGAGATGTGATATCTCAATGCTTATACCAAACCTGAGACCCTTCCTATAACATGAGATGTGATATCCAACTCCTTCCTGGTCCCAACCTGAGACCCTTACTATAGCATATGTGATATCCAACTCCTTCCCATTCCAAACATGAGACCCTTCCTATAGCAAGAATGTAATATCCAACTCCTTCCCATTCCAATCCTGAGACCATTCCTATAGCATGAGATGTGATATCTCAATGCTTCTAATACCAAACCTGAGATCCTTCCTATGACATGAGATGTGATATCCAATTCCTCCCCATTCCAAACCTGAGAACCTTCCTACAGCATGCGATGTGATATCTGAATGCTTCTAATACCAAACCCGAGACCAGTCCTATAACATGAGATTGGATATCCAACTCCTTCCCCTTCCAAACCTGAGACCCTTCCTATAGCATGAGATGTGATATCCAACTTCTTCCCATTCCATTCCTGAGACCCTTCCTATAACATGAGATGCGATGTCTCAATGCTTCTAATACCAAACCTGAGATCTTTCCTATAACATGAGATGTGATATCCAACTCCTTCCCATTCCAATCCTAAGACCCTTCCTATAGCATGAGATGTGATATCTCAATGCTTATACCAAACCTGAGACCCTTCCTATAGCGTGAGATGTGATATCCAACTCCTTCCCATTCCAATCCTGAGACCCTTCCTATAGCATGAGATGTGATATCTCAAGGCCTCTAATACCAAACCTGAGATCCTTCCTCTAACATGAAATGTGATATCCAACTCCTTCCCCTTCCAAACCTGAGAGCCTTCCTATAGCATGAGATATGATATCCAAGTCCTTCCCATCCAATCCTGAGACCCTTCCTATAACATGAAATGTGATATCCAACTCCTTCCCATTCCAACCTGAGACCCTTACTATAGCATGAGATGGGATATCCAACTCCTTCCAAATCCAATGCTGATACCCTTCCGATAGCATGAGATGTGATATCCCAATGCTTCTACCAAACCTGAGACCCATACTATGGCATGAGATGTGATATCAAACTCCTTCCCATTCCAATCCTGAGACCCTACCTATAGCTTGAGATGTGATATCCAACTCCTTCCCATTCCAATTCTGAGACCCTTCCTATACCATGAAACTTGATATCTCAATGCTTCTAATACAAAACCTGAGACCCGTCCTATAACATGAGATGTGATATCCAAATCCTTCCCCTTCCAAACCTTAGACCCTTCCTTTATCATGAGATGTGATATCCAATTCCTTCCCATTCCAATCCTGACACCCTTCCGATATCATGAGATTTGTTATCTCAATACTTCTAATATCAAACTTGAGACCCTCCCTATAGCATGAGATGTGACATCCAAGTCCTCCCCATTCCAATCCTGAGACTCTTCCTATAGCATGAGATGTGATATCTCAATGCTTCTAATACCAAACCTGAGACCCTTCCTATAACATGAGATGGGATATCCAACTCCTTCCCATTCCAATCCTGAGAGACCCTTCCGATAGCAGAGATGTGATATCTCAATGCTTATACCAAACCTGAGACCCTTCCTATGGCCTGATTTGTCATATACAACTCCTTCCCATTCCAATCCTGAGACCCTTCCTATAGCATGAGATGTGATATCTCAATGCTTATACCAAATCCGAGACCCTTCCTATAGCATGAGATGTGATATCCAACTCCTTCCCATTCCAATCCTGAGACCCTTCCTATAGCATGAGATGTGATGTCTCAATGCTTCTAATACCAAACCTGAGATCCTTCCTATAATATGAGATGTGATATCCAACCCCTTCCCATTCCAATCCTGAGACCCTTATGATAGCATGAGATGTGATATCTCAATGCCTCTAATACCAAACCTGAGATACTTCTGATAGCATGAGATGTGATATCTCAATGCTTCTAGTACCAAACCTGAGATCCTTCCTATAACATGAGATGTGATTTTTCAAATCCTTCCACTTCCAAACCTGAGACCCTCCCTTTAGCATGAGATGTGATATCCAACTCCTTCCCATTCCAATCCTGAGACCCTTCTGATAGCATGAGATGTGATATTTCAATGCCTCTAATACCAAACCTGAGATCCTACCTCTAACATGAAATGTGATATCCATCTCCTTCCCTTTCCAAACATGAGACCCTGCCTATAGCATGAGATGTGATATCAAAAGTCCTTCCCATTCCAATCCTGAGACCCTTCCTATAGCATGTGATGTGATATCTCAATGCTTATACCAAACCTGAGACCCTTCCTATGGCATGAGATGTCATATACAACTCCTTCCCATTCCAATCCTGAGACCCTTCCTATAGCATGAGATGTGATATCTCAATGCTTATACCAAACCTGAGACCCTTCCTATAGCATGAGATGTGATATCCAACTTCTTCCCATTCCAATCCTGAGACCCTTCCTATAACATGAGATGTGATGTCTCAATGCTTCTAATACCAAACCTGAGACCCTTCCTATAACATGAGATGGGATATCCAACTCCTTCCCATTCCAATCCTGAGACCCTTCCGAAAGTAGAGATGTGATATCTCAATGCTTATACCAAACCTGAGACCGTTCCTATAGCTTGAGATGTGATATCCAACTCCTTCCCATTCCAATCCTGAGACCCTTCCTATAGCATGAGATGTGATATCTCAAGGCCTCTAATACCAAACCTGAGATCGTTCCTCTAACATGAAATGTGATATCCAACTCCTTCCCCTTCCAAACCTGAGAGCCTTCCTATAGCATGAGATATGATAGCCAAGTCCTTCCAATTCCAATCCTGAGACCCTTCTTATAACATGAAATGTGATATCCAACTCCTTCCCATTCCAACCTGAGACCCTTCCTATAGCATGAGATGGGATATCACAATGCTTCTAATACCAAACCTGAGACTCTTCCTATAACATGAGATGGGATATCCAACTCCTTCCCATTCCAATCCTGAGACCCTTCCGATAGCAGAGATGTGATATCTCAATGCTTATACCAAACCTGAGACCGTTCCTATGGCCTGAGATGTGATATCCAACTGCTTCCCATTCCAATCCTGAGACCCTTCCTATAGCATGAGATGTGATATCTCAATGCTTATACCAAATCTGAGACCCTTCCTATAGCATGAGATGTGATATCCAACTTCTTCCCATTCCAAACCTGAGACCCTTCCTATAACATGAGATGTGATGTCTCAATGCTTCTAATACCAAACCTGAGATCTTTCCTATAACATGAGATGTGATATCCAACTCCTTCCCATTCCAATCCTGAGACCCTTCCTATAGCATGAGATGTG